>NW_027305485.1:1752250-2487125 GCF_039555335.1 Amphiura filiformis | reverse complement strand
TACGTAACAATTTGATATGTATTGGGTTCAATCTCTTCTACCTAGACAAAAAGTGGCAAAAAATAAATCATCCCGCCCAATACGTAACAAAACTAAAATCTATTTAAAATTACTTTATTCATACTCCCTCCGTAGTGGTTTTGTTACGTATTGGGTTCAATACATTTTTTGTTACGTATTGGGCTCTGGTTATTTTTAAAGCAAATTATGGTGATTAGGTGCATTTGTTTGTTATAAACTTACTTTATATTGACCCCGTAACTCATTATGAGTCACTTTGAGTCTTTCTAAAATTATTTGACAGTGTTTTTTCTCAGATCTTAGATATTTTTTATTACGTATTGGGCTCAGGTTATTTTTAAAGCAAATTATGGTTATTAGGTGAATGTTTTTGTTATAGAATTACTTTATATTGACTCACTAACTCATTTTGAGTCATTTTGAGTCTTTCTAGGAAAAGATTTTTGACATTGTTTTTTCTCTTTTTTTACGTATTGAGCTCAATACATTTTTTGTTACGTATTGGGCTCTGGTTATTTCTAGAGCAAGTTGTGGTGATTAGGTGCATTTGTTTGTTATAGAATTACTTTATACTAGTATTGACCCAGTAACTCATTTTGAGTCATTTTGAGTCTTTCTAGAAAAATATATTTGACAGTGTTTTTTTTCTCAGAACTTAGATATTGTTTGTTACGTATTCTCTATACTTAGATTTTTTTGTTACATATTGGGCTCTGGTTTTTTTAAAGCAAATTATGGGTATTAGGTGGTGCATGTTTTTGTTATAGAATTACTTTATATTGACTCAGTCTCTCGTTTGAGTCATTTTGAGTCTTTCTAAAGTTTTGACATGTTTTTTCTTTATACTTAGAATTGTTTGTTATGTATTGGGCTTAGTACATTTTTTGTTACGTATTGAGCTCTGGTTTTAAAGCAAATTAGGTTTATTAGGTGCATGTGTTTGTTATAGAATTACTTTATATTGACCCAGTGACTCATTGTGAGTCTTTCTAGAACAGATTATTTAACAGTGTTTTTTCTCTGGACGTTATGTGTTTTGGAGGTTACACTGTCGGAAAAGCTCTTTTATCCAAATTTGTTCGCATATATGGACATGACTTGACCTCCCATTAATATTTATGGAAGAAAGAAAAACAAATCGATCGGGTCTAATTTTTGTTACGTTGTGCGTTTTGGAAGTTACATTGCCGGAAAAGCTCTTTTATCCGGATTTTTTTCGCATATATGGACATGACTTGACCTCCTGTTAATATTTATCGAAGAAAAAAATGAGAAAAAAAATGAGTGGGTCTAATTTGTTGTTACGTTATGCATGCGTTTTGGAGGTTACACTGTCGGAAAAGCTCTTTTATTCGGATTTTTTCGCATTATATGGATATGACTTGACCTCCGGTTAATATTTATTGAAGAAAGATAACAATTCCAGTGGGTCTAATTTTTTGTTACGTTATGCGTTTTGGAAGTTACACTGTCGGAAAAGTTCTTCTGTCCGGATGTTTTCACATTATACGGACTTGGCTTGACCTCCGGTTGATATTTATCGAAGAAAAAAAAAAATTCGAGTGTGTCTATTTCTTTGTTACGTTATGCGTTTTGGAGGTTACACTGTCGGAATAAGTTCGCTTGTCCGGATTTTTCCCTTGAATGGACTTGACTTGATCTCCGGTTTATATTTATCAAAGAAAGGAAAAAATTCAAAGGGGATTACCTAAATTACATGCAAAATCATGCCAGTACTGCTTATAATCATTTAAATCATGACCAATGACCCTAAAAATCAATTTCAATATTGCCCAATATTTATGGTATGTATCATTCAAAGTATGTATCTACAAAATCAGTTTAGTGTTCCATGTTTTGTAGGATCGGGCGAGAGGGTTGTTGTGTTTGCCTTTTTTGGAAACACAAAGTATAATTTGTAGCCTGTCATAAGTTGTGTTACAGTTGCAGTTGGCACTTACATAAAATGGTTGGGATTAAGTTTGGTAACTAACAAACAAACAGACAGACTAAAACCAAAATTGTATTTCAATTCTGTTAATAAACATGTTAGAACCTGTTTGCTGCGTTTCCCATATGCTATGCGTGTGTTAGTAGCATGCAGACTTTTCCTTTATCATTTGAACATTAGCTGAACCAGGCAGATTTTAGTAATGAAGTGGAAAATACAAGTATATAATTTTTTTATCATCTTCTAAGCTTATCTCGTGATAGCGTTGCCGCGATATAAAATAAAAATAGATTATGAACAAAAGGAGATTTCCACATCGATAAGGCTAATTTAATTTTCACTTTCTATTGACATCCTACTCTCTCACATAGTCTATACAAATAATATTTCTCTTTGCATGTCTCTCTTTTTCTCTTAGCTACTCTGCATGTCTCTCTCTCTCTCTCTCTCTCTAACTCTCTCTCTCTCTCTCTCTCTCTCTCTCTCTCTCTCTCTCTCTCTCTCTCTCTCTCTCTCTCTCTCTCTCTCTCTCTCATAGACATAGGCAAATACAAATATGATAAGAAATAATTTTGGTAATATTTTCACAAATTTAGCTTGGAAGTTTTGAAAGTAGGGAGTCAATTTAAAGCCAGTATTAGGCTATAGGGCAGATGTAGGTGGCTCTGGTTGGGAAAAATAGGTTGACAGTCATTATTTTTTACGACTGGCCCTTGAAGTCTAATTTACATGCAAAATCATGCCAGTCAGTACTGCTTATAATCATTCAAAATTACTCGATCTCTCCCACTTAACCTTACTAATCGTGACCAATCCATTTTTTTCAGTTTTAGCCATTTAATTTTTAAAACAAATGTAGTATACTAAATGGTATGGTAAAGACAGAAAAGGCAAACAGACAGAAGTTTAGAGTTGGGAATTAGAGAGTTGACAAGAAGTAGCTAGAATTAAAATTGTTATGGACATGATGGGTGTAAGCGCAAAAATGTTGAGGGTCAAGTCAAAGTCATCCGAGGTGAAGCAGTGGCGTAGCTGGGATTTTCCCAGGGAGGGGGGCCACTCAACCAAACAAAAATTTTGCCGCCCCTTCCTCAAAAAGGTTGACCCAAATTTTTTTTCGGTGGTTTGAAAAAGTGAAGAGCAAAAAAAAATGGAATACAAGGGATAGCGACTTCATTTTGATGTAATATAGTTCCATTTTTTAACAAAATTCTATCCGCACCTTATATCGTTGGCATATGGATTCTCTCTTTCTCTTTCTTTTCCCCTTTTTTCCATCTCTCTCACTCCTTTATTATTTTGCCCTGCGCTAGGGGGGGGGGCGGTTGCCCAAATGGGACGGGGGCCAGGGGGGTCATTGCCAGGGGGCAATTCCCCCCCTGCCCCCGGCAGCTACGCCACTGGCTCAGTTAAGTACATAGATTGTCAGATTGTCGATCACAATTTTGCCCCAAAATTGTTCAAAGTCATCTGAGGTCGAATAAGTATAATATATTGTTGGATTGTCAGAATGTTCAATGTCGTGTCATAAAACGTAAAACTGGAGGGCGGATTAGTGTAATGGTCTTCCCATCATACTGCAGTTACTGTCCGTTTTCCTATACACAGTGCTCTCACCATTGACGCGTGACCTCTACACATAGTGTATATTAGAAGTATAGGCAATTGCTTAGTTAACGCCACTGTGTGAAAAATAACCAGCCAATATTTAAAGTATTCTCTGAAATTCTAGAAAATATAGTTTTGTAACATGTCCTAAATTTTTAGCTAATTTAGGTTTGGAAATGTTCGCACTTTGGTGTTTTAGTGTATGTTATAGGTAATATTACATTGCCTAGTTAACGTCAATGTGTGAAAAATAACCGGCAAATATTTAAGGTATTCTCTGCCATTCTAGAAAATATAGTTTTGTAACATGTCCTAAATTTTTAGCTAATTTAGGTGTTTGGAAATATTCGCACTTTTGTGTTTTAGGAAGGATATGTAAACGACAGATAACACCAAAAAATATGAAGAAATTATTTCCAAACCGTGTTAAATCTGCAACCATTATGCTTCTCATTTTCAGGAATACTGGTTAGCAATAAGCAGACTATTGTCTCATTTCGTAACAAAAGCCCACACAGTATTGCTACCTTGCATTTGCTTTATAATCGTTCACCCAACTGAAACTATAATACCAGCTCATTGTTCATTGCACAGGTAAAACAGAAACATGTGTAGTGTGGATTTAACCAGAGAAGATCTGATTTAATCAGTTGAGCTGTTCTCAATGAGTGTTATCTTGGTTTAATAGCTTTTAATGGGGTTTAAGTCCTGTAAAGGTCTTGGTGAATTCTACTCTAGGAAAGACTGCATCATGCTCGCTTCTCACCACTCTGACCGGGGTTCAATTCCCCGCGGTACCACATGTGAGTTTGGTTTCCGATCCATGTTCGTCCTCGAAGGTTTTTCTCCGGGTGCTCCGGGTTTCCTCCTGCATCTAAAATCGGACCTCTTCCCATATCCCTGTCCCGTCACATCCGGATGACATTCCATGAATTTAGTAGCCTCTGAGCACTATTGGGCTTAGCCTGGCTTCGGCGAATGTTATAAATAAATAAAATGAATAAAAAATAATCTCAATTCAGTCACTTTAATTGTCATTTATAATCACCTATTCATCTTCCTTGGAACATGAAAACTGAGAAGGTTGAAAATGAAAAATGTAAAATTTACCATAAAGATTTGCATTACAACATGTAATATAACAAACAGCACAGCGCCGGGATAAGGGTATAAGCTACAGAAACAATTAGGCCATTGCTATACAGCACAGAAAATGACAATTTTGACACATTTGCCTTGATACCTCTTTATGTTCCAAGTTAAATTAATCAGCAGTGGAATGAGCAGTGGTGACAAATGAGGTGTCATGTTAGAGAAAACTGTGCTTTCACTGATATGTCTAGAATACCGATGCAGTCTCTACGCAGGACAACCAATTCATTTGTTATGCAAGGCTCACTCAGTCATTTAATGAGGCAATACAAACGATCGAATTTGGTGTTGAAATGAGCAAAATTTTGAGTTGCACCTTTTCAATGTAAAATTAATTTTCTCGGCCAAATGAAAAGCAATAATTTTAATTTTTTCAGTAAATGTCAGGAAAAACTGTAATGCTTGATACTGTATTTTTTTCAAATCCTAGTGTTAAACTTAGGCGTGAAATTCAGTCATTTAGTGTAAGATTTTCGATTTTGATAGGCTTCAACTCTGCCGCGAGCCTTTTTTTGAATCAACCTTTTAGCTTTTCAAAGTAATATAGTTCGCTAAAGAAGGATTTTCCCAACTTTCTAACGCACATCACCGTGAGCGATATATCATAGTTTTGTCAGAATTTCCGTTTTGATTCCCCCATTTTTTACTGCCGGCTGAAAATTTTTGAAAATCCACGCGTGAAATCTTAGGCTAATACTAGCATTGTGGATCGACATCTCTGGGTGCCCGGCCTGGCTACAGTGTTGCCAGAACTTCAATATAGCAAAGAAATTTCCAGGCCTAGCGCTCCTATGAAATTGATCATGTTATAAGCACGATGAGGAAGTTCATCACGTGAGTGATTAATTATTTGATTTCATCATCACCGTGATCATCGGACCAATGTGTTGAAATTTGCTTCTCCTCAAAACAACTTTGCCCAATTGGTTAAAAAAATCAACAATCTTACATGCAATTGGGCAATATTTTAAACAAAACTTTCATTCAGTACAAAACATAAATATTACGCTGTATGTTTTATCAAGCAAACTGTTTGGAACACACTTCCAAATAACCTTCGTAACATCCCCAGACTTTCGTTATTTAAACGCCAGCTTAAAACCAATCTTTGTAAATTGATTGTTTTTATGTTTGTTTGTCAATTTCATGTTTTACGCGCTTTGAGTTCCTCATCGGAAGAGATTGTGCCTTATAAGAATCATTCATTATTATTGTTAATTTAAACAGGTTTTTGTTTTTAAACAAAAACCTGTTCAAGCAATTAATAAAAAATTGCTTGCCTAAAAACAGAATAACTTGGATGTTAATACTTGACCTAGTGTTTCAATTGTCATGAAGGTGAATGGGTATAGTGCCTTTTGTTTGTGTTTGTTTGAAATTGCTTTTGGAAACCCACCGAAAGTCATAATGAAGCAGCCAAAACAATACAAAGTTAAACATGGAAGTTTATAACAACCTATTAAATGACCTAAATGTTAAATACCACTAATTATGTATTACACGGGTTTCAATGGGAAAATGCCTAATTTCGGGTGGAATTTTCTCATATTCAGAACTCTCACAGTTCAATGCCACTAATATCAGGTGAAACTATATGATTTAGATGCCACATGATCAAAAATTCAACATAGGTTGACCTGAGACTTTTCTTGTTTTAACGCACTGAACCGTAAACACCTTAAAATGACAGTGCGCCCTCGAAGCTGAAAGTTACAATATGATAGGGCGAATATTTACTAAAAACCGAAGCCGTGCGTATGAATTTTGGTACTATTACAACAAAAATGTCATATAATGAGAGAAAATGTACCATTTTGAAGCATCTAACTCTAAAAAGTACTTTTTTGGCTATATAATTTGATCAATTTCAGCGATTTTAATGCAGTCTTTTCGAATGCCATGAAAACAAATAGATACTCGTCGTATATCAATGTATCGCCCAGGCCTATTAGTGGTATTTAACCTAAAGGAAAAAACATTTATGGCAACAATGAGCCTTGCAAGTCATGGTTAATGTGTTGAGTACCACCCCACCATCCCTACATACAGCCCACTACCCACATCACACACCTCTGCACCCACTCCACCCCCATAGGCCTACATAATATTACATACCGGTACATAATAATATTTATATAGCACGGTTATAGCTATACATTTAGAAAGCAGGTCCTATAGCGCTAAATTATGACAAATAGGCCTACATGTCAAATTAAAAACAAACCCGAACACAAGTCTGAAGAGTGTAATGAAAATGCCAACCCGCGATGGGGGGGGTCATTCAAAATTCACCTGGAGATAGGAGGGACAGAAAATTAAAATCCCCTATAATAACACGCGAATTTTTCTAGGTTTGGACAGTGGATTTTCCCATGGACCTCATCCTAGGTAAATAAACAAACAAACAGACAGACAAAATGGTTTTCATAATCATGGAATCCATAGCGACCTACTTGATCAAAATTATTTTACTATCAACAGTGATGTGCATAACTACAACACTCGTCATGCAGGTGATATCCATATTGAGCAAACGAACACGTGCCTTGCATATAACACCATCAGAATCCAAGGTGCATTACTTTGGAATAATTTACCACCAATTCTGAAAAGCGCACCTTCAGTAGCTGTTTTTAAACAACACATGAAAAAACATCTCCTTGGAAAATATTTGCCAAGTGAATCGTAATTACATTCATGTTTCATTGCAACTTTAAAACGGTCTCTCATTTTTGCTATCAGGTCAGCTTTATGTCGGCACCCTAATTTTTTGGTACATTATTTAGTTTACCATCAGTTTTATATTTTCCAATTATGTATCATTTCACTCCAAATTGTGTGCCCAGTGCATGGACAGCCCTGTTTGCTTTCACTATCTCGTCCATAGGCACTCATTGCACGATTTTTAGTGAAAATTGTACCGTGCGTATTTTATTTTTTGGTCAAATGTTGTATGTTGTAACTTTAGGCCGAGGGCACTGCACCTCACGCTCTGCGTTTAGCAGTGTCCTCGTCCATCTCATTGACGTTTTTCATAAAAATAGTTGCTTTTTCCATTTTATTATTGCATATAAAATACATCCTTATTGTAAACTCATTGTATCATAATTATATTGTTGCATAATGAATGGATGAAATAAATTGATTGATTGATTGATTGATCGATGTTACAATATTACTTTAGATTTGTTATTCTATACTCAAAAATCTGAAATAATACTGGTAATAATTGTCGGGAAGGGTTTCTGTTCAGTTTGAGCTGAAATAACGGGCTGTGCAATAATTATGAGCCCGGGGGAGTAAAATTTCCGAACGGCCCGCCAAAAAATCGTCGTCCCCCCCCCTTTACACATGCCAAATTTTTGGGATCCCAATTTGCAAACCTTAAATGGTCTAGATATATGTGACGCGATCAAGCAAAATCAGTCGGAACTCGGAAATATTAAATTTCCAGTTTCTTAAGGGAAGGGGTATGAACGTTTGGACAGTATTTATTGTGGGACATTGGAGCACATCAGACATATCGAATTGCATTCTGAATACGAAGAATGTCCTTCTAATATCAAATAATTTTGATTTTTGAAATTCGCAATGTAATACACATTTTATGGCAAATCATTAAAATTGATATTTTGATATTTAACAGTACTCGAAGTAAACTTTATAAATCTGATGATTTATACTTAAAGTGTATGTAGGTGGGATGAAAAGTCGACGATCAATTGAAAAATTTAACCTTTCGTATTGAAGATATGGATTTTTTTCCCCAAAACAAAAAAAAAAAAAAAATTAGGGCTTTTTGGGAAAAAATCCATATCCTCAATATAAAAGGTCAAAATTTTCAATTGATCGTCGGCTTTTCCTCCCATCTACATACACTTTAAGAATATATCATTAGATTTGTAAAATTTACTTCGAGGACTGTTATATATCATAAATTTGAAAAATATCAATTTTTTATAATTTGTCATAAAATTTGTATTATATTGTGATTTTCAAAAAATGAAAATTATTTGATATCAGATATACATGCTTCGTATTTAGAATACAATTCGATACGTCTGAGGTGCTCTCATGTCCCCTAAAAATACTGTCGAAACGCTCGAAACGCTCAAAACGCTCATTCCAGATCCCTTAAAGGATAATAAAAAGCATTTACAAATTTTTTTTGCTGAAAATCCCGTTGAAATTGAACATCCGGTTCTCAAAATCAATATTTCCGAGTTGCGCCTGATTTTGCTTAATCGCATCACATAATGTTGCGAGCGCAGCGAGCAGAAAAATTTGCATATTAAAGCGTTTCCGTACTGTTTTCCTAAGCCTTTTTAGAGCGTTTTATTTAAAAAGCGGCCCATGAATGTGTGCCAAAAATCGCTTTCCACCCCTCTCGGCTGGTCAAAAAGTATAGAGAAAAAGCACTATCAAAATATTTTTTCTAGACAGACTCAACATAACTCAAAATGAGTTAGTGAGTCCATATGAAGTAATTCTATAACAAAAAACACGCACCTGATAACCATAAGTTGCTTTAAAAATAACCAGAGCCCAATACGTAATAAAAAAATGTATTAGGGATTCAATCATGTTTCACCGTTGTTCATCACCGTTTAACAACGATGCGGCCGCGTCGTCTGCGTGGTTTACTTCGAGAGGGCTGCCGAGCGAAGTAAACCACGCAGACGCGCCGGACGCGAGTTGTTAAACGGTGATGAACAACGGTGAAACATGATTGAATCCTTTCAACAACGAAAAGAAGCTAAATATCGTATAATTCACGATTATTTTACGAGGAATGTCAGTTCATCATTGCCACTCTTTGCCAATGCCACGTAATCTCGCTCGCGTTCGCGTATACGCTACAGTAAAAGTGTGGGTTCATCACGGTTTAACAACGGTTGGCTCCTGTACAAAGGTATAGGAAGAGTTGTTGAAAATCAATTTAAGTATATAGAGATAAAAGACTGTCAAAATTATTTTTCTAGAAAGACTCAAAATGACTCAAAATGAGTTACTGAGTCAATATAAAGTAATTCTAAAAAAACAACTAAAAAAAAACTAATAACCATAATTTGCTTTAAAAATAACCAGATTCCAATACGTAACAAAAAATTCTAAGTATAGAGCACGGTGGCCTAGCGGAACGGGCACTGACTCATAATCGGAAGGTTGCGGGTTCGAGTCCCGGCGACGACGTCGTGTTGTGCCCTTGAGTAAGACACTTTATCTAGATTACTCCTCTCCACCCAGGTGTTTAAATGGGTACCGGCATTATTAAATGCTGGGAAGGTAACAGACTCGCTGTAGAGGAGGTGTAGCGATCCCCTATAGCAACATTACATGGAGGAGTCTGGCCCAATCGCCAATGAAAGAGAGATGGGCACTCCGATCACTGTTTATACAGGATCGTCTCCTTTACCTTTACCTTACCTATAGAGAATAAACATTGTCCAATGTTTTTTTCTAGAAAGGCTCAATATGAGTTACTGGGTCAATATCAAGTAATTCAATAACAAACAAATGCACCTAATCACCATAATTTGCTATAAAAATAACCAGAGCTCAATACGTAACAAAAAATGTATTTAACCCAATAACGCAACAAAAAATTCTAAGCATAGAGAAAAAACACGGTCAGATTTTTTTCTAGAAAGACTCAAAATGACTCGAAATGAATTACTGAATCAATACAGGGTGTCCCATAAAATAATACCGAGTGAATAAAATTGAACGTAAGTCGAGAACTAGACATCACATTCAAAAAATTTAATGTGGCGCATAGCCTATTTTATTGTGCATCACATGCAAAAATTTTATTTGATTCGGTTGAAATTAACAATTACATAATGCGCGCATCGATGCAGTTCATTCCAAGTTTGATCAACAGGCGCTTTTTTCATACTCGCTCACCGCTTCCTACAGTTTGTGTATCTCATTAAATTTAGTCCACATTTATTTTATAATCCGAAGGTGTTATGTTATTCATGCTTTCACTGAAGATGAATAAAAGTTTGTCCGAGAAAACTCTGATTTCTGCAATTGGAAGCTTTCCATCTTTAATTCTTTATGTTGTGCAAATATTTGATATTTTAACTTTCCAAAGAACATTTGAGCCACGAATGACAATGAACAAGTGCTTACAGCTTTACGCGTGATTTTTGATACCATGCAACATGAAGTTTTAAAAGATTTATACTTTGTATTACAATTTCTTGAAAATATTCCAAAAACAATAATGTGGTTTTTTTAAGCCAGATGGAATTCTTTATGCAATAATTCTTTATACAACTTATATCAACATTTACGAAAAAAATATTTACTAGTACCGAGCATCATCTTACATGCAAGCTTTCATTTACAATATCTTGCAGGTTGTCAATGAACAAAACCTATAATTAAATGTTTTGCAAGAAACAGATTATTTGAAAAGAAAGAAAAGGATTTCACGGTACAAAATATGAAGCCCATTGACAGTTAACCACTAGTGCGCATTGTGTTGAATGGTCTTTCGTTCAAACTTGGAATGAAGTGAATTGATGTATGCGTTATGTAATCGCACATTTCTTCGTAATAAGTCAACCGATTCCAGTAAAATTTACGTATAAGATGCAAAATAAGATGGGCTATACGCTGATTTTTAGATATTTGGATTCTGATGTCTATTTCTCGACTTACGTCCAAATTTATTCGCCCGGTAATTTTTTATGGGATACCCTGTATAAAGTAATTCTATAACAAACAAGTATTCCTGAAAAAAATTGGTGTCAGTTCCAATTTACAATGTAACTATTATTATTTTAATGTAATGTTTAAGAGAAGTTTTGCACTGCAGCACTGACAAGAACATTTAGTGGTACCGGTAGTTCATTTTATCATTAAATAGGCATAATTATACGCTTACATAGGCGTGCGTGTTTTGGCGCAACGTCAGCCTTCTATTCTTCAAATTTTTTCACAGGAGGAAGATGGCGAATTTCATCATTCGATATCAGCAAAGTATCAGGCCCTTGCAACTCCTATACCAGCGCAATACAAAAAGATTTTTGTTTAACACTGGACATGCTGGATGTTTTTATAAAAATATTGTAGGCCTATGTGATGAAGAAGGGGGCTGGTGGTTTATTTGTGTAAAGGTCAAAATAGGATTCGGATAGGGTCAGGACTCTGTTTTGTCATCTTCCTTCTGTGGGTCTTTGAACCTGCTCATTGTCTGGTGTTTTTTTGTTTGTTTGTTTGGGTTTTTTTTTTTTTTTTTTAATTTTGATTTTGAAATGGAGCCTTCATCTTTGGTTCGAGTTGTATTTTTTCCTGAATGTATTTTAATGCTTTCTCTCCCCCACCAGCTCCAAGTACTGATAAAATACAAAAAGCTGAAAAAGAAAGAAAAAAAAAATAGGATATAGGCTAAGTAAAACAGCGTATTACTATCAAGACTTATGTTTGAAGTGTCTGACGTCATCTGTCAAAGTCGTTGATGTGACTTGCAAAACTCGGCGGTAAACCGGGCCATGATTTTAAGCTTATTGTTAATTTTGCACCTTCAAACATACAAACCATCTCAAAAGTTAGGTATTTATAGTAGGAAACCTTTTTGGGCGAAGGCACCATGTCAACAATGCCTAGAAAAGTTGCTTTTTGCCTTGTAAAAGTACGTAATTTTTCGGCACTTCCTGCATGGAAGCAGAACGATTCGGCCAAATCAATTCGTCCACAGTTGACTTGGCCATATGCCAATTCATGCATTTGGCCCCAAGCTAAGTCAGCCATAAACCAATTCGATATTGACCAAAAGGGATAAACGATTTAATGTTAATGAATATATGTGACCGTCCATCTCGAAACAGCTGTAAAGTCGGCTCGCGGTCAATTTTGTTTTATTTCGTGTTTAGAAAATATATCATAAGCTTTAAAATGAAAAATCATTTGACTCCAAACGATATCCAGAAGTAAAAAAAAAAAGAGGGTTAAGTGCACAAAAAGTGACTATATCTCATTAACCGATGATCCTACAGATATGCGACCACTGACTTTTTTCCCCTTATGACCAGAGGAAAAATTCGACATATGGCACGACTCGAGGATATTTGGTTAAAAAGATAGAGGGTTAAGTGCACAAAATTAAAAAAAAAAGTGATCCTAACCAATGATCCTACAGATATGCGACCACTGACTTTTCTGTTCCTATGACCAGAGGAAAAATTTGACATATGGCACGACTATCTAGGATATTTGGTTAAAAATTTTAAAAAAAGTGAGTATATCTTATTAACCAATGATCCTACAGATATGCGACCACTGACTTTTTTTGTTCCTTATGACCAAGGGAAAAGTTTGACATATCTCTACTCTGTAGGAAATGATGTACATCATCATCATCATCATCATACATACATGTTATTTTCATTCAAATCAACATACAAAATATAAAAGACACAACATTTGAATGAGGAGATGCTCAAAAGGCCCAAAGGCCTAAAGCGAGCACCCCCTTACACTGCCTTAAGTTACACCATACAATTACACAAAGTTAACAAATAAAAGAAAAAGAAAGAGGAGAAGAACATGCAAAGAAAGACTCCAATATAAATATTTATAACATTTCATATAGACATTCCACAGTCCACACAAGAAATTGATAGTTGGAGTGGAGATGGGGGGGGGGGGGGATGGGTGAGGTCATTAAATAATCCCTAAATATTAGATGTAATTTTTTATTAGACCTTTTCTTTATTTGTAACTTAATCTGGTTTACTGATTTTGCCATCTTTATATATTTATCAGTAATATTCCATTTCCTAGGACCGGAAGCCCGTGTTGTGAGGGCCACAAACTGCGGCTACGTACAAATACGCGAACGCCGACTTGTTTTGTTCTTTATGACCAGAGGAAAAGTTCGACATATCGCACGACTCTTTAGGATATTTGGTTTAAAAGATAGAGGGTTATTGCACAAAGTACTCGCGAATTGGTTTGTGACCGAATGCAAGACATCAATTCATCTAAATATACAGATTTGGTGTAAAAACAACGGTTATGGAGAAAATCACGAAATAGTTAAATTTGGCCAACTTTTTTTGTACATCAATATACAGGGTTCGAATTGGCATGTGGGCGATTTGGTTTGGGGCTGAATTGACGAATAGTATCGATATCGATATTGATATTTTTACAGAGCACGTGATATTTCGATATGATGATTCGAATTGTCACGTGATCGTCAAACCTGTACTAAAGGTGTCAGTTCTGCAGGAACTGACACAAAAACATGCACCTAATAACCATAATTTGCTTTAAAAATAACCAGAGCCCAATACGTAACAAAAACAAAGTATAGAGAAAAAACACTGTCATTTTTTTTGAAAGACTCAAAATGACTCAAAATGAGTTACTGGGTCAATATAAAGTAGTTCTTTTAGAAGAACATGCACCTAATAGCCATCATTTGCTTTTAAAAAATAACCAGAGCCCAATACGTAACAAAAACAAAGTATAGAGAAAAAACAGTGTCAAAAAAAAAAAACATTGTCATTTTTTTTTTTCTAGAAAGACTCAAAATGACTCAAAATGAGTTACTGGGTCAATATAAAGTAATTCTATAACAAACAAATGCACCTAATCACCATAATTTGCTCTAAAAATAACCAGAGCCCAATAGGTAACAAAAAAATTAAGTATAGAGAAAAAACACTGTCAATTTTTTTTTCTAGAGAGACTCAAAATGACTCAAAATGAGTTACTGAGTCAATATAAAGTAATTATATAACAAAAACATGCACCTAATAACCATAATTTGCTTTAAAAATAACCAGAGCCCAATACATAACAAAAAATATCTAAGTTCTGAGAAAAAAACACTGTCTAATTTTTTTTCTAGAAAGACTCAAAGTGACTCAAATGAGTTACCGGGTCAATGTAAAGTAAGTTTATAACAAAATATGTTTTTCTAGAAAGACTCAAAATGACTCAAAATGAGTTACTGAGTCAATATAAAGTAATTATATAACAAAAACATGCACCTAATAACCATAATTTGCTTTAAAAATAACATGAGCCCAATACGTAACAAAAAATATCTAAGATCTGAGAAAAAACGCTGTCAAATGATTCTAGAAAGACTCAAAGTGACTCATAATGAGTTACAGGGTCAATGTAAAGTAAGTTTATAACAAACAAATGCACATAATCACCATAATTTGCTTTAAAAATAACCAGGGCCCAATACGTAACAAAAAGAAATGTATAGAGTACGTAACAAACCTACTACAGAGGGAGGGAGTATGAATAAAGTAATTTTAATTAGATTTTAGTGTTGTTACGTATTGGGCGGAATGATTTATTTTTTGCCACTTTTTGTTCCAGGTAGAAGAGGTTGAACCCAATACGTATCAAATTGTTACGTATTGGGATTTTGTTACGTGTTGGGCTCTTACAATTGTATCTGTCGCCAAAAGGTGCTGGATTGACAATAATTCAATAATTGTTTTCCAACCATATCCGCCACAATATCAAAAATAATTCTACACCACTGACCCACACCACTTTCCCCATGGGTAGGGGAAGCCATACCTCGAGGGTAGGTGGCCTTTGAGACTAAGCGATTTATAGTTTAGCTCTTATAAGTGCAAGTGATGTTTAGATTTTTATTGACATGTTGTCAAATCTATGGTGAAAATCGTGAGTATATGAGTTTTAGCAAAAAAGTTAAATTTTACGAGGGTCCACTCACATTATGATTTCCTAGCGCAATAAATGTGCGGTATGTTGGTACCTATTTTTATATCAATTTGTAGAGGAGATATATGCCTATATCCTGGTACCAAACAGAACAGCTGGCAAATTTTGTGCCTATTTTTGCATTTTGCTCAAAAATTATAGCGCATTGGTGACAAGTAAGATATGTATACTATAGGGGCAAAGACTACAACGACTGCACTGAAAATTTTATTTCAGCACAGAGGACAGTTATGAATGAGGGAAAACCAATATTTAATCAATAAATCAACAACTATACTTGTCTTGAGTCACTGAAATTCCAATGTAGTAACTGGATTCCTTGCCCCTATAATATAGACAAGTTCTGTAACCAGTGTTTTATTAATTTTTGATAAAAATGCAAAAATAGTCACAAATTTATCAAGGGGTGTAGTACCACCTTGACAAATATCAGAGTCGAAAAAGTAGGATGAGAACAAATAACAGATCTGTTGTCAAGATGAATTTAGGTCATGTTAGTTGCTTTTGCATTCAAAATTATCAACGGTTCATTCTTGAAAATTTTTTGAAAAATATTACATTATACATATAATGATACAACAGGCTATCATTTAAGAAACAATAAAATACATACGAGAATAGACATCAAAAAACTTTTTAACGTTAGAACTAAGTACAGGGTGTATCAAAATGATTGGTACCCATCAATTTTGATGTTTATTGAAAAGCCTACCTCTTCCAAATACACTTTTGGATACATTTGAAATATCCAGAATGTATAGTTTATGACTTGTTTTTGCAATTAATTTACAAATTATTTGGATCTTATGTTGAATTTTGATCTGCCAGGCTCATCCATTATCGATGAAAACTGATGGGTACCAATCATTTTGATACAGCTTGTATGCTAGATATTTGGTGTTATTTACTCCATATTTTTACCTTTATCTCAGTTTCAAATTGGCCGCCTTTGGCCCCCATTGACCAGATCGTGTCACATATTAGACAGAATTGAGAAACGTAAACACATTCAATTAACTCGGAACATGACACTAAGCTTGAAATTTTTATTTGTGAAATCTTTATTGAGGGATTTAAACTACTTCAGTGGCAAGCACTGCTTTCCAAGCATGATGAGTGTGAGTGCATCGTCACGATTTCTACAGCGCCAAAACTTAACTATTTCAGAAAATTAAAAACCTTACTGCAAAAGGTCCAAATTTGGGAGAAATCACAAAAAGGTCCATTTTATTGAGGCGATATTATGTTAAGAAGAACCATCAGGGGGAGGTAATCCGCTCTATACATCGATGTTTTTTTTTACGCAAAGAAACAACAGATCTACATAAACTCACACGCATTTACCCGGTATCCATTCTAAGAGCATATCGACGAATATATTCGTTTTATCTCGAAATATGTCAAAAATCTAGCGGGAACACCGCGCTCCGCGTTGATCACTAAAACGGAAAGAATCACTAAACATGTGGCATATATTACGGTATGCATAGTAGGGCATTATGCAGTCATGTCTACAGCAGAATTCACCACAACCTTTGCAGGACTTCAACCCCATTACACCAAGATAAACCTCATTCAAAACAGCTCAACTATGTTAAATCAGGGATGTGTCTCATATCCCTGGTTAAATCCATAAACATATGTGTCTGATTTACCTGTGCGATATCGCAATGTGCTGTGATGAAATAGGTATTATAATTTCAGTTGGATGCACCATTTCAAAGCAAACGCACATTTACAATACTGAGCGTGGCCTTTGTTTCCGAAATGAGAACAAAAGTCTGTATATTGTTATCCAGCCATGTTGGTGGTACAACTCATGTCAAACTTGTCACATTTATTGTGATCGTATCACACAAGTAAATGAGAAACATGTCGTTTTTCCATTTTTAGCTCCCTATCGGGCAGTCAGAACTCCATATTTGGGAGGGCTCGACATCAATCTTCCCAAAATCGCATTTTAATCATTTTTAGATGACCATAGAGGGAAAAAAAGTTTTTTTACCAGCTTCTATGGCGAAAATTGATCAAATCGATGGTGCTCGCTCGAAGTTGGAGCTATCTCGAGTCAGCTGTTGAGCACAATTTGCCATTAAAATTACACATCCGACTGTTATGAAATTTTGGAAGACTCTCTTCGGAAAAACAAAGCTCGACAACAGCTTTCCAGTGACATTTTTTACTTCAAATTGTAGTATGTTAAGGATGAACATTATAATTCACATGTGAGCCTCTCTGGCTATTATTGGGCGAAGGGTTTTTCCTCCAGCCCACTAACTAGTCTATTGCTTATACCTACAGTACAGAGTGAGCTAAAGGTCAATCATCAATTGGAGCGCTGTGTGTGCACTGAATAGGGATTACGGACAGTAACTGCATAATGGGTGATTGAAACATGCCGAATTGCTATTTTATCGCCCCCCCCCACCTCACACACACACACCCCCATCCCCACACACCAAGATGAAAATGAATGAATGCCAAGAAGAATATAAAAGTTGAAAATAATCTATTGTCAGCATGAAGAATTAAAATTTGTGGGTTTTTTTAATGTTGATGAAAAATGAAATCTTTCTACTTAGTTTTTCTACTTCTTCCTTTTTTCATATTTTTCATCCGGTATTAGTATTGGCATTCTGCTAGTTTTTTTTTTAATTTTACAAACTGAAAGTCTTAATCGTTTTTTTAAATTTTACAAACTGAAAGTCTTAAACGTTTTTCTAAATTTTACAAACTGAAAGTCTTTCAACTGTTGTTTTTATTTGTAATTTTAATGCAAAATGAAAGTCTGTCTATGTTGTGTACTTTTTTACCTCTTCCTGGCTTCTTATACTTCTGCCAATTTCCATTTCCCCCCGGGGGCACTTCCATGACAGATATGCATCATGTGCCTCGGGATAGACCCCCTTTTTCAATCCGGCTTGTACCCAATGACCCCCTTTTTTGTGTTATGGTCCTACCTATTACCCAATGACCCCCTTTAAAAAAATTCAAGTACTCAATGACCGCCTTTTTCTATTTCCTGCTATACCCAATGACCCCCCTTTTAATTCCCAAATTTAGGTGGTAGGTCTATTTGTGTTCTCCTCCAGAAATACATGTAATGAGATTTTTCACATTTCCAAGGTGGCCAAGTTGTTTTTACGCAGTTGGGCACTTACTTATGTGTACTTAATGATACTCTTTTGGCAATCATGTACCCAATGACTCCCATTTTACTTTTTGTTACCCCAATGGCCATCCTTTTTTCAAAGTTTCATACCGAATGACCCCATTTTTATTCAGGTTGTGTACTGAATGACCCCATATTTTTGTAATTGTACATTTCATCGGAATGCCCCCTACTTTTAACATGGCCGAGGCACATCCCTGCCATTTTAGATATGGAGTGCCTCCCCCGGGCCATTTCCCATATCAGTATGGATATTCTGATGAGTGCTTTTTAATTTACAACACAATATTATTGAAAGTCTTTGTACCTCGCGTCGTTTTCATTGTTGTCACCACACTCATTTTTACTGCTTATTTGCTTTTATTTCTATTTTATTTTTATTGATATTAGGATTGGATGAATACGAGTTTGAGTCAATATTAGATCCAAAACATAATAATTATAGTTAGGTTAAAAAGTTCAATTTGGTGACCACTCTCTGGCTAGTAAGGTTTGACGATTGATTCGACTTCTATGGACCATTTAGAAACAAAATAGCCACCATGTCCCTCGCGAAAATCCCGGCATTTTTCGCTAGATGCCAAAATCCAAAATCGCCGCCGCCACCATTTTGAAAATTTAAGTTTTGAACCAGAGCACCTATAATCATGCACAAAGACACTTTTTCGGATATGTCGAGTACAAGGATTCCGATTCTGACATTAGTTTGACATTACGGCATCATTTTCACCCAGAAATCCAAGATGGTGGCCGGCACCATCTTGAAAAATTTAGTTTTGAACAAGAGGACCTAAAATCGTGTACAAAGACACTTTTTGGATAAGTCGACCACAAGGATTTCAAATTTGACATTACTTTGACATTACGAACTCATATTTACCCAGAAATCCAAGATGGTGGCCGCCGGCGCCATCTTGAAAAAAAAAAAAAGTTTTGAACCAGATTACCTAAAAAGACACTTTTTCCGGTAAGTCGACCCCAAGAAATCCGAATCTGACATTAATTTGACGTTATAACATAATTTTTGCCCAGAAATCCAAGATGGCCCCATTTGGTAGAGCGTAAATGTGATTTTTGAATGAGAGAAGAAGCATAAGTGTGTCATTTCCGCCTTATCTGGGGTTGATGTCCCTTATATGGGGTTTAAACTGCCTTATCTTGGGTTTACATCCCTTATCTAGGGATAAGGCGCCTTACCTGTGGTTTAGACGGCCTTATCCTGGGTTAACGTTCCTTACCTGTGGCTAAGATGCCTTAACCTTAGCATATCACAGTCTAAACCCAGAGACGGCATCTAAACCCCAGATAATGTGCCGTAACCCCAGATAAGGGACGTAGACCGCCGATAAAACAGTCCAACCCCCAAATAAGGCGCTTTAACCCTAAATGAGGAACATAAACCTAAGATAAACCTAAGGCATCTAAACCCCACATAAGGTGCCTTAACTCTAGATAAGGGTCGTTAACCCCAGATAAGGGTCGCAAACCTCAGATAAGCCATCTAAACCCAATATAAGGCGCCTTAACCAGAGATAAGAGACGTAAACTCAGATATGGCAGTCTAAACCCCCGATAAGGCGCCGTAACCCCAGATAAGGGACGTACACCTCAGATAAACCAGTCCCAACCCCAAATAAGGCGCCTTAACCCTAAATAAGGAACATAAATCTAAGATAAGAGAAGTAAACACCAGACGGCGCCTTATCTGGGGTTTAGACTGCCATATCTGAGTTTACGTCTCTTATCTGGGGTTAAGGCGCCTTATCTTGGGTTTAGATGCATTATCTGAGGTTTACGACCCTTATCTGGGGTTAACAACCCTTATCTAGAGTTAAGGCACCTTGTGTGGGGTTTAGACGCCTTTTCTGGGGTTTATGTTCCTTATTTAGGGTTAAGGCGCCTTATTTGGGGTTTAGACTGCTTTATCTGGGGTCTACGTCGCTTATCTGGGGTTACGGCGCATTATCTGGGGTTTATATGCCGTATCTGGGTTTAGACTGCGATATGCTAAGGTTAAGGCATCTTAGCCACAGGTAAGGAACGTAAACCCAGGATAAGGCCGTCTAAACCATAGATTAGGGATGTAAACCCAAGATAAGGCAGTTTAAATCCCATATAAGAGACATGAACCCCAGATAAGGTGGAAATGACACACTTATGCTTCTTCTCTCATTCAAAAATCACATTTACGCTCTACCAAATGGGGGCCATCTTGGATTTCTGGGCAAAAATTATTTTGTAACGTTAAATTAATGTCAGATTCGGATTTCTTGAGGTCGACTTACCGGAAAAAGTGTCTTTGTACACGATTTTAGGTTTATTTTTTTCAAGATGGCGCCGGCGGCCACCATCTTGGATTTCTGGGTAAATATGAGTTCGTAATGTCAAAGTAATGTCAAATTTGAAATCCTTGTGGTCGACTTATCCAAAAAAGTGTCTTTGTACATGACTTTAGGTCCTCTTGTTCAAAACTAAATTTTTTAAGATGGTGCAGGCCACCATCTTGGATTTCTGGGTGAAAATGATGCCGGAATGTCAAACTAATGTCAGAATCGGAATCCTTGTACTCGACATATCCGAAAAAGTGTCTTTGTGCATGATTATAGGTGCTCTGGTTCAAAACTTAAATTTTCAAAATGGTGGCGGCGGCCATTTTGGATTATGGCCTCTAGCGAAAAATGCCGGGATTTTCGCGAGGGACATGGTGGCTATTTTGTTTCTAAATGGTCCATAGAAGTCGAATCAATCGTCAAACCTTACTAGCCAGAGAGTGGTCACCAAATTGAACTTTTTCACCTAACTATTATGAAATTGGATGCTTTGCTTTACGCCCAATATGCATTGGTCTCGCTAAGAGGTCTACAATGTTGCGCTCGTCCCATATTTTACATCTCATAGCTCGACCAATAAATACGAGCTTAATCGATGCAATTTTACATCAATTTTTTCCATTTTTTTGTTCGATTTTTCCAAAACAGAACCAGTCTAATTATTGTGATGCATTTTTTTTATCTGTTTCATAGTAATTATTTTGTCGGTACATGGGACGGTTGTACGTCAATTAATGCTAGCAGCCTTGGATCTAGAACTTATTAATGGGGAGTATCAATTTCTTAGCGTCCAACCATTCGACAACGAACGTATCTTTGGAGATGACAACTGGCAGCAGGTATTATAAAATGCGTGGTTAAGGGGTCTCATAGCGACCTTTTTCAGATTCGCGCGATCCATTCCAGAATGGAGGGGGGCATTATGTATTCTTAGCCCTGGGCGCCACAACCCCTAGCAACGCCACTGGCAGCCATATATTCAAAATCGATCCTTGGATTTTAAAACGTAAGCTTTACCGACGGATAAACAACCTTCAGGAATTTTTTCAAACTAAAACATTTCGGAATAATAATCTTTTGGAGTATCGATCAATATTTTGGGAAATTTCATGTCTAATATTTATTTATTTAATTATTTTTGAAGAACGATGCCCGTGATGAAGATGCCAAGTTTGCATATCAAGCGTTGTTAACTTTTATGCTGTACCAGCCGGATAACGACAAATTCAGAGATTTCATAAAAGCACATGATCTTCGTCAAGAACGAGACTTCAATTTTACCCGCCCACCTGGGGAAAGTGTAAGTGTTACGAGTCGTACTTGACTCAAGGCCAAAATCACCTTTTACCCGAACTCACACGAACTCACACGAATGCACAACACAAATACACTGTTTGGTTAAGCTAACAATATCTAAGTCTTTAATTGAAAGCACGTCATGATTGGTATAATATATGACAACAAATACACAATAACCAAATATAAACGCTCTTTATCTATTTAGTACTTAGCCAGCATTCTTCTTCTTGGTGATCATAAAGTTCCTGCAATGTTCTGGACGACTGATGTAATATATCCTTATTCACTTGTCCTGCGAAAATCAGCTAAGTCCATTGTACACTTGCATTTACAAATCCTTGCGTATAAAATCCTCATACGAAAATGGTGTTACTTTCTCCCAAGTACTAAACTCCCGGGGGGCACTCCAACTTTGGAGGTGACACGTATGTAGGGCTGTTAAGACCCCCTTTTCAGCATCGCTGTCACCCAAAGACCCCATATTTTTTTACGAACACATGCTCTGTCACCCAAAGACCCCTTATTTTTCCATTTGATCTGTCACCCAAAGACCCTTACAAGTTCAATTTGAACAGCAACTTTCATTTATCACTGATTTTGTTACTTATTTTGAAAAGACAAAGAAATTTGAAGCCATTTAGAGCTAGAAATTCGATTTACGAGGTTTCTGTGGCGCTGTTTTGGTTCTCACCCAAAGATTCCATTTAAAAAAAGGTCATGTTCTCACCCAATGACCCCATATTTTGTACATTTTGCTCTCACCGAATGCCAAAAATCATGCTCTCACCCAATGACCCCATATTTTTTACATTTCGCTCTCACCGAATGCCCCTTGGTGCGAAAGTGCCAGCCCTACCCCTATATCCATTTCAAATTGAAGTACCCCCCCGGACTAAACTCCTTGTGTCGTTCTCCAAACACATGTATAACTCCTTGCGCAGTTCTCCAAATATTAAACTCCTTGCGCCGTTCTCCAATACTAAACTCCTTGCGCAGTTCTCCGAATCACTTTACTCCTTGCGCCGTTCTCCAATACTAAACTCCTTGCGCTGCTTTCTCCAAACTTGGTGCTATTTCGACCTTTCACACAATATCTTCAGGAAGCAGGACTGCGATGCAGTTGTCCCCACTTATTTTGACAGTTGCGTTGGATCAAAACACCAGACTTCAGCAAGTCGACAGAAGAATATATATTCCTTTCTTGGAAGAAGTACGTTCTTTGACGTATTCTAGATCTTCTCCGACAACACTGGCAAATAGTAGTACTTTGACTACATAAAATATTTCTGGTTTGCAATTTCCTTTCTTTGAAGGAATTGGACTGTAAGCATATTAGCCAGCTAGCCCAGATCAACTCTATCAACTGTCTCAATGATAAAGGCTATTGCAGCCTGTCAGATCTGTATCCAGATGGTAATAATTGTAACCTTTTCCATAAAGTCCGTCACAATCCGCAGTAGACCCTATGTCTTACTTTGGTCTATTTTCGTAGCTCCGAAATAATAATCATAATTTCAGTCAAGGCTGAACTTGTAGCACTGTAGGAATCCTCCATGGTCACACTTTGTAATACTCTCTGAGTACCCAGCTTAATTATTATTGCTCTCATTTTTGAGAGGTAACTACACCAACCACATATTACAATCACATCGATACATGTCTGCCTAGAATTATTACCAGCAAGATGTTTTATAGCAAACCATCTGGGATTTTCCCAAAGTGTTCTAATAATAGACATTCACCTTTAACATTACATCACTTCCTGTGGGTTTTTCCCACTATTTCAGTTCACTTTACTATCTCAGGGGATTTTCCCCTTGGCATAAATAGTCTTCATAAATGATGATGTCATTTCCATTATAGGGGATTTCCAGAAAGTCATAATAAACAAACTATTGCATGATTATACAGGTAACTTCCCCTATTTCATGAAATACAATTATACAGGGTACATCACATAAGTCTGCGACTTAGTCTGGACGGTTCTTGTTTTGTTTCTTTGTATCTTCTTTCTTTTTTACTTTCTAACTAATATACTTTTCTCAGTCTGCCTATCTGCAGGCCGCTACACATGATTCGATTATTCTGTACTCACTGGCAATAAATGAAACATTAACAGAAAACGGCAATCTCTCGGACGGGTTGGCTCTAACCAAGAAAATGTGGGGCAGATCTTTCGAAGGTAGGTAAAAAAATATTTATTAACTTAAGTCAAGCAGCAAAAGAAAAACCCCGGACATCCTTTCCTCAGCTTTAAAATCATAAACTGACTTGATGAAAGATTGGGGAAAAATTAAACGGAGCTCTATGTCTCCTTCTGGTCATATAAAGGTGGATCAGGAGGAGTACGAACTATCGGTGTTTGCACTCAAATATTGAGAAAAATAAAGCTGGCACACAGAAGTAATGGTATGGGTTCTATAAAGGAGATCCAAAGGCTAGATATAGAAGGTGTCTTTCCTTCCCTTATGCGTGATGTTTTCGGGATGGGGAAGAGCAAGATCTCGTTTTGATATATTATTGGCCTAAACACAAGAACCGCAAGGCTTACAGAAATATTAATGCGACCATGATGCAGTCATGTCTACAATATAATTCACCACGACCTTTGCAGGACTTAAACCACATTAAAAGCTATTAAACCAAGATAACACTCCTTGAAAACAGCTCAACTGATTAAATCAGATCTTCTCTGGTTAAATCCACACTACACGTGTTTCTGTTTTACCTGTGCAATGAGCAATGAGCTGGTATTATAGTTTCAGTTGGGTGAACGATTATAAAGCGAACGTTAGGTAACAATACTGTGTAGGCTTTTGTTTACGAAATGAGACAATAGTGTGCTTATTCTTAACCAGCGTTCTTGAAAATGAGAAGCATAATGGTTTGCACGATTTGGAAATAATTTCTTCATATTTTTTTGGTGTTATCTGTCGTTTACAAAAGTGCGAATATTTCCAAATACCTAAATTAGCTAAAAATTTAGGACATGTTACAAAACTATATTTTCTAGAATTTCAGAGAATACTTTAAATATTGGCCGGTTATTTTTCACACAGTGACGTTAACTAGGCAATTGCCTATACTTCTAACATACACTACTTGTAAAGGTCACGCGTCAATTGTGATGAGCTCTGTGTAGAAAAACGGACAGTAACTGCAGTATGCTATTAACTTTATTGACTGTATCAAAATCCTATATCAATGTATTGACTCATTACCTATATGATCAATGTATTTAGTATTAAGAAGTACGGTGCCTGTTTTAGTAAAATTGAAAAAATATGACTCCTGCAATTGCACTAGCCTTAACGATACACAATATAAACTGGCCTCAAAAAGAAACTTATAATTTATCACAAGTTCTTAAAATCTTGTCCACAAAATGAACAAAAATTGCACACAGGATTACTTCAATACTCTACTCTAAACACTGGTCAGTAACCAAGCAGTTGTCCAATTGACACAGCAGCAAAATGCACTGACATGGAACAGCTTCCTGGACCACATTCACAGCCCAATAATTGCCACCCGACACAAGAAATCTGTGAGTAAATGGCATAGTGTGGAACAAGACCTGTCTGTTTCTTGAAAAAAGAGTGTGGAAAAGCAGAAGCAGCCTCGTTCCACACTATTCCACTTACTCTTTGGAAATAATCTCCAGTGTAAGGATCTTGTCCGCATTCTATTCTCACAGATTTCTTTTGCTGGGTTCCAATTATTCGCCTCAGAATGTGGTCCCGGAAGCTGTTCTGTGTCAGTGCATTTTACTGTTGTGTCAGTTGGACAACTGCTTGGTTACTGACATGTGTTTAGAATAGAGTATTGAAGTAAAATAAGAAAAATTTTAATGCTAATTTATTGCACGTTCTAGGTAAGCGTGCTTACCTTTTTGAAATCGCCGAGTGGGAGGGTTTTCAATGAAATGTTTTTGTGTTAAAACTGAAGCATCCTATGTATAAAAGAATATATGAATATTAACTGCACATCATATATAACGATTCGCGATACCCAATTGTGCTAAAAATGTATATGGTTTATAGGAGGCAGAGACACAGTGACACTCGCAATAGGCAATTGACCCCTACTGGTAGCGCTGTGTTGTAGATATAGAAGATGAACTAGTTAGCGTCATATATCAGAAAGTATAAAAGTTATGATTTTAGTACTTGCTCTATGTTTCAATTACTTATTCTTTTCAAAATATCTGAATTTTCAACCCGGTACAAGCTTTAATAACGGAAGACCATGCATTTGTATGAGAAAGAAATCCTACCGTTATATCCAAACTCCTGTGTTATTCCAATGCACATTTTGCTTCACCGGGCCGCCCTGGCTTGGTCGTATTTGGAAGAGGGGTGTCACGAAACCGTAATAGTTGCGATTATATGTTTAAATTTTGACGATGACGCCAACAAGTTTTGTGGCCGAGCGGTCTAAGGCGCTGGTGATATGTCGATACTGTATACATGATAGCGGCGCAGTGCAGCGTGGGTTCGAGCCCCACCTCTGCCGAACTAAATTTCCTTTTTTTTTTAATTTCATATTATGTTAGGGAAATTTGGCTGGGAGAATGTATGTATGACGAAGAGTGGTGTGGTACAAGGCCATAGCTTTATTTAACTGGATAGGGGAGTAAAATGCGTTGATTCACACACATTGTCCTTCAGCTTTGAGGACTGATTTAGTAATGAAGGAATCAAAATATCTTGAATTGACATAAGTAAATTATTAGGGTATTATTTGAAGTATTTATTCATATATATATTTGGGGGGGCGTTTATTTAAGAATGGGGACGTTTTAGACTGTGGGGTGTTTTTACCATTCTTATGAAAAATGTTACGGTTGGCAGTAACAATTTTATTGCGTTACAGATATCCATAACAAATGATTGTTACCGTTAACTATAACATTTCCAGATTTGACCCTAGTTTGACGTCAGCCTCATTTTGAATTCTCCAATGTGTTATGGCTGCCCGTAACAAATGGTGTGTTACCGTTATGAGTACTGGGATGCCTATGGTGGCGGCGTTACGGGGGGGTCAAGGGAGCAAAATACCACTAAATTTCCACTTCTTGTGGCAATCCGGTTATAAATTAATACTAAGAACTACAACCACTTTCCTCTTCATACCCACACACTACTGCATTATATAGACCTAGCAAAGTTTTTTTTATCGTCAACACTACCGGAACCCCTACTGTAACCTTTAACAGAGTTATAGTGCGCCTGGAGCATTGTGTGTTGACGAAAACTGAATTTGTCTACTCGATTTATAGACCGCGAATTTTTAAACTCGTAATTTTACTGTAATTAAAGTATTTCAAGCTTAGTGTTTCACAATGTATTCATTGTTGATGGTTTATAACTGTGCCATGTTCCGAGTTAATTGAATGTGTTTACATTTCTCAATTATCACTCTAATATGTGATACGATCTGGTCCATGGGGGCCAAATATATGTAAAGAGCGCCCTCTATTTGCAGAAAAATGCATAGTTTATAGAATTTTTTTTTATCGTCAACACTACCGGAACCCCTACTGTAACCTTTAACAGAGTTATAGTGCGCCTGGAGCATTGTGTGTTGACGAAAACTGAATTTGTCTACTCGATTTATAGACCGCGAATTTTTAAACTCGTAATTTTACTGTAATTAAAGTATTTCAAGCTTAGTGTTTCACAATGTATTCATTGTTGATGGTTTATAACTGTGCCATGTTCCGAGTTGGTCGGTCCTATTCCCAGGTAAAGTGCTGGGGTCATAATTTTATCACTAAAATGAACGCACAAGATGGATCTACGATTAGCTTAAGCCTTTTGGACGTTTTTATGCCCGAAGAACAAACTTAGGGTGTTGGGTTGAGGTTGTACCTCAACCCTGCGCAGTACTAGGGTTTAAAAAAACGGATGACAATCCGGGAACAATGATCCGCCATAAAGTGTACTTCTGGACACCAAAATCCACCACAAAATGTATTCACTTCACTTATGCGTAGCGTAGCCGCTAGCAATAATGTGCCTTAAATTACCTAATATTATTAATAATTGTTTGCAAGGTAATGCAATCTGATTATATATCTAATTAATGCAGAATTTTAATGTAACTTCTTTTGCACAAGTTTAATTCAACCTTTGCTTGAATATTTACCTCTAGTTGCATATCTCAAAACTATAGCCATATGGCAGCTGTTGGTTGTTGTTTTTCATGAGAATAATGCACACGGCAGCTACGGCTGTGGAAAATTAAATTGATTTCCAGAATCTAGCATGAAAATTATACAAAAGAATTTCTAGATTTAGCTACCTTAAATAGGATGTGTTTTGAACTAGACTTGATTTCAAATTTAATTATCATCTGATTCATTGCATACTCATTGTTCAAGAAACTCAACGACGGAATTGTTACTTTTCCTTTGTATGTGTTTCATGAATCGGGTAGAGGATGTGTTTTAAATGTTTGCTTCATGAATGACAACCTTCTTAAATCTGTTTAAAAAGATTAAGCTTGATTAAACAGCAACATGTATGAGAAACGCTTATTATTATTATAATTATAAACGGAAAAGAAGGAGTATACCAACTTGATGTGGGGAGACAAGTAAACCATAATGCAGAATGCAGGCAGAATGCACTTGCAGGGTATAAAACCACACAATGTAGGCAAAATAAGTTCCAAATTCCAAAGCCAACAAAAACGTAAACCTACAAGACGACAGGAATCAAATAAACAATACAAACTGAACTGGAACAAGTGATGAAAACCACTGTGCACTTAAAGACGAACTAAACCAAACAGACAGAAAAAAACAAACCCGCAGTCAGTCATTGAAAGGTAACACAGAAAGAACTGAACTTTTAATGATTTAAATGATAATTTTTTTGTCTCATCAAGTCCTCAAAATAAAAAACATTTGAATTTGATATGACACATTTCAGTTTTCAATACCACTAATTATCAATAACACAATTTTCAGTGGGAATGGCTAATTTCCCGTCACCAATATCAGGTGAAACTAGATGATTTAGATGCCAAATGATGAACTCAGCATCGGCTGACCTGAGACTTTTCTTGTTTTAACGCACTGAACCGTAAACACCTTAAAATGGCAGTGCGCCCTCGAAGCTGAAAGTTACAATTAGGTAGAGCGAATATTTACTAAAAACCGATGCATCGCGATTGCGTGCGGATGAATTTTGGTAATATTACAGCAAAAATGTCATATAATGAGAGAAAATGCTTGTTAAACTCGCACAATAAATCATGAAATAGGAGTTGTTTATTTTTTTTGTATTTTTATGTTTTTCAAGAACTACATGTATATTAAAGCCAAATTCAATTGCCTTTATCATACTTAGCGTATGAAACAAGCATGCATGTTTCATACATGTATCACAAGACAAATTAGCCAGTTAAACTCGCATAATGGATCCAGGAGCGTCAATTGATGTTTACATGTTTCTGGCAAGAACCAATCCAAAATTCAAAGGATTTATAACTCCTAGCGTAACATTTAGACAAATGAATGACTAGATTTAGTTATCTTAAATATGATGTGTTTTGAGCTGGACTTAATTTCAAATCAAATTATCATACTCATGTAGAATCAATACAGCGATGCAATTATTATTTTTCTTTTGTTGGCTTTCTGTAGGTGTGTCATTCGTTTACTTTATCTTCTTCAAGAAATTGAAACTTAATTTTTCCACTCCAATTCATTGACTTCGATTCAGTTTTACTTATTTCACAGCGTTGTAAGAAATACACGTAGTAACAGAAACTTGGCAACATAGCGCAGTAAAAGGTTGGCCAGATCTAGGCCCAACCTATAAGTACTTAGCGCAAGTAAGATCACAAGTAGATCAGCTAATTTAAAAGCAAGACCGCAAGTATGTAGAAATGCTTTTACACGACCTGACTGGGATAGTCATCCCGGAAGCATATCAGGACATGGAAGATGCAATGGAGTGCTGTAGAAGAAGAATTAAACGTAAGGTCAACCAAGAAGAAGCGATAGATGTTGAGTATAACTTCAATGAAGCAGCGGCCGGTCTGTTAACGGCAAAAAAAAGAACTAACTAGTACAGAAAATGCGGCCGCCGTCGATGAGGACAAAGTCAACAGACCTACAAGAAGACTCAAGACGGCCAAGTAAACGGTCCGCCATCATCATCATCAACGCACCTGGCATAAAAAGCCAGAACAAACGGCTCTTTTCAGAGCCACCATGTTTTAATAAATGAGACAGATATGGCTTTTGAATCGTAGAACGAATCGCAGCTCTTTTTAGAACCATTAGTCGTTATCAAACTTCCGCGTGTTATTAATATTTCTAACAAAACATTATTATAGTATTAGACCTGATAATACCAATAACTACCACACTAATAAACTGTATATCTGTATAATTATATTCTGTAGCAATTTTTAACATATATTTTCAAATATCAAATTATTCATCTTTTCTGCTTTTTTTTGTGGAAATTTTAATTCTATAAACTATGCATTTTTCTGCAAATAGAGGGCGCTCTTTACATATATTTCAAATTTAAATTATCCAATTAATATGAGTTCTACCTTACCTTTCATGATGAAAAGTTTTTTTGAAAATTCCCCTGTCATTATTTTGTTAGTCTGTTTGCTGATGTTCTAATACCATTTAACAAAATGTCTACCCCTTGTAAAGATGCAAATAAGATTTTAGATAAATAGCGCCATCATTGTTCAACTTTTCTTTCAAATGACGCAGTTTTACATGCCATGCCGAAGGGTTATTAGTCCAAAAGGTTAGGGTTTAGGGCAATATAGTCCAATATGAAAATACTACCAATGGTTCCATGTTCAAAATGCAAATAAAAATTTTGTTCTCACTGTATGTCACCATTATGGCATCATTCTAGGAGTTTCTGGTACAGTGACCATTGGCGCCAACGGTGATAGAGACGGGGATTATTCGCTATGGAATATGGTAGATGTTGAGAAAGGGATACTTAAGGTACGTATAATCCTCTTAGTCTGAGCTCATAGTAACGAACCAAAATTAGAATATATTGCCCCTTGTATTCAATGTGATAACATGGAACATACCCTAGTCTCCCATCGGTCACGTGAGAAAGATTTAAGGTATCAGTGGCGTAGCGTGGGTCATCATGGGGGGGCTCTGATCATGATTTGGCAGTACAGGGTCTGATGGGGGGCACAAGCCGTTTTTTCGGCAATTTTCCTATTGGATTTTCTAATTTTTGCAATCGAGTGGGGACACGTGCCCCTCCGCCCCCCCCCCGCCCCTATTACGCTACGGTACTGTACGGTATCCTTTTTTTTGCCAATGTCTTCCAAATGACAAGTTCTACTGGGTAACACCAAAAATATTGAAATTTGTTTCCACATTTTGGCGAAAAATTCAAGTATACCGTATTTCGCCTAAATCGTGTTCAAATTGCCTTTACAGTGATATCGCCATTTTGAAAATAGTGATTGCACAAATTTCAATTTTTTTGCCAATGTCTTCCAAATGATAAGTTCTACTGGGTAAACACCAAAAATATTGAAATTTGTTTCCACATTTTGGCGAAAAATTCAAGTATACCGTATTTCGCCTAAATCGTGTTCAAATTGCATTTTCCGTGTTATCGCCATGTTGAAAATAGTGATTGCACAAATTTCAATTTTTTGGCCAATGTTGTGTAGTTAATATTAAATGAATTGGGCGAATGGGTTATCAAGGGAATAAACCCTCTTTTTCTTTAAAAAAATATACCCTATACAATTAAATAATTCTGAGGCTATTTTGGACGTATCTATAATGGCTGAGGTCTTTATATTTAGCCACATTATTAATTATTGTATATAGGTGGTTGCCAATTTTTATGGCTCTTCCAACACATACGAAGTCATTCAGGATGTAGTATGGCCTGCTGGACGCACGGAACCACCTTTAGATGAGCCGATTTGTGGGTTTGATAATGAAAATCCGAAATGCCAAGTTAAAGGTATCTCAGTACTGCTTTTGTGTAATGTCGTATAATATGTGACACAATAATGTCCATTTTCTTGTGGTTTTTTTTTATTATTGTTTTTTCTCCTTATTTTTTTCTCATTATTACCGACTTTAGCCTGATTGGACCAGATCGGGTCATATGAACATACTAACTACTATACTAATACTCCCCATTCCAGAAAAATACAGCACTAACTTTTGAGATTAAAAAATATTATCAACTTCTGCCAAATGAAACACAGCTCAATCCTAATTATTCATTTAGTCCTAACTGGCAATAAAAGTTAAATTTAACTATTTGACAAATTTATGAATTAAGGGCCAACAACATGCATTTTTTTTTATTTTAGGGTGTTTTTCACATGCTGTGACAATCAAGTCTTAAGACTTGTCCGAAGTCTAATTTCAAATGCGTTCCAATTTTTTGGAAATGGCATAAAAACCAATTATTGAACACAAAAAGTGAAAATTAGAGGAAAAATGCAGCATATTCTCCAGATTTTGAATGGTTAGACTTGTTCCAAGTTTCTGAGTTTTTAACTCGATTGTCAGAAAACATGCCCAAAATGCATATTTTTTTGTTCTTTTTTCAAGAAATTAGTAAAATAGTGAACTTTTTCTTTTTATCTCCAGTTAGTGCTATATAAATGATTAGGATTGAGCTATGTTTCATTTGGCAGAACTTCATAATATGTTTGTAATCCAACATAAAATAGTTCTGTATTTTTCTGGAATGGGGAGTAGGGCTCCGTCTTAAGGGTGAGCCGACGCGACCATTTTTAATTTTTAAAAGCACCCCCTAGATCGGTTCTGGGCCACCTCCAAGTCAATTGTTCTCGGGCTTTGCGCGTATTTCAACATAAATAGCCATTTTAAAGACCGTTTTAAGACTTGATTATAACCAAATTAGTTCTACCTGTTCTACGGGCTGACAGACTTGTCATGTAGGTCGGTCGGTCAAAATCAATTCACTTTACACATTACGTTTCACTACCTGGAGAATATTGATAAAAAATTGAATTTTATCTTGAGGTTCGTATCTGTCAATGAGTTGACCAGATCACAAGGATGTCATTATAGCTAGAGGTAGTAAATAACAGTCAAATGCCAATGAGTTACATCAAAATGACCGTGTGCGGTATTTGGTTCCCAGGAAGTGAGTTTTGCCTGAGGCAATTTGTGGTTAAATGTTGATCCCTCACTACATGAGTTATCACCGTCGATTTGGTTGAAAAAGGGGGTGAGACATGATCAAATCTCTCCAGGTAACAAAACGTAATGAAACAAAAACAGGTGTTTGTATTGTACTTTCATCTACAGCTTTAAAAATGCTTTGCACTTTGCTATTTAATGTAAATTCATTCTACATGTATTTTCTTAATGTAAGCCGAACACAGTTCATTAAGTTTCACTACCTGATCAGAATTGATCAAAAATTGAATTCCCAGTCAATGGCGTAGATTTCTTACTGACAATGGGGGGGGGATGGGGTTGGAAAAATTCTTGAAGTATAATAGTGAATCCAGCATTTTTTTGACGACAGAATATGTTTATGACACAAATGCGCCCGAAGCGCACGAAAAACTTTGCCATATTGAAGCTAAACTGGTGAAATATGATACAAGTGTGATAAATTCGCGCGAAGTGCGCAAGAAATTTGCACTCTGGGGGCTAAAATGGCCAAATATGAGGTTATTTTGGTCAGAAACCCACATACAGGCGTCAACATTGGGGGGATGATTGTATGAACCATCCCCTGGCAAAATATTGGAAAATATTGGGGGTATCCCCATCCCCCCCCAGATCTACGCCTATGAATTCCCTCCTGGGGTTGGGATCTGGCTGTCAATGAGTTGATCAGATCACCGGGCTGTCATTATTGCAGTATATGGCAAACATGGGTCAATGAGTTACATAAAAATGATCTTTTGTGGTATTTAGTTCCCAGGATGTAAGTTTTGCATGAGGCAATTTGTGGTTAAATGTTGATCCCTCACTACAAGAGTTATTACCGACGATTTGGTTGAAAAAAATCTCTCCAGGTAACAAAACGTAATGCTTGTTGGTTAAAGCAATCGGTGTTTCTTAATAAAATGAGCAACACGTAGTTATTAATAATTATTGAAAAAATGCAATATTGCAGACCTTGGTTACCTGAATATAATCATTTATATATTTTAGATGAATTGTCGACACTGGTCATTATAGGGATAATTGTGGCTTGTATTTTGGCAGTTGTCATCCTCGCTACACCTCTGATTTACAGGTAATTCATTGCGACACTGCATGATTTATTATTGCATTCAAGTATAGGCCCAATGTTTTTATTTGCCCCAAGAGTGTTGCCTATTTTTGATAAGTCCCAAAGTAATGGTCTTCGAAATAATGGTACGTGTCAAGGTGCTCGATAATAATAGTAATGCAAGAGTGGTTGGTGGGTTTTTTGTGTTTTTGTTTTTTGTTGGTTTTTTTTTTTTGTTTTGTTTTGTTTTGTTTTGTTTTGTTGTTTTTGGGGGGGTGTTAGCTTAGATTAAGAATTAAACATGCCATTGAACTGCACTTCTGTAGGAAGACCTGCACTTTCAGTTATTCTTACAAAGAAAGTAAATAATTATTTTATTAATCTTATTTTACAGGAAACTACGCCTTGATGATGAAGCCGCAAATATCTCTTGGAAAATATGTTACGATGGTTTAGTTTTCCTAAATACTACCAACTCTAGTGCTTTATCTCGGAGGTCTTTATCGCTGGTATAGAACTTGATTCACATTGAAATTTGTAATTAGCCTAGTTACAGTTTATCGTGTTACCTTGTTATAAGGGAATGTCCAGTGGCGTAGCCAGTGGGGGGGGGAGGGGGGGCAGGGGCCGTCGGTTCATGTAAGGCCGTCGGTAGACAGAAAGCGTCGGTGAAAAAAATTGGGGTAACAATAGACTATTTTTTACCAAGGGTGACAGAAAAAAGGGGAGAATTATAAAAAAAAATGATGATCTTCACTTTTTCAAACCATGCAAAAAAAATTTTTGGGTCAACAAATCACAACTTCCGTCGGCAAAAAATTATTTCTGTCGGTACATTTACAAGTTGTGCCCCCTCGGTTTCAAAATCATGGGTACGCCACTGGGAATATCCACAGCATTACCTAAGATTTATACTTCAAAATGTTTACATGAAGTTAAAGTTATGGGTTTGTGGTATGGGATGGGGTGAAAGTGTTTTGGAGGGGGTGGTGTGTGGCGGGGTGGATGGATATCAGGGTGTGCGTGCAAAAGGGTTGCAAAATGGGTGTGCATGGGTGATTAGTGGGATGACTTTGTTGCTGGCGCGTGAGTGTCACACACATGTATATGAGCGGACATTAAGCTGATGTTTTCTGATTTTTATGCACTAAAATTCGTATTTTGTATTATTCTGCTTGTATTTTTGTAGGGATTATCCACAAATATGGAAAGAAACTCTCATCAGATAAGAGCCAAACTCGCCAATATAGAGGTAAGCGACCCATCAAAAACTCGTTAATTACATTTGCTGTCCAATTGCCTCCTTCGCGAAACTTATCTGTGATGTTGTTGTTTTTTATTTTCCTGACAGGGACGAACTGTTGTTGTGAAAAACTTACCAATATCAAGCGTCGAATTATCGAAACTTGTCCTTAAAGAAATGAGAAGTGTAAGTATACCGTACTAAAACTAATGAATGGGAGTTTGCTTGATATGTAAACATCGTGTTTTTGTGGCATAATATGTGTCTCTATGGGCTAGTTGAGAACAAATAAGTTATTTCTTGCTATTTTAATTCAAAACAAGAAAATCATCTAGCAATCAGTCGGCCAACATTTGTTTACAAGATTAGGGCGCCATTCTTTGTCCTTGCGCCGGGCGCCACAACCCCTAGCTACGCCACTGTTTGTGTTATTACATTTGACTCTAAAGGTATACGAGGTTTAAACACTTAAAACCACAAAAGTAGGACTAGTATATAATGATTATGATTCCTATACTTAAAACTTTTCTTTTTCATACAGATGCGTTCAGTAGAACATGCAAACATTACTCGGTTTATTGGCGCATGCGTAGATCCGCCAAACATTTGTACGTTGACAGAATATTGTCCAAAAGGAAGCTTACAGGTGAGTGAATAGAGAGATTGCGATGTTCCATACGCAGCACGTGGACCGTACGTTTTGACGTACGTTTTAACGTACGTTAATACGGTGTTAAATATTGCTAGTCTCGGTTCCAAACTGGTGTGCTCATTCGTCACGAAGGAGAACATGACGCCTGGAACAAAGACTATAAGCTACTATAATATCTGATCTAGGTCAATAGAGGGCATAGTGATTGAAAAAATAATGGTGAGCTCAGGCTACCGAGTCTCTGCCTGATTTTGACTAAACACCAAGGTTAACATGCTACTTAAACTTAATTGTATTTTTGTGCTATAGTTGCCCCAAAACATATATTTTGGTAGATTAAGGATCACTACATCCATATATCATGACTTGACTTTCAAAATGAGACTTTTCGTCCTGAAAATTGGGCGCGTTGCATGAACTTCGACATGAGGTAAAATCAGCATATTTCGACGTAGCACCTGCGTTTTATTCCACATTGGAATCCAAAATGTCAAATCGCAATGTCATTTTTTATACGCAAAGTATCACACACGTTTCAATGGGCAATCTCTGCGCATGGACATCGCGTATTAATTTAGTCAATTTTTAACTACACCTTTTTTATTATAATGATGTGTTACAAACAAAAAGGATCATAATAATATTTTGACTTTCCTTCGTATGTTCATTATCCTTGACTGTCTTTAACATATTGTGAAATGGACAAATTTTGTGCATTTTCAAAGATGTATCTACGTTGATTTCGCACGTGGAAAATTTTCGAAACTGGCTAAATACGTGACCTCGCTTCGATACAGGAGAGTGGTTTTGAATAGATCAACGTACGTCCGATACCTACGTTTGGAAATCGCAATCTCTCTATTAGAAGCAATTAAATAACGTGTAAATCCTGTGTTAAAATAATCCACTAATACATGCAAAAGCATTGTTGTCCTATAAATTTCCCCATATTCGTTTATGCATTCATCCCGTTATGTACATACATATGTTTCTGATCAAATTTAAGCTCATGAATACTTAATAAATGATCATTTTATTATAAGAATTAAAACATTGTTGCATGAAATGCACTTCGATGCAGCCGATGCTGCCCGACTCTTCTTATTTTTAAAACAATCATTTTCATGACATTATTTTCATAACATTTTCTCGTCAAAAGGATGTTCTTCAAAATGACTCCTTCAAGCTGGACACATCATTTAAGCACTCACTGATGACTGATATGGCGAAGGTAATATTTTTCTCATGCTTATTGCTGGAATAAAACAACAGATAATGTGGGCCAGGCGGTCATTACAAGAAAAAATGTTGTAAATGTAAAGTGAGGCCTCACATCACGTACATATACATCCATTTGAGGAACATTGTGGAGCCTGTTGAAGCTTATGGATGCTGTGCAATCAGCTGCAATCTGTGTCATTCCCTGCTCTATGATCAAGTAACAACTAACGAGAGTAATTACGTATATGAGAGCTTAAACCGGGCCCAGTCTACTGGGGTTGCCTCACTCTGGCCCACTCAAATCTGCTACACTATTTACAAAATAAAGTATACAGTACGTGAAATTGATATATACATCCGTCCCAACACCAATTGGTCCCAATCTCGCTGCAGCAGCTTCCAGTTTGGCCTCACCCTCATGGTTGTTTGATGTAATGTAAAACTGTGTAATTTTTAAGTAAAGTTGAACAATGATGGCGCTATTTATCTTAAATCTTGTTTGCATCTTTACAAGGGGTAGACTTATTTTGTATAATGGTATTAGAACATAAAAAATACTAACAAATGCCAAGGAAATTTTCCAAAAACGTTTTATCATGAAATGTAAGGAATAAGTCATATTTTTGGCAAATTCAAATTTCAAATAATATGTAAATAGCGCCCTCAATTTGCACACAAATGTACAGTTTTTCGAATAAAAATTACCAAAAAATTTGATAAAGAAACGAACGTATATCTTAAAATAGCTTCAAATATATATGTAGACCTATTAGAGTTATACGTGTTTGTACTGTTCAGGTCTTGAATTGAACTTTGTTTTGTTCAAAAAATTAACTAGAGCTAATTGCGCATACACATATACGCGACCTTAGCAATAGCTAATTAACTAGGCCTATGGCTAATTAGCCCAGTTATCTAGCATGCATGCATGTATTAAGGCATATAAACAGCCAGCAGTAGTATAATATATGCTGATTTTACTGAGAGGTCTTTTTTGAAATGCACTGTAATTTGAAATTGACCATAGGGACAATGGGAGCAAGGTTAATTTGTTAGCTCACCTATAGCATATGTGAGTTCAAAAGGTCCAGCAGTTTGGTGTAATTCATTGGAATATACATGTATAACTAGAACAGAAGTTTGTAGTATCATATAATTAGGCCAAGTAAAATAAAAAACATGTTTCAAGTCCGGGTTTTTGTAAAAAAGGTGGAAGAGGGGCTTTTTATTTTATATTTTCATGGCAAAATCGGTGTGAATACCCATAATTTGAGCTGTTTTAGCATACACAATAATGCCTGGAAAAGGAGGAGGCCTCTTTTTATTTTTGTTCTGAGGATATAGGCAGGCCCCTCTAATTTTCATAAAACCTTCCAAAAGTGTTTCTTGTATATTAGCAAGGCTATAGAAATATTTCTGCTTCCTAGATGTATTTTTTGAAAAGTTATAACTGAATAAATATATAATTGAAGAAACCTCAAAAAAAAGGAAGCGGGAGGGTACGTGAAACTTGTTTAATTTTTATTTGGCCTTATAATTATTAATTATATTACATAATTATTTTCCATAGTTGTGAAATCATTTTGTTAACCAAAAATTATTCAATATTCATGTAAATATTTCTGTGCAACTTTGGTCATGCGCTATTAGAGTGCGACTTCCTAAGGTATTTTTCTACATACCGGAAGTAATATCTGCATGACCTTTGACCCCAATGACCTTTGACCCCAATGGATGAATACAATGTGTAATGTTATCATGCTATATTATAATTTGTGGAATGACTTAGCATTTTTAGTAACAGAACAGAAAATCACATCAGCCATAATGACCTTCGTATGACCTTTGACCTTAAGGCTAATGCATGTGTCAAGTGACATCATCTTGCTGTGTAATTCGTGTAAGGAGTAGCAGTTTTAGTAAAAATAACAGGAAATAACATTTTCGGCCATAATGACCTTTCCATAACCTTTGACCTTGAGTTGGTCACGTGACATTTGTGCCACCAGCTATTGGTCCTGATGACCAAGTAACATTGTTGTACCATATATATTTGCGACAGCAGCAGCATTTTAGGGTATTTGGTCATATACCGGAAGTATCCCCTTAATGACCTTTGACCCCAATTCTGGACAATAACTTTTAGACACTGGGTATAGCTGATGCATGTACCCAAGTGCCATCATCGTGCTGTATAATTTGTGGAAGAAGTAGCATTTTTAGTGAAATCACGTTTTTGGCCATTGACCGGAAGTGGATGACCTTTGACCTGAAGTTGATCATGTTTCATTTGTCCCCCCACCTAATGGTCCTAATGACCAACTATGGTCAACATGGCTCAAAGCATATGGCTACGGTGGCTCATTATAAGATTGACAGAAAGAAAGAAAGAAACAAAGAACTTGACAGAAACAGACCTTAGCAATTTTGCAAATTGCTAAGCAATAAATGATCACATCAAACAACCCTGTACTATGTGGTACAACATATTATATTGAAGACTGCGTCCAGAATGAGGCTAATTGTTTTGTAAATATCCCCATAAGCCCCATTTATTTGTAAATATCTGTAACAGATTTGGGTGGGACCAGTGTAGGGCGGCCCCACTAGATTGAGGCTGATTTACGCTCTCATTCCTGAGAGTATATCTCAAATTTGTTCCAGGGTCTCCACTACCTCCATGGAAGCGTATTGGGTATTCATGGACGTCTAAGCTCATCCAACTGTACCATTGATAGCAGATTCGTGTTAAAACTCACGGATTTTGGACTTTACGAATTCATCAAGTGGGCTAAACATGATGAAGGAGAAGAAGCAACGCAAAATACAGAGAGTAAAGTCAAGCAATTAAGTTCCATACCTCAAAATACGTTAAATAAAGAATCGAAATTGAGAACGTTGTAAAAACAAAGTTAAGCCTCTCTTCTTTGTGCGGACTCGCAACACATCAAAAGTGCCATAAAGTGCCTCATAGTACTGTATATAGATTAATTATTTTATCCTTACTCTGCCTTTAGTAACAACACAGTATCACATTTGCTTAAAAACCCATGTCAAAGGGCAGGATTTGCTTTCGTATTTATTCACAGATACTACATTTTTACGTATTTTTTATCAAATAGGACAGCTATTTCAATATTAAGACAACAATTAATTATATTAAAATGTTTCAGAGTTATTGTGGAAAGCACCTGAAATGTTACGAGACCCAAATCGGCCTCCGACGAAGGATGGTGATATTTATAGCGCCGGGATGATTTTGCTCGAAATATCAACAAGAATTCCACCATTCGAAAACGAGCGAATGAATCTTGGATTGGAAGGTATTATAATATATCAATTAGAAGAATCCGAGACAATTACTCAAATGATTGGAAGTTGTAACTAAATCGGCGAGTCTTAGAGTCAGCGCACGGCTTGACGCAGGCGCACTACGGCAAAGCACATGATGGTAAAAACTATCACACGGAGAGGGTGATGGTAAAAATGGTAAATGGTAATCAACCAATGAACTGTCTAGAATTTATGTATGAATGATATAAACGTATATGATAAACGGCAACAAAAAGTTGATAGTATGTGGTGCCACTCTAAGAGCATGATCTTTGAGCAATTGCGCCGTGTAACTACGACATATTAAAAAAAAAATAACAAACACTCTCTTATTTTCACAGAGATTTTAAATAAATTGAAACAAGTCACTGATCCACCGTTGCGACCTTTTGTGAACCTTAACGACGGAACTCTTGAACTGATGCAATTGGTGCAACATTGCTGGGCTGAGAGACCAGACGATCGTCCTACTGCAAAGGCTCTACTGGCAGCTTTACGTAAGCTAACATTTCTTGGATTTCTTGTATTCTAAAACTGTATATACTACTAGTGTGTGTGTGGACAGCTACTCTACCTGCTCAGTCAACCTAACCTAATCTCCTGTACCAACTAGGTGTACCAAGAACTTATGGAGCAAAATCAATGAATTATTGATTATGTTATCATCTTTGCAATGGGAATTAAAGTAACTGATTTCAAGTATCTCTGGTTGCTTGTTTTGTTTACATGTTTGCAAGCTGATCAGAGGTTTACAACAGAGACACAACTTCAGTATAGCTATAGACCTAATGTGACTGGAAAAACTTTTAATCACAAAAAGTTCCTAACTTCCCGTGTTCAACTGTATCCAAACACCACAGCTTCATTCCAACTTGATCTGCTTATCTGTGGCGATATAGAACTGAACCCTGGTCCTTCATCATCATCTGATGAAAACAGTAAATATAGCAGATCTGAATTATTTCACATAGGCTCAAAATGTTCCAAATTGCCTGTGTCCTCTACCGTCTGGGCTACAATCAAAGGACTTGGTATTCAGGGTAAGCAGTCTACTCATCGGGGGTTCCGTGGTGGTATTAGACAAGATCAAAGTTTTTCAAATAGAACTATTAACCATTGGCGGAATGACATTCCTGAATTGGGGACCACAGATCCAGACCAGCTTGCAAGCCCTGAAGTATCAAATGATGGAAGGCACTCACCAAATTATGATGCAGATGAAGACAAGTTTGACTGTTTTAAATCAAGGGTCTACATTTTATTCATATAAATACTCAATCACTGCTACCTAAACTTTCTGAATTGAAAATTATTGTAAACAAAACTAGAGCTTCAATAATTGCAATATCCGAAACATGGATTGATGATTCTGTTACAGACTCTGAAATTGAAATAGAAGGCTTTAATGTTCTTCGAAATGACAGAAATAGACATGGAGGGGGAGTGTGTTTGTACATTAAAGATAGCATTGCCTTTAATGCAAGATTAGACCTTTGCAATGATCAGATCGAATCGATTTGGGCTGAATTATTGTTCCCCAAAACAAAACCAATTGTTGTAGGGGCTTGCTACCGCCCTCAAACTAACTCTCACTTTTTTGACATATTTGAAGACACTTTGTCTAGAATTCAATCTGATTTGGAACTCATTATACTTGGTGATTTTAATGTCGATTATGCCTTAAAACAAGACTATCTTTTGTCAAAAATGAAACATGTGTTGCAAATGTTTGATTGTAAACAAGTTATTGATTCCCCAACTAGAGTGTGTAAAACAAGATCTTCTATTCTGGACCATGTCATCTGCAATAACCTTGACAACATCACCCAATCAGGTACAGTCGGTGTAGGCATTAGCGATCATCAGTTTCTTATTTATTGCACTAGAAAGACAAAGAAGGTGAAGTTCAATAAACACAACGTGGTCAACGTGCGTTCTCTTAAGAATTACAGCAAAGATGATCTGCTGGTTGCACTGACTGATACTGACTGGTCGCATGTTTATTGCAGTGATGTGGATTCTGCTTGGAATGTATTTAAAATGAACTTGTTGAGTGTCATTGACAAAATAGCTCCTGTCAAAGAGGTTCGAATAAAAAATAAAACCGAACCATGGATGAATAATGACATCTTGGATAACATCCGTGCAAGAGATAAGCTTTTGCACAATTTTAAACATGATAACAATCCTGAGGTTTACACAAAGTTCTGTAAAATCAGAAATCAAATTCAACGGGATATTAAGAAGGCAAAAGCTTCATATTTTTCTAACAAAATTGTAGAAAACAAAAACAATCCTAAAGGTCTTTGGAAACAATTTAAATCTCTTGGCTACAGCTCCAAAGGTAAAGATCATTCTCAAATTGTTTTAACTGTGAATGGTGAGAAGTGTTTTAATTCTAAAAATGTCGCCAATTGTTTTAATGAATTTTACACTACTGTTGCTGGCAACCTAGTGAAAGATCTCCCACCATCGAAAGGTCTTTTTTCGACTGAGTCTGAAGTTTTTAAAAATTTTTATAAAGAAAAGGATGTGAAACAAAACAGTTTTAGACTCTCATCCATCACTTCTGATTTTGTTTTTAAAGAACTCTGTTCATTAAACACATCTAAAAGTACTGGGCTCGATGGTATCCCAGCAAGATTTCTTAGGGATGGAGCCTTGGTCATCAAAGATCATTTAACGCACATTATCAATTTATCTATCAGTTCAAGTTCAGTTCCAACCGAATTTAAAATGGCTCGTGTTAAACCACTTTTTAAGAAAAATGTAAGAACAGAAGTTGGTAACTATCGTCCTGTGAGCATTCTTAGTGTCACTTCCAAGATCCTTGAGAGGGCCGTCTATGTCCAGCTTGAGAACTACCTAACAAAGAATAACATCCTTTACAGCTTCCAGTCTGGATTTGGGGGCTTTTCTCAACGGACACATGTTTGACTCACCTTACTGACTATATTCATAGTCAGACCGCTTCTGGCAATTTTACTGGTATGGTTTTGATTGACCTGCAAAAGGCTTTCGACACTGTTGACCATGTCATTCTTTTGAAAAAATTAGAGGCCTTGGGAGTGTCCTCGGTTGAGTGGTTTAAATCTTATTTAACTGGTAGGAGGCAAATCGTCAATGTCAACCAGGTTGATTCTGCCCCACTTGATATTTCCTGTGGAGTTCCGCAAGGCAGTATCCTTGGTCCACTCCTCTTTCTCTGCTATGTGAATGACATGCCCACCAGTGTCGACTGCAAATCACTTTTATACGCTGATGACAGTGTCTTGCTTGTTTCTGATAAAGATCCCCAAAAGATCGCTGATAAACTGAGTCTCGAATTAGACTCTTGCAGGCAATGGATGATAGATAATAAGCTCTCCCTTCATCTTGGTAAAACTGAGGCCATCTTATTTGGTACCAAAAGGAAGCTAAATTTAGTTGATAGTTTTACTGTTGCTTGCAATGGGGAGCTAATTAATACCTCTCTGTCTGTGAAATATTTAGGGGTCACCCTCGATAACACTCTTTCCGGTGAATCAATTGCTTCTAATATTATCAAAAAAGCAAACGGGAGACTCAAATTCTTGTACAGACATGCAGACTTTTTATGCATGAAAACACGCAAGACACTGTGTTCAGCTTTAATTCTCTGTCATTTCGATTATGCATGTTCTTCATGGTATACAGGGTTATCTAAAAACTACAAAAACAAATTACAAATTATGCAAAACAAGATCGTTCGTTTTATTTTGGATGTGGGGCCACGTACTCATATTGGGCAGAAAGAATTGGATTTGGTGGGTATGCTATCAAGTCGAGACAGAGTAGTTCAGTTAAAACTTAGTCATGTTTTTAAAATTTTCCATAACTGTTGTCCTGAATATATGAAAATGCATTTTACTAGAGTATCATCTCTTCATAATTACAGTACCAGGGGTAGTCCATTCAACTTTAAGGTTCCTCACTCTAAGGGCCAAAATAGCCTCACTTTCTTTAATAGTGCAATTCATCATTGGAACTCACTGCCAAATGAAATCAAGAACATCAATGATTTTAAATTGTACAAACAATCTGTCAAACAGTTTTTAGCTGATCAAGGGTCCATTTGATTTTTAGAGTTTGAGCTGGTCTCACATTTCTGCCCTTTTGCGTCCTTTGTGCACGTTGTCTCTGTTCTTGTTTTTGTATGGCAGTTTGTTCCTATATTTCTCTTGCTTGTAAAGGACCCCAATGGAAATAAGCTTTTCCCAAGGCTTTTTGGGCTATCCTTGGTACTTGTGTTGATTTGTAATTTCGTTATACAATTTTGATGTGCAATATATTTTATTTTGTTATAATAATACTGTATATGTAGTGTAATTTGTATGTTATTCTTATAGTACCAAATAAAATCAATCAATCAATCTAAACAAGTACGATTTTTTTTACAAATTTACCCTCCCCAAGTAAAAAAAGTATAAACACCTTAAGGGATCTGGAATGAGCGTTTTGAGCGTTTCGACAGTATTTTTTGTGGGACATGACATGAGAGCACATCAGACATATCGAATTGCATTCTGAATACGAAGAATGTCTTTCTGATATCAAATAATTTTCATTTTTTGAAATTCACGATATAATACAAATTTTATGACAAATTATTAAAATTTGATATTTTTCATATTTTTGATATATAACAGTCCTCGAAGTAAATTTTATAAATCTAATGATATATTCTTAAAGTGTATGTAGCTGAGAGGAAAAGCCGACGATCAATTGAAAATGTTGACCTTTCATATTGAAGATATGGATTTTTTCCAAAAAGACCTAATTTTTTTTGGTGTTTTGAGAAAAAAATCCATATCTTCAATACGAAAGGTCAAAATTTTTAATTGATCGTCGGCTTTTCATCCCACCTACATACACTTTAAGTATAAATCATCAGATTTATAAAGTTTACTTCGAGTACTGTTAAATATCAAAAATATCATTTGCCATATAAAATGTGTATTACATTGCGAATTTCAAAAAATCAAAATTATTTGATATCAGAAGGACATTCTTCGTATTCAGAATGCAATTCGATATGTCTGATGTGTTCTAATGTCCCACAATAAATACTGTCCAAACGTTCATACCCCACCCCTTAACGAATAGTGCCTTTTTATTTGAATATTTTTGAATCAGTCTGCTGCATAAGTATCTATACGAGTAAAGAGCAGAGCAAACACTGTCTTTTTGTCTATAATTGAAGACAAAGAGATAAAAAAAAATGAGACTAGTTGGCGTCTGACGTCACTGTCAATCAAATTCCTTACGATCCTTTGTCATGTTCGCTCCCTGTGCTGCGCGCTCTGCGAATCCTTATCACATTCTAAACATGTTAAAAATATTTTTAAAATTTATTTAAGGTCATTAAGGGGTCATAAAGGGGTCAAAGGTCAAGTTTTTTCAAAATGCTCCAGGTTTTCACAGATTATAAAGGGACAGTTCATAGTAACTTGATCATTCGACAACTTATAAATCAATATATCATTTTATCATTCTAGAGAATCCAATAGCGAAAACATTCTAGACAACTTACTAACGAGAATGGAGCAGTATGCAAACAATCTAGAAACACTTGTAGAAGACAGGACAGCTGCGTTCTTGGAAGAGAAGAAAAGAGCAGAAACTCTCCTATATGAAGTTTTGCCAAAGTAAATATACTAATTTTTGTAAATGCGAATATGCAAACACATTTTCTACAGGTACATGACGTAAATATGGACTGTTATATGGTTATTATCAACATAACAACAGACCACGGTAAGAGAAACATAAACTGGTCCATTGACTGTCATTCTATCATTTTTAAAGGTAATTATTCTGCTGAATTCGCTCGCCAGGTTTGTTTGCAAATATACTACTTCTTCGCAAATATACTACTAATAGCAGACTCTGAGTTCTGGAGTACTTAAAGACCCATTCAGTGATCCCAGCGTAAGTGTAAACAAATTAAAATTGTTTATAAATTGCTTAAAGTGAAGGATAAGTCATTCAAATTGCCATTTGGTATCTTTGAAATGAAAAATTTGGGAAAAACGAAGAAAACAGCAGTACTGACGAAGTTGAAACCCCATTCAAATACATGTAGCTAATTTAGATACTGTCAGTATACATGTTACAGATTCGTGTAAAATGTCTTATTTTGTCCTAAATACACGGCTTTCGGCCGAGCCACTCGCAGCTAGGCTATGTTAGCACATCTATGACAATGACAAAGGTACCAAAATCTGAATTTTGATGATTTTTACGATAGAGGTTATCCACGTCACTCATGTGTGACTTCTAACAAAAGGCGCTGGTTCCCGTAGTATTCCTTATTTTGAAACAGTGATGGTTGCGCATGCAGGGACTTCTTTTGAAAGTCCTAAACAAGGTATAGCAGTCGTTGATAGGATATTCAGCTTATAGAACATGGATAACCGCTATTGTCCGGATGAGCAAATCACTGAATGGGCCTTTAATGCGAGGTATCGAAGTACTAGGTTGTAGCAAGTTACTCCGATTTGGTGCACCCGTCCTTCAAACTCTTCAAAACAATTTGACGAACTCAATTTAAGTTTTTTATGTGTTTTTAACCTCTCTGTTGAACACTGCTAAATGACACATTTTGACACATTTTGTGCACCCATTTTTTTAAGATCTGTTGCAGACCAACTAAAGCGTGGCAATGCCGTTGACCCAGAGACCTTTCAAATGGTGACGATATTCTTCAGTGATATTGTTGGCTTTACGTCGCTATCTGCTGCTAGTACTCCGATGCAGGTAAAATATACAAATGTGCACCCAACAGCCACCAGCCTACTTACACATCTCACTACTTGTGCACTGTAAACACCCAAACAGACACCCACACGTGTAAAGAAACACATTTTACACAGGTACCACATGAACACACCCACCCCACCCCGCACTCCTCCACATAAATAAACCAACGCCCGATAGACACCCCCCACAAACACTTACACCCAAGACACACAAAAAAACCACACACATTGCACTCAACAACCAATAGCGCAATCTACAATTTAAAAAACGATTTTCCAGTTCTTGGATGTCCTTCAATGTTTAATCCTCCAACACATTCACATATTTTTTTCTTCCGAGGACGTTATGAGCATGCTCCCGAACAATGTTTAAAATCGACATATTGATTGTAATAATATATTTGTCACGTACATCTATTTAAGGTTGTTGCCTTGTTAAACGATCTGTACACCTGTTTTGACGGTATAATTGGCAATTTTGACGTTTATAAGGTAGGGTTTATGGGTTTCGAATAATATTATGCATGCACATGTGTATTATGTTCTTTTATCCAAGGAAATGGGAATTCTGGGTCATAAATGTCAATTATTTTTATTTTTTGCTTCAATTTTGATTTATAGAAAAATTCAACCTTCAACTTTTTGATAATTAGGCCTATTTGTATATATTTTTCATACATTGCTCAAAATATCCATGTATTGCTTTCATTTGTACAGGGTGAGTCAAAAAAAGTGCAATAGAGAAAATAAACCATTTTTATTTAAGAACCGACTTGAACTTCTTTTTAGGTTTTAAAACATTTTATATATGGTATATCCATCAGTGACCTTGTGTGTAAAAAGTAAGGAATTAGCATTTACCGTTTTGTTTTTATGACATATTTTATAGCGCTACCCAATTTTAATATTTGTCCAAGAGACATCTAAAATTTGAATATCAGCCCACTCTGTGTTAGGTAGATTTGAAACAACTGCCATTTTCTTAACCTCATTGGCATTAAAATAAAATGGAGCACCCAAAGTGTTATTGCCCTTGGTCTTGTTTAAAGAGAAGAATCATTATTTGTTGTTATTTTCATTTTACCTTTACTTTAAAGATGTTTATTCTCTATCAAAAAGATACAAATTTGTAGGCGGGTTTTTCAAATGTCAAAATGAAATGCGCGCAAATTGAAGTGGAGTGAATTTCAAAATATCCAAAAAGTTGGACATATTGGGATTAAAAAAACTGGTGTTGGAGTCAAGTAAGGTATGAAGGACTTAAAGTAATGTTAGAAAGTTTGTTTGAACAGAAAAAAAAGAAATTAAAATAACGCCAAAACAACCTTATTTAAGTTAAAGTCAGTTTAAGATCTGGTGTCTTTAGCGTGCACTGTGTGCTCTCATTCAAAATACATGGTACCTCGTGGACAAATAACGAAATTGGGTATCGCAGCAAAAGGACTCATAAAAATTAAACGATAGTCGCGATTCACTTCATATTTTCACAGAAGGTGGCCATTGAGTGTAGCATTTATAAAAGTTTTCAATATTGGGAAAGTTCGACTTGGTTCTTACATAAATATTGATTCTTTGCTCTATTGCAGTTTTTTTTACTCACCCTGTATAAAACGTTGTTTTGTGATTTACTGATAGTGATATCTAAAGTGCACAAAACCATTTTTCTTGTAACGCCTTTTCTATTTGTTTAAAACGATTTACATTTATTCCGCTGTCAAAAACAACGGCGCCGGTATGGCTACCACTAACATCTCCCTATTATACAACAGGGTGGAGTGGAAAACCCGAAATAAAGTTTTATGCCCAAAACACTTTGTCCCTGACGGTGTTGTAACCCACATCCAACCGTACGATCATAAGTGGACGCCTTAACCGTTATAGGCAACTGAGCCTGACAGGAATTTAATTGCTTAATTTGTTTGACGTTTGGATGTCCCATTCTTTGTTGACAAGTTCAAATTATTTTTCAGGTTGAAACAATAGGTGATGCCTATATGGTTGTCTCTGGTTTGCCTATACCCAATGGTTTATCACATGCAAAGGAGATAGCGAAAATGTCATTGGCGTTACTCAAAGCTGTTGATACATTTACGATAAGACATGTACCAGATAAGCGACTACAGCTTCGGGCCGGTGTGCACTCAGGTTTGATTACCAGCTGACATTTCTTATCCTGTACAGTAATATCTACTTAACGTACATCTTCACTTTCATCATCAACATCATTATCATCATCGTCGCCGTCGCAGGCATGATAATAGTCAACGTCATCGTGATCTCCTTATTCGCTGTCGTAGTGCACGTTAGTAACCATTGGTTACTGCTCCAAGCCTGGACTCATACACCTGTTCCGAATTTTGATATGCCATAGGCTTTGTGTTGTGATCATTTCGATCAATGGTTCGTAACAAAGTAAGCGTGATCCAGTTGGCCTAGCAACGGTCATATTCTAACGTGCATTACATTTCTTCTAACTAAATAACAAACAAACAATAGATATACACATAAACAAGAACAACAAACAACTTGTTCTCTCAAAACTAGTTCATTTTCCTACGTGTATCTTTCAAAAACAGGCCCATGTGTGGCTGGAGTAGTTGGTCTTAAGATGCCTAGATATTGTTTATTTGGAGACACAGTCAACACAGCATCCAGAATGGAATCCAACGGGGAAGGTGGGTTTTGTTTTACAAATTTATGTTTCACAAGTTCAAATATGGTTTACTCCGTTTTAGATGTTTCGTTTTCAGTTTACCGCCGCGATTCCACGCTAAAATTCTTCCAGCTCAAAAATGCTCAGTGATTTACGCAACAATAGCACAATAAAAACATGGCATACGTATCAATTTGTAAGCGCTCTTTTTTAAAAGTCGTAGTTTGTTGGATTTACAACCGTATGACAAAACAGGCGAAATAGTAACTTTTTGCACAGGATTTGCAATTTAAAGAGAATTGACCATTGCTCATTCTAGTGACGCTGGGACAATATAAGTGTGCTTTTTCATTTAATGACATTAAATTTGAATAATATTATATGGAACACTTGAGGTTTTGACTTTTAAAACCTACATTTTGGTCAAAAATTGTGCTTGGATAGGTAGTTTTCAACAGATGTTCCACATTCGCCTTGCTATAACATTGAATTGCGTTATCTGTGGACCTAGTGACAAAAAATTGGCACGGAAAATCAATTTTGGCGCTTTTCTCAAAAACTGCTCATTTTTTGCAGACATATGCCGTGCTAGTTGGATTTCTTGTGTCATTTCCTTTCTGAAAATGTATACATTTATGTACTTATCATCATTACTTTTAAAGATACAATACAAAATAATGTTTCAAATTTCCGACTTTGAGTGATCCTGTGTGCCCCCTGAAAGTATCAAGTTAGCATTTCATGGTCAGCTTCTCTCTCTCTACTTTAAAGTGTGCAAAGAGGACTGGGAATATGTTTACTTTTCAATTTGTAGCTTTAAAAATCCACATCAGCTCTTCAACCAAGAAGATATTGGACACATTTGAGACATTCGAGACAGTCCTTCGTGGAGAAGTAGAGATGAAGGTATTTATGAACAAAAACTTTTTAATTATAGCTTAATTTATTCATTTATCTACTACCATTATACAATATCATTATAAAATGCCGCAATAGTGCACTGTTTATGGATATATCCAAAATCAGTAACATACAAACAAAGTGTGTATGGCATAACTCGTTTTATTTATTTTGCTTTAGGGAAAGGGCACACAAATAACATACTGGCTGATAAACAACTCTACCGAAGGCAAAGAATCGACTGCTTGAAGACAGTGGATCTCATGTTTAATTCACAAGCTCGGCCATGTCATATTCGACATATCTGTAGTATTTATATGAGAATGATATGATGATCAATATGTGATATGCACACACCTTAAATATGATTCCCGCATTATAATAAATACAATGATGATTACAATAAGCCGTCCTTGTTATGAACTGCCTTCAGTCAGTATAATACAAAAGGAACGGTTTATAAATATATGGGGTTCGTCCGTATTGTAAAACCACAACGATTTATTCTAAGCAAGCAGGGATCATTCTCGTATTTCTCATATGTACTGACTGACAAGGTTGCCGTTGTGTGCAACCATACTGTACCACCGCTACCAGGGTCACCTGACAAATGCATTGGTGTAGATTTCTTTTTGATATTAAAATGTGGTTGGAAAATATGTATAGGTATTATAGTGAATCCAGCTACTTTTGGCGACAAAATAAGTTGATGGTACAAATGCGCACAAAGCGAGCGAAAACAATTGCCATATTGAAGCTAAACTGATTAAATACTGTGCAAAAGTGGAATAAAAATTTGCACTTTGGGGGCTCCAAATATGAGGTTAATTTGGTCAGAAACCCACATACAGGCGGCAACATTGGGGATGATTGTAAGGCAACGAGTCATTCTAGGTGGTTCAAACTATTCTTTATTAGATTGAGATAATAGTACCAACTATTTAAGACCAAATATTTGAGATCAAAATTGGGACTTTTTTCTATTTTAACCACTTTATTTCTTTATTAAACCTTCGACCTTTTTGCTCATAACTCCACAACGATAAGTCGTAGATAATTATGTAAAACTATATATTTTCTGAATCTTTATGACCAAGGAAATAATTTTATGTAGGTTCGAACAAAATTGGAATGAACTTTTTAATTCTGACCCCAGTATAACATTTGACTTAGGGTACCTCGAATCCCCCAGGGTGTGAATTGTACATCCCTCAAAATCTGATTTTTACCAGCCATGGAACAATAATCAACAAACCAAAACACGTTAACTGACAAAAGGGGTGTTCACACGGTCGGACATAAGTCACTTATTACCGGTAATATAATTTACCGGACTGTTACGATAAATCAATCAATCAATCAATCAATCAATCAATCAATTTATTGACATTCACCGAAACATACAGGTATAGTCAAATCAAAAAATCTAAAATTAAACAACTAAGAAAACTAAACTACAAATGATAAAATAAAGGATAAAGAACAGGTATAAAACAGATGGTAGTGAACCCTTAAAACAACAAAGCATCATGAAATGAATACAAATAAAACGAAATAACAACATTTCACGAATGCCAACAAAAGTTGGGTCATGATACTGCTATGTTGAAAGCTCAATCCATCTAATATGGAAGTCCCTTAAAATTGGTAACACTTCTCTGAAGTATGTTCATCATGCCAAAGTTCTGGGTATTTACATCCAGGCGGATCTCAAATGGGATACTCAAGTTAATCATATGTGATGGGATCAAGCAAAATCAGTCGGAACTCGGAAATATTAAATTTTCAGTTCCTTATAGGATATTAAGGGGCATTTACAAAGCTGTATTTTGCAGAAAACCCTATTGAAATTGAACAACCGGTTCCAAAAATATGAGCAGTTAAAGAGTTTTCAATATTGCCGAGTTCCGACTGATTTTGCTTGATCGCATCACATATATGCCAAAATGCCAACAAAAGATTGTTTATTCTTAGTAAGTTAAACGTTTTGGTTTCAACACCACTGAATTGATCACCATTTATTCTTGTTATGTTCGCCCTCACCTGGAATATGCCGATGTGATCTGGCATTCTTCTCTTACTGCTAAACAAGCCTTGGTGATTGAACGTATCCAGAAGAGGGCCTGCAAGATTATATTAGGTTATAACAAGTTTATTTCTTACAAACATGCTCTCAGTACTTGCAACTTGGAACCCCTTTCCAGTAGGAGGGAAAGTCATTGCCTTACATTTGTTCAGGCGCTTCCATCACGTGAACGCACTAGCGGGCTTCTCCCTCGTAGAAGGAAGGGGGTCCATGGTAGGAGTCTCAGGAATGATGATGAGTTTTCCAGGCTGACAATGCGCACTGAAAGATTCGCCAACAGCCCGGTGCCCTACTATATCCATCTTCTCAAGAAGTAGGTTGTCTCGCCTCTGGCTTCCATCCTCTTCTTTCTCCTCAGACTCCATCCAAAGTTGTTGTTTTTTTGTTTTTTTGATTGCTCACATTTTGATATGTCTCATCTAATTGGTCTGTTTTTGTATAATCTTGTATTTATGTATAATTATATTTTTATTGTATTTTTGTAAAACGGTACTCAATTCAGCCTTTGGCTGCGATGTATCTGTTTAATAAAACCTAAACCTAAACCATCCCAATACATGATTGAAATATATATATGGATATGTATAACAAGTAATATAATTATTTATCAACATTTATCGCATAACAAAAGCAGATTTAACATAATTAATTGATTACGTTGTCAATGGATTATCGTGATGTCATCAAAAGTTGAACATAATTTTAAAAAGAGCATAAAAATATGCGCCCGGTAAGGGACTCGAACCCTTGGCCCTCAGATTAAAAGTCTGATGCTCTACCGACTGAGCTAACCGGGCTCATATCAAGCAATGACATATTTATATTAAGAATAACAACTATGTGTGACGTTATAGTGGTGGATGTATAAAAGTGGAGAAGCCCCTGTAGATGAATTAAATTGCTACTAAAAACTAACTGATAGTAGCTTTGCACAATAATAATATGTTAATTTAATTGTACAAAATTAATGAAATTTCTAACAAGTATTTATACAAAAAAGCTCTTGTATTAAAAAAAACCCTATTGCAACAAATACACTCCTCGTTTTTATAGAAAAGTGGACATAGTTTTAATAAAGCTTTTAATGAATGACAAAAAGTTGCGCCCGGTAAGGGACTCGAACCCTTGGCCCTCAGATTAAAAGTCTGATGCTCTACCGACTGAGCTAACCGGGCTCATATCAAGCAACGACAATAACAATATTTATATCAGGAATAACAACTTTGTGTGATATTATTAATAGTGGTGGTTGGATAAAAGAGGAGACCATGATGCAGTTATGTATACAGTAGAATTCACCACGACCTTTGCAGGACAAAACCCCATTAAAAGCTATTAAACCAAGATAACACTCATTGAAAACAGCTCAACTGATTAAATCTGATCGTCTCTGGTTGTGCACATGTGTCTGTTTTATATGTGCGGTATCGCAATGAACTGGTATTATAGCTTCAGTTGGGTAACCGATTATAAAGGAAACGCAAGCAAACAATGGTATGTAATGTGGACCTTTGTTCACGAAATGAGACAATGGTCTGCTTTTTGTTAACCAGCATTCTTGAAAATGAGCAACATAAAAGATTGGTGACTTTTAAGTCACACGGTTTGGAAATAATTTCTTCATATTTTTTGGTGTTATCTGTCGTTTACATGTCCTTCCTAAAACACAAAAGTGCGACTATTTCCAAACACCTAAATTAGCTAAAAATGTTGAATTTCATAGAATACTTTAAATGTAGCTTGTACCGTTTTTTTTGTGGCATCCTTCAGAACTGAGCGGTCCGTTACCAATATTTTCGGTCAAATCTCCATTCAATTAACACGGGGAGTTGGCTAGCAATGAGCTAGCTATGCCTTGCACTCACTCATATTTTACGAAAGTGCGACTATTTCTGAACATCTAACCTAGCTGTAATTTTAGGTCATGTTAGAGAAATATATTTGCTATTTCAAACAGTGATGTTAACTAGGCAAATGCATATACTTCTATACATACACTATTTGTAAAGGTCGCGCGTCAATGGTGAGAGCACTGTGTATTGTGTATAGGAAAACGGACAGTAACTGCAGTATGCCCCGTACATAATAAAAATGTGAGTTTCGGTCATTAGCCGTCTAAAAAGAATTGTGCAGTTTATTTAGATCTAGTCAGTATTTGAGTGTTTTATTAAAGGGCATTTCGTGATCCACAGCCTCATCCCCCACTTTTCTCAAAAAAAGTTGAGATTTTTATATCACTGGAAACCTCTGGCTATATAATGTTTATGTACAAAATATTTCTTGCAGATTAATTCGTTTTGCAAAGATATCGTGAAATTTGAATTTCGTTCTGGTGCACCAGAACGAAATTACAATGCATTGTCTATGGAGAAGTGTAATACACATAATCATGCATAACTCGCAAACGCAAAATCGGACTCAACTGAAATTTTGGGAATAGGATTTTTTCGTGGATATGTACTGAAAAATGTCTTAAAAAGAGGATGCTAGGATCACGAAATCCTCCTTTAATACCACTGACCATCTCGCTATATTAGAATATCATAATTATTACTTTAGAATAGCGTAATGAGCTCATTACCATTTTTACAGAAAATGATGGTGTGTAAATGTTTTATCCATATAAATACAATAATTGAAATGCATGAAGATGTACTTAACTTATCACTAATATGCTGCCATACTTGTAGGTTCTATACCGTATAACCTCCATAGTTACCATACGTGCTTACTATCGGCGCTTTTGAAAACATGAAATTGTAGCATCGTCTGGAGCTTTCCAAACTGAGCTAATGGGCATGAGACACGCTTTTGCATGTTTACTTGTTCATAACTATGTGTATCGATGATTTGCTAAAAAATCCTTTACACTTTTGTAGATGGGGCTCTTCATGTTTGCATGCTTTAAAAGCGCTCGATAGTAAGCACATATGCTAACTATCAAGTGTTTACGGTATATCCTCAAGTCAAGACATCTGTAAATATAATAACTGATGAATAGTGCTGATACGGTGGAGCAGAAAAATGACGCTGAATGTTCACATCACTGTTAGACACAGCGGATTTCAACACTGGAATAACACAAAATGCTTATTATTATTGCACTCTTTTATCAGAGTCTTTAAGAAGATATTATGCAATTAACTGAGAACGTCTTCTCTGATAATAGTAACCGATACGTAGCAACAGTAAAAACAAGTAATTAAATAAATTATTAATAAAAGTTTCATTTAGGGCTCTGTTAGCAACGTTTAGACAGTATTTTTTGTGGAACATGAAAATACATCAAACATGTCGAATTGCATTGAATATACATTTGATAATATACATTCCCACCCAACCCCAAAAAAACCTACATTGTTTGTGTTTTAGGGAAATGGACGGCTTTTCATCCCAGCTTCATACACGTTAAGTACATATCATTAGAATTATACAATCTACTTCGAGGACTGTTAAATTTTAAAAAAAACATTTTAATCATTTGCCATAAAATGAGTGTCGGGAATTTCAAAAAACAAAAATCATTTGATATCAGGAGGACATTCGTCGCATTCAAAATGCAATTCGATATATCTGATGTGCTCTCGGGTCTCACAAAAATACGTGAAAACGTCGCTATCCGAGCCCTTAAGAAGATAATTGCTTTCTCTGTTATTTGATAAAACAGAGAACGTCTTCTCTGATAATAATAACCGATACGTAGCCACGTGCAACAGTAAAATAATAAAATGTTAAATGAATAAATTTACAAAAATTTCATTTATGTTGTCGAGTGATCATGATCACTGTGCAATAACATGAAAGTCTCGAAGGACAAGTGAATAACATGTAACATTTTAGCACTTGCCATCATAAATCACTTAAATCATATGCATGAGTTTGCATCATAATTAATATTGCATTCAGTGTTAATTAAATTCTATAAATACGAAGAGTGTATTACAATTCATCTGATAGTGCTTTTGGATCAGGGCCAAAAGTTGCCACGAAAAGTTTGTATGATCGAAACTTCTTTGTGTTTGGAGCGGGCGAGCGGAAACCATTGTATTTAAAATCATAACAATTAAGAAATAAAACTCTCGATAAGAAACAAAATATTACGTAGTTTGAAAATTAAAAGTTTGACCTTTTCCCAAACTTGGACCCTTTGCAGGCAGCTTCTTATCAAGAATCGTTATAATGCACGATTAATAGTCATTTATTCCATCATCGGATGCTACAGTTTTTGTGCTCTTTCCTGAAAAGTAACCAGACTTGCATTTTAATCAGCGCAATTTTATGTTATTCTAGCAACAGTTTTAAGTTATAGAAACTCCAAAGTGCGATGCACAGACTACTACAGCCGTGTATCAACAATCAAAGTCCCAGTGTATTGTATGCTGTGAATTCTCGCATATTCATGAGGGCCGATTGTTCGATTGTGCCGTGTCTAACAATCACGGCAGCGTTGCGTGCATTCGCGTATACGCTGTAGGGCTTTGTGTGAGACTGCTTATTTTTTGGTGCTTACAAATTTATTGTTAATGATAACATTATTACAATAACAATAGACTACTCAGCAAACACAAAAACGTTTTAAAAACGTTTTAAATAAGTTATACTTTGGCTTTTGGTTTAGGTAAAACGTTTTAATAACATTAAAATGTCGGGTTATATAAAGGTCATGATAACGTTTTAAAACGTTTTGTATGAAAACACACTACAACAATATTTTTAAATGTTTTCAAAAATGTTATTGTAAACTATTTTAGCAAACATTTTTGCCAAATATTGTGTCAATACTTAAATAACATTATGTTAAAATATTTGAGCCCAGCAAACACAGAAATGTTCTTAAAATGTTTTTTTCAAAACCTTTTAATAACATTTAAATGTCGGGTTATATAAAGGTCATGAAAACGTTTTTCAAACGTTATTGAAAATATTTTGGGCAAACATTTTTCGAATATTTTTTCAACCCCCAAATAACATTCTGTTTAGTATGTTTTGTATCAAGTTTTCAAAAATGTTTTTGGAATGTTATTGAAACGTTTTTATACCCTTTATATGACCCGACATTTAAACGTTTTCTGTAAAACATTTTTATTTGCTGAGCAGTAAATTATCAAAAAAAGTTTTTTAAGGTTATGAAAACGTTTTATACTCTTAATATACCCTTTATATAACCCGACATTTAAACGTTTTCTGACAACCTTTTATAACCTTTTGCGAATGATGTCGAAAACGTTTTGTGTTTACTGGGTAATTAGTAATTAAAGCAATGTTGTGCCGTCTATAAATGATTTACTATTTTGTTCTTTGCCATTATTGCAATTGCCGTATTAAAATCATTGCATTCCATGGCAATGCCGTCTGATTCATTCCGTACGTCAGAATACGGGCGTTGCGTTCGAGCCCACTTTAAAGGTGACGCGTATGTAGGGCTGTTAAGTGAAGACCCCCTTTTTCAGCGTCGCTGTCACCCGAAGACTCCATAATTTGTTTACGAATACATGCTTTGTCACCCGAATACCCCTTATTTTTCCATTTGATCTGTCACCCAAAGACCGTTATTTTTCAATTTGAACTGCAACTTTTATTTATCACTGATTTTGTTATTTATTTTGAAAAAAGGAAATTTGAAGCCATTTAGAACTAGAAATTCAACGTTCGAGGTTTCTTTGGCGCTGTTCCGGCTCTTACCCAAAGGCTCCATTAAAAAGGTCACGTTGTCACCCAATGACCCCATACTATTACATTTTGCTCACCGAATGCCAAATATCTTGCTCTCACCCAATGACCCCGTATACCGTTTGCCCTCACCGAAGGCTCCTTACTGTGAAAGTGTCAGCCTATACCTATATCCATTTCATATTGAAGTGTCCCGGGCGTTCAAGGCGTTTGGATGATTGAATTCGTATTACCAAGTGGGTAACACTGAATTCACAAGTGTTCTATATATTAAGCACGCAAACCGAATGCCAAATTTACTTAAAGGGGGAGGGTGAGGGTGGCTTATTTTTGATCTCGAGGTGGGATGGTCTTAGAGGTGATACGCACCTGTTCGTCCCATTCTCTGCACTGGTATCAATTCGTATTTTAAACCATTTTAGACATGTATATTATTGTAATCTTTTCCGAATGTATTTTGCTATTATATATTTAACTGTTAATATGATATTGTGCAATCTCCAGTGTATAGAGTCTAATAAATAAATAAATAAATAAAATAAAATAAATTCCGCTGGTTTGCTAGATAGAAAATGAGGCCAGTTATGAAACATTTGATCATGTCAATTACGGGTGGCAAATAAAGCCTCCGTTTAGGTTGCAAAATTTGTTTGTTCAATGCGAGTAACAAGCCCGCCCGGTATAACATATGAAAAGGTTTGACTACAAAAACGATTCTCTTATAAAGGCATCTACGCACAGTTTCCACCTCGATACACCAAAGCACACAGATATTTCCAGCACAGCGAGTCTATAGCCTAGTACGCATTCTGTGTTATACTACACGGTTGAGTGTATAGCATCATAAGACCTGTGTGAAATCTAGTGGAAAATAGGATTCTGTGATTGGTTTTTGTCAAAACCTCGAGTGTTCCCTTCATCCAAATTTAACACTTCCCCCTAAAAACATATTTTCCCATTAGGTCAACAGATAACGCAAGTCAATGTTATAGCAAGGCGAATGTGGTAAATCTGTTGACATTAGAAAAGTTAGAGGACATCTCCCATTCACCGGTGTGTAGAGCGCTTTCAAATTGATATGGAGCTGAAAGCAGACCAGTAATGGCGGACTGGTATTTCCCATCAGGCATCAGAGATCTTTTTTTTACAGAGAGTGTACTAATTTGAGAATACAAAGGAAATGCGGGATATTGTGTAAGGTATGAAATACAAGTAGTATTTTTAAGGCAGGGTCAGGAAACCTTTGGCACCCTCTTCTGACCCTCCATCGTCTGTGTGTTTGTATTCATGTCCTAATGTGAAAAAAGATCAAAAGACATAATGTTATTTGGCTCCTGGCATGATTGATTTTATAAATAGGTATAAAGAAATCACAATTGACTACGACTGTGTGACTGTAATGTACCAAAATGACTACTTGTCATTTGTAGTCTTGATTATTTATCTTCGCGCTTCGTTAATTAATATCTCTTTTAAATGCTGACAAATCGTGGTAAACAGAGGCGAATCAAGGCTTTTTAAATGGGAAGGCGCTTGTTAAATTTTACGGCAAATACGACTTTATTGATGACCATTCTGGAGGGAGTCTGAAAGGTTTTGCAGAAATTGGGGTCAAAATCGTCAAAAATACACCCTTTTGAAAAGGAAAGGCCGCCCTTCCATGAATCCGCCCTAGACCTTGTAAACAAACAAAAAAACATATTTTGCTCCATATTTTGTGGACTAATTAAATCTTGTTTTGAATGAACAACACCATGAACTGTAAAGTACAAGCCTAATGTAATTGGCTACTATAACTATTTCGCTCAATATGTTGAATGATTAAATGAATGAAAGTAAACATAATCATGATCTTGAAAAGTTATCAACAGAGAAAATGGATCTCCATAATTCTCCATATTATTCTAATGGACATTTGATGCTCCCACATCTAGATACAATCCTGATTATATCTTACGGAATCGGATAGCAACGTATGCATAGTATTTTTGTGGGACATGAGAGCACATCAGACATATCGAATTATATTCTGAATACGAGGAATGTCCTTCTCATATCAAATAGTTTTGATTTTTTTTTAAATTGGAGACATACGAGTAATACACATTTTATGGCAAATTATTAAAAGCTGATATTTTTTTCTATTTTTCATATTTTACAGTTCTCGAAGTAAAATTTGTAAATCTAATGATATATACTTAAAGTGTCTGCAGCTGGGAGGAAAAGCCGACGATCATTCGAAAATGTTGACGTATTGAAGGGGATAAACATTTTTGTAACCCAAAAGACCTAAATTGCTTAGATCTTTTTGGGAAAAAATGTATAATTATCTTTAATACGAAAGGTTACATTTTTCAAATGATCGTTGGCTCTTCTTCCAGCTACATACACTTTACGTAAATATGATTGGATTTATAAATTTTACTTCGAGTACTGTTTAATGTCAAAAATATCAATTTTTAGTTATTTGCCATAAAATTTGTATTATATTGCGAATTTCAAAAACATCACAATTACTTGTTATCAGAAGGAAATTCTTCGTACTAGAATACCATTCGATATGTCTGATGTGCTCTCATGTCTCACAAAAATGCTTTTTAAACGTTCAAAATCCGAGCCCTTAAGGGGGTACTACACCCTTCGATAAATTTGTGACTATTTTTGCACTTTTCTCAAAACTAATAACACACTGGTAACAAAAGTTATGTATATTATAAGGCAAGGAATCCAATTACTACACTGGAATTTCAGTAACCCAAGACAAGCGGTTCGTTATTTATGATAAGAAATGAGGTACCGCTATGATGTACCTCATTTCCTATCATATATACTGAACCGCTTGTCTTGAGTCACTAAAATTTCAGTGTAGTAATTGGATTCCTTGCCCCAATAATATATGTAACTTTTGTTACCAGTGTGTTATTAGTTTTTGAGAAAAATACAAAAATAGTCAGAAAAAAGGGCTGTAGTACCTCCTTAAATGAAGAACCTTGATCAAAATTTATATGGATAAAAATTCCAATAAAAAAACTCATGTTCGAATGTTGTTATTGTAATACATCACAACAATACATTTTTCATAATTTCACGATTCGTCTGTTATACTTTATTGGTACTAGATCATCTCTCCAAATGCATGATACAGACATTTCAATCAAGCGGTTAGTATTGATGTATTTTAAGCATTGTGCATACATGCACTTTGTATAAAGTGCTTACAAATGCTGCATAATTATTATAAGTTTTGAGTTCGACGTTGGGGGAGATTATGTAAATTTAACTAAAGTAGATTTGTCCTCCCATACTTCTCTGAAACAGTTTTCTTAAAGTTTATGTTTTTTTTTCATTCCACTTCTATTTTCTTTTCGTATTTTGTTATCTTCTCGTTCCTCGCTTTTCATCCCTCCTCTTGTTCGCTTTCCAGAAACTGAACAATACCCACGGTTTATTCAGAGGCAGGTTCCGTTTTAAAAAGGGAGTGGCCGCGACCCCAATCATGTAAACATTTCAGGCCAAATTTAATTGGCCATTCTGTGGGTACCCAACGGGGTAGAACCTTTTGCATTTATCAAAAGTGCCTAAAAATTCCGATTATAACTTCTTCACTTGTGTTATTACTTCTCCCTTTATGTTTCAAGTAAAATAATTTCCCACTTCTTAATCTAAATTTACTGGTCTGGGCCTTCAATTCAAAATGTTACTTCTAGTTGATGTTCAGGCCACTAAAATAACATGACCTCCATGAGCCCATAAACCAAGATGGGGGATTTACCACAGCGTTACGTGTGGTGCAATTTTGAATCTGTAATCTTAATATATAACATCTGTGGGTAATACGCCGTTGTTGCCGTTGTCGCTGCTCGCGCTTGACGAATCGCTCAGGACACTAACGGCTCACATACGGAAGGTTTATAGCAATTATGTATTGTCAGTATTAGGAAATAACTATGAAGCGAAGGGCGACGGCGATCCATCAAAGAAAATCTTCTTATTGTTTTTTTTTTCTATCTTATCAATAGTATTATATTAAGCATGATTACAAATTTGACGCCCCAATCAAAATTGACTAACGTATACAGTTGTATTTCAGTGTTTCCTGAATATTTTGGTTGCAAACAAACAAAGGAAATTCGTTAAACTAAGGACCACTGCATGCATTATCATGGCTTTATTTTCAAAATAATACTTTTTCGTGGGGAAAATAAGTCGCGTTGCATAAGCCAAATGAAGCAATGTTACAAGTTTTACAAACGGACGTTTGTATCAAATATGCAAATCGCAACCTCTTTTATACGGTCAGTTTCACACGCATTTCTGCGCGTATGAATGAAGTCAAATTTTCACACCTCACTGTTGCTTTATTAAAATGATTTTTTACAAACAGAATGGATCATATTAAACTTCGTATTTTCAATATCCTAGACGGTTTTAATATAATATTGTAAAAAAATCAAAGTTTTGTGCATTTCGTCGTTGTCCGCGCGTTGATTTTGTACGTGCAGAATCTTCAATACTGGCTACATCATCAGCCTCGCTGCGTCACATGAAAGTGATTTTAATAGTTAGTCGGACGTACGATCACGGCGTATGGGAATCACAACTTCTCTATTATCATGTTACAGTTCAACATAATTTAAGACGTGATATGTTAATAAAATATATAGAACGGAGACAAACTACAAAATTTCTAAATCAGAAATGCGACGTCTATTTAAAGCCATATTATAACATTTTCAAACAAAATAGATTAGCATTTCTTTGCCATAAAATGTTAGCTTTTACTGTCAGATATATCCCTTTATTTTTGAGCCCAACAGCTACGGCAAAGCAAAGAAAATTGGAATTTACTACCAGCGCACATGTCGCCAATACGTACCACTCCTTTGGTCATGTTATAGTGTTGTGTATATCACCGTCCCGCACGCCGTGTACGTACTGTGTGTTATGAACATCGTGTATGCGTTCGACTATTAATTCCATCGTAATAATAAAGCGCGGATTCCGGCGTTTTATTCAAAATCTCGGATTTTGACAAAACTACAACACTTAGAGTCTTGATTTTTGCAGGCTATATTGGTTTAAGGTTGGTCTGAACCCTGGAAATATGGAAACTTTCGGGCCTCATAACTTCTAAATTGTTGGTCCAAAGTATATAAAAGTATACATATTTAGAATGGCAAAGACTTGATAAGTTCATCTGTGAGGTCAAATTTGGGCCAAAATGGCACTTTTGGCCCAAAATCCTAAAATAACGGTTTTTGGCCCACTTCTTTTTCGTGCATCGTAACAAAAAATTCTTGGGCCAAAATTTTTTTTTTATTAATTCTTAAAAACTAGATCAAAATATCTAGGACCAGTTTTTTATTTTTTTGAATTTCGACCAACTTTGAGAAATTTGCACCAAAAATGGTAAAAAGATGCTGATTTTTCAAAAAAATCATAAAAAAGCCCGATTTTGGCCCAAATTTCAAATATTTTTGGTGAAATTGGTCAAAATTCAAAAAAATGAAAAAACGGGTCCTAGATATTTTGATCTAGTTTTTAAAAATTAAGCAAAAAATAAATTTGGCCCAAGAATTTTTTTGTTACGATGCACGAAAAAGAAGTGGGCCAAAAACCATTATTTTTGGGATTTTGGGGATTCAGTGAGGGCGTCCTCCTCAGCAAATGTTATAATATGGCTTTAATGTCAGCGCAATGATGGAAAAATTGATAATTTGATCATCCGCATGTTGTTTGCGTGGCTGCTACCAATTCAACATACCAAATTAATTTGCTCCGCGAAGCCCTTGGGTGATTTATATATAGAGTGTAATTATAGAATTACATATTCGTCAATGTTAAGTAGTGTAAGCTAAATTGAAACAGTTAAAGCCACAGGCATTTTGATGTTGTCTTGAACCCATGGGCTGGAAAATGATTGGTTTAAAGCTATGCCCACGCGTGATTTTGTCTCATTTTATACATCACATACGGAAATCAATCTACCAAATTATTGAATCCAGGAACCAACATGATTAAGACCAGACCCTCAAATTTCTTTAATAAATCATATAAAAAAATTCAGATAAAGAAAGCTAATAGAAATGAAGATATGAACTGACTTAATCATTTAATATGGACGTTTCTAGTTGCTTTTATGCTGAAATTAGAATATGGCTGACCAGGCCTTGTGATTGATATTATATCGTACCAACTGCCCTCTATGGTCATTATTGCCAGCATGATTTAATGGTTATATTGGTTCAAGTCACTCATGTATGTTGAAACTGGAAAGCATACTTTGCTATAATCCTTTACATGTCGGAGAAGAGAAACATATCACACACAATGGAAATTTGGATTGTAATTGCATTGTTTGTTCTTATACCATCAATAGTATCATCAAACCAAATACCCGAAATTTTAGTCGGTCTTATTCTTAATGACGCGCCATTTGATATAGACTATATTTATTTTAAGCCAGCTGTTGATATTGCTTTTGATGAAGTAAATCGTCGAGTTCAAACGGGGGAATATTTGAATTTTTCAATGTCTTACATCTATCGAAAAAGTGATAACAATTGCGGAGCACCGACTATGAAAGCCCCGGGTATAGCCGCTGATATATACTATCAATATCATGTATCGGCATTCGTTGGTCCACTGTGTAGCCCTGAAACACAGTCTGCTGCTGATTTGTGTGCGCATTGGCAGATACCTTTACTTTCTGGTGGTTCTACGTCGAGCATTTTGGATAACAAATCCCGGTACACAACACTGACGCGTACTTCGTATAAACTTTCCAACTTGGTTCAATTTATGAGTGCTGTTTTCAGGAAGTATGGTTGGAAGCAGTGTTCCATAATTTGGGATAACACCCGCGCGTTTTGGCGGTCTATTCTGACTCCAAGTCTTTTGAATTCATTAGGAAATGACGGTATTAGAATACGTGATTTTATGATGAATTCATTTGATGAAGAAACGGTGAAAACAACTTTGCAAGCAGCAATTGAGAGGGGAAGAAGTAAGTATTACATAATTTTGTGTGAATTGATATATTAGGTGATGGGGGTGTATTTGTGTGCGTTTAATCGTTTGACACACATGTAAAGTTTACGAGCATAATAATATGACCTTCAGTTATACTGCCAAAAAGTTTTCATAATTTTGCACCCCTCAAAAGAGTAACCATGCATCCGTCTGGAGAGCTCAGTGCCTTTTTCGAGCATTTTTCTATTTCAGTGCGCTAAACAAGAATAGTTGGTCTGAATTCGAGAAATTTGGACCAAAAATTGTCAAAAAATGCTGAATTTTCAAAACAAATCATAAAAAAGCCGATTTGCGCCCAAATTCTAAATATTTTTGGTGAAGTTGGTCAAAATTAAAAAAAATTAAAAAACGGCTCCTAGATATTTTTATCTAGTTTTTACAAATTAATATAAAAAAAACGTTTGGGGGGATTTTGTCCAGAAATTAGCATTTTGGCCCAAATTGGACCTCACAGATGAACTTATCAAGTCTTTGCCATTCTAAATATGTATACTTTTATATACTTTACACCAACAATTAAGCAGTTATGAGGCCCGAAAGTTTCCATAATTCCAGGGTTCAGACCAACCTTAGGTGCCAAATTGGTATTGTTTGGTTTTAGCTGCGAGAGTTCGGAATATAAAAAAAATCTTGCACAAAATAGCATTTCCATTGATAACTGTATTATTAGGCAATTGATATTTATCTCTAGTGATTTCTGTGACCCAAGGTCTTTTTAAATTTCACTCGATTGCTTTTATTGCTACTCGTGACAGACGTTGTCATCTATGTTTTCCTTTCTGCTATTCGTACTGTCAAATCGGTTTTATTTTACCAGAATCTTTAATTTAATATAAAATATGATATAAGGCATGGTTGTTGTGATTGCCGGAACTTCCTTTAACACTACTCCATGGACTATTTCGTTCGTATCCTTGACTTTTAACGAAATCTTCACGCTACTATTATATGTGACCGTACAGCACAAATGAACCGTATTATATATTAATTGTATTATGATATACAGTGTAAAATGTGCATGAAGGTCGTATTCATCGGTACCTCAAGTTGGCGCGACATCTATCTCATTTTGATAGTCAAACACCTTTTAAATCAATCAATAATCCTATTGTTGATGAAGATAATAAGCTTCTACCTTAGATGTCTATATAATTCTTAATAGCTCTGGGTCTTTGTTTGATTTGGCTAAACCCTGTTCAAGTGGTGGGTTACAAAGCATTGTATTTTGTCTAGCTATGTATAACCAACAATTAACAATGAAAGGACAATCCTGAACCTCATTGACTTGGGGATGATTTGAAATGACCGCCAATAATGACTGTTTGATATTTATTAGCAGCAATGTGGAAAAAGAGACACATTTAGAAACGAAAAAAGCTACCATTTTGTTGAAGGACCAAAGTTCAACAAACCATAACCCCGCTTCTGGATATCGTTTGAAGTCAACTGAAGTACCATTTTAAAGCTTATGATATATATGTTCCAAACACGAAATAAAACAAAATTAACCGGGGGGAATTTACGGCTCATTCGTCGTTTACGGTCACATATATGTTTTTCCAATTACAGCTTATCGATGACCTGATGTTAAAAGCTTTTTAGATGATGAATAGTAATCCATTAATTGGACTCTTTATTAATTAGTTTCCCATGGATGAACTAAAAATACAAACTCAAATTTCGATTCAGTTGCATTTAACAATTCCCTTTTCTTCTTGTTACGTTACATTATTTGTATAAGTAATTACTTAAATGGATAATACGAGAGACTCGAATTAGGAAATTAGCCTGCAATAGAACATTGCGCAAAGGCCGCGCTATTTGACACATGTAAACAACTCAATAATAAAACCACAAAATAAACAAAACTTGGCACAATATTATGTACGTAATTTTTCAGAGCTGCAGTTTAGTTTATGCGCAATGAATATTCAATTGCATGCCAAAATAAGGGGATAACAGTGATTTGTGTCGCAAAGTTCGCCGTAAACACACATTATATTTATTATACAGACTTGACATTTAATATGGAATATTTTTTCTCAAAATTCCAAGGCTAGTCTGGATCGAGTCTGCATAAACCGCACTGGCTAAATATTAATTGGGTGTGTCGGGAGATGGTGTAAAATAATTGTTTGACAGAAAATGTGCTTTCCATTAGGTTACATTATGGCGCTCATAATGTAACGAATTTACCTAAAATGGCGGATTTAGGGAAGCTGAATTTGAGCTTTGTGGGGAACACAATTTCGGATTTTATGCAACATTGTTCTGTTATTATCAAATGTATAGGGGTTTGAGGTGATTTTTCTTAAACTTCGTCAGCAATTGGCACTCATCACAGCTGAAATACGATTACAATGTACCAATTTTTTTAACATGGGAGGAGTTTAAAAATAGGGCTCTTAAAAGTGTTACGCATTCAGAAAGTTTAAATGGCCCCCTGGGGTCAAATGTTATAAACTTACGGTATAAAAACAACTGCACTGATTCCTGGTTGTCCAATGAACTCACGTTGCTTCTTTGTGTACAATAAGTTTATAACATTTGGCCCCAGGGGACCATTCATCAGTTTCTGAGTGCGTACCCTTTAAGAGCCATATTTTTAAAGCTCCTCCCACTTTCAAAACTGGTAGATTACAAGTGCATTTCAGTTCTGACGAACACTTATTGGTATTTAGGTTCAGTAAATATCGCCTCAAACCTTAATAAATTCGATAATATCAGAAAAATGTTGCTAAAATTCAGAAATTTTACCCCCACAAAAATCAAATTTAGTCTCCTTAAATCCGCCATTTTAGGTTAATTCACTACATTATGAGCGCCATAATGTAAACTAATGGAAAGTACCTCTTCTGTCAGACAATTATTTTCCACCATCTCCCGACACACCCCGATTAATATTTAGCCCGTGCGGTTTATGCAGACCCCTACCAGACCAACCTTGGAATTTTGCGAAAAAATATTCCATATTAAATGTCAAGTCTGTATAACACATCAACGAGATTTCAATGGGAAAATAGAATTTTTTTTGTTTTACCCATCATGCATTATTTTTACATTTACTTAAATATTGCATATTTCTCGAGTATTCAAAGGTTTTTACATTATTAAGTTCCCGTTCTTTAATTATGATTTCGGAACGGTCGTTCCGTGCCTAATCGTGTGAACCAATCTCGGACTTCCCTTTCTCCATTCAAAAAATCAAATCAAATTCAAGCAAATGAGTTAACTTTCAAAAGCGGGATAGGTCTGAAACTCGAACCAGGCACCACTTTATTCCAAAGTGAATCTATTTACACCAGTGAGAAATGGGCAGCCAAGGTTGCAATTTTAATCGTTACAAAGTTTTAAGGGGTGGGTATGAACGTTTGGATAGTATTTATTGTGGGACATTAGAGCACATCAGACATATCGAATTGCATTCTGAATACGAAGAATATCCTTCTGATATCAAATAATTTTGATTTTTTGAAATTCGCAATGTAATACACATTTTATGGCAAATGATTAAAAATTTATATTTTTGATATTTAAAAATCTGATGATTTATACTTAAAGTGTATGTAGGTGGGATGAAAAGCCGACGATCAATTGAAAAATTTGACCTTTCGTATTGAAGAGATGGATTTTTTTCCCAAAACACCATAAAAATTAGGTCTTTTGGGGACAAAAATCCATATCTTCAATATGAAAGGTCAAATTTTTCAATTGATCGTCGGCTTTTCCTTCCAGCTACATACACTTTAAAACTATGCCATTAGATTTATAAAATTTACTTCCAGGACTGTTATATATTAAAAATGTGAAAAATATCAAATTTGAATAATTTGTCATTTGTATTATATCGTGAATTTCAAAAAATGACAATTATTTGATATCAGAAAGACATTCTTCGTATTCAGAATGCAATTCGATATGTCTGATGTGCTCTCATGTCCCACAAAAAATAGTGTCGAAACGCTCAAAACGCTCATTCTAGATCCCTTAAGGCTACGCAATGGTTTGACAAAATCTGTCCTCAAATTTGATGCAGGTAGCCTCATTTAAAAAAAAAAAAAAAAAATCATCATTTTATTCTGAGCCAAAGGAAACCCTTTTTTTCTAGTTTTTGAATTCTTTACTCTTTACATTCAAGCACCATAAATTTTTTAATTCACTTCATTTTGGTAAGCTTACCAACTGATTTCGTTAAAATTTTGGATACGTGTTGCTAATTTCTTAAAACAAATTGGTTAAAATGCTTCTGTTTTTAATGTTGACCTATATTTTGTATTTGTAACTAACGATATTATTTCACTTCAACCTAATTAAGCCACAGGTAAGTTTCCAAGACCAAACTCAGTACAGCAATGTTAAATAGCATTTCTCGTCACCTATACCACCAGATTAGGTAGTTTTTCGTAAGCTTCACTTTTGTAATTTGTGTACCTATTTGACCTTTGTTTGTCCAATCCATTTCAACTAGACAAACTAAATTGTACTCACCAATAACAACCCAGGGTTTGTTATTATATCCATCATAATGATATGTCAATATGTATAAAAGACAAACTAGACAAAATATCAAAATTAATACCTCATAATTGACAGCATAAATAAATAATTCCGTAACGGAGCGTGTAATTGGTTTCCACGATCACGCACTTCTCCGTAATGCTATAGCTATACTGGACGATGTTTGTTGTTGCAGAAGAGGCATTTTGAAGGTACATTTGAGATCAGACCGAATAGAACCCTTTTATGGTCCTTAACCCTAAATTTGGGAACACTAAGTAGACAATGACAAACCATTTACCCCACGAAGTCAAGTGTGTAAGAGTTAACAAAAAGAAGAAACGACTGATAAACAAATCCCAATGTGCTCCACAGCTGGTAATATCACATGAACTTTTTACAGTAATCATTCTGTCTGTACATGGAACCGTGGTACGTCAACTAATGCTGGCAGCCTTGGACATGCAACTTATTAATGGGGAGTATCAATTTCTCAGCGTCCAGCCTTTCGACAATAAACGTATCTTTGGAGACGACAATTGGCAACAGGTATTTCAATGCCCGGTTAAAGCAATGATATGTGATTTAGGAAAAATTGTGCAAAGTTTCCTATAATTTTCTATATGATTCCAATATTTCAAGAGAGTTTGTTTGAGAGTGTATGATTCGAGATGTCCTGTGAATTTCGTGCTAAAGACTAGTGGAAATTTAGTATCTTTAGTTTCTTTTGTTTTAAGGTAGTTAGGTCTTCCTGAGTGTGAAACTGTATCTCTGATTTTGTTGATGAGTTCTCTTTTGTAACCTCGGATTATGAGTTTTTCGGTGAATAGATTTGAGCGGTCAATTGCATCATCTATATGCTGGAGTTTCTAATAATTCTTGGAAATTCTCCTTTGATAAATCCCGAGAAAGTTGAGGGTGGGTGTGTAGAGGTGGGCATAAGATACATGAAAGTTTCACAATTTTTGGTATACATTTTAATGTCAAGTGTGCCACTTTCTTTGAATATGTTTCCTTTGAAGATAGTTATATCTAGGTAGTCGACATGTGTGTTAGAGATAGTGGCTAAGTAAATTTAATAGTTGGATGCATAGAGTTAAGATAGTTAATGTCTGTCTTTAGTTCTTCTTCTGTTCCTTGGTATATGATGAGACAGTCATCTAAGTATCTCCAGTAGTTGAGAATGTTATTAGTTGTATTAAGAAACTGAAGTTCTAATGGGTGTAGTGCTAGATTGGCTAAAGTTGGACTGACAGGGGAACCCATCGCCAGGCCAATTTTTTGCCTGTAAAAGTTGTCATCAAAGCAGAAAGTGTTGTGTTCAAGAATGAGACTTAGAAGATTTCTAAAATGTTCAGTTGGTGGTTTGTTAATATTATATATTAACTTTGAGTTTCCATACTCATTGCATGCTATAAAACCCATTTAAAAGTGATTTAAATCAATGATTTAAAAGCAAGATTTTTTTTTTGAATATTTAATAATGCAATGGCGTAGCAATGACTTTTTTAGGGGGCAAGACAAGTTTCCAGGGGGGAAACTTTGCCGAAAATTGTCAAACATAGGCTATGTCAGGGCAGCTCCCCCACCCCCCTTGCCCCCGGCTACGCTACTGCTAATATGACAGTCGTTGATTTGTATTCATTTAATTTTAAGAACGATGCTCGAGACGAAGATGCCAAATTTGCCTATCAAGCGTTGTTAACCTTCATGCTGTATCAACTGGATAACGACAAATTCAGGGAATTTATAGAGGCGCATGATCTTCGTCAGCAACAAGACTTCAACTTTACCCGTCCACCTGGGGAAAGTGTAAGAGTACTACTTAATTTTAATTCTTTACTTACTTAATTGGTTGCTTGCTAACTTACTTACTTTTAAGCTTACTTGCTTTCCTGCTTGCTAAATTAATTTATTAGTAAAAATGTAAATTGACTTTTCGTACTACAAATAAGTTCATAAGTGCTGGTGATAAACAATTTCTAAAAGTTTAAACTGACTTTCGCTTAACAAATTCAACTAACCTTGGATTTCGATGTGTGATACACATCTTCATCAAAAGAAGTCCGAAGGTGTTGTGATGTGTATCACACATCGAAATTCAATGTTAGTTGAATTTGTTGTGCCAAAGTCAGTTTAAACTTTTAGAAATTGTTTATCACCAGCACTTGTGAACTTATATTAGAGTACTTTAATATACTTACTGATTTTATTGAAAGAATAATTGTATTTTTATTTCCGTAGGATTCTTGAGTTAAGGCCGAAAACATACAAAAACAAAATTTCCCATCCTTATTATCTTGTAGTATCTTAGTGGCCTTGGTATCTTAGTAGCCTATAGAACCCATACATTTCGGTGTGAGTGTCATCTTTACTAACAACTCGTCTTAAAGATGTTAGAAACAGGTTAAGAAATTTGAGTAACATTACATAACATAACATAACATAACATAACATAACATAACATAACATAACATAACATAACATAACATAACAACGGCGCTTAATATAGCGCAATACCAAACATATGAACATTGCGCTTTACAAACATACAAAAACAACAACAGCAAAATACATTAGAAAATATATGTTTTAAGACCATTTTTGAAAGATTCAACTGTGAAAGCAGTGCGTAGGGTAGCCGATAACTGGTTTCAGAGGGTTGGACCAGACACACTAAATGAACCATCACCAATTTTTCTCCCGGATTTTTCTATTACTCCTGGGGATGACAAGGCGAGTAATATCCAGCTCAGAGCGAAGGCCTTTCCTAGGTGGAATATAGGTAGCGATGTAGTCAGTGAGATTGAGATTTAATTTAGCTTTGTATCACTAAAGATGATGATGCGCTATTTTCAGTTTGCCTATCTGCAAGCAGCAACACATGATTCCATTATCTTGTACTCACTGGCAATAAATGAAACATTAGCAGAAAACGGTAATGTCTCAGATGGATTGGCTCTCACCAAGAAAATGTGGGGTAGATCTTTTGAAGGTAGGTAAAAAAAGTTTGACATGCATGAAGACTAGGGTGATTCTGAAAATTTTATCAGGAATAAAGTTTAGAGGATGTTACCGGACTTGAAACTTTTGAATGTAAAGTCAATGCCAATTTTTGCTTATTTCATATATTTTGGCAAACCACTGAAAAGTGATGTTCTATATTCATTATATCTCTAAAAACTTCGCATACGGTAATTTATAGGCTTCTAATACAGTTATGAAAAAATGTAGGTTCATAAGTGCTGGTGATAAACAAAGTTTAAAGTGACTTTCAGCACTAAAATTCACTAACCTTGAATTTTAGATTATTTGGTGTCACACATCGAAAATTCAAGGTTAGTGACTTTTGGTGCTGAAAGTTAGTTTAAACTTCCAAGCTTTTAAGCCTCTTTCATAATTGTATTAGACTTATGAAAGAGGCTTTTAAAGCCTCTTTCATAAAAAGCCTATAAACATTAAACTCAATCAAAATCAGTGAGAGACAATAGGCCCCTATATAGAAATTGCTTTAACTGGGGCACAACAGCACAACGTGCAGATGGGCGAGGGAAATGACCGTACATGCGTGAAGTTATGTATTTTTGAACAACCGGGGATATTATTCGCAGAGTGCCAAAAAAGCACCCTTGATGAGCAAATTGAGTTATCGAGGTCACACAAAGGGATTATAATTTAAAATCGTCAGCCTGTTACGCTAATTTAAGTCATTTTTTGTCATTTTGAAAACAAAGAACAAAATGTGGTTCGCGCATACATAAGTAACGTAATCACCCTAATTATTTCGGGTTATCCCCTTTCATTTGTATCATCAGTGTCGTAGATTTCTTTTTTACATAGGGGATGAGGTTGGAAAATATTTCTGGAAGTATAGTGAATGCAGCACCTTTTGGCGAAAGAATAAGTTTATGGTACAAATGCGAAAAATGTTGCCATTTTGAAGCTAAACTGTTGAAATATGGTGCACACGTGGAATAAATCGCCCGAAGCGCGCAAAAATTTGCACTATTGGGGCTAAAATGTCCAAATATGAAGTTAATTTGGTCAGAAACCCAAATACAGGCGTCAACATGGGGGGGATGATTGTATGGACCATCCCCCTGACAAAATATTGGGGGGGGGGATTTATCCCCATGCCGCGGGATCTACGCCTATGTGTATCAGTATCATTTGTTCTTGTGCAAAGATTAGTGAATAACTATCATATGCTTGAACCATTTGTACTTTGTTCTCAAAATTAAACAAATGACTTAGGCCATTAGCGCAGCAGGCTTACGAAATGCTTTATGTAAGTTATGAAATATCACAAGTCCCAAGTAGTAAAAAAGTCAATGGTCATATATCTCTAGAATGCCTAATTAATGAGATACGTGTAAAAATAGGTCAAAGGTTAAAATCAAAATTGTACAGGGGTGAAATGTTAAATAATGCTCCAACTGTAAATAGAATAATGTAAAATTATGCGTCTTGGCAAAAGAAAGCAAAAAATGTATAGTTTGCTATATATACGGAGTCTATTAAAGTTGTGACCTACGAACTGTCAAGGTTACATATACTATGAGCCGTAATGGGCGCATTATTCTAGAATAAGATGACTTCTCATATAGCAAATTGGACATTTTTGGTATTTATTATAATCATTTGTAAAGACGAATAATTTGAAGCTATTTTTATAAAATTTGGAGCATTTGTCAAATGTGACTTATGACATTGTTATTGTACCCTTTGACCTATACCTCATTAACAAGCAATCCTGACGATACATGACCTTGACTAGATGAACAACTTGTGATATTTCAAAATTTGAGCAACGCATTTTCAAATTTAATCTTGAATGCTTACGCTTGTGCAAAGTCTTAGAATCTTGTGACTACAATTTATTGTAAAAATTATATAAAATTTTGGGCCCATTTCCCTCAAATTGCAAAAATATTAAAATTTGACTTATATTGCCATTTAGAACTAACTAAAGGATTAATATTTAGTTATGTTTTATTTGGCAAAACAAGGTAATATTTTTTTTTTAATTTGAATCGTGAGTAGATCTTTTAGATTAGGCGCCAACACCAAACACTAACACTAACAAAATATTCTGCACCCGGTGTTAGCGCCTAATCTAAAAGGTATAGTCCTGATTCCAACTATGTGTTATCATCACCACACTCAAGGAATTTCTGGCACCCTAACCATTGACGCCAACGGTGATAGGGATGGGGACTATTCGATGTGGAATATGGTAGATGTTGAGAAAGGTATACTTATGGTAAGTTACTTGAATTATAATCAGAAAGATAAGAGCCAGGTATATCAACTTGATTTAGGAACAAGAGAAAGACAAAGAATGATCATAACTAATGCATTGTGCGCACTAACACAGGAAAACATGGTAAAGGTAAAAATACAGGTTGTAACAAAAATGTATACAATTTGGTAAATAGTATCAGACAAACATGTGACTATCGAATCTATTGTATCGAATTTTATTTGGTCATCAACATAATTTCTTAAGCTACTACATAAGCTTTGTTTCAATAAAATCAGTGGTCTACAAGAAGCGAATATATGGCCAATTATGTAAAAAAAGGTCCTAAGACAGCTTGGGTCAGTTTCGTGTCTTTGTGTAGCAAAAGTGGTTGAATTGAGTAGAATCATGAACCATCAAGTCGGTGCTCTTAAGATGGGTAATTTCAAACAATTTTAATTTATACATTTGAAATAAATATCATATTATTTATTTGCTAATGTCAATTAACTGAAAGAAATACATGAAAGACCTTTGCTTTTGTTCTGAAATCTTTGAAATTCGCAAAACAAGCTTGATATGTACTGAAAAGTTCAAAAGTAGCCCAACTCGTTTTCTGGACGATTAATTGAGCATAGCTTTTGATAACGAGCTCGTAAAGAAACCAATTTAAATTAGCCAACATGTTATTGGTTCCACTGCATATAACATTGTTGCCATGATCTCTTTTATTTTTGTCAAAAAAAAATTGCTATTGCATAATTTTTTTTATAAAACCACAGGGATAAGTAGACAAAAGTTAATACAAATGTTTCGAGTAGATAAGCTAGGGACAAGCAACAAGAATATATCACAGCAAACCAATTATTATATATTTGATTCTTTTAAAACTGTGTAGTCATATTCGTTCAACTAAAAAAAAAATGTGTACGGAATGCAAGGCAATGCACTTTCAAAAATTGCTTAATGTATTGTGATTCTTGCGATATATGTCGTTTTATGAGGCTCTAGCCTTAACTCTCTATTTCATATACTCACATTAACATGATTAAAACTTGTTTTCAGGTGGTTGCCAATTTTTATGGCGCTTCCAATACGTATGAAATCATTCAGGATGTAGTATGGCCTGATGGACGCACAGAACCACCTTTAGATGAGCCGTTTTGTGGATTTGATAATGACAACCCCGAATGCAAAATAAAAGGTATTATACTCACAGTTGCTTTTTCCTGAAAAATTGCATTTATGAAGAAGCGAATATTGGTACCATTAGGCCATTATCGCCTGTTTTGGGTGAATTTGCCGGTGCATGTAAAACTACATTCTACACCGGACCCGTATGGAAATTGATTACCGTCGGTGCAAATTACAATACATTGGCTAGGCGGTTTTGTGTGCATTATTCGCCGTCCTAGTGATGTAATAATCGGATTAACTACCATAGCAATAGGGTAAAATAATTTTTGAATATACCGTGCTGCACTGGTACGTTCAAGCGGTACATCTGCATTGAGCCATATCAAGCTGATCACTCGCACCTGTAAGATTATGTGATGAGTACACCCTATTTCTAGTGCAGCGCGATACATTCAAAAATTGTTTTACCCTATTGCTATGGTAGTTAATCCGATTATTACGTCGCTTCGACAGCGAATAGACACTGCATTACACTGCAATAGCAGTAATGTACACTGCCTAGCAGAAATGTACGCAAAACTTCGAAATTTTCGGTATTATGACACATTTGTGTCGAATGCTGAAATTTAAGTTTAAATAATGACAGACTGTGAAATCGATGAATAACACGTTCTTTCCTAAGAACGGAGCAGACTGAGACTCGTAATTTGATTTTATTCTGGGAGTCAAAATAGTAGATGCGTGTTTAACCACCCAAACAGCATGCAGCTTCGTTTAATGGTATTGAACTATTTATAATGTAGAGTTTTGTTAAAGGAACCGATGTGATCATAAAAAAATGTGAAGCAAATAGTCAATTACTATTATTAGTGAACATTTCAATATTACAGACCAGACCCGGAACCAGACCTCGGTTGTGCGTCCCTGAATCAATGTTTTACTTCGAACTCAAAAATTGATAATTTTGTTTATTTTTTATTTGATTTGATTTTAGACGAATTGTCAACACTGGTCATTATAGGGATAATTGTGGCTTGTATTTTGGCAGTTGTTATCCTCGTTACACCTTTGATTTACAGGTAATCAATGTGAAAGTGTGTTTTTATGCTTGCTTTATATGTCATTTATCAATAAATGTCATAAATGTTTCAATTTGTATTTATCTTTATTTATCAATACCAATAATAATTAATATGTCATTTATCAATAACTGTCATAAATGCCTCAATCTTTATTTACTCTAATGCATTATCATGTCACTTAATCGAATTTATTTGGTTAAATTTCCAATGAAACATGCAATATTACAGTTTATTATTATCACCATGTTTAAACATCATAAAATAACCTATAGTCCGTATGCCTTCAGTAACTTAGTAACTTAGATATTGTATTTTATTGTATCTCTAAATGTAATGATTACAAATACCGTAAAAACTCGAAGAGCCCCATCCACAAAAGCGCTCGATAGTAAGCACATATGCTAACTATCGAGTTTTTACGGTATATAGAAGTATAGATTTTCAGAAAGGAAATGATACATGTACAAGTATAAATCGAACTAGCATAACAGGTTTGTTTTTGTTTTTGAGACTTTTCCCCCAATATTTACCCCCAAAATGTCGAATATTAAAGTAGCCATAATTTCAAAAGAAAATTGACTGCAACCTTAATTTTGAACACAAATATTCCAACATACCATATTGAGGCAAGGTTTGAGTTCAAACATGTTTTTTAAAGATTTTCTTACGCTATTCCTTATTTGAGTTCATTTTACATGACGATCAATTTGAGATAATTTTCCTTGAAATCGGAGCACTATTAGTTTCCCGCCAAACCAAATATAAGGCAATCAGGCTATTATCACAAGAAGATTATCGCAACATCACCACAATGCAATATGCTTTTGCAAAAGACCCTACAAATGGTTCCTGATGCATGCACACAAGTTTCCATATGTACATGAAGGAGTGCTTAACAGCAACAATATCACTGGGGCTCCTTTGGTTTGGATGGTATTTACGGGTAGCAGGGGGCCTCATCTACTCATTGCAAGTGTTCAAAAATTAATAGCTTGTGAAAGTAAGACAAAATAGTGTTATAAAATTTAAAATAAAAAATGGGAACCAGTCATATTTTGATACGGAGATCAACCTAGCTTCTCTTTTGATGCTCACTGATGTATGTAAACCGCGACCTTCAGCACGTGAATTTCGGAAGTATACCATAACAAAGGGGTAGATGATAGATGAACAAATCCATTAGAGTTCAAAATTGATTATTTGCACAAATTTCACATAAAATGACATGTACAGCACACAGCGTCATCATCTCCGATCGGTTTTTAGCCAATGTGATACGACTTCTTTTCTTGCATTCGGAAAAGCGAGCTACCTTGATGAAATACCAATCGCCCGTCGCTCACCAACGTAGTATAGGCCTAAATTTAGCTAAAGCTGGTCTTATTACAATTCCACGTGATTCGCTGCAGGGAAAAAATAATAATTTACCTGTTGTTGACGCTGTGGTGTATTCTGGGATGCTGTAAAAATCTTCTTTGCTATTATTACGTCAAGCACATTAAAGTATATATTTTGATGTTGCCTATGTGGAGGTGTATGTGATTGGGGTCAAGTGCAGGATGTTTTAGAGATATAGGGTGCGTGGATGTAAACATTTTTCTAAAATCCTAAAGATTTAAACACACCTTTTAAAGGGGCATTTCGTGATCCATAACCTCATCCCTTCACTTAACTTAAAACAAGGTGAGATTAGAATGCCATCTGGCTTCATAATGTTTATGTACAAAAAAATTTGCAGATTAATTCGTTTTGCAAAAATAGCGCCAAATTTGAATAGATTACAACACAGTGGCTAATGGAGCAGAGTACACATAATCATGCAAAACTCGCAACTGACATTTTGGGAATAAGCCTTTTTCGTGGACATCTACTGAAAAACTGTCATAAAAAGAGGATGCTAGGATCACGAAATACACTTCTGTAGCACTTTAATATACTTGTGGTTTACCTAGGCTACAGAGTAAATGCGTAATATTTATTTTACAGGAAAATACGCCATGATGCTGAAGCTGCCAATATCTCTTGGAAAATACGTTATGATGATTTAGTATTCCTAGATACTACCAAATCAAATGCTTCATCTAGGAGGTCTTTGTCTCTGGTAACTATGAAACTTTGAGGGCGCGCCTTATTTCAAGCGCTGTCTTAAATAATCACAGGTTACTTGCGATCGACAGGACTGTGCGGGCCTATTCAATTACGCGCAATTTCAGCTTTTCTCTCTCTTTTTCTCCCCTTTCATTTCTCTTTTCGTTACATCCAAAATTGATCATTCAAGGAGCAAGGATAGACGTTACACTGATGTTTTTTCTTTTGTTTTGCGCAAAAAAATTGTACTCAATGTTTTGTTTGATTTTTTGTAGGGATTATCCACAAGTATGGAAGTAAAACATCACCAGATCTTTGCAAAACTCGCCAATATAGAGGTAAGTAGGGCCTTACATCCTTGGAAACTTATTACATTTGCTGTTGTCCATTATTGTCTCCTTCAAGAAACTTATCTGTGATTTCTTTTTAAATCACAGGGACGAACTGTTGTTGTGAAAAACTTAGCAATATCAAGAGTCGAATTGTCGAATCCTGTCCTTAGGGAAATGAGAAGTGTAAGTATCATACTAAAACTAATGAATGAATAACTTGATTTGTAAACACCACGAGCTTTGTGGTATAATATGCGTCTCTTTGTGCGAAAACAAATAAGATATTCCTAAGGCACCATATCGAATTTGGTCCTATAGAACTATCGGTGCCCGGTTAGGTACCGATGACTCTTAACATCATTAATACATTTCTCCACGGCGTGCAATTGATGCAAGGATAATACGGCGTGCACTCGATGCACGTGTACCATGGCTTGTGGCACTATAATCAATTATGCAAATTATCGTCACAACAAATATCAACATCTCGAATCAAATAAAATTATTAAGAATAATTAGATAATCATGATAATAATAAAATGTTAGCTTTCTAAATGTTGCAATTTCATTGCTGAAAAGCACTGCAAGAGAACACGAACAATTATTCTGGCCATATAACTCTTTCTTTTATTTTTAACGGAAGAAGAAAAACAGGCGTCTTATTGGCTTGCGTGATCAAATCACAAAGATTCATGTAATCTCCCATTGGTTCATTCTTTGATTTTCTTGTTTTTAATTGGTCCATGGTCGATCAAAAAAATTTAGATAGAAAGTAGAAAAGAGTCCCTTTTAAATTCTATCAAAGATTAAACCCTTGCCTTACGAAGGAGAAAAACCTCAAGGTTTTTCTTCCGGCACACTAAAACGCACCCATATAACTTGAAGTAATCGTAGATCCATCATGTGTGCACATTGTAGTGATTAAAAATGTCACCCTACCACCTTACTCGCTGATATTATGGAGGGAGGTGAAGCCCACCATAAGTTTCTACAGTCAAATCCGTGATTTTGCTCATGTTAGATTAAAATAGACGTTTTGTAAATTTCAGCGGTAACTCAAGGGATGTTCATGGGATTTTTAGCCTAAAATGAATTTTACGTATAGCATACTTTAATATGTTCCATCAAGTCCTCATTTGTTCACACCTCAGCAAACACAAAACGTTTTGGACATCATTAATGTTGTTAAAATGTTTTTTACCAAAACCTAAAACCCAAAACATAACCTGTTTAAAACGTTTTTAAAACGTTTTGTGTTCACTGGGTCTCTCAATTTTTTATGTCAGTTTGCTCGAGCTTTCAACAAGTCATTTTGAATTGTGTATGTTAGAATGTCCTAATTTTACAAGGACGCGCTCACTTTATGACGTCATAGCGACCTAACGGGAGTATGTTTGTAATTATTTTGGTATCACTGGATAAAGGAGACCCATATATAACAAACCACTCCCTCTTCCTTCATAGTTTGTGTTATAACATTTGGCTCAGGTGGACAAGGTTTCAACAATTAGAACCACAATAAAGTAGGACTAGTGTATACGGTGATTCCCATTTTAAAACTTTTCTTTTTCATACAGATGCGTACAGTAGAACATGCAAACATTACTCGGTTTATTGGCGCATGCGTAGATCCGCCAAACGTTTGTACATTGACAGAATATTGTCCAAAAGGAAGCTTACAGGTGAGTGTTCAGAAGCAATCACACCACATGTTTAAGTAATCCACTATTAAATGCAGAGCATACTGGTTATCTTCAATATACTGCACATGGGTGTAAATATGGGGATGGGGATCAATCTTCCCAGTATTCGACGAGGGGTGGTCCATGTAATCATCCCTCCCGTGTTATGCAAATACAATATGTTTCGGACCAAATGAAAGATCATAGCTGACCGTTGCATTATAAAAATTTCACGCGTTTAGCGCGCATTTTGTCCAGTTATATTCAATGTAATGTTTTATCATCTCTTCGCGCCCATTTTGTTGCAAAAAAGCACCGATGTTGCACGTCTTTTATCTTCTTATTTTTCTAACAATCTTTTGGTTTTTTTACAAAATATGATCTCGCAAAAGGATGTTCTTCAAAATGACTCCTTCAAGCTGGACACATCATTTAAGCACTCACTGATGATTGATATGGCGAAGGTAATATTTTTTTCTCATGCTTATTGCTTGAATAGAACTAAAGTAATACCAACAAATCGGCAATGCAACATTTCTAGGACTAAAGATAATGTGGGCGGCCATTACAATACAAAAGTGCTAAAATGGGATATATTTTCATGTTAACAGCACCATACACAATATGTTTAACATTTAATAGTGTGAATGTGAATGTTAAGTGCTTCAGATCACATGCATATACATCAAGTTGAGAAGCACTGGAGCCTATGAAAGCTTACGTCATACGTCGCTCCATGATCAAGCAATCAAGTAATCACTATACCGCGTAGTAGGAATTCCAATTGAATAAATTGTTACGTATACTGCGCGATGTACGCCAGCGTGTGCGACTGTGCGTGAGTAACGTGGAAGTGAACCCAACCCCTGCCAACGCACTCGTGATTGGTTCGCGTTGTAGTTTTAAATACGCGATATACGATTGCGGTTGGATCGAGTACAGCTGTTGAAAGCTGCGTTCATTCAATTGGAATTCCTACTATAATTTGGTAGATATTTAGAAATGGTAGATATTTACCAAACAAATTATACAGTATTTACTCAAGTAGAATTGAATTGATACCTGCGTCCCAACACCATGTGGTCCCACTCTGGCCGCAGCAGTTCCCAGTTTGGCCTCAAGAGTGTGGGCAATTGATTGCACTTGATTAAGTACCGTATAATTTGTTTGCAACTATCTAACATTTTTGTTGTAAATATCTAAACCAGGTTTGAGTGGGGCCATAGGGGGCATCCTCACTTTATGCTTTATGCTCTCATACCTTAGTGTTTATCTCAAATTTGTTCCAGGGTCTTCACTACCTCCATGGTAGCGTCTTGGGTATCCATGGGCGTCTGAGCTCATCCAACTGTACTATCGATAGCAGATTCGTGTTAAAACTCACAGATTTTGGACTTTACGAATTCATCAAGTGGGCTAAACATGATGAAGGAGGAGAAACAATACAAAATACAGAGAGTAAAGTCAAACAATTCAAGTGTTATCAAATTGAGCATGTTGTTATGACAGATATCGTAATTTTACTGAGGGCAGAGTAATGATACTATAATCAATCCACAGGATACTATGAGGGACTTTGCGGACTCGCAACACATCAAAAGTGCCCGCAAAGTCCCTCATAGTATCCTGTGGATTGATTATAGTATCATTACTCTGCCCTCAGCTCAGTAAAATTATGATATCTGTTTGCTCAAAAAACCTCTACGAGTTCGGCCGGCACGAATATATAATGCTGCATGCTGCTGATGTTTCGTTTGTAAAATTGGTAAATTAGTGTAAGTCTGACTTTCTGAAGTTTCTGTGCGATCATTTTAACAAATAAGATAGCTATTTCAAAATTGAGAGATAAATTAATTTGATTGCATTATTTCAGAGTTATTGTGGAAAGCACCTGAAATACTACGAGACGCAAATCGACCCCCGACGAAGGAAGGTGATATTTATAGCGCCGGGATGGTTTTGCTTGAAATAACAACAAGAAATCCACCATTTGAAACTGAACGAATGAATCTTGGATCGGAAGGTATTTATATAACAATTTGAACAATCCAAGGCAATAAGCCAAATCGGCATTGGAAGTTTGCAATGCATTGTGAGACAGTATTTGCAGTTTTGGGACACTTTGCCCTCAGAAATATTTGTTTTTGTGCGTACAAAATGCAACCAAAAATGTTTTGCAAGAATGAAAACAAACACAAAAAACATTATTATCACATAAATTAATTATTTAAACATTTTTAATGATAACATAATGGCAATAATAAATCAACATATTATTAAATACTTACAGCAATTTTCCCGATATGTCAGAGGTCAAAGTGTCCCAAAAGGGCTCTCAAAAATCGGAAGTTACAATGGCGATTGCAAATCATTGCAAATGGGTTGTAAAGATTTATTTTATCATAGCGTGTGTGTTCCAATTGCCAGAATCATCCCCCAACAAAGCTTTTTTTCTAATAAAAGCCTATAAATGTAAACAAACATGTGATTGCGATGTATATTAAAAATAATATTAAACAAACACTTATTTTCACAGAGATTTTAAATAAATTGCAACAAGTCAGTGACCCACCGTTTCGACCTTTTGTGAACCTAAACGACGGAACTCAAGAACTGATGCAATTGGTGCAATATTGCTGGGCTGAGAGACCAGACGACCGCCCTACTGCAAAGGCTCTACTGGCAGCTTTGCGTAAACTTAACAAGTACCATTTGTTTTCAAATCTTCCCTCCGCCAAGTAAAAATGCAGTATCTGTAGATAAACAACATAATAAATACTGCCTTTTTACTTATATTGGAAGGAAAAATATTTCGTTATGTTCTACTATGTTATATAATACTAGCGGGGGTCCCGCGCTTCGCCGCGCGGCACGGGAGCGGTTTCGCCGCACGGGAGCGGTTGGTAAACCGGAGTGGTTAACATCTTCGGATGATCTCGACGGTTAATACTCACCAAGTGTCAGGGATCGTTTTCCCTGCAGTTACAGCCCGATCGAAGCAACTTCAAATTTGACCTGACCTTTGCTCTCGGATGACCTGTGCGGTTTTAAACTCCTCAAGTGTCAGGGATCATTTTCCCTAAGTTACACCCCAATGCGAGCAACTTTGAATTTGACCTGACCTTTCACCTCATATGACCTCCATGCTCCCAAGTGCCGGTGATTGTTTTCCCCGAGATACACCCCGATCAGAGCTACTTTAAATTTGACCTGACCTTTGACCTTGGATGACCTAACAAATGCAAACTTGCTCTGCTTTAGACCAATTCTAAGTTTGAGGGCCATGCCGCGTGACAGTTCCGAGTGTAAGGGCGAATAAACAGACTCACATACCAATCTTAAAGGCGCATATTGGAATGTCATCTTTCCCTCGGTAAGATCTGACACCAGGCCAGCCCATGACCAGAGGGTAACATGAAGGCAAGGATAGTCTTGCAAATATGGGCCAACTTTCCCCTAGGCCATCCAATATGCCATATACAGTAGGACTACAACTGGTATCTACTGGTCAGTTTATGCTCCTATTTCCACATCTGTTATTTTTATATGCTCCTTTAAAGACCCACATAAATATAATAGATGTGGAAATAAGAGTATAAACTGACCAGTAGATACCAGTTGTAGTCCTACTAATTCAGGCATATTGGCTGGCCTAGGGGAAAGTTATCCCATATTTGCAAGACTATCCATGCCTTCAAGGTGAAATGAACCTTCTCATGTTACTGTCTAGCTGTTGCTTGGCTTGCTGTCTGGTCTTACCCAGAGAAATATGACATTCCAATATTCCCCTTTAATAATATATACCTGTGAATACTACTCTCAGAAATGATTAATGTGATTTTAACATGACCAGTCTGTTATCTTGGTTTGTTTTTGAAATGGTACAGATTTTCCCCTTTTTCCTGTGTTATCAGTTAATTAAGTCCAAGTTTAGTTCATACTTGTTCAGTTTCGTTACTGCATATCAGGGAACTTTTAACGATGAAAAAGTTCCCTTACCTTTTTTTTATTAAATTCAATCAAATAATTATTGACCACTAAATTCATGATAAATAAAGTGCCCTCTTGTTTAAGTCATATTAAGATACAAATTGAAAAAAAATGGAGCTGCATATAATAGCGTGGTTTTAGTGGAAGAAAGACACAACATTTTTTCACGGCTCTCAATTATCGGGATTTTTTGATCATGAAGTGAGTACGTGTTCACTCGATCCCACCACTTAATATCCGTTAGCAAACTTCCACATGCCACTGAGTGACTACAACCATATTACCCATTGGAAATACTGCAGTTAATCGCTTGCATACTTCGCAATTTACGAAGAAATGTGAATTAATTTATTATTTTAATTATTCCAGGGAATCCAACAGTGAAAACATTCTAGACAACTTACTAACCAGAATGGAGCAGTATGCAAACAATCTAGAAACACTAGTAGAAGATAGAACAGCAGCGTTCTTGGAAGAGAAGAAAAGAGCGGAAACTCTCCTATACGAAGTTTTGCCAAAGTAATTACTGTCTTGTTTTGATCAATTGTGAATATGTTAGTACGAGTCGTTAATGACTCAAGGCCAAAATACCCTTTACCCAGATTCACTTCAGAATGCACAACAATACACACTGTTTGATAAAGTTAACAAAATTTGAGTCTTAAATGAAAAGTAAAATATAACTGGACAATAATAGTGTATGAGCCTGGCTCCTCAGATGGGGTGTTTGGTACCAGTTGGGGGGGGGGCAAATTTTTACCATTGGTAGTTGACATCATGGCCAACATAAAAAAATGCCTGATAGCAGTGATGTATCGTTCGAGTCCGGACTCGGACTCGAGTCCGGACTCAAGTCCACTTTTTGTTGGACTCGGACTTGGCTCTGACTCGGACACCAAAAGACTCGGCTCGGCTCGGACTCGGACACAAAAGGACTCGGACTCGAAGCAGAGTCCGGTTCGAGTCCAGTCCAATTAAATCCATGTAAAATTATTATCTAAAAATGTCAAAGTAGATCTCAAATTTGTTGACTTTACTTATTTGGCCATTTTACAAATTAATTGGGGCTGTCAAATCTGTGATGTCATATATCCTACATATCCACCAAATTATTTAGATTGATCTCAAGTGTCACTTAGTAGAATCATATTATTTTTGTCATTAATGAAATATTGATAATTATTTAAATGCAAACTTTATTAAAAATTTGGACTACATAATATCTAAGAGTTCTTTCATGGAACTTTCCAATCCAATCTTGAAAGAGAGAAATATGCACACTGGACCATACATCTCAGCTCAGTAAATTGTAATATGGCTGTAGGGTGCACATTGTGTGGGACAATTTTGAAAAGATATTTAGAATTAAAGGTGAATTTCTGTTAGTATTATTATTATTATGATGATGATGGTGATAAAGAGAATGATAACGATGATGATGATGATGATGTTATTTTTCTATAATATATTTGAATACATTGCAATTCATTTACATGTATGCTGAATGCAGCCTAGTGACACTTCTCTAGTCCCTGGGTGCAAGTTCACTGTGCGATGTGAGTGCTGTCTGATACAGGTGGTCTGATACATGTAGTAGTTTTTACCATCAGGAGTTACCTGTTCATGGGTATGGGACTTTGAAGGGGTGTGTGTACAGTTGGTTGGTTGAGTTGGGTTGAGTCTTTTAAATGTTAACTGTAGGGTGGGGTGGGAGGGGTTTGGTAGGGTGGGTGTGTATAGGGAGAGCGGTGTGTGGTGTAGTGTAGTGAGTGACTTATGGCCAATGACCTTTTTCTACAATTTTAGCATCAAAAACTTTGCAATTTTCTTTTTTTTTCAGCAAATTTGTATTGTTAATTTTCAAATTAGAAACAAAATATAAAATTTTGCTCCATTTTTGGGAAATAATGCCCCATTTTTTCAAAATGTTATACCAAATAACCCCTTCTTTCAAAATTTTATACCCAATTATCCCTTTTCATTTTGTTATACCCAAATGACCCATTTTTATACAAATAGGCTCCTACTATAAAGCAATGCCAGTAGGCAGACACCTGTCACATCATAAGTTGAATGACCCCCCCCCATACACACACACGGGCGTGGACTTTGACCGAGTCCGGACTCGAGCCGGACTCGATTCCGGACTCGAATCTTATTTTTGTTGGACTCGGACTTGGCTCGGACTCGGCACCCCTGGACTTGGACTCGAGTCCGGACTCGGACACAAAAGGACTCGGACTTGGCTCGGACTCGGATACAAATGGACTCGGCTCGGCTCGGACTCGGACAAGCTGGACTCGGGTACAAGTCTGCCTGATAGTAATTGATCCGAAGTAGCTTTTAGGGAGTTTAAGCACCTTCGTGTACTTAAAATCTCCTGTATTCACAAAACAGCACACACAACACCATTTCCGTAAATCTCCTTATTGAACCTTTGAGCACACTTTCCGGTATTAATCACACAACTCACACGCTTCATAATAATCAAATATCTGTCCAGTAAACCTGTTAACATTTGTTTTTATACCAACAAAGACTCACATCTATTTATAGACCATTGTGTCACATTCAGTTTATTTTAGCAACGATGTTTTCCCAATTAACATTATGCAATGCACCGAATATTCTGGCATAGTGGTGATGTCCCAAGATTATTTAATGACTCTTGAGTTTGTTTAATGTAACCAAAGGGGATTTCCCTAAAACATGGCATAACACAAATGTCTTATATCTCTCATGACATAGCTTAAATTGTAAACAAAGATAAATAATCAAATTAAATTACTCAGGGCACATCACAATGTGTTGTTTTAACACAACAACTCACCACGTTAAGGCCAAAAAAAAAATTGTTTGTTTGTCCATAGAGGCTTATGAAACAGTTGGGTCGGATTTTTTGAAGACTGGTAAATAAGTCAAAACACACAGCACTTTACTGGTTTAACTCTTGAGATGGTTCTGCATGTTATACTGTTCATTTTCTTTACATTTTCTTTCTTTAAATTTATACCATTTGAAATTGGGGTTGGAAGATACCTTCCCCTAAATAACAGCTAATAACAGTATTGCGAACCTTCAGCATCCATGGTTCGATGTAGAGAGTCTTTCCTATTCAGAGGAAATATTGCAATTACACACCTTATTGCCTTTTAACAATAACCAATGACACTAGCATGTAATTCCAGTCAAGCACCAATCTTTAATCCTATTTTTGAAGAGGATAATAAGCTTATACTTATGTATAGCATTAGTAAAAAGCTTAAGTCTTTGTTTGCTTTGGCTAAATCCTGTTCAAGTGGTGGGCTAACCAACAATTGACAATGAGAGGACATTCCTGAACCTCGTTCAGTTGGGGATGATTTGAAGTGACCGCCAATTATGACCATTTGATATTTAATACCAGCAATGTTTAAAAAAAGAAATAATGTAGTGCCAAAATAATGTACCCTTTTACGGAAGGAGCAAAGTTTAACAAGTTATCGATCTCGGTACCTCCCGGTTAAAAAGCACTGTGCAAGACCACTAAACCAACTAAATATCTGTTATGAGATGCTTGACATTAATCTTTGATATTGCTTAATGGAACAAATCGCGGAATTAAATTAGTAATAAAAGAAGTATATAGATTCTTATTTAGCGGCCAAATTGGATAAAAGGGGAAATATTTGTCCCTGCTCTAAAGAAAATATAGGTTAGAAAATTATCAAATAAATTTAAATTAAAAATTGAGATTTTATATTTATTTCTTTCACGAGGCGGCATTATCACAGACAAACACTGTATAAGCTAAAAACTCGACCCTCACTAGATGCTGTCATAGCTCAATGGTAGAGCATCAGACTGCTAATGTCATATCGTTGGTTCGAGTCTTCCTGCCAGCAATGGTTATATTTATGATTTTAATGCTACGCTACAATTTGTTCAATTTTTTTCGTTTATTTATTTATTTATTTATTTATTTATTTATTTATTTATTTATTTATTTATTTCTGTTTATGTAAATAATTTGATATATTGGAAAGAGGTATTTGAGCAATTGAAATTTTGATTTTATAATCCTATGGGGTCATTTTGAACCCCCACCCTCCCAAATTGCCAAACGCACAACACCTATGAGTTTGCATCATACATGTCATCATCATGAAAAAAATACATTCTATGTATACCTGACGCCGGCAACTAGACTACTATACAAAAAAATAGTATCACATCTTTCCTGCTCAATGAATATATTATAATACTTGCAAATAGATCATAGTTTACTAATCTAATCCTGTAATATAAACCTGTTATTCACCTTTACATGGTTTGTTATGGTAGGGATTAGTGTCCGATCTCTGTAATGTAATGTAAATGAAGCATATTGATATGCAGGAAGAATCGATCAGGGCGCTATCTATTAGGGAAAGATAAACACTATTCAAAATATCAATAGACAAGAAGAAAGGGATGTAGATATTTTGTAATTGAGTCATGCATGATTTAACAGAAGGTTCTTTCCAAAACCCAAACGTAATGTAAACGGTGTCCCATCGATGCCAAAAAAAAAATTTAAAATTTAAAATTAAAAAAAAAAATTAAAAAAAAAAAATTAAAAACAAAAAAACCAAAAAAAATTAGAAAAAAAAAAAGTCACAGTCGGGACCAGGGTACACGGTCTGTCGTACGTGGACAAACAGACAATTTTTGAAACATTGAACTGGTCCATTTACAGTCATTCTAGTGAGATAGAACAGATTCTGCTGAAGTCGTTCACCAGGTTTTCTCGCCAATAAATATGACTACATGAGTCCATTGTCTGTCATTCTAGTCATTCTTGAAGTTATTCTGCTGAAGCCAGGTATGCTCGGAAATATACTATTTGAGTAAGAATAACCGACTCGGAGATCTGGGGTAGCTAATGGCGTGGTATAGAGATACTAGGTTATATAAGTCATGCCGATTTGGTGCACTCGGCTCACTTTAGCTCGACAACTTGACAACTTCTATTTCAGTCTTTATGCGTTGTTTATATCTCTCGCATGGATCCTGCTAAAGCTATCATACAGTGTTTTCTTTCAACTTTCAGTGTACATGCACATCATAATTTGTTTTCATTAGTGTGAACAAAATAGAAATACATGCAATAAAATAACATCTTTTGTGGATTTATTTTTTTAAAGATCTGTTGCTGATCAACTAAAGCGTGGAAATGCCGTTGACCCAGAGACATTTCAAATGGTGACGATATTCTTCAGTGATATTGTTGGTTTTACGTCACTATCAGCCGCTAGTACTCCGATGCAGGTACTCTTTTCCAAAATGAAAATTAACACATACCCAACAGCCACATACACCAACATACACCACATCCCACTGCTTATACACTTTTAACGCCAAACAGACACCCACACGTGTAAAGAAACAGAAATATTTACACAGGCACTACATGCACTCACACACCCTATCCATGCACACCCCCACACAGGTATAAACACCCCACGCATAAACTAACACCCCCATACACACCCAAACCACCCCACACACCATCACAACCATCAACCAACACGTAATCTACAATGACAAAAGCGATACTAATGTTCACTTTCCAGTTCCTGGGTGTCTTTAATCTTAATCCTTACGCACACTCACCCCCACCCCCAATAGACCCGTACACTCCCCCTATACACCCCTACCACCCCCATACACACCCTCTACCCACCCCCACACAGTGTTAACATAAACACGATTAACTTTGCTTCCGAGGAATTAAGTTATGACCATGATACCGACAATGTTTAAAACCAACAGATTGATTATGATCATATTTTTGTCACGTCTATTTTAGGTTGTTGCCTTGTTAAACGATCTATACACATGTTTTGACGGTATAATTGGCAATTTTGACGTTTATAAGGTAGGTTATTCGGTTTCCAATAATATTAGGCATTATGCGCTGCGTATTGTTAGATATGTTTCTTTCGCAGGAAATGGGAATTCTGGGCCAATTATTGATACCTTAATGCCAAAATATTTTCAAGCTCTTTTACATCAATTTTGATTTGAAGTCAAATTAACCTTTTTGATAACTATTTGTATATATATATTTTCAACTGAAAATTTACTATCATCCATTGCTCAAGATGTGTTTATATCATTTTCATTTGTATAAATAGCTGCTTTGTGATTCACTGATAGTGATATCTAAAGTGCACAAACCCATTTTTCTTGCTTAAATAACGTCTTTTCATTTGTTCAAAGCGAAAAATATTGTTTCCGCTCACTTCCCACCATGTGCTGTCAACAATAATGGCGCTGGTATGACTACTCCTAATAGCTCCATATTATACACCTGGGTAGAGGGGGAAAGCGAGATAAAATGACATGTACAATGACACTCTGGTCCTGACGGTGCTCTTATCCATTTGTTATCCACAACCAAACTTGCGATCAAGAGTTGGACGCCCTAACCTTCAGAGGCTACTCTGTTCTAATATTTTGTGTATAGGACAAGAATTTAATTGCTTAGTTTGTTTGAGGTTTGATCTCCCATTCTTTGTTGACAAATTTAATTATTTTTCAGGTTGAAACAATAGGTGATGCCTATATGGTTGTCTCTGGTTTACCTGTACCCAATGGTTTAGCACATGCAAAGGAGATAGCGAAAATGTCATTGGCGTTACTCAAAGCTGTTGATACATTTACGATAAGACATGTACCAGACAAGCGACTACAGCTTCGGGCCGGTGTGCACTCAGGTTTGATTACCAACAGACGTTTTTTCATCCTCTTCCTTATCTTCTTATCCAATATCATCGTCGTCGTCGTCATGATCAGCATGATCATCATCATCATCATCATCATCATCATCATCATCATCATCATCATCATCATCATCATCGAAGCCGTTGTCATCATCATGATGATCATCGTCATCATCTTCTCTTCTGGCATCTTCTTCTTTGTCTTCTTTGCATTTGCTATATAATAGTTATCAGTATTGGTAGAGGGCCTTTCTTCTAATTTTCGTCAAGACATAAAAATAACAAACAAACAATAAACAAACAAGTACAACTAGACTTAGCTGTGGTCTAAGACCACGAACACAGCCGTGTTGTGACCCTTTAATGACCTTTGATCCCAAAATATATGAAAACCCCATAGACATTGGCTAATGTCAATGTATGCGTGCACGTGGCATTACTTTGCCATGTTATTTGTGGCAGATGGGGCATTTTGAAAGTTTTTCGTCTCAGACCGGAAGTGACCGCTTAATGAACTTTGACCCCAAATCTGTGTACCCCCATAGACACTGGGTAATAACAATGCATGTGTGTAAGTGGCATAACTGTCCTGCGTAATTTGTGGGAGAAGATGTATTTTAAAGGTATTTCGTTTTATACCGGAAGCGACCCCTTAATGACCTTTGACCCCAAATAAAAAATACCACATATACATTGGTTAAACACAATTCAATAGTGAACATACCATCACTCTCCTATGTTTTTCTTAGCTAATAAAATTTTTTGAAAATATTTCGATTTATACCGGAAGTGGCCCTTAATGACCTTTGTCACCAAATCTGTGTACACCACATTGACACTGGGTAATAACAATGCATATGTGCAAGTGGTGTCACTGTCCTACGTAATTTGTGGGAGAAGATGCATTTTAAAGGTATTTCGTTTTATTCCGGAAGCGACCCCTTAATGACCTTTGACCCCAAATAAAAAATACCACATATACATTGGGTAACTGCAACTCATATGTGAACATACCGTTACTGTCCTATGTTTTTCTTAGCAAATAAAAATTTTTGAAGGTTTTTCGTTTTATACCGGAAGTGACCCCTTAATGACCTTTGACCCCAAATCTGTGTACACCCCATAGACACTGGGTAATAACAATACATGTGTGCAAGTGGCGTCACTGTTCTACATAATCTGTGGAAGAAGATGCATTTTAAAGGTATTTCGTTTTATACCGGAAGTGACCCCTTAATGAGATTTGACCCCAAATAAAAAAATACCACATATACATTGGGTGACTGCAGATCATGTGTGAACATTCCGTTACTGTGCTATGTTTTACTTAGCTAATAAAAATTTGTGAAGGTTTTTCGTTTTATACCGGAAGTGACCCCTTAATGACCTTTGACCCCAAATCTGTGTACACCACATAGACACTGGGTAATAACAATCCATGTGTGCAAGTGGGGTCGCTGTCCTACGTAAGGTGTGGGAGAAGATGCATTTTAGTTGAAATCACGTTTTTGACCCCTATGACCCCTGCGTGACATTTGACCCCACGAGTTTCATGTGACATGTAGGGGCACGGTCAATGATCATTGTGACCAAGTTAGGTCAAAATCGATGTAAGCATGTGAGTGCTAGAGCAAATGTAATGGTTGACAGAAGAAGAAGAAGAAGAAGAAGAAGAAGAAAGAAAGAACTAGATCTGGTTACAGATCTGGACCTAGCCGGGGCCGGAAATGCCAGTCTTAACTTAAAGTTTGACCTTTGACCGGCTATTATGGACATCTCACACCATTAATGGTGCATCACTGTAGCATGTAGGGGCTTTATCCGTCTTCCATAGGCTGAGATACAGCTACTTTTCCGTAATTTTAAATATTTTTTTTTGCAAATTTGACGTTTTGACCTCCTTAATGACCTTTGACCCCAATATAAAAAAAACCCTCATATACACCGAGAAAATGCATTGTTACAGTTTAAATTTAAAAAATCTACTATGCTTAATTATGGAGATAAAAATTCTTGAAGTTATTTAGCTTAAAACCGAAATGACCCCTTAATGACCTTTGACCCCTTATCTGTGAACACCCTATAGACACCGACCAAAGTCAAGTCACATGATCTAAGCATGTCACCATCACATGTAATTTGTGGAAGAAGAAGCATTTTGAAGATATTTGGTTTTATACCGGAAATGACCCCTTAATGACCTTTGACCCCAAATCTGTGAACACCCTATAGACACTGGATATAGACGATGCATATGTGCAAGTGACGTCATTGTAGGATGTAACATGTAAGGGAAGAAGCATTTTGAAATTTGTTGCCAGAAGAAAGAAAGATCCGGTAGCATTTCAAGACCTAGCCGGTGTCCCGGCTAGGTAAAGAACCTGTAAGAAAAAAGACACAGCCGTGACTAACGTCACGGCTGTGTAAAAACGGCACATTCTCTCATAAAATATATACTTCATTTCTTACACTTTTTCATTCTTACCTATCTTTCAAACACAGGCCCGTGTGTGGCTGGAGTAGTTGGACTTAAGATGCCTAGATATTGTTTATTTGGAGACACTGTCAACACAACATCCAGAATGGAATCAACTGGGGAAGGTAAGATAATGTATTTCAACTCCTGAAATGTTCTATATAATAGTAGAGAGGTCATGCAACATTTATGGTGCCAGCCGGGCTTCAATTAATCGTTAGAGTCTCCCCTATCTGTCTAACCCGGCTGGCAATTCTGAAAAGTGACGTGGACTGAGATAATTCGGTTGAAAATGTGTTTTTTTTTTGTGACTTTTTTTTCATTTTTATCCCAAAGTGGCAAATATTAAAGTAGCCATAATTTCGAAAGTGTAGAGTCACCCTATCTGTTTGTTATAGTATATGGATTTATGTAATACCGCCCAGCCATATACACCGTGAATGTTACCTAGCTAATAAAGTACCGCCCATCCTCGGGTTCTACAATATGGCCGAATTAGATATAAACTACTGTCTCATAGCCTCATGATTAATCATATATAATATGCATAAGCAGGCATGATACATGGTGTCAGACGTGGTTTTCTGGCACTGTAGATACCCCCGCCTACGATGAGACGAGTCCTAGCGCCGCCGTGGACGTCAAAGAAAGACAAAAAAGACTAGATCTGGCTACAGATCTGGACCTAGCCGGGGCCGGAAATGCCAGTCTTAAAGTTTGACCTTTGACCGGCTATTATGGACATCTCAGACCATTAATGGTGCATCACTGTAGCATGTAGGGGCTTTATCCGTCTTCCATAGGCTGAGATACAGCTACTTTTCCGTAATTTTAAACATTTGTTTGCAAATTTGATGTTTTGACCTTCTTAATGACCTTTGACCCCAATATAAAAAAACCTCATATACACCGAGAAAATGCATTGTTACAGTTTAAATTAAAAAAATCTACTCTGCTTAGTTATGGAGATAAAAATTCTTGAAGTTATTTAGCTTCAAACCGGAAATGACGTCTAAATGACCTTTGACCAAAATAACAAAAATACCGTGCATACATCGAGTAACACTAATGCATATATGAAGTTTATGTCACTCTGGTCTGGTTACGTTTTGAGATTTAAAAAAATGAAAATATTTGACGATTTTTGGTTTTTGACCGGCAGTGACCCCTTAATGACCTTTGACCCCAAAACTGTAGACACCCCAAAGACCCTGGTTAGTAGCAATGCACGTGTGCTAATGACTTTTCTCTGCTATGTATTTTGTAAAAACAGTGATTTTTGAATATTTTAGCTTTCAGACCGGAAATGACCCTTTAATGACCTTTGACCCCTTATCTGTGAACACCCTATAGACATCGTTCAAAGTCAAATCACATGTCCTAAGCATGTTACCATCACATGTAATTTGTGGAAGAAGAAGCATTTTGAACATATTTGGTTTTATACCGGAAATGACCCCTTAATGACCTTTGACCCCAAATCTGTGAACACCATATAGACACTGGATATAGCCGATGCATATGGGCAAGTGACGTCATTGTAGGATGTAACATGTAAGAGAAGAAGCATTTTGAAATTTGTTGCCAGAAGAAGAAGAAAGAAGAAGAAAGAACTAGATCTGGTTACAGATCTGGACCTAGCCGGAGCCGGAAATGCCAGTCTTTAAAGTTTATGGACATCTCATACCATTAATGGTCCATCACTGTAGCATGTAGGGGCTTTATCCGTCTTCTATAGGCTGAGATATAGCTACTTTTCCGTAATTTTAAACATTTTTTTGCAAATTTGACGTTTTGACCTCCTTAATGACATTTGACCCCAATACAAAAAAAACCTAATATACACCACGAAAATGCATTGTTACAGTTTAAATAAAATAAATCTGCTATGCTTAGTTATGGAGATAAAAATTCTTGAAGTTATTTAGCTTAAAACCGGAAATGACGTCTAAATGACTTTTGACCAAAATAATAAAAATACCATGCACACATCGGGTAACACTAATGCATATATGAAGTTTATGCAACTCTGGTCTAGTTAGGTTTTGAGATTTTTAAAATGAACATATTTGATGATTTTTGGTTTTTGACCGGAAGCGACCCTTAATGACCTTTGACCCCAAAACTGTAGACACCCCAAAGACCCTGGTTGGTAGCAATGCATGTGTGCTAATGACAACACTCTGCTATGTAATTTGTAAAAACAGTGATTTTTTGAATATTTTTAGCTTTCAGACCGGAAATGACCCCTAAATGACCTTTGACCCAAATTATGTGAATAATTTATAGGCACTGGATAAAGGCAATGCATATGTGCAAGTGACGTTATTGTAGGATGTAACATGTAGGAGAAGAAGCATTTTGAAGATATTTGGTTTTATACCGGAAATGACCCCTTAATGACCTTTGACCCCAAATTTGTGAATATCCTGTAGACACTGGATATAGCCGATGCATATGTGCAAGTGACGTCATTGTAGGATGTAACATGTAGGAGAAGAAGCATTTTGAAATTTGTTGCCAGAAGAAGAAAGAAGAAGAAAGATCCGATAGTATCACAAGACCTAGCCGGTGTCCCGGCTAGGTAAGAAAGATCCGATAGCATCACAAGACCTAGCCGGTGTCCCGGCTAGGTAAAGACCAAATCGAAATGGATTACGTGGGCGTAAAACAAAGATGGAAAACTTTCGTCGAATCACCGATAACAGGTGACGAGCTGTGTCGCCACTAATGGACTGCGCGCTGTCGGCAAGAAAGATTCGACGAAAAAAAAAAAAAAAATCGGCGATTTGAAGAAAACATGCATGCTTTGAAGAACTTTGAAGTTGTCAAAATATACGTCAGCAGAAGCCTGAAATCAAGATTTTCCGAGCTGATAAAGAAATGCACAAGATGCAGCAAGAAATACCTGCAGCAAGCAAAAAAAATGACAGTGAGTGTGATAAACAGCACGTCAGCAGGACATGCAGTCTTGGACTTGTGATGTTTCCTGATACAGAGTTGTGTTTACAATGTAATGAATGCCATTGGACACTGTGTTTTAAAATGTGATGCCATTTAAATACAACATACAGGCTGACTCAAAAAGAAGTAAACTCATGTTTGAGGGGCTGTAAAAAAGAATTGTTGCAATTGCTCACAGCAAACTAAAGTTATAATCATTTGAAGACAACCACCCATTTTTAAAGCTGCACACGGCCGATTGATTTTCTTCCATTTCAATTTCGACGAATCAGCAAAGTGCTTACAGGATTTATTCTTGAAAAGACAACTTTTGCTTTTAATTAATGTTCAACAAAGTCCATGACGGTACTATAGTTTGTAAGGATACCAATTCAAGTCTTTACGAACGATCTGGCAGAAGCTTGATTGGGGAATGTTGGGTACAGGATTGAGCTGATCTTTGGTCTTGCTGTAACGCATGTCTAACTCTAGCAATGTTGTGATCTAGCAGTTCGTGGTCTGCCCCCGGGGGTCTGCCTGAAGCTTCCGGCTGTCTGTTCCATAGTGTCCCATGCACTTTGAGCTTGTTCACATTCTTATATACTGCTCCCTTACATGAAACCCGGTTAGGTGTAGGAAATTGGAAAAAGACGCTGAACTTCAGTGGGACTCCGTCGATACTTCGTCGACAGAAACGTGCGCTCCCGTGCGGTAAATTGTGGTGCCATGTTGTTATTTGGCCCAATTTATTATAATGTAGTGCAATGAGGTAAAATTCATATTGAAAAGAGCCCTTTAACATGTAGGAATTATTGCTCGAAACCACACCTGCCACAGAACTTTATTTGCATTTGAATATCGCGCCTTGCCAATCAATATTAGGTAGGCCCCTACCTGGGAAGTGAAACCGTGTGCAGCTACAAAAATGGATGGTTGTATTCAAATGAGTATAACTTGAGTTTGCTGTGAGCAATTGCATCAATTCATTTTTTAATTTAGACGTGTAGAATTTGCTCTTTCCAGTGGTATTTTCATTTTTAGCAGATTCTTTACAGATTTTGAGTTACAGCCCCTCAAACATGAGTTTACTTCTTTTTGACTAAGCCTGTATGAACCATGTTTCTAATATATGCTAGCTATTAAACATGAAGAATGTAAGCATTGGTCGGTAGCTGTAAGCATGCAGTACGCGAGGATGTTTGCAAACCATATGGGAGATGTGATGTGCACAACGACTCATGGAGCAACGACTCATGGAGCAACGACTCAAGGAGCAACGACTCAAGGAGCAACGACTCAAGGAGCAACGACTTGAGGAGCAAAGTCGCACATCAGCATCGGGTGTAAAGTAATCCAAGATTCCCTAAAAGCGTGAGGATGCAAAAGACGCCCAAGAGACTTGTGTATCGGAAGGAATTATGCGCAAACAGAAGCTTTGCAGCAGAACTCACTAGTCAGTAATGAAGCTTAATTTTCTTCAAAGCAGTGTTTGGTTTATATGATTTTAAAGAAAGAAAATCAAAGAAAAGAAATAAATAAAGTTCAAGATTTTTGCTCAAAGAAAAAAGAAGCAAAAACAAACATAGTTTGTGTGATAAATAATACGCTGTATTAAATGCTGTGCCGGTTAGCGACATATTCGTCAAGAGGGAACGACATGCTACCGAACATTTGCACAATAATGCACAGCAACTTAAAATTTTTCGGTCTCGCCTTTTATGTATTGTAAGTTAGGCCAGTTATATTTTTGACCAAAATTATCCAAAGTTGAATGCTTTGTTTTGATGATGCTCGATTTATTTTCAAATTAATGTTTAAAGAGGAACATGTTGACATGAAACAGACTCTAGAAGACATTTGAAATGTATATGAACAATGGACAGTTATCAATCTCTTTAATTCCTTTGTAAAGAAAGGGAGATGTTATAGTATATGGATTTATGTAATACCGCCCAACCATATACACCGTGAGTGTTACCTAGCTAATAAAGTACCGCCCATCATCCGGTTCTACAACATGGCCGAATTAGATAGCCTCCTCATTAATCGTATATTATGCATAAGCAGACTTGCGGCTGGCAATTCTGAAAGGTGACGTGGACTGAGATATTTTGGTTGAAAATGTGTATTTTGTGATTTTTTTTCCCAATTTTTACCCAAAAATTGCAAATATTAAAGTAGCCGGAACTTCGAAAGAAAATTGACTGCAATCTTAATTTTTGCTCTGAATAATATAGGGCATATGAATATTTTAAATCTGTAAACAAAAATATTCCATCATACCATATTGAGGCAAAATTTGGGTTAAAACATGCTTTTTTCATGATATTAATCATTTTTTGCCAAACATGCCCATTTTTATTCTATATTTGACAAGAAATGTATATCAATGTATTGAGCTTGATGTTTGAATTGAAAAAGTTAACAGTGACATATTTCTGTGACCCATAGTTTTTTACCTATGACCAGAAACCATATGCCATTTCAGCATGAAATGCATATTATTTGGATTTTTCCACTTTTATGCATACATAGATTTAGTGAGAACACATAGTGATTTTGAAGTTTTTGTGCAACATATTTGGACAAAGCTTCTTATGGTGTTTTAAAAAATGTATCTACACACTCTGATCTTTTTATTTTACCCGGCATAATACAGTTTCTGTGATGTTTTTTTACCTTTTTTTTTACCAAAAATGTCAATTATTAAAACAGCATTTTAAAGTAAATAAAGTTTGAACTTCATTTGATATGAAGAATACATGTCACATGTAATTCAATATTCGTTGATAAAATATTTGAGGGGAAATGGATTCGGGTAGTTTTGTTCAATTTTGACCACAAAAAAGTGAATTTCACATGCTAAATCATGGGAAAAAAATCAATTTGAGATATTTGAAATAAAAAATTATACAAATGTATTGATATGAATGTTTTTATCAAAAAGGTGAATCATGACAACTTCCTAAAACCAAAGAGAGTCACGTATGCCAAACAGTAGTAAGACGGTGACGACAAAAACCGGCATGCTTTAAAGCTTACATCATAATCATAATTATTTGATGATAATGAAGTAAAATATCTGTATAAAAGAAAAATTCACACTTTCACTTTTTCCATATTCAGCTTTGAAAATTCACATAAGTTCCTCTACGAAGCAGATTCTTGATTCCTTCGACAGATTTCAGATGGAGCTTCGCGGACACGTAGATATGAAGGTAAATCATAAGATTGATAAAAGGTTCTTTTTCAGATCCAATAAAATGATACTACTCACTCAGAAATATTTCAATTCCTATCAGGAATCTTGTTCACTCTGGTACTGGTGTTTCTAGATGTTTTTAGAACCGGCAACACTTCTGTCTGGTTTTGATGACGTCACCAAACTTTCTTGTTGGACAAAATTGGACAAAATTTATGACCAGGTCATACATTCTCGGCAACAAGAACGTTTGGTGACGTCATTGTGGAGTTATATGGTTGAATATTTTAATTTTACTGTAATTAAAGCACTTCCGGTTTAGTTAAAGTCTTTGACATGGTATTTTAGTACGTCTTGCAAAAGTGAAAATTCGAAAAAAAAATTAGGGCTTCGCTGTGGAGCAAATCACACTTTATGGCTTGAACATGTAAAGAAGTATGATTTAATTTCTTATTGTGTAACACTTTCTAATTATTAACAATTTAAAGTTAATATTAGAAGTGATATTTAAGATAAATATAATAATACAGCGTTATCAATTTTGATAGTTTAATGATTCCGACTGTCATTAAATCGTAACTTATTCTTAAAGAAAATCATAAAAGATAAGGCCATTGCCACAAACATCTACATGCCAAATTATACATCAAAAGTGACATATTTTTTCCAAAAGAATTTTTAAATATTATTCCATTAAAAGTGAGTTAATGTAATTGTTTTCTTTTCATCCAGGGAAAAGGAACACAGATTACCTACTGGCTTATTGGTTGCTGTGAGGATACAACTGAATCTAATGCGTGAATATGGTCGGAACTCAATTTTCAGAAATACGCAGAAAACACAATTCTTGCAGAATATCCACTGTTTAGTATACCGTAAAAACTCGATAGTTAGCATATGTACTTACTATCGAGCGCTTTTGAAAACATGAATTTGTACCAAAGTCCGGCGCTTTACCAACAGAGCTAATGAGGTTGAGACACACATTTGCAGGTTGACTTTTTCGTATAATTTTTATAACTATAATTATGTATCGATGATTTGCTCAAAACCCCAAAAACTTTTGTGGATGGCGGTCTTCATGTTTGCATGTTTTGTGCTCGATAGTAAGCACATAGGTGGATATGGAACCCTCTTTATGCATTCGGTTTGTACTATCCTCATTTTGATGTAATGTAACGCCCCCCCTCTTCTTGCTCTGTACTTCATGTTCTTAATCTATTCGAAATTATATAGAGCAAATTATTATTGTCTTTACCTCCGTTTTATCTTTATGAACATGGTCGAACTTACCAGGACCCAAGATCCAGGGGACCCATATTTGGTTATGGGAGGATACAACAAAATTAAAAATAAATTAAAAAAGAGGAAAGTGAAACAATTTAGTGAAGCACTGGTTTAGAATGAGAATTAGGTTACAGCGCTTGGGTGGGTGTGCACGTGGATCTAGATATCCAGAAGGTCCTACATTTTAGCCTTGCACAGGGTCCTGAAAAAGATAAATCCGGTCCTGCTTATTATCTAATGTTATACATGTTGGGATTGAAGAATAAATTTTCAGCTGAAAATCAGAAGTGAAAACATTACGTTTGTTGCCCATTATTTACTGCACTGGAAAACGCAAGAAATTAAACGTCGAAACTACCCCTTAATCACTGTGCCCTTAATTAAAGATGACTCGATTGACAGCCCATCCCAAATTCATAAAATTTGCAGATTTTGGTATCAAATGAAAGCTCATATGGTTTGTTTAGGTGATATGAACAAAATACAGTATATAGTTTGGTGGCACCCAGGAAAGGGCGATAGGCCTCGTGCGAGGTTAAAAAAAACATTATGTGGCACAATCGGTATACATACCTTTAATCATTTGACACATGTATATGATGCCCCGGGGGTGGGGGTACTCGTCTTTGGAAGTGACGGGGATGGGTGGACAGCAGTTCGAAACTATAGGGGTCTTTCGGTGAGAGCCTAGACACCGAAAAAGGGGGTCATTCAGTGAGACTGTGACAAATTTTGGGTCAAGATATAAAAGTTGATAACAAATTTGAAAAAAATTCATCAAAATTGGAAAAAATTCATCAAAATTTGAAAAAATTCATCAAAATTTGACAAAATTTATCAAAATTTGCCAAAATTCATCAAAATTAGAAAAAAATTCATCAAAATTTGAAAAAATTCATCAAAATTTGAAAAAATGTATAAAAAAAAAAAAAAAATCATCAAAATTTGAAAAAATTTATCAAAATTTGAAAAAAAAAAATGAGGAAAAATAATGAAAAACTGGGTCTTTCAGTGAGAGATTATCAGAAATTTTACCAATTTTTTGAAAAAAGCGGGTCCTTTGGTGAGAGGAAAACATAAAGGGGGTCATTGGGTGAGAGGGAGTTCAGTAAAATAAAAAAAGGGCTTCATTGGGTGAGAAAGTGTCGAGAAATGGGGGTCAATGTGGCCGCACATCCCCGTCACCCATTTTTAATGAGTGCCACCCCGGGGTATGATGCGCCTAGGTCAATCACCTTTCTGAGGGACCATATTTACCTGCAAAAGGTTTGCACCTATGTACATAACCTGCTCTATTTTTAAGCAAACAACTGGAAAAGATCAAAACATCACTTGGTTTGAAAAATAAGTCACTTTCTTTTTTCATTTCAGGTCATAGCCCCTCTATCAGTTCTATCCAAATAAATAAATTGATTCATCGTTAATATGATTTAACATGTTTCTTGTGAGTGAAGTACTCAGTTGTGTATCAACGCGACCAAATGAGTCGGATGTCGGCAAAGGCAAATTGCAAGATGGGCCAATATCTTTGCAATTGAACCCTATACGTCTTAGTTTAGTTGGTAGAAGGTAACATCCTGTATCCTCGGAGATCAACCTCTAATCAAGGTTTCTAGATCGGAAAAAATGCGTAGAAAACAATAAGCTATGTTAACAAATTGAAAAAAAATGACAGGGTCAACAAGGGTCAAATTTCATACAACGGGGTTAAAGTTTAAAATTGCTCATATTTGGTTAAAAACCACTCCAAAGTAATTTCTCTGCATTGTCTTAACGATTCAGAAAAAGTATAGAATCTGCGATGCGATGTAAGGTTCTCGAAACACAAAAGGTCAAAGGTCACAATTGGCACTCCACAGGGGTCAAAACCTGAAATTGCTCAGATTTTCATACAATGATCTCAAATTATTCGTTTTGCAAAAACACTTCAAATTAAGAATGAACCATCCTAAAAGGGGGTTCTTTCGGGGTCAGATGCTAAAAAAAATTGGCTTTTCAAGAGAAGTTCCTGAAACATAAGTCGTTTGGGGCAGATTTTGGTAAAACAGTAATATTTTCACAAAAGGAGTAAAATGTGTCTTGGGGGAACAAGACAATACAGTGTCTTTTGAGGGCATACAGGGGTCTATATGAGGGGCAAACAAGCACAATATGGGATCTTTGAGAACAAACGGGGAAAACAGATATAGTCTTTAGGAACTTTGCATAAGATTCATTCCCGACATCACTCTCATTTCCTCTATTGGATTTAAGTTATGAACATCAATATTCGATATTGATTAACCTCTTCAAATCGAATTGAATGACGCAGGGAAAGGCCCTTATATTGACTACGACTGGAAGAGCACGTGGTTTATTTGTTTTCAATATGAATTCCTTGAAACACCTTAAAGAAACAACTTGACTAACTCGAGCAGCTTTTTTTTGCAAATTAAACAGGTTCATAATTGGAACTTTTAAAACAATGCACAATTGAACTTGTAATACAATGTACAATGTGAAATAGTAACTCCAATTTCCTAAACTTCTTTACCGATTTAATTATGTTCATATAAATTCCATTGTTTTGGAGCAGCTCGGCGTTGCTGACACTAATTTGTATACTATTTTTATAAGACCAATTTCGTTTCAATTTGGTCAAAGCGCAATTTATTATTAATATTTATATATTGCTAAAAAGTACCCCTCAACCGTGGCACATACCCGTATATGGCAAGCCAAGGGGTCCAAAAGCGTGGAACTGCTACGCGTAGCTTCTTTCTCGTTACGTGCAGCATATTAACCAATCAGATTCGCGGTTTTAAACACGTGGAGCTGATGTAAACATCCTCTCTCACAAATATTACGTTGTTAATTTTTGTAAATGAAAATATCTGTAGTATATCAGCAAAAAATGGTATAGGTGCTATTAAAGTAATATCTGAACAGAATGATGATTGTTCTATATTTAGGGGCTATCATTTTTTCTTCGGAAGGATCCCAAATATAGGGGTCATACTTTTTGGAAAGAAAAATAAGGGGGAGGGGTCATAAATTGATAATGACAAAATGTAGGGAGTCACAAGATGACTACAGATAGTGTGTTTATTGTATTCAAAAAGACTGATTTCAATACAATTTTAGCCTGTCTAGGGGGTAAGGTGTATCGGTGGTGGGAGTCGGGGGTAAAAACATTTTGATGCCGAAATAGTGAGGGCCACAATTTTATTGACGCCGACTTTTTGTAAATTTAGGACCCCCCCCCCCTCCCCCCGTTCCGAAAAAAATGATGACCCATTTTACTCTCTCCATATTTACACAGTGGCATGTGATATCGCTTTCCCAGCAATATCTTTACACAGCGCTTTACATCAGTAGTAGTTGTTGTTTGACCTTCATATCCCCTGCACCGCTAATACAGCCCGAGTATAAAGTTACTTGCTATTAAACACGGTGTAAACTTGGAAAGACTAAATAAATATGCTTTGTGTCATTTTAGCCAGGCATTAGCAACATGTTCTCTTGACACGTGCTGTGATTTGGCCTCCTTTACCCGTTCGTTATCTATGCTAATTCCGTAAATTAATTACAAGATAATAATTGTGAAAGAGGATACCTATAACTATACTACGCGCAGCTAACGACCCAACCACGTGATTGAATTTGACTATTTTGATTGGTCAAACAGCTGCTCGTAACGAGAAAGAAGCTACGCGTAGCTGTTCCACGCTTTTGGACCCCTTGGCTTGCCATACCCGTACACCTTCAACCATGCAGGGAGAACCCCTCCGGGGTAAGAATACATTCAGCCATGAAGGGCGCGTGTCTAAACGACTTCTATGATTCCATACCTTTCTTACATTCTTTTCACGATCTTGTACGATAATTGTCTTTAAAGGTCGTTTTTTTGTAATTTTGAGAACGGTATAAAATATGGTTCATCATGCATCGGTAATACATAGGCCCTAATCCTCCTAATTATTTCTGATTATTCCCATTAAGGGATCTAAAATGAGCGTTTATTGCGTTTCGACAGTATTTTTGTAGGACATGAGAGCACCTCAGACCTATCGAATTGCATTCTGAATACGAAGCATGTCTTTCTGATATCAAATAATTTTCATTTTTGAAAATCACAATATAATACAAATTTTATGACAAATTATAAAAATTTGATATTTTTCAAATTTTGATATATAACAATCCTCGAAGTAAATTATATAAATCTAATGATATATTCTTAAAGTGTATGTAGCAGGGAGGAAAAGCCGACGGTCAATGGAAAATTTTGACCTTTCATATTGAAGATATGGATTTTTTTCCAAAAAAAAACTATTTTTTTTGTGTGTTTTGGGAAAAAAAATTCATATCTTCAATACGAAAGGTCAAAATTTTCAATTATTGATCGTCGGCTTTTCATCCCACCTACATACACTTTAAGTATAAATCATCAGATTTATAAAGTTTACTTCAAGTACTGTTAAATATCAAAAATATCAATTTTTAATGATTTGCCATAAAATGTGTATTAAATTGCGAATTTCAAAAATTGAAAATTATTTGATATCAGAATGACATTCTTCGTATTCAGAATGCAATTCGATATGTCTGGTGTGCTCTGATGTCCCAAAATAAATACTGTCCAAACGTTCATACCCCACCTCTTAAGTTGCCTCATTATCATTTTGTTCTTGTGTAATGATTGGTGAATAAATATGTTTAAATGCATGCCAGTGGCGTAGCCGGGGGAGGGGGGGGGCAAGGGGGGCAGCTGTCCTCCCCTGTGAAAAGTCTTTCCCCCCTCTTGCCCCCCCCCCCCCTTGTGAGATGGTGACCGCCCCGACTTTTTTGTGTTTCTGACCAAATTTACATTATATTTATACCTTTAGTACAGGTTTGACGATCACGTGACAATTCGAATCATCATATCGAAATATCACGTGGGTAAAAATATCAATATCGATATCAATACTATTCGTCAATTCAGCCCCAAACCAATTCGCCCACATGCTAATTCGAACCCTGTATATTGATGTACAAAAAAAGTTGGCCAAATTGAACTATTTCGTGATTTTTTCCATAACCGTTGTTTTTACACCAAATCTGTATATTTAGATGCCTTGATGTCTTGCATTCGGTCACAAACCAATTCGTTGTAGCCGCAGTTATTGTGGCCCTCACAACACGGGCTTCCGGTGAGCTGCCGGGCCTAGGAAATGGAATATTACTGATAAATATATAAAGATGGCAAAATCAGTAAACCAGTTTAAGTTACAAATAAAGAAAAGTCTAATAAAAAATTACATTTAATATTTAGGCATTATTTAATGACCTCACCCATCCCCACCCATCTCCACCCCAACTATCAATTTCTTCTGTGAACTGTGGAATGTCTATATGAAATGTTATAAATATTTATACTGCTTCTTTCTTTGCATGTTCTTCTCCTCTTTCTTATATTTGTTAGCTTTGTGTAATTGTATGTTGTAACTTAAGGCAGTGTAAGGGGGTGCTCGCTTCAGGCCTTTTGAGCATCTCCTCATTCAAATGTTGTGTCTTTTATATATATTTTGTATGTCGATGTGTATGAAAATAAAATGATGATGTATGATGATGATGATGTACATCATTTCCTACAGAGTCGTGAGATATGTCAAACTTAGTCATAAGGAACAAAAAAAGTCTGTGGTCGCATATCTGTAGGATCATTGGTTAATAAGATATAGTCACTTTTTTAAATTTTTAACCAAATATCTTAGAGAGTCGTGCCATATGTCAAAAAGGAACAGAAAAGTCAGTGGTCGCATATCTGTAGGATCATCGGTTAATGAGATATAGTCACTTTTTTGTACGTTGTGCACTTAACCCCTTGTTTTTTACTTCTGGATATCGTTTGAGTCAAATGATTTTTCATTTTAAAGCTTATGATATATTTTCTAAACACGAAATAAAACAAAATTGACCGCCAGCCGACTTTACAGCTGTTTCGTGATGGACGGTCACATATATTCATTAACATATTAAATCGTTTATCCCTTTTGGTCAATATCGAATTGGTTTGTAGCTGACTTAGCTTGGGGCCAATGCATGAATTGGCATATGGCCAAGTCAACTGTGGACGAATTGGTTTGGGCCGAATCGACCTGCTTCCATGCTGATACCAGGAAATGCCGAAAAATTACGTACTTTTACAAGGCAAAAAGCAACTTTTCTAGGCATTGTTGACATGGTGCCCCCGCTAAAGAAAGTTTCCTACTATAAAGACCTAACTTTTGAGATTGTTTGTACGGTTTGAAGGTGCAAAATTAACAATAAGCTTAAAATAAGGCGCCGTTACCGCCGGGTCATCATCAACGACTTTGACAGATGACGTCATCAGACGCAATCTCTGTCTTGATAATATCGACATGGACTAATATATAGAGCACGTAGTGTGATGGACTGGAAACTTCACGCATCGATCTGAGGACAGCTTTCAAACATAAGTCTTGATAGTAATACGCTGTTTTAATTAGCCTATATCTGGTGGCAGCAGCTCATTTTTGAAACCGGACGTTGTTCAAATTTGCGCCAAAACTTCACCTCTGAAATAAAATATTGGGATTTTTTCTCAGATTCCTTCATGTAGACACTTGCCAGAAGCAATGAGCTGAAAACGGGCGAATTTTGACAATTATCTTTAGAAAATAAAGTCGCAACAAGCTCAAATAAGCGGTGGACTATTTTAACCGAATTTCACTGGTACATAAATCGTGAGTGATTTGGTGGTGCGCCCTCTGAAAAGATTTGAAGAATAGAAGGCTGACGTTTCGCTAAAAACATGCATGATGCAGTCATGTCTACAGTAGAATTCATCTCGACCTTTGCAGGACTTAACCCCATTAAAAGCTATTAAACCAAGATAACACTCATTGAAACAGCTCAACTGATTAAATCGGATCTTCTCTGGTTGTGCACAAGTGTCTGTTTTCATGTGCGATATCTCAATAAAGCTGGTATTATAGCTTCAGTTGGGTAACCGATTATAAAGGAAACGAAAGGAAACAATGGTATGTGTAGCTTTGTTCACGAAATGAGACAATTGCCTGCTTTTTGTAAACCAGCATTCTTGAAAATGAGCAACATAATGATTGTTGACTTAACACGGTTTGGAAATAATTTCTTCATATTTTTGGTGTTATCTGCCGTTTACATATCCTTCCTAAAACACCAAAGTACGAATATTTCCAAACATCTAAATTAGCTAAAAATTTAGGACATGTTACAAAACTATATTGTCTAGAATTTTAGAAGAGTACTTTTAATATTGGCCGGTTATTTTTCACACAGCGACGTTAACTAGGCAATGTACTATTACCTATAACATTAACTAAAACACCAAAGTATGAATATTTCCAAACATCTAAATTAGCTAAAAATTTAGGACATGTTAAAAAACTATATTTTCTAGAACTTTAGAAGAGTACTTTTAATATTGGCCGGTTATTTTTCACACAGCGAAGTTAACTAGTCATATCCCCATACTTTTAACGTAGGGCTATTTGTAGAGGTCACGCGTCAATGGGAAAGAGCACTGTGTATTGTGTATAGGAAAACGGACAGTAACTGCAGTATGGTGGGCCTATTTAATGATACCGTATATGAACTACCACTCATGTTCTTGTCAGCGCTACAGTGCAAAACTTCTCTTTAACATTACATTCAAATAATAATTACATTGTAAATTGGAACTGACACCAATTTTTTTCAGGAATACTTGTTACTATTTTAGTTATCGAAATATTGATCGTAGTGCTCACGTGTTTATGTTCACTTTGTGAATGTTATTTATAGGCCGTAATATAACTACCGAAGAAGTTCTATGAATAATCGTTATATGAAATAAAACAACGTTTTTGCATCACAAACATAACAAAATGGGAACAACTGTTATTAGAAATCACCACCTTTATTATTTATTTAACACAATTCGTTGAATTGGTTTTTAACATATTTAAGTTATAACTATTATTGCGTCATTTTTTCTACCATGCATTAGTCAATATTGGCGTATAATTTTATCAGATAATCTAGTATCCCAGCAAACACAAAAACGTTTTTAAAACGTTTTAAATAAGTTATATTTTGGGTTTTGGTTTAGGTAAAAACGTTTTAATAACATTAAAATGTCAGGTTATATAAAGGTCTTTAAATCGTTTTAAAACCTTTTGTATGAAAACACACTACAACAATATTTTTAAATGTTTTCGAAATGTCATTGTAAACTATTTTTGCAAACTTTTTTGGCCAAATATTTTGTCAACACTTAAATAACATTATGTTAAAATATTTGCACCCAGCAAACACAGAAATGTTCTTAAAATGTTTTTTACAAAACGTTTTAATAACATTTAAATGTCGGGTTATATAAAGGTCGTGAAAACATTTTAAAAACGTTATTGTAAATATTTTGGGCAAACATTTTTGCAAAATATTTTTTCAACCCCAAAATAACATTCTGTTTAGAATGAGTTGTACCAAGTTTTCAAAAATGTTTTTGGAATGTTATTAAAACGTTTTTATACCCTTTATATAACCCGACATTATGCAGTAAATTACCAACAAATGTTATTTAATGTTATAAAAACGATTTATACCATTAATGTACCCTTTATATAACCCGACATTTAAACGTTTTCTGACAACCTTTTATAACCTTTTGCGAATGATGTCGAAAACGTTTTGTGTTTACTGGTTTTGTGTTTATCATTCATGACAAAGCGTCGAAATTTAAATCTTGATCCTAATCCTTAATGTTAATCTAATGGGCTATTTCAGTTACTTATTTATAACATCAAATTAAATGTTCTACAAAATATCGAGGAACTTCTGCTTAAATCAATCATTATTGAACATAATGATCTAATAATAGCGAAAATTGATTACTTTGGATAACAGATAAACTTATTTCCTTTCTCTAACAGAAAAACAAATCTGTAGGCTTCAACTATAGGGTCTGTGCTTCAACATACCCTATGGACCACAATGGCCTCATCCTAATGGTATAGTTCAATAACCTCAATTAAACAATCATAGTACAAAATTTGACCTCAAGTTGCAGAGAATGAGTTTTTGTACCCGAATTTTCAAAAGGTCATTCAATGAATGTACAAATGTATTGGGGTTAAAGAACTGTGGCCCTGATGAGCATGTTGTGGATCCTAGTGATATCGAAAACAAAATTACATCATCAATATTCAATAAAGTACTTTTGGCGCTCTTCCAAGGTTTTGATTTTTTACTATTATTAATCGAAATATTGATCATATTGCTCACGTGTATAATGTTCACTTTGTAAATGTTATTTATAGGCCGTAATATAACTACCGAAGAAGTTCTATGAATAGGCCTAATCGTTATGAAATAAAACAACACAGTTTACATCACAAGGAAGACACAAAGGAAACAAATGTTCATATAATCACCACATTTATTATGTATTTAACACAATTCGTTGAATTGTTTGTTTATATAAGTTACAGGCCTAACTATTATTGCGTCATTTTTTCTACCAACATGCATTAGCCAATGTTGGCGAATTATTTTATCAAATATCATGTATTAGATATTTAAAAATGATATCTTCCATCAAAACTGATTAGCTTTACTTTACAAGATGATTAGATTAAACTATTATCGTCAAAAATCTTTGTTAATTATAGCATTAAATTAGGCTAAAATTCTACATAATCCACAATGATCTGTTCATCATTCATTTAAGATGACAAAGCGTCGAAAATTTAATCTTTATCCTAAATCCTAATCTAAGTTAATTTAATGGGCTATTCCAGTTGAAATCCATACAAGCCCTATGGAAGACTAGACTTTAATCTCACATACAGGGAGTGTAGATTTCAAATGGAGTCACCCATTCAGGTATAAACCTCCTTTGAAATTCACAATCCCTATGTAGAAGATTAAGATCATGTCTTTACAGGGGCTGTATGGATTTCAACTGAAATGGCACAAATCAAAAGTTCATCAACAAAACTTTTTGTCCAATATACTATTGCACATAATTATTTCCAATCATTTGTAATGCTTATTTTACTTGCTCATTTTTAAATTAACTTTGTTTTATGGTTATCAAAAAAATTTACCTATATCACATTACACCCCAGCAAACGCAAAATGTTTTCGACGTTATTCGCAAAAGGTTATAAAAGGTTATATAAAGGGTATATAAAGGGTATAAAACGTTTTCATAACATTCAAAACATTTTTGATAATCTACTGCAAATATTTTAACATAATGTTTTTTTAAGTGTTGACAAAATGTTACGCCTTTATATAACCCGACATTTAATGTTATTAAATCGTTTTACCATTGTTTACCTAAACCAAAACCCAAAATATAACTTCTTTAAAACGTTTTTAAAACATTTTTGTGTTTGCTGGGACCCGATTCATGCAATATAAATATTAGATCTTATCAAAGCTTTCGATATATTTTCAAATCATTTCAACACTAACATTGATTTGTTTTTGAAAATAAGTGGATATCAACACAGTGGGCTATTCCATTTAAAATCCACACTACCCCTGTGGAAGATTTAGCTAAAGTCTTCCACAGAGGGAGTATGAGTTTCAAATAGATTAGACAAATTGGATAACTTCCATTTGAAATACTCGCTCCAGTTGTAGAAGATATAGGTAGCCATAATACAAGGGGAGTATGGGTTTCAAAATGATTAACCCTGACCAATTACATTTGAAAATCATACTCCCACTGTGGAAGATATTTCCAAAATGCTCCACATGGGTAGTGTGGATTTCAACTGGAATAGCCCAATATAGCCAGTGAGTCAAAGTCAATAGTTCAATGAACTGATAAAACCATATTATTTGTATGTGAAAAATACGAGCTTTGCGATTTGCTCTTTTCAACGGCCATTTGCCACAGTTCGGCTGTTGTACGCTTTTCATGCATATCGGAGAGCACTCTCCGTAATTGTCCTCCAGTTGATCTTGCTCTTGCTCTTAACTGTAACCTGCCGTGGTGTTCTTGACCACCTGCTTGCTGTATCAACTGCTGTTTCCGCCTGGAGACTCTCTGTTGGATCTCTTCTTCAACGTCTTTGACAATGTCTGCATCAGTTCTTTTACAAGCAAATTTCGAACATGTTTTGGTATTGTCTGTTTTATTGGAAGTCCTAAATGATTTCATACTTCCAGTCCATTCCGTTATGCTGCTATCATTTGAAGATGTTCTGCTTTTGCAATCGGAAATGCTATCAGACTCTAAGCATACGAGTTCTGGTAAATTAAAGTTAGATGTTTGTTTCAACTCCTTTAATGACAGAGAGAAACCGTTATCTTCTGCAATGTCGTAGTATTCTGTCAGCTCAGCTTCTTGAAGTTGTTGTTTTGATTTCGTGGGGTCTGCAACAGGCAACCTTTCAGTCAAAGCGATGTCTTCATGATTCTGCAAAATATAATATATGATAGCACAAAAAGATGAATATAAAGTATATTTTGTAGCTTATCTATTTATAATTATACTTCCATGTTTTTATTGTAACTTCTTTTTAAATTGATATTGATATTATCTATTTAATTGAAGACATTGATTTTTTTTATTGACTAACCATGCTAACAGTTTCAATCAATTTAGATCCATATTCAATGTCCATACAAACGATCAAAACATTGTATAATAATTATTCGACTGTTTGGAGCACAAATTAACTACTGGTGCTATTTGGAGCACAAAATAGTTATCTGCTAACGTTATAGGTAAAGGATAGCGACGTTTTCACGTATTTTTTGTGGGGCCTCAGAGCACACGAGTCACTTCTTCAATACGAAAGGTCGAAAATTATATTAATTTCTAATAATTTGCCATAAAATTGGTATTATATCCCGAATTTCAATAAATTATTTGATATTAGAATGACATTCCTCGTATTCAGAATGCAATTTGATGTGTCTGATGTTCTCTCAGGTCCTAGAAAAAAATACGTGAAAACGTCGTTATCCGAGCCCTTAAGTAAATTGTAAATCATAATTACCTTTAAAGGTTCCCAAGCTTGAGTTGATCGTCTGCCAATTGGAGACTCATCACAGTTCATCACATTCTTCCTTCCACATCTGAAACTTCTCTCGTCACTAAGGTGTGATATTGCTTCTGACCGTTGATGCATCAAATCTTCCACTATACTTCTATTTGTCTCCAAATCAGATGCCAGCGACAACCTCTTTCTTTCACTCCTTGGTGACGAACAAGTTGATGAAGGTGGGGAATTCGGCAGTGACGAATCAGATGCGAGAGAGAGTTTTCGGCGACAGAATGTTGGAGAAGAGCAGACCGAAGGCGGGGGTGAGCTTGATCGGGAACTAAGAGCTGGGCTGGATATTCTTCTGAAAGGTCTTGCGTGACCATGTGGTATGTCCAGATGAGAATGACTCTCCGACTGAGTTCTTCTTGTCAAACATCGCCTGGGACTGGGAGGTGGAGAAGGCTTGAATTTATCTGGTAAACTTCTGCTCACTTGTGGTGACAATCGCCTCCCAAATCTTTGCGCACTTGGAATTGTCCTACCGGATGTTTTTGTTTCTGTCCTATCGCTGCCAGCAATATTCAATGAGTTACTGTCTTCTGAAATCTGCACAAAGGGATCATCATTACCAGCGCTTGATTTTTGTTCAGATTTCTTTTCTTGTTTAGATTTGTTCACATCTTTCAACGACATTGCATTCATAGATACACATAGTCCAACTTTTCTCCAACGACGACGATTTAGCGTTAAACCTGGTATCAAGTCCTTTTTCTCCGAAACAAAATCTTTCTCGTCAGATTCTAAACCACTTTTCTTCCTGTTTGCAAGATCCACACAAAGTCTTGCGCTAATTGTCGCTTTCTTCCACCGTTGATTTGCTGTAGATTGTCGCTGGTTTGGTTTCGCCTTCTGTTTCGGCACCCAAGCTGTTTTCTTCTCGCGTTGAAAACGTTGGCATTCTTGCAATTCAATGTCCAATCCAACGCACCTGTCATGTCGTACCTTTGTATCATTTTCATTATCCGCAAGGAACACTTCATCTTCAATGTCAATAGAGTCTCTTGCAGATTCCGCTTCAGGACTTGCAAATATCGCAATTTTTGGCCGCCGAAGTGGAAGATTATTATCCATCACTGTAGATAATTGTTTGTGAGAGTTCAATTCTGCAGGTGACGAAAGTTTTGGTGTATAAACTGATAGCTTATCCATAGTGAAGTCTTTGCACGTCTTAATATTCCCAAAATAATCTTTTGTCTGAATAGGTAACTCTACAACTGAGAGAACGTTATTCAAGCCAAGTTGGCACCGGTACGAACTGGTTTTATAAGTAGCTATTTTAAGTGTATGATCACATTTGACGCCAACTGCCAAAACACCTGATGCAATATAAGAATTGAGCGTTAGCCAAGTTACACAACTTCTGACAAGTATTACGATGTTGCTCCTTGCATAACAATTTAACTTCTGACGCGAAAAAGTGTTTGTGGTCGGACTTATAAACACCTCCTCCTTTGTTGTTTACAATTCTGGGTAATTCCCTCTCTTTTCCAGCATATTCGATGATGATTGGCATCGAGCGGTTGAACCATGACAGCCCTTTACTTTTCCTCGTTACATGATCAATTATTGATATTGATTTCATATTTTCCTCTTATCATTATCTTAAGAAACGAACACTGACTTATTGACTATTTATTACAGTTATATGATAATTTCAATATCTCAAGCTTAGTATAGCTGCCTTAAACAGTAAATACTTTTATATTAAAACTATCGTGTCGTCTGACGATTGCCTTTTAGGCATGAAACTCAGAGTAACGACTACTTATTCTGGAAGGTCTGTTCTTTGAATTTTTATACGCTCTCCCTTTTGGGATTGAGCACTTTATTCAAAAGATAGTCTAACTATGGTAAAATGTTGTTATTAAAACTATATAAATTTTATAAATAGCATAACTTTTGGATTTAATGCACATAGTAGTTAATGCTAAAATGTTAAAATTAAAATGCAAGAATATTTTAACATCGTATTAAGACTCCAAATTTGCAAAAGTCCACTTAAAAACAAAAGTCCCAAAAACTGACAAGCATAGCGAGGAAAACAAATCGGGGATTTTATGATTTTATTTTAGTCAAAAAAGGCCCAAATTGGGAAGAAGGTCTACTTTTCACAAAATCGTCCCCAACCACGGAAAAAGGTCCACTTTTTCAAAATCTGCACCCCACCCCCACCCCACCCAAAAAAAAAAAAAAAGAACCCTGCGTACGTGCCTGATCCTAACTCTAGCCAACCTTAATGTTAACCCTAAAACCTAGCCCTCATCTCTATCTTGGGTAGCAGTCCTGTTTTTAATGTAGATAACAACATCCGGCAGCTATTTCTATAATTCCCGTTTGTGATTCAAACTCTTATAACAGGAGTGGTCTTTTCTTTGGGATTTAGCAGCACGAGTGATGTTTATGGTGGATATGTCCCTAAAACTTTTTCTTTACTGAGATTTGTTGGTGCAATTTTTATCAAACATGGTTTAAACAAGTTACTTAAGTTTTGTTGCGATAACATTGAAGCGTTATCGCCTATCGGACAAAGTTACATTTTCTGACCTATACACTACCGATTCCACAAGCCCCCCCCACCCCTCTACAAAAAAAGTAGTGTCTTTCAGTGCATATGTTTTGCAATAGTCACAAGCATAAACATCGACTTAAAATTTGATAAACGTAACATCAAAATCTAAATAATATTATTGTTAAATAATATAATATATTAATTGCCTCTGCGTCTTATGCGGTTTAGACTTCTAATATGTCTACTCTCAACATGCTCAATACCAGAAAAATACAGCAGAACTATTTTTATGGATTAAAAAATATCATCCTGTTTTTTCAAATGAAAGTTGACACATATCGAAATCTTAATCCTTTACTTAGTTCTAACTAGCAATAAGCGTCCAATTTTAACAGTTTTGCAATTTGAAAGGTAATGGGCCAAATAATGCAATTTTACATGATTTCTTACAACTGCAGTCACAAAATTCAAAGACTTGTCACAAATGTAAGCATTCAAAACTTGGAGTAGAGACTATGTATGAGTTTGCTCATATTATTTTATGTTAATTTTGATAATTGGTTGATATTAGAAAAAATAATGTGTTTTTCAAAAATTGAAATTGAAATTAGTCTTGGTACAAGTCTTTGGGCTTGATTATCACAGCTGCGAAAGACGCCCTAAAAACGCAAGTTTTTAACCCTTATTCCCAAAACTTGACCAAATATTAAAATTTGATTTCATTTTTTTTTTGTTATTACTAACTAAATGATTATGATTTATCTAAATTATGTTTCATTTGGCAAAAACAGGATAATATTTTTTTTAATCTCAAAAAATTAGTTCTGTATTTTCTGGAATTGGGAGTAGGCCTACAGTCTTCCCATTTAGATATCCGCATTTAGACCTAATTCACACCAGTAGCGTAGCCAGCGGGGGGCAGGGGGGCAGAGTGCCCCTGACAAAAAATGAAAGAAAAAAGTGCCCCTCTGACAAAAAATAAAAAAGGAAATCAGAAGGGCAAAGGAAAAGAAAAGGGCAAAATTCAGCCCGATCATGGGCCAAAATAGTGTAAAATACAAAAATTTTGTGAAAATAAAGCCATTTCCATCATGATAATGGGCGAAAATAGTATAAAATACCCAATTTTGCGCGCTACGCGCGCACATCGTCCAAATAAAGCCTTCTTTGACGCTCGAAGATCTATGTAGGGGGCTATTGTATGATGCAACTGTAATTTTTTCGTCTGTGCCCCCGAAATTTTATTTTGCCCCCCCCCCCCCCCGACCAAAAAAGCTGGCTACGCCCCTGATTCACACTCCCTGAGTTGAAGATTAATGTTATGTCTTCCATACGAGGTTAATGGGGATATGCTACTTGGGATGGATAATACAAACAAAATAAGCCCAGGGGTCACCTCGAATCAAAGATGAATCACCAAGTGTACAGGAAATCACTATAAAAAGTTGCTTTGGCATCTTTATGTGAAGCAATATCCAGATGTAAACAAAATACCCACACGTATTAGTTTCTATAAATGTCTTATCACTTGGCCTTGAAATATTCAACATGGTTGCCATTTGTACTGTACAGGTTAAAAATCATTCAAAAACATATTTTGACATCTTATGTGATGGAAATGGCAACAGTTTCAACCTTAAATGTGTAAGCAAAATATACAAACTGATTCATTTCAGCCAATGTCTCATCACTTGATTTTGAAATATTCAAAATGGCTGCCATTTGCACTATACAGGTTAAAATCATTAAAGAACATGTTTTGACATGCAAATGGCATAGAACATGTAAAATGACGTAGAAATGCGGGCGGATATCTGACAATTTTTTTGGCCTTACGTACCCAGCAAACACAAAAACGTTTTAAAAACGTTTTAAATAAGTTATATTTTGGCTTTTGGTTTAGGTACAAACGCTTTAATAACATTCAAATGTCGGGTTATATAAAGGTCATGATAACGTTTTAAAACGTTTTGTATAAAAACACACTACAACAATATTTTTGAATGTTCTTGTAAACTATTTTTTGCAAACATTTTTGCCAAATATTGTGTCAATACTTAAATAACATTATGTTAAAATATTTGAACCAAGCAAACACAGAAATGTTTTTAAAATTTTTTTTTTTTCAAAACCTTTTAATAACATTTAATTGTCGGGTTATATAAAGGTCATGAAAACGTTTTTAAAACGTTATTGAAAATATTTTGGGCAAACATTTTTCGCAAAATATTTTTTGAACCCCAAAATAACATTCTGTTTAGAATGTTTTGTATCAAGTTTCAAGAATGTTTTTGGAATGTTATTAGAACGTTTTTATACCCTTTATATAACCCGACATTTAAACGTTTTCTGTAAAACATTTTTGTTTGCCGAGCAGTAGATTATTAAAAAATGTTTGTGTAAGGTTATGAAAACGTTTTATACACTTAATATACCCTTTATATAACCCGACATTTAAACGTTTTCTGACAACCTTTTATAACCTTTTGCGAATGATGTCGAAAACGTTTTGTGTTTGCTGGGTAGGCCTATGTTGCGTTCCAACGTGATTCTTATACCAAACAATATTATAGCATCAAAGCATAAAACCAAAAGTTTTAGATAAATATTCAGAAAAAAATTTATACAGAAATTGTGTGATTTGATGAAAAAATGTATATAGCAAATACAGAATGAAGAATATTTTAACCTGTTAATTTCGTCAAAAAAGCTTTTCAATTTATTTTAAAGAGTCTTTAGAGGGTACTTAGAGCTTGCGACCCCTTATTTTATATTACACTAGGAAAGTTGAGAAAGAACTTTGTATGCAGGTTCCATTTCAACCAATCTCAGATCTGAGTTTTTCAATGACGTACGTGTTAAGTCGAGCATGTGAAGGGGAAGTGCTCTTTGCCACGCTCCGTGCTCAAATCGGTTCGTCTTCGATATCCGATAACTTCACAAAGAAAAGTCTTGTCGCATTGGGTCTTTACGGTCTGTGATTCTCAATACTTTCATTCTGAAAACTGTAAAATGGCCTTTTACCACAACTTTATCAATTAGCCTACATCAAAAGACTATAAACCCAGTCAGTCAATTGTCAATTTAAATCTTTATAAAAACTATAAAACCAGCCATGCCAAACTGTTAGCTTTAAGACTTTCAGAGAAGGGTTACATAAGACATGTAAGAGAGAAAACGGAAATTTTTTATTGGCGGTTTTAGTTTTTAAAGATTTATCACGACCCTGGGATTAAAGAGTAATACAAGGTTTCTATAATTGAAGACCGAATTTTAAAAAAAAAAAGACTAGTTTGCGTATGACGTCCTGTCAACCACACCAAAAATGCCGTACTGCGCAGGTCAGTAACCAATCACGTCACGCCCTTGCCCTGACGTCACCCCAAATTAGTCTAGTTCGATCTTCAATTATACATCATGTATGATTGAGCGCATCTAGCTGATGGGAACCCTAAACGCGCATGTACGTAAAAAGTACATCAAGAGGAACAAAAACGATGAGCATTTCATGGAAATACCGGCCGGTACAGGAAGCAATCATTTCTCCTATTGCATGCATGCATGCAATAGCGAGAATCCTGAGATTCGAAGGATACGTACCATTTTATGAAATCCTTAGTAAATTTTGATTCTGCAACTTTAAGGGACGCTGCACGATTGGGATATTTTTTCAGGTTTTCTCTTATTTCTAGAAATTGTTACAAAAAGTTACCGTAAGTTCTGCATGTGCACCTCACAAGAAATGCGTTACGGTGAGAATGGGTATTTAGGTCACTGACTATGCAGAACCACCGAAGGGTGCTAATAAGCAAGTTTACAAGTTTTATTAAACTCTGTAACTACCTTCAAAAAGGTATGAGAGAATATAATCAACCATACAGTCATTAGATATACGTACATACACACACAACCAAATCCAAATATATAATCCAAATCCAAATCCAAATAGATAAAATAAAATACATATAAGATAATACCGTTTCAATTTTACGACTTCAAAATATACGACAATACATAATAATAGGTTACTCAAAATTTTTCATAATATATTTGCAGAATTTGGCCAGATTGACCATTTCACTGTCTTTTTGAGAGTTCAAAAGCGATGCAATTTTGTCAACATGTTTGGTCTATGCCTGAATTGTGCTGTCAAATATTTATCTCTTTCGTTAGACAACGATGGGCACTCAAAAAGATAGTAAAATTCGTCACCCACTTGATGTTTTGTGCATAGAGGGCACAAACGTTCTTCTTTGGGGATACCTTGGTACCTCCCAGTGGTGATGGGAAGTTTGTGGTTACCACATCTAAATTTGCAAAGTTTGATACGATCATTCTGGTCAAGAGTTTTGATATAATTTTCAAATTGAAGACTTGTTTTATAGATTCTATAGTTACTACATTGACTGATTTTGTTAACTTCTTCATTCCAATTCTCAGCCTCAGTTTTTATTTACATTATCAGTATCACTTTATTAAGTTCTTCATTTTTAGTGTAGTGCTTTTTACCAGGTTCAAGTCTTTAAGTTATCATTAAGATGAAAGTGTTATCCAACTTCATTGCTGACTGACAGACTACCTCAATGTATACGATTGGTTGACATTATCCCAATTCTCGTTATTCAATGGACGCATAAATCTGAAAAAAGAAGGTGCAAACATATCATTCGTGCAAAATAGGATTAAGGGTCAGTAAAGACCTATAATATTACGTTTTTCGAGTGAAATTTTTTCGCAGCGACGAATGCTGCGTTTTCTTTTCCCCGCTGCGATTAGCCGCTGCAATCAGGCTGGATTTACCATTTGGCCAGATGGGCCTGGGCCCAGGGCCCAAAAATTCCTTTTTAGCCCATGTTTTGGGCCAACATAGGGTAAAATTGTAAAATTGTGCGCCCTTCGCGCACACTAGCCCTTCAAATAGCAAAATTCACCTTCATTTTTGGCTAAAATAATATGTATTTTATGTAATTTAAATTAGATACTAAGGCTTGATATCAGGAGTAGGCTTATAATTTCCTCCACATATCTTACAATTGAAAGCAAAACCACCACTGTGTGCATCCCACGTGATGCTAGCTACGTATGCAAAAGTCATAGAGGGCCAAAGCACGGTTTCGTTGGCCGGGCTAGCGAAACACCCGTAGCTACACTTCGCCGATATGGAGTGTTTGGCACGTGAGGGGTCCTGGGTCAAAACCTGGGGGAAAGCACCAACTTCTTTGTTCATCTTCTTTCCTTTTTTCGTTTCTTCTCCACTGCATTGTTTTCGTTAAATGGCTATTAAATGGACATAATGGCTCCTGCCATCCTACTCGCCCGGACTTGATCAAATATGAAAATACGCAGGATAAACTAATCAAAATCCATATTAAGGATACAACAAGGCAATCAATTAATTTCTTACTTTTCAAGTACATATTCCATTGTTTCAGATTCGACAGATGTCAAAGAACCACAAGCGTTCCCGATGTTGGTCTTCATCTCTTCAGGGCTCGACGTACCAATAACTGTAATCGGCACTGCATTGTGGGAAAGTGTGTAGTGTAGCGCTAACTTGGTAATATCAATTCCATCGCTTTGACAGTAATCAACTGCTTTCCTACAATTCTCCTTGATGTGTGGTGCAGGTGCTGTGTGCCATGGTTGAGGGCCGTGTGGTGTAAGCATTCCTAACGCAAACGGTGACGCATTGATAACACCAACTCCTTTTTCCTAATTAATGGTTTAGAAGCGGAATGGAAATTAATATGTAAGCATGGTAAAAGTGATCAAGGTACCTTTTTCCTCGCTTGTGGTGAGGGGGTGTACCGGGGGGGGGGGGGTCTTCCTGGTTGAAAGTTTATGGGGATGTGTCACGGTTTTGGAATACCTTTTCAGCGATTTGGTATATCGATAGGTAGGTTTTAAATGGAAGCCAATGCGCCCAATTTGGCATATTTGGGCAAAAGTGCCCTTAAAAGCAACCAATTTGGGCAAATTTGTGTGCTTTTTGGGTGGTATTTGTAACATAAATTGGTATACTGATGGGTTGCAAAAATATAGTGAAAGTTAACATCCGAAAGTTCGCGTGGCATGTCCCCGTACGAATATGTTCGAAAATCCCCCACCCCCAGGGGGGGGGAGTTCCATGGGACCCAACATCAATATCAAAAGAACCACTTTAACGTTAAACCCATAAAAATCAAGAAGAAACATCAAAATTGGATGGTCAAAATTATTGTTTTTCAGGAACGCGTAACTTTGTTTCCTGTTGTAGTTGAATCCCGTGAGCTCATTACCCGGACAATGTTGGGCCACTCGTGCTCAGCAATGGCCTTCCTCTCCAGCTATATCCAAAGATCAGCTTCTCGACAGTTTGTGATGGCACCCGGATCGCACCTGCTGGACTCCTCCACTTTCATTCTTGCTCATTTTGTCGCGATTGTCATTTTACTGGATTCTATTTTCTCTGTATGGTAGTTTGTCTTTTTATATATGCATTTATAGCAATTACACACTAACTTACCTTGAAGTATGATAAATGGCCAAGTAGAGTGGTATCATGCATCGTCAGGTGAGCAAATGTCAAGATAGTATCTATCTTAACTGTGCTTCTTTCTATGATATCCCTGAAAGAAGAACCGAAGCAAATCAAAATAAGATCCAAAGGAAATGTAGTCCTACAAGACAGGCACTAAAGAGCACCATCGGTGAAGGATAAGTTAATACTTTTCACACCATGTATTTGTTTCATATGAAAAACAACAAAAAGTACTGAAAATATGATATATCAGTGAAGTTATTGTGTGTATGAATTCGCTCGGATGAAATAATGACGTATCACGAAAATGGCCATTATGAGATAAAATTGCATTTGAAATATTTTTGCAACTTTTACCCGTTTGTCATACATTACCTCGACTCGATTAAAATGTCTCCTTTTCTTGAATGGATATGAAAAATAGATATTTAAGTTATATTTAATGAAAATACATTGTTGTCGTTCACCAATTAATTGTAACTAATCATTAAACTTATACGCCAGTATGGTAAATTTTTTGAAAAATGGTTAAATTGACATACGACACGTGATACGTCAATTATGTCCAGTCATTGTTGAATTCATATCTGTATTAGCCACACAGCCGCGATTTACCGAAATAGTGGCGTATGCCACATATTTACGACATAGTGGCGTACATATCAATTTGTAAGCGCTCTTTAGCAAAGTCATAGTTCATTGAATTTACAACCGTATGACAAAACAGGCGAAAATAGTAACTTTTTGCACAAGATTGGCAATTTAAAGAGAATTGGCCATTGCTCATTCTAGTGACGCTAGTATGGACATACCGTAAACGTTCGCCTAATGGCGCTATGGAGTTCATGGAAATGAGAGAGCGCCATCCCTGTAAAAGCCGACTATTATCACTGATCATTAAGGGTACGTGTAGTTAAAGGGTGAAACCTATCGACACATACAATTATGAACAAGATCGAACAAACTTGTTCATGATAATGCGGTAATCATTCACCTGATACGTTGTGGCCCAGTGAGCAGAGCATTAGACTATAGTGCGAGGATAAAGAGAACTTGTGGAGAAGATTGATGGTTCGAATCTCATGCAGTAATTTCTGACAGATTATGATGTCTGTCAATGTTTGTTTTTTTCTGATTTGAGGAAATTTTATTCCCGATTTTCTTGATTTTATCTTTAACATTGTTTATATAATTTTATTATCTTATCTTGTATGTGTCTTTTTTCATGATTCTTTGTTTTTATCGTTTCATTTTAGAGTAACTCAATCCATTCAATCAAATGTTGTAATGAACCTATTTGAATGTATAGGCATTTGTTATGTGTGTGAGACGAACTGTCGCGTGCGACAAGTCTTTCAATTCGCGCGAGTGTCCTTGCCTATGCATCAGTGGTCATAAGAGGTATATCATTTTATTCGAAAGGGGGGGTCATAAAGTCTTGGAAAGAATAATAGGAGGGGTCATAAAATGTTTTATGACCAAAATGTAGGAGTCACACGATGACCACAGAAAGTGTGTTATTTTATTCAAAAGACTGATTTCAATACAATTTTGGGGTTTGGGATCATAAAATTTTGTTGCCGAAATAGGGGGAGCGCAATTTTATTGACGCAGCCTTTTTGTAAATGTGGGACCCCCCCCCCTTCCGAAAAAAATGATAGCCCTCTAAGAGGATTCAAAAGATAACCTCTGCCCCAATAATCCCTAGCTATATTTGTTTGAAACTGTTCAACGGAGGATGTATCATAATAGGCTCAGTCTTCAAATGATATAAATAAAATTTGAATGAGTGAACGAACAAAATCATACAACTACCAACTGAATAGAGGCTGTGCATATGACGTATCAATCATCCTGTAAATATGGCGGACTACTCAAATGCATTCAACAAAAGCATGATTGCATCTACCGCGACAGTTCGTCTCACACACATAACAAAATGCACTACGATCAAATAGGTTGATGACAACATTTGATTGAATGGACTGCACTGCGCCATGATTACGGGGAAGAAACCGGTTCAAATCCTTTGTTTGGAGCCAATCGATAAACGCAAGGCCTCTATAGCTATCATTGAATACTGGCTAGGATTCCACAACACAATGAGAACATGTTATAAGGCGCTTTGGAAGGCACACAATACCCCAATGGCTTTCCATATTATGTGCACTCAACAACTATTCAGTATCGAAGCCCGGTATCGAAGTTACGTAATGTTACTATGTCAACGGGATCACGCGCTTAAGTAATGAACCACGATCGAAACAATCAGTACACAAAAAAGGCATACCAAAATAGCGTGATCGTAATGATCGCCATACAAACAGTGCTTGGTTCCGATACCATCACGGAGTTACGTAACTACTTCGTGGTCTGATAGTTATATGATCAATGGTCTGATCTACTTGGGTTCGATCCTTTTAAAGGAGGATTTTGTGATCCTAGCATCCTCTTTTTATGACATTTTTCAGTAGATATCCACGAAAAAAGCTTATTTCCAAAATTTCAGTTGATTCCGATTTTGCGTTTGCGAGTTATGCATGATTATGTGTATTACACTGCTCCATAGACAATGTGTTGTAATTTCGTTCTGGTGCACCAGAACGAAATTCAAATTTGGCGATATTTTTGCTAAACGAATTAATCTGCAAGAAATATTTGGTACATAAACATTATGTAGCCAGAGGTATCCAGTGGTGTAAAAATCTCAACTTTTTTGGGAAAAGTGGGGGATGAGGCTGTGGATCACGAAATGCCCCTTTAAGAACAGAAAAAATAGCTGATCATTTATAATGCATTAATGAATAAAGTAATGTAGTTACACAATTTGAAACATTGAGGCCGTTCTATTTTTCAAAGGTCATTTAACTGTTAAATGTAGTGGAATATATCACGCATTGATAGGTAGCAGGTGGAGCAAATTTTTTCAGCGGTTTTTGTTGCCGTTTGTTCGCAGTGCCTATATATTTTAAAAAAATATGAAAATTAAAATTAAATTAAAAAAATTCACAATATTCGTTCGTAAAATGGGGACAAAATCCAAAAACATTTCTTGACCCTTCTTCACATAAAGTGGGGGCAGAAATCAAGATTCGAACAAGTACCATTCACCATTCAAGGCGCACCCTCTACCGACTGAGCTAACGGGTCAGACAATAGAAGGGTGTAATTTTGAACTGAAGAATATTAAACAAATATAAAGAAATTACAATGTTATAAACAGATTTACCAAAATGAGTTAGGTATAACGTATGAATCGATTTACAAATTAAGTCCAGAGAGAGAATACCTGAAGAAACCCCAAAACATTTGCTGCTCTAGCAACTAACCTAGTGACCTAAAGTATTGGGTCATGTCACGATATTTTTTCTGAGGCATTATGTCCAGGTTGCTCAATTTAACATACACGTATCCTTAAGGGATCTAAAATGAGCGTTTATTGCGTTTCGACAGTATTTTTTTTGGGACATGAGAGCACCTCAGACCTATCGAATTGCATTCTGAATACGAAGCATGTCTTTCTGATATCAAATAATTTTCATTTTTTGAAAATCACAATATAATACAAATTTTATGACAAATTATAAAAATTTGATATTTTTCAAATTTTTGATATATAACAGTCCTCGAAGTAAATTATATAAATCTAATGATATATTCTTAAAGTGTATGCAGCAGGAAGGAAAAAGCCGACGGTCAATTGAAAATTTTGACCTTTCATATTGAAGATATGGATTTTTTCCCAAAAAGACCTAATTTTTTTGGTGTTTTGGGAAAAAATCCATATCTTCAATACGAAAGGTCAAAATTTTCAATTGATCGTCGGCTTTTCATCCCACCTACATACACTTTAAGTATAAATCATCAGATTTATAAAGTTTGCTTCAAGTACTGTTAAATATCAAAAATATCAATTTTTAATGATTTGCCATAAAATGTGTATTAAATTACGAATTTCAAAAAATCAAAATTATTTATTATCAGAATGACATTCTTCGTATTCAGAATGCAATTCGATATGTCTGATGTGCTCTAATGTCCCAAAATAAATACTGTCCAAACGTTCATACCCCAGCCCTTAATGCTGTTGAGATTTTACAAGGATGGCGCTCTCACATTTCTAAGAATCCAAAAGCGCCATTAGGCGAACGTTTACGGTACCACAGCACAATTTTTGACCAAAATGTAGGTTTCAAAAGTCAAAACCTCAAGTGTTCCTCACAATATTTTTCAAATTTTATGTCATTAAATGAAAGGGCACACTTATATTGTCCATATACTAGCCTCATTAGAATGAGCAATGGCCAATTCTCTTTAAATTGCAAATCTTGTGCAAAAAGTTACTACTTTTGCCTGTTTTGTCATACAGTTGTAAATTTAATGAACTATGACTTTGCTAGAGGGCGCTTACAAATTGATATGTTGTCAAAAATAGCTGATACGTCGGTATGTCATCCGAGCGATATGTCATCCGAGCGACGAGTGTCCAAATGGATAAACGCCTCCAACATCGACTTTAATACTTCCAATTGAAAATTGATTTTTAATTGACAATTAAAAAATGCAAAAGAAGGGTTTATCTGATTTCCCAAATCACTGATTCGCCGTAGAAGTGATGTAACAACCGGATTAACTACCTTAGCAATAGGTTAAAACAATTTTTGAATATATCGCGATGCACTAATACGTTCACGCGATACCTCTGCATTGAACCATATCATGCTGATCACTCGCACCTGCAAGATTAGTACCGTTGAAAAGAGCGGTATTGCATTTAATCTATGATTGCAGACATACACAGGTGATAAGTGCAACCTGCTTGTAGTGCTGGGCGATATATTCAAAAATTGTTTTAACCTATTGCTACGGTATTTAAACGATATGACTCCTGCAATCACAACATTATGCCTTATATGTTAGAAAATTAATTACCAAGCACGAATCACGTGGTTTTATTTTAAACAAACTCATATTATCCATAAAAACTAATTAAAACAGCCGTCTCTCAACACGCGATATTCAAAATTCCCAGGCGCCGAGATTATCGAGTGCAGTGACGTCCCAGTAATACAATGAAGGCTGACAACAATTGAGCACAAATAACCACGACGTCATTGCGCTGGACAATTTCGGCGGCGGGGAATTTTGAATATCGCGTGTTGAGAGCCGGCTGTTTTTATTCATTTTTATGGTCAATATGAGTTTGTTTTAAATAAAACCATGTGATTTGTGCTTGATAGTATAAGCAGAGAGCAGATATTCTTGAGAGGGCACTCGATTCACGTGGTTTCTTTTCCAACGCTAAAAGATTACGAATTTTGGTGGTTTGCAAATGAAAAGTGTCCACACTATCGATTGATTACGTAACTGTTATGAATAATTTATTAGGTTTTTCAATGCAATCGCCTCGACCCATTAATACATATTATCTGTATTATCAAAGTACTTGGAATAGCAATACGGTGAGTTCACTGAACTATACGCCCTTATACTGATGGAGTTTTAATGGCGTTTAATGGCGTTAATCCTCTCCATACACAGATGAACAAATACAATAGATGAAGGTCAACACGTATGACCTCCTATGTGACATGTTATATGTGATGTACAAAAACCTGAATATCATAAAGATCAGTATTCGTTTGTGCATATGCACTGCACATTTACGTTGCTAAATATTACTCATTATATATAATGACAAATATTGGTATTATGACAATACGGTATATACATTGTATATAAAACGACTAATAGATCCTACTATCATGGCGTCAGGTCAATGTTCATCATCATCCCGTATGTTTCTTAAAATTCATTCATAATTATTTGAGACAAATTGCTGTGCTCATTTTTATAGGTGCACAGGTAGATCCGTGTTTTTTTTAATTTTCATTTCCTTTTAATGAAAGAATTAAGGTTTTCCACTGCACGGGGGCCACAAGGGTGATACTAATTTTAATGCTATATTTTCAAAACGAATACGTGTTCCCGGTTGGCTCTATAGCGATTTCACAGAAAAGTATTTCTAGTGCAATGCAGCGTCGGACTCTAGCTGAGAGCGTAGCCTAAGTCATTACGGACTCCAAGATGGGCTCTCCATACACAAATGAACAAACACAAGGAGGGTAGTCTCCTCCGTGACCAGCTTGATTTCGATGGAGCGGAACCAAATTGGCTGCAGAGGAGACGGGTCATTTTGCTATGCAAATGAGTTGAGTGTCGTAGCCCTGGTATAACAGCTCGGGGGCACTGCTAATTCAAAGACGTCTCTGATATCAAATACTCTTGAAGCGTCATGTCACATAACAGTATCATATTTCAGAGACGTCTCATAAATCACATACTCCCTAGTTTCAAAACCCAGTCGCAAACGATATAAGTAATTTTGATGAACGTGCCAGCGCAGTGGGAATAATTTTGTGTATAGGCCTTATCAGGGTTGTAGCTAGCCCAAGTTGACCATGTTGAGTGCCTGCCAATTTTACTATCCAATTCATGAATTGGATAGTAAAATTGGGAATTTTTTTACTTCAAAACATTTGATTTTGGCCATTGCAATCTAAGTGTGCTCTGGGACCATTTGTCAGAATTTGCACAGATAGATATAATTTTTGCACAGGTAGATATTTTCTAAACATAGGAAAGCTTATTCTAATACACTCAGCTTCGTTCCGATGTGCTGCATCGGGTGCCGAGCTGTCAACAAAGCTCGACGTATGTGATATAACAGACCCCGCACACCGTCATCGTCCCTATATCTTCGTGTCAAAAATTGCCGTGATAGTACGATGAATCCTCACGTGTTTCAACAGCTACGCATGGTGATTTTGTTCGAGATAGGCCGAGTGACTCAGGCTAAGCATACAATGTGAGATTTTGAGAGTCTGCCACACTGTTTCTATTCTATGTTTTTACGATTTTCGCATGATCAGTATATGGCTGGCCGTAACCGCCACAACGTGGAGCTGCTACGCGTAGCTTACTTTTCGCTTCGCGGAGCTAAATTGACCAATCATGTTAGATCTTTTCATTACGCGGAGCCAGTGGATGCATCCTCGTTCCAGAGAGAGAAAACTCTTGCCAAAATTAATGTTTTCTATGGGGATTTTAAATGAATCAAATGTAAATAAACCACGACCAGTTGTACAGGATCAATACCATTGTTTGATTAGTGTATAGTCAATGTTACCTTGCATGCATGTGTCATGTGTGTGGCGTATTTGTTTGTTTGTTTGTCTACTGTGTCAGGCCAGGATCACTGACACCCACGGTACTGATACTGTCATACTATCACGGTGATCATATTGTTGAATGTTGTTGACTTTAAAATAATCATGATGCAGTCATGTCTACAGTAGAATTCACCACGACCTTTGAAGGACTTAAACCCCATGATAACACTCAATGAAAACAGCTCAACTATGTTACATCAGATCTTCTCTGGTTAAATACACACTGCACTTGTGTCTGTTTTACCTGTGCAATGAGCAATGAGCTGGTATTATAGTTTCAGTTGGGTGAACGATTATAAAGCGAATGCAAGGTAACAATACTGTGTGCGCTTTTGTTTACGAAATGAGACAATAGTCTGCTTATTGTTAACCAGCGTTCTTGAAAATGAGAAGCATAATGGTTTGCAGACTTAACACGGTTTAGAAATAATTTCTTCATATTTTTTGGTGTTATCTGTCGTTTACATATCCTTCCTAAAACACAAAAGTACCAATATTTCCAAACACCTAAATTAGCTAAAAATTTAGGACATGTTACAAAACTATATTTTCTAGAACTTCAGAAAATACTTTAAATATTGGCCGGTTATTTTTTACACAGTGACGTCAACTAGGCAATGGCCTATACTTCTAACATACACTATTTGTAGAGGTCACGCGTCAATGGTGAGCGCACTGAGTATTGTGTATAGGAAAACGGACAGTAACTACAGTATGTATGGCCTACTACTAGTATATAAAGTAAATCCGAACTGGTTTGCTGAAGGTCGAATTCCGCAGGCCACGCCGCGCAAGTTGTACAAATTAGCTCCCGGCGATACACTGCACATCGCAGAATTGTGCGCATGGTTTACCACCACTCTGCCTAGCTATATAGTTATGTACAATACTGTATGAGTTTCTTGTCCATCTTAATAATAAGTCGGTTCGTACTTTTCATAAACTACTTTTTGAATCATAACTTTCGTGACCGAGGATATCTTGCAACTACGTGAAGCTCGTCTGGCAAATTCTTAATGAATAAATTCGCTTCACGTAATGAGTAAGTCGTACTTGATTGGTCAGTTTTACCTCCGAGTAATGAAAAACTCTAACATGATTGGTCAATTTGGCTCCACGGAGCAAAAAGTCAGCTACGCGTTGTGGCTGTTGCGGCCTACCATATCAGTATCCCATATGATATTTCTATTGCAAGAAAATTTTATTTGTTGTCAGGTAAATCACAGGTTTTATTTTAAATACACTAACTGGAAATTAAATTCACTAATTAGTGAGGACCGGTATTTTGCTGTGGATATGTTTAACTGCAATTTTGATGTAAAAAATTTGAAATCCACGGTAAAAATTGTGATAATATTCAACTCTTAGAGAAAATAATTATATAAAGGAATGCATGTAAAATCCAGGTGCAATACAATGTACATTATTGACACACTATCACTCTCTTTATCTACGTCAATAATAGAATAATCGATTTCAATCGAATTGAATACATTGCTCCATTTTGAGTTTGTAGTTGACTACTGAGCGACATAAGCGATCGATTGCTAGCCAATCAGATAGAACTCCTTCACTCGCCCGTCGCTCACCAACGGAGTATTAAATTTATATTTATCGTATAGGGCGCCGACACTGTGCCCCGTATGTGAAATCACTGACCCGTCTTTGAAATCAGAGACGTCTGGTTATTACGAGTGCCCCCGAACTGATAATATAAGGCATACTGTTGTGATTGCCGGAGTCATCCTTTAATCTTGTTACATCATCACGAATGGTGCAAGGCGTGTCGGAATAGCTGCGGTCGTTTAACTCCAAAAAATCAATTTTCATTGCCTAGATTAGGGGATTAATGAAAAGTTAAACCTTGAAGATTTGAAAGGGTATGAAATTCAAAACATGCATTTTCAAAAATTAATGACAAACTATACACCAATCCGAGAAGCGTTTACTGTATTTGGCCCTCTATTGACGGCAACACAGATGTACCAGAGCGGGAGATTTAATTCGTAATTCAATACTCATGATTGTGTATTGAATATCACTGTTGTGTACAATTCCCGGGCACAATTCTGTATAGCACACAATAAATAATGGATGGAACCCCCGACCTCGGGACACCGCAGTTTTACATCGGGGACACCGCAGTAATGGCGAAGTCGGATAGGTGTATAGACGAAGTTGGTTCTAAAGGGTTACTGTCACTTTATCAAAATTAAACGTGCCTGAAAGCATTTAATGAATATCCCGTAAGTCCAATGAACCGAGCTTTCCCAGCTTGTCTCACTTTTGCTAATGCTGGTAGCGTTTCGTTTACAATGGCATCCGTATGCTGGTTATCGTGTACCTGTAAATTAAAATATGATGGAGACCTGATCAGCCTAATCTAGGTTTATTCTTCGGAAACTGGGGGGGGGGGAAACAAGGCGGAACAGTCCGAAGAGTCATTTATAGTTCGAAAAGGGTTAAAATTACGGTTACTTTAGAGTATGCTTGGTTAGGAATATGTCGTTGGATTAGGGTTAGGAATTAGGTAATGGTTAGGATTGGTGTTATAGGGTCATGCCAGGGTTAGGGTCACAGTTAGTATTAGAGTCAGAGTTATAATGATTGGGTTTAGGATCAGGGCGTATATAGGCTCGAATATGAGAGCAATCATCGATTTGAAATTGGCTTTTGCAAAATTTTGTGCCAGAGGAGGGGTACAGAGTAATTATTATAGATCATTAGGCTACCGAAGGAGTCACTACAAGACGCACATACTTAGGATCTATACTCTGTTTTGTCTACTCACGGTATTAAATTCGCACTGACTTTCTAAGAACTTGTAAGTGATCGTGACAACACCAAGTTTTCTTTGGCTCCTTAATTGCATCTGTAAGCCACCGTGGTTAAGCCTATACAAACCCCGAGAACAAAGTATTACCCTAGGAGTATTACCTGAATGATATCCACGTAGTCTAACCCTAGATAGCGCAGGCTATCATCCACACTCTGAAGGGTCTTCTCCGCAGAAAAATCTAATATCGCTTCACGATTTGGCTTCATGTATCGACCCACTTTGGTAGCGATGTAGAACGTTTGTCGAGGAACATTTTAATCGCCTTTAAAATAGATACAGTACAAAATGTAGGTGATAATCAATTAATTAATAGCGTAAACTTCATTTAAAACAAAAGATAAGTGACATGGATAGGGATCATCTCGGTGTAAAAGGTGCGAAGGAATAAACTTTAGCACTTTGGTCCGCTGATATCAGCGACCCTCTGTTAAAGGTATCCAATGTTTCAAAAAATAAGTAACTTTTATTCAGTTGCTTTTTGGTAGGGTAGCGTGCAAGGGAAACAACCACCGCGACGATCTTGACCCACTTTTCCCGCCTTTTGAGTGCGCATTAGGTGAAAAGAGCACAAGTGAAGCTGAACAATAACTCTTTTCGGTCCATAAAAGTAATTATTAGTACATAAGTGACAGCATTTGTAAAAAATACCGCAGTCATGGTAGCGTTCAAGGCACATATAATAACCCATGCAGTCATGTGATAAAACAGCCATTGGGAGACAAGAAGTCGTCAATAGCGTTATTAATAGGCATAGGCTAAACAGCCTGAAAAAAGGGGTGCTGTTTCAGAAAGCTTAGGAGAGGGTCTTATTTTAAGCGGCTCATCCTCCTGAGCATTTTGACACCTTTAAAAAAATAATCGGTTGAAAAATGAGTTGGTGCGGGCCAAAAAACGACGTAGAAGGTGATTGGTTTTGGACCCCCTCTTTTACACTATTTTGAATATTACGGCAATTTTTTTATATTGTTTGATGGTTTTTAATGATAATTTACATAGTTTGAGGACCACTGGACCAATTTATGAAATTTTTACCAAAATTGTATCTTTTATTTTGAGTTAAAGCTCCAATTTAGGACGTGAGGGCGCTGTTCAGCCTAAAAGCTGTTTCGCATACACCCCTATTAAAATTTTGTTCTTTTTTATGACCAAATGAAAGCAATTTATAATTAACAGAATCTCCCCAAGTTTGAACTTTCTAGCTTATTTTGTTTTTGCGTAGTACCGATTTAAATATTTGAACAGCCGCTTCCATTGAATTACAAGTAATACAAAAGTTCGTTGACCCCTGTATGTTCCTATGGGCAGGTTCCCCCTAGATTAAAAATGAGCGCTACAGCCACACCAAATGTGATAAAATGCTATAAATTTTAGAATCTGTGTAATCAATGATTATCTCGAGTATATGATGAATTAAATAAAAATTCCTTTAAAAGGAATAGGGCGAGCAAATTAATTGTCAAGATAAAGGTGTAGTTCCATATTGATAAGTCCAAGTAAAATAAAAAACATGTTTGACGTCCAGGTTTTTGAAAAAAAGGAGGATTTTGTATCGCAGAATCGATACAAATACCCATATTTAGAGCTATTTTAGCGTGCACAATAATACCTGCAAAAAGGAGGAGGCCTCTTTTTATTTGTTGTTCTGAGGGGTAGGCCCCCTCTAATGATCTCAAAACCTTCCAAATTGTTTCTTATATATTGGGAAGGCTATAGAAAGCATCTCAACATCCTAGACATAATTTTTAACAAGTTATAACTGAATTTCAAAATATAAAAATATAATTGAAGAAACCTCCAAAAAGGAAGCGGGAGGGGACGTGAAACATGTTTATTTTTTTATTTGGCCTAATGCAGTATTACTTCGATTTTCACTTGTCATCATTAGCAGAGGAGTGAAAGAATTAAACTAAGGGACGCACCATTTGATACTGGGAGGGGTAGGAAGTTATTAATAAAACTATAATGAGGCTATTAATGTAGCCCAACTGTATGTAAAATCTGGCAATACCGCTAAATATTAAAGCAATGAAAATATCTGTTGCAATTTTCGGATTTGCATAAAAGTAATTCTAGTTCATCCAAGTTGTAAAACAATTATTTCTTTTAATACAAACACATTCCTTGGTAAAACAACTTTATAGCACTGTTTGTATATCAACATGAAGTAGTAATGACAAATTTAAATGTACACTATCGCCTCTGTAGTTTCCTGATTACATAGACAGCACGATTATTTTATTTTTTATTCTGCAACGCTGTGAGGAAATAAGTAGACCAAAACCCATCGCAATAGTGCGAGAACAAAAGTATGCGCGAAAAGGGCCATTAAATGACAAAGCGCCCTCACAGACTGATTTTACTCTAAAACATCAATTTTAAAGACACCAAACATTTTCTTTCGAGTTCGACACAAATTGCATAAATGACCTTCCTGGACCTAAATTCATCTATGAAATACCAAAATATACAATACATAATCTTTAATGTCACAATATTTGCTTAAAAGTAGAAAATTAAGGTCCAAATTACCCCCCCCCTTGTATGTCGTTTTTGGCCGGCACCAACTCATTTTTCAACCGATTATTTTTTTAAAGGTGTCAAAATGTTCAGGAAGATAAGCTGCTTCAAATAAGACCCTCCCCTAAGCTATCTGACACATCAAGGTTTTATAGCCAATCACTATTATTAATGGGTTTGCACTATTTTTGAATGTATTATCCCGCACTGTAAGCAGAATGCACTGATCTGTGTGTGTGTGTGTCGGGGGGGTGCAATGATACATTGACTACTGCTGACTGACGTTGACCAATGTCGCGATTTTGCTAAAGGAACAAGTTGAGACCAGTGTGATTTTCCACATATTTCGACCTTCGACCTTTTTGTATAGGCCTATAATTCAAGGACTGAGACAGGTCAAAGTGTACTTTTTCTGAATCCTTATGACGTGAGGAATGCATTAACATTTCACACCTTTATAGCCGGCCATGTTGGATTCATGCATATTAGACACTGATCACCACTTAGATTTTCCATGATTTTTGATATGTTTTTGTGTAAGCTTTTGGGAGATGGGCGCATGCGAAATGAATTGTGACGTAATTATTGAAATTTGACCATACCAAATATTATCACTGTTACATGATGGCATATCGTATGAGGTATGTCTTAAATGCAGCGAGCGAAGTCGAGCATACCTTTGTATATTGAGCTAGTCGATGGCAAACAAAAATTAGTTCAGATTTTATCATGTTTATGTAAATTATATATAGCAAATAAGTTGTTTTCGTTCGAAAACAAAAGGCTTTCACAATTTGAAGTTTACATGCATGTAGCTTGTTTATTTGATATTTATTATGAGCTTGTTTAGTACTATTTTTTTCCTTAGACATTGGTCTTTCAATTTCTGAAACAAAAATTAAGGATTTTCATTTGTACTAATTACTGTAACTCGTTAAGTCTAATTAGTCAGAGGTGGCTCATGTGGCGGAGGATCATAGGTGGCGGAGGATCACAATGCTGTACAATGGTGATCCTCCGCCACATGATCTTCAATAAACATTATTGATGGATTTCTACTTGTTTCTGTACTTGATCTCAGCCAAATGATATCATGTTTAGCATTCATTGCCTCAGTATTTGTTAATTAGACAATTAAAAATCACTAATTACTTGTTGCTACATTAATAAAGTTCGTTGACCTCTATGTACTTAATAGGGATTTAATGTAGGCAAGATTCAAAAGGATGCTACGGACAAACGAAACATGATAAAAGGCTCAAATTTTTTAAGCAGACCTTGGTTGTGATCCTCTTTACTTCAGCAAACTAAAAACTAGTAAAATTATAGAAAGTTTGCGACAAATTTTGATTCAAAAAGTCCATTTTTACGAAAACGCTTTGTCGAATTCTCTTTTAACTTTCAAAACTGGATTGTTGAGCTTATTGTACATCTAGTTACATGCCACAATCATGAAAATTTGCATCTCCAGTGCCAGATAAGGGGTGTTTTAAAGAAATGTATATAAATATTGACAGATTTTTGACCACCATATATCTACATAATTGAAGTACTTGACCGCTAAAAGTTGCATATGGCTAGGTGGGCAATTAAATAAACTATATTAAACATGTGTGAAAACTTTACATTATCAATGTACGTCGACACCCCTAACTGAATTAATATTTTCATTCTTATTTTGCTTGTTACACCCTGTATATTATATGGGTCACCCTGTATAATTACTCCCAATGTATGGTTTCTGAAATCGTCTGAGTATATGCTCTCAGAATATATACTTTTATTGGGTTCTAATGTAAACTTTTGAAGTTATAGTACCAAACCTGTAAAAGCATGTGATTTGTTTGAAAATACACATGCAACGTAACTGGTGCCCAACATAAAAATCATGACCCTATACGGTTAAGTTGATTCTCACGATTAGGCTGAAACTTATGATTGGGGTTGATACACTAAGCCAAAAAGAAACTTACAATTTTCACAAGGTCATATCTTAAAATCTTGTTCATCAAAATGAACCAAAATTACACACAGGATTACTTCAATCATCATCAGTCGGCTGCGGAGCTTTCTCCAACTAATGCGATTTTGGGCAAGCAAAACAATTTTGTTTGGCTGCAGCATCCCATCAGTATCTCCCAGGAGGTGCTGGACACACTGTTAGTACAGTGTGCGTGGCCGTCCCGGTTTCCTCTTCCCATGTGGTGGAATACAAAGCGCATATTCTCTCACAGGCTCGCCATCTCCAAGACGCAGCACATGGCCGAGAAATCTGAGCCGATGAATCCCGACTCCGGCAACCAGTGGAGTGGCGCCGGCCAGGCTGCAGATGGCCCCACCCCGAATCCGATCCACACGCCCGACGTCCAACATGACTCTGCAGCAAGACGCTGCAAACGCATTGATCCGTCCTCCACGTCCCTGGCAATCACCCACGACTCGCACCCGCACAGAAAGACAGCAACACACGCCGTCTGAAACAGCTTGACCCCTGTTTCGACCGGCAGGGACGGGCCCCTCCAAAGGCGCCCAGCCTCCAGAAAGCCGCCCAGGCCAGCGCCCCTCCTCCCTCCAGGTCTCCAACACCAGAGCCCACCCCGGAACCCAAATACCTGAAGCCTGTGACATGGCTGATGGTACCACCACAGACCTCAAGTGCCGGCCGGGCGTCACAGCCCGCAGTCACACATTCCGTCCCAGGTGCGCCGACAACAAGGCCCAGATCCGCCGCCGCAGCCGCAGTCCCAGCAAGCCGTGAAAGTCCACGGAAGACTCCAGCAGGGCAACATCATCAGCAAAATCCAGGTCATTCAACATCCCGGCAGGACACCTGCTAGACTGACACGGGCAGGCAACAACCCCAGCGTCAATTCCAGAAGTCGACCCCATCAGAAGGCAGTCCACCAGGACAATGAACAGGAACGGCGCCAACACACCACCCCGAAGCACTCCAGCCGTCACCCGGAAAGGCTCTGAGACACTGCCATCCACCACAACGGCACCACTGGAGTCCCTGCAGAGCACCCGGATTCAATACTCTACTCTAAACACATGTCAGTAACCAAGCAATTGTCCTACTGACACAACAGCAAAATGCACTGATATGGAACAGCTTCCTGGACCACATTCACAGTCCAATAATTGGCATCTGTTCAACGCTCTCACAGATTTCTTGTGCTGGTGCCAATTATTGGGCTGTGAATATGGTCATGGTGGTCCAGGAAGCTGTACCATATCAGTTCATTTTGCTGTTGTGTCAGTTGGACAACTGCTTGGTTACTGACATGTGTTTAGAATATAGTATTGAGGCAATCCTGTGTAATTTTGGTTAATTTTGATGGACAGGATTTTAAGATATGACCTTGTAAAAATGATAGGTTTCTTTTTTGGCTTAGTGTATTTGGAAAAGAAATACTGCCGAAATTTCCATATATAGTAAGTTTATACACTATCGTCATTATCATTTCGAAAGTTGAACAAGAAACATACTCGCCCAATGTTCATTTCGGATTTCCCCATTCCATACCATGGTGATGTATCTATATAGTTGATACCATTGACGAGAGCATCGCGAACTGATTGTACACCTTTCTCCTCATGAAAATCACCATACCATCCGCCAAGAGGTGCACCACCTGTATGAGAGAATCGTGTAATGTTAAAATCAATTTGCTCAAATAAACTGTCAAAATTTATCAAAATTAACATTCTTGTCTTCACAAGAAACGTGGTAATTTGGATTCTGGATTCGTCCAGAGAAAGGCGGGAGTCTATTGACTAAACCTCAATTTCACTATTGCGGCTCCCCCCCCACGCCCCTAAAATGTCAGCTCATCCTCCTCGTGGTATCATGGTTTACGACCATATCAAAATATTTAGTCAGGTAAAGTATTATTCAGATTTCCTTTTACAAATTAAGCGTACTGCTAGCCGTCCAGCGCGTATTTTACACATGGTCCAATGCACACGCTTGACGTCGCGCACGTATACGCGATGGTTAACTTGTAAAAGGAAATCTGAATAATACTTTAAATAGAACTTGATTATGACTGTAAAGTTGGGTATGACTACGATTTGTTGCTTTTTATGTTGACCTCTGAGGTGTATTATAGAACAAGAATCTGGAGGGTGTCCAGTGTGAACCCCTGAGCCTTCCGAGATATCAAGGGTCAAAGTTTACACAGGGGTTAAAACTCATACTTGTTCTGATTTAGTTAAAACTTATTCCAAAATATTCGTAGGATTCAGAAAATATATAGTTTGGCCTACCTACAACTTATTAGTCTGGAATTCTTAACGTTAAGGTCGAAGGACAACATTTTGGCTTTAGGTAAAAAACAAAACATTTTCATCAAAATGGTCTCCAAAATGGTCAGTTTGTTGCAACAATAATAATTATTTAAATAATAAATAGTTTGCAATACCTAAGATGTTTTGTTACCTGGGTAACACAGTTATCGAAATGGATCGATACCCATCCAGTCCTATTGATTGTGACATATTTTGCTGTGATTCCTAGATAACAAATACCCTAGATAGTGCAAAGTATTCTTTTTGAGATAACAAAACCAAAATCCTTGGGCCTAACTACAGACAGATAAGTTGTAGATTTGTCAAACTTTTGACCCCTGTATACACTTTGACTTTGGAATGTTGGGATTGCTCACGGGTGCCGATTGGGCACTCAATTTTTGCATTTAGAGCAAAAATATTACGCTTAAAGGGTCATACAGACTCCGAATATTCGACGTAGAATATTTGATGTAACATGTCTTCGTTATTCAATCTATTCCAATTCCATTTCCAGTAATGTTTAACTTCTAACTAATAAAAAGTCTGTATATGAATTAACAATTTGGACGGCGGACCTACATGTATGCCCATCCAAGTAACAACGCAGTGATTACATGTAGCCTAAATATTACAGAGCAGATAGGGCTACTGCCTTTTTGTTTGATTCATTCTGCTCCCGCAAATACCGTCTACAAGATTTCACACCACCAAATAGGATTATACGGTCGTGCGTCCAATGCATTTCTCAGAAAAAACTTGAATTACCCTTGGTAAGCATTAAAATGAGCTGAAATTTGCATAATTTTGACTAAATTTGGATTGGTCATGATTAGTAATATCAAATCCTGCAAGTGTACCACAGATGGGAGAGATCGATTTTTTTTAAATGATTTTAAGCAGTCTTTTCTGTACAGAAGGAGTTTAAGTACTTGGGAAGTATCTTTTCTGAGGATGGAAGTATCACCAGAGAAATAGAGACACGATGTCAAAAGGCCAATAATAGTATCTACCAACTAGGCCCGCTTCTCACACATCCTGCAATACCGATGGATACAAAAGCAAAACTCATCAATGCCATATTTTTCCCAACTCTCTGCTACCAGTGCCAAACATGGACTCTCAACAATAGAACAACCCCAAAGCTCATCACCTGTGAAATGAGATGCCTAAGAAGAGCAGCTAATAAGTCAAGGAGGGATAAAATCAGGAATGAGGATATCAGAAAGATGGTGGGCACCACACCAATCACAGAATATGTTGCAAAACAAAAAGTTAGATGGTTCAGTCACCTTATGCGAATGGCCCCTAGCCAACCTGCAGCAAGAACATATAACAGCAAAACAACAGGAACTAGGGCTAGAGGAAGACCAAGGAAGAGGTGGGCAGATGGAGTAAAGGAAGTACTCGCAAGTCATGGGATTACCATGAGTGGGGCTACCCGACTCGCCCAGGAAAGAAAGTTACATTTCCCCACGACGCTATGAAAGGCAAAAGTGGTGGATAAAAGTAAAAATAAGTTTCTGTACAGAAACACTGGCATGATTTTGCAGGTAAATTAGGTAATTCCCAGACATCATAGACTTCGAGGGCCAGTCGTAAAAAATAATGACGGTCAACCTATATTTTTCCCAGTCAGAGGGATCAGGCTAGGGCTAATTTCAACCATCATAGCTGTCGCTAAGAACTGAGTCGCTCTTGAGAAGAAAAAAGGACGTTTTCTTGAGGCGAATTTAGTACATATCTCTATGAGGATTTATTTGGTGGTGTGATATCACAAGCATGATTATGCCTCTAAACGAGGACCAAAGGCAAATACCCTTCACAAAAATATTATGATATATCGGTCTTACAATAATACGTGTTTGTGCAGTCGCCTGCAGTAATATAGTTGTTCAAACTCCAAATAATGTTTTTGTGAAGAGTATCTGCCTCTCATATCTTCCGTCAAAAAACCCTCGTTTAGAGGCATACGGTATATTCTTGTAGACGGAATTTTACGGTAAAGTAAACCACATTGCTCACCGTTCTCGATAGAATTTCAGTCATTAATAATTAGACTCTGTAAAGCAAGCGTTAACACGGCTACCTAAGCTGGTTGGGGTCAGAACCAAAAATGGTGCCAAATTCAGCAGCCAATGAAAGGGGCGCGTTTGGAGAAGTCTTTAGGTGTAGGCCTATAATTCATACTTGATTTGGTGTTCCAAAATATAGTACACGTATTACTATTAGGATTATGATTGTTTAGTAGTGCTAGAAATATGTTTTGGGTTAGAATTTGAATTAGGGTTACATTTGCAGAAGAGGGATACGGTTAAGAGGGTCCACTATGAGATTATTGAGATATATCTTACAAGCTGTTAGGCAACTGGAAGAAAGATGGCTTCATCAAGATTCAATGTGAAGTCAGAAGATAAGAGAAAAATGGCAAAGTCCGCCAAAGACTGAAAATGTTATCGATAACAACCTGTAATGCACATAACAGGCACCGCATTTCAAAGTTTGGGAGGCAGATACCCGGGGGGGGGGGCACTCGACTTTGGAGGTGACGGGGATGTGCGGACAGCAGTTCGAAACTAGGGGTCTTTCGGTGAGAGCCTAGACACCGAAAAAGAGGGTCTTTCAGTGAGAAGGTTCCAAAAAGGGATTTCCGTGAGACTGGGGAAATTCTGACCAAAAAAGAGGGTCATTCAGTGAGACTGGGAAAAATTTTGGGTCAAGATATAAAAGTTGATGAAAAAATTTCAAAATTTCAAAACAATTTTTGAAAAAGGGGGTCTTTTGGTGACAGAAAAACAAACAAGGGGGTCATTGGGTGAGAGGAGTTCAGTAAAACAAAAAAGGGGGTCATTGGGTGAGAGCGAGTTGAAAAATGGGGGTCAATGTGACCGCACATCCCCGTCACCCGTTTTAACGGGATGGGGGCAGATATCTTAATTAATTCAGTCTGCATCCAAAGTTGAATGCAGTATCTGTATGTAATCATCGAAGCAAATATTGCATTTTTATTTAGGATGAAAGACCTATACTTACCATAGCCAATAACGGATACATTCATTCCCGTATTCCCCAAAGGGTTGTATTGCATTTTTCGGACGGAGTCTTCATCGTGAAATTCCTTGACAAATGTTTCAGGTAATCTGAAGAATAGTGAACAAATACAGTGTGGGTAAGATGATCGTTCATAACTTTGTTGTAGGCGTGGTACACTTTGTAATCATACAACTTAGGCTTATAAATGAAAGCCATATTCTAATCAGGCCCCAGCGGGGAATCAGGCCAACGATACTCTGTAGTAAATGCCTATACGATGGAGTCACATCGGCCCATGATGCAGTCATGTGTACAGTAGAATTCATCTCGACCTTTGCAGGACTTAAACCCCATTAAAAGCTATTAAACCAAGATAACACTCATTGAAGCAGCTCAACTGATTAAATCAGATCTTCTCTGGTTGTGCACAAGTGTCTGTTTTACATGTGCGACATCACAATAAAGCTGGTATTATAGCTTCAGTTGGGTAACCGATTATAAAGGAAACGAAAGGAAACAATGGTATGTGTACCTTTGTTCACGAAATGAGACAATGACCTGCTTTTTGTTAACCAGCATTCTTCAAAATGAGCAACATAATGATTGTTGACTTAACACGGTTTGGAAATAATTTCTTCATATTTTTTCTGTCGTTTACATATCCTTCCTAAAACACAAAAGTGCGACCCTCTCCAAACATCTAAATTAGCTAAAAATTTAGGACATGTTACAAAACTATATTTTCTAGAACCTATTTAGAATAGTTTAAATGTAGCTTGTACCGTTTTTTGTGGCATCCTGCAGAACGGAGCGGTCCGTTACCAATATAGCTCAATATTTTCGGTCAAATCTCCATTCAATTAACACGGGGAGTTGGCTAGCTATGAGCTAGCTATGCTTTGCCCTCACTCATATTTTACAAAAGTGCGACCATTTCTGAACATCTAACCTAGCTGTAATTTTTTAATTGGCTGGTTATTTTTCACACAGTGATGTTAACTAGGCAAGTGTCCATTCTTCCAACATACATCATTTGTAGAGGTCACGCGTCAATGGTGAGAGCACTGTGTATTGTGTATAGGAAAACGGACAGTAACTGCAGTATGCCTTGCATCTATGATCTATCTAGTTTGTGACCACGTATCACCGCTCCGAATTTTGATTCATTTTTCGAGTCACATTTTTGTCTCGTCGATTAGCCCCGCCCTTCAGCTGTCAATCATCAGGAATCCAGTGTCATAACCAATATCATTGTCTAAGACAACGAACACAGTTGTGGTGTGACCATTAATGACCTTTGACCCCAAAATCTCTGAACACCCCATAGACATTGGCTATTGCCAATGCATGAGTGCACGTGGCATCACTCTGCTGTGTTATTTGTGCCAGAAGAGACATTTTGAAGGAATTTCGTTTCGGACCGGAAGTGACCTTTTAATAACTTTGACCCCAGATATGTATAGTAAAATGTATATATACGCAACTTTAATTACGAATAAAATCTTAAAGCTATAGAGACCTATTTCTTGTTCAAGTGATTGTGTGAAAATATGGATAAAAAAATAACATTTACAGATTGGTGTTTGTCTGCAAAAATGCAGAGAAGCCTAAGCCCTATACTTGAACACGTGATGGTTTATCATTGAACGTGTGAAAAGACGTTTTGAACACATTTTAAGACGTGCGTGTGTTAACAATAGTAACATGTTGCATTCGTATTCATATTTGCAAGCGTTAATGTGTTAATTCATGAATGAACTTGAACAGCACCTAATGTATACTTAATTGTACAAGCATTGGCCATCAACACGTTAAAGTGTTTCAGTTTTACGTACCTAGGCATACTCTGTATTTTTTGCAATATCAGTGGACTTAAATATGCCCATAGTTTCGAATTGAATGCATTATTGCTAATTAGATTGACAATGCATGAAACAGAAAATCGGATTAACACCGTTTCACAGTCCCTCTTCATCTGTGGCGAATTCTTCAAATTAGACGTGTAATGGTGAAATTAGAAGCATTAGAACAAAATTGAATTCACAATAATGAATAGTGCTGATCATACATTAATTTGATTGAGCTAAAATGAAATCGATTGCTCATGATGCAAAAAAGAAAGCGGGATTTGTTGCGATCATTCAATCTGGCACGAAAAAGAACGACCCTTTTATTAAACAGAACACACAAGTTGCAAAATTGACCGGGAAATCCTATAAATAAATGGTAAAAACCCAGAACGTATACACAAGAAAAATGGTTGGCTCCATATACTGATCTACAGTAAGCCAAATAATTCAGGTACCAGTTGTGTTCACACCTGTATATCCTAAATAAAGACAAATATGTCAAAATTAAAACAAGCAGCCAATACCTATACTCTTTGACTCTGATTTAAGACCTTATTTGTTGACATTGGTTGTGAATTAAAGAAACAGTGATCTAAAACGACTCAAAAGTTGCACTTTTGTGTTCCAATCAATGAAAGAACGACGCTAGTTTTAATCGTGCTAATCAATGGAAGCACGGCGCTATAGTTCTCTTGTTCGCGAACGCTTTGTGTACAAATCAATATTATAGGGCATGCAATGGTGTTAACTGCAAGTTTTAAATTGGTATTTCTGGGTTTTTGGATCGTCGTGTCTTTATTTCTTGAACAATTTCAACGAATGAGGTCTTAAATTCGAGCTAAAAGATGGAGCTTTTGGATGCTGGTTCCAATTATTACATATCTGTGTTTATTTAGGATATACAGGGGATGAACATAACTGGTACCTTAGCCACATGCAGTCCGGCGAGTCAAAATCGATATGTATTGTGCATGTGTATAGGCCCATGTATTGTCGTATTTCTGTATGTAGAACACGCAATTATCAACAATTTAGCGCTATAATACACATTAATGTTTTTAAGCAGATAAAATTGCCACGTGGTATGTTGAAGTTGCGTAGGCGAGCGCCCGAAGGCGCTGGAAGTATACTGTATCTATGATAGCGGCGTGGGTTCGAGCCCCACCTCTGCCGAACTCAATTTACTTTTATTTTTAATTTCTTATTAGGGAAATGTAGCTGGGAGAATTTATGTATGGCGTAGGGAGGAGTGGGGTATCAACAATTCATGTGTAAACATACCGTTAATGTGCTATGTTATTTTGTTTAACACCAGAATTGAACCCCTTAATGACATTTGACCCCTAATCTGTTTACAATTTATAGACATTGGGTAATAACAATGCATTTGCGCAAATGGTGTCACTCTGCTACGTTGTTTGTGGCAGAGAAGCATTTTGAAGGTATTTTGTTTTACACCGGAAGTAACCCCTTAATGACCTTTGACCCCAAATCTGTGTATGATTTATATACACTGGGTAATGACAATGCACGTGTGCAAGTGTCGTCTGTGCTCTACGTAATTTATGAGAGAAGTAGCATTTTGAAGGTATTTCGTCTTACACCGGAAGTGTCCCCTTAATGACCTTTGACCTCAAATCTGTGTATGATTCATAGACACTGGGTAATGGCAATGCATATGCGCAAGTTGCGTCCCCGTCCTACGTAATTTGTGGGAGAAGTAGATATGCTAAGAGGTATAATTCTGACTAGTGCTATCAGAATACTCAAATAGCAATATAATGGTGAAGACCTATTAGTGTATAAATTCTGAGCCATGTGAACTAGCTCGTACACTTAACACTAAACACTACCTGTACCATTACTATCGCGTGCGAATTCTAAGCTAATAATAGTCTAAATACTAGAGTTCTCGACCCCGGGGTTCTCGAGTAATCAAGTTGGAGTCCCAGCACTACAGCGGACGGCACCGACATGATCATGACCATTGACGTACGCGGGGGGGGGGTGTTACGGGTGTGAAACACCCCCCTTGTGTCTGTCCAAAAGAAAATGGGGGGAGAAAAGGCAAAGAAAGAGAAAAGAGAGAGGGAGAGAGAGAGAGAGAGGGGGGGAGAGGGGGAGAGGAGAGGATGGAGATGAACAAGGCATATGGGACATTATTATCAAATTATCATAGACCTATAATAGATGCCTTAACTACACCCACACAAATTTTTCTCACCCCTGGCTTTACCCGGTATTGACCGGCAACGTACGTAAATGTGTCGATTAATGTTAACCCCCCCCCACACACACACACACCCCCACACACACACACCCCCACATGTACACACACACATCATCATCACTCAGTCACACCTATAGGGGGCCTACCATGTATACCCTGGTAACGTACGTACGTAAAGGTTTTAATTGTCAACCTCTCCACATTGTCACACCCCACACCCTACCCCCGGACCCTACCCCGGCAACGTACTCACGTAGGCCTTTAGGTTTTAATTGTGCAAATTGAGTTCGGGCCTTTTTTCTGTTTGAAGCAATGATTTAAATAGTGTAAAAATTATGCACCAAATAGCTTCAATCGGACCTTCATTTTGCACATTTTTCCAACTTCTGCAGGAGGGAAAACTCTTGTTCACGAATGGCTTCACGGACCATTATTTCACCAATTTTCGGATTTTTCAAACTAAAATTTTATACACTAATAGTAGTGGTGGGTTATTTAATCCTGATGTTTCAAATTTCTTAGGGAACAGGCTTATTTGATAGAGTATGATCTCCTGAGCATTTTGACACCATTTTCATCCAAATCGGCCAAAAAATTAGTTTTTGGACAGGGGGTCTGTGGGGGGTCTGAAAATTAATATTTTTGACAATAATCATTATTATATGCGTAATTCTGTTAAAGTTGAGAATTCTAGAATTCCATTTATGAAAGTTGCATAAAAATGGGAACTGTCGTTTTCTTAAAATGGCCGTTTTACGTCCAAATATGGATGTGAGGGCGCTTTGCATAAAACACGCACACGTTCTTTTCACAAGAAATTTAAATGATGCCAGTTTGAAGATAATCACATGTGGCATATCCTCAAGAAATTTGGGCATTATATTGCTTTTCGTTTGACCGTGGCACCATTTTCCGTATTCCCAGGAAGCCTTCCATTGAATTGTACACGTTTTAAAGTGTATTGACCAGTTAAATGGGAACATTCTATGAAATATTCAAATGGCTGCCAAAATCAAACCGTACTATGTAAACCACTCAAATTTCTTGAGCAGGTGCTAACTATGATTATCTTCATACATACATCATTGAAATTTCCGTTTGAAAGGTCGTTTGCATATTTTATGCAAAGCGCCCTCACATCCATATTTGGACGTAAAACAGCCATTTTAAGAAAACGACAACTCCAATTTTTATGCAACTTTCATAAATGGAATTCTAGACATCAATTACATACAAATCAGCACCAACTTTAACAGAATAAGGCATATAATAATGATTATTGTCAAAATTATTGATTTTCAGACCCCCTGTCCGAAACTTGTTTTACCGGCACCAACTCATTTTTTGGCCTCAAAAATTGGCCTCATAGGCCATGTCGTTTTTGAGAAATGGCCCTTTGAAGTTTGGCCCAGAACCTTCCCCCCCCTTTTTTGGCACTCGCAAGTGTCATTGGTGATTTTTACCAACTTTGGTGGCTCATAACTTCTTGTTCTATTAAAACAGATATAAAGCTGCAATCTTGGATTCTATAGCTAACCTTATCATTATGTCATATTTTCAGAATCTGGCTCTAAATTTCAGATATCTGCTTTCCTTTTAAAGTTATGAGCACCCAAAGTTGGTCATTTATTCAACCGCAAGTGTGATTTTGTCATTTTGGGGGTCCCCTGGTGCCAAAAATATGTGGTCATATGACTCAAATGTCATAGATACATTGTCTATGGGTACATATCTGAGCCCACAAGCAAGTTTGAGCAAATCAAACCATTAATGGAGGAATGAGCGGCATCCAAAGTTGGGTTCAGGTGAAAATTTGCTGGAGCCCCCCCCCCCCCCCTCTTTCTGACCAATGGTTGACCATGTTGACAGTTGAAACATGAATTGAAATTTACAGCCATGAAACGTACTTATGAGACCTACCCAGAAACAAAAATTTAGCTTTGGTACTCAACTCCATCATAGTTAGATGGCTCTTGAAAATAGGGAGAAAAAACTGTTATTTCTTGTCTAAGGGTGTTGAATTCGGCAGCCATAGTAACAAAATATGCCAAATTTTACTAAGTATATGTGCATATTTTTGGGTCGTACATTACAGACCACTCTAGATGTGTTTATTAGCCTCTAAAACACACCCAGAACATATTTCATATGATACTTGAGGTAACTTGTGAAAAAACTTTGTCAAATTTTGCTGATTTTGTTGTCATGGTTGCTGAATTGAACACCCTTAGACAAGAAATAGCAGGTTTTGCACCCTATTTTCAAGCTACCATCTAACTATAATGGAGTTGAGTACCAAAGCTGATTTTTTGTTTCTGGGTAGGTCTCATAAGTATGTTTCATGGCTGTAAATTTCAATTCATGTTTCAACTGTCAACATGGTCAACCATTGGTCAGAAAGAGGGGGGTCTCCGGCAAATTTTCACCCGAACCCAACCGCTCATTCCTCCATTAATGGTTTGATTTGCTCAAACTTGCTTGTGGGCTCAGATATGTACCCATAGACAATGTATCTATGACATTTGAGTCATATGACCACATATTTTTGGCACCAGGGGACCCCAAAAATGACAAAATCACACTTGCGGTTGAATAAATGACTAAGTTTGGGTGCTCATAACTTAAAAACGAAAGCAGATATCTGAAATTTAGAGCCAGATTCTGAAAATATGACATAAGGTTAGCTAGAATCCAAGAATGCAGCTTTATATCTGTTTAGAACAAGAAGTTATGAGCCACCAAAGTTGGTAAAAATCACCAATGACACTCGCGAGTGCCAAAAAGGGGGGGTCCGGGCCAAACTTCAAAGGGCCATTTCTCGAAAACGACATGGCCTATGAAGCCAAATTTTTGTATGGGTTCATTGTGGCCACAAAAGATTATTCTGATGGAATTTCATCAAAATCTGAGAGGGTCACCTGGGAACTTTTCAGAATATTGGTTGATTTGACATGGACTGACCCATAGGCCTATGCAGGGCTGGAAAAAATGCAACATTTCCCGGGAACATCATCAAACTTTCCCTCCAAGTTTGCAAAATTTCCCTCCAGTATTGAAAATGTTTCCATTATTTGCTATGTATTTTTTTGTTTAGAAGACAAACATTTCCCTCCAAATAGCAAAATTTCCTGGGAACATGGTTCCCAAGTTCCCCACTTTTTCCAGGCATGATGATATACCATGCTCCTACTGCAAAGAAAATCCCTGAAAATCAACAGAAAGAGATTTATGATATATTTAAAAACACAATTATTTATTTGCATATTAAAAAGTTTGTTAGAAATCAACATTTATTCAAAATAATGAAATATTTGGCCAGCAATTTGTTTTGAGCGGAGTAGGGTAACGGGAAACTTTGAATCGACTTTCATTAGCCTAGCCCTAATAGTGCCAAAATTGTCCACCAAAAAATCGCTTCAATTAGGTCTTCATTTCCCAAAAGTTTCTTAATTCTGAGGGGGGCACATCCCCCCTCAGACACCCCCCTGCGTCGCGCAAGCGCGACGCGATACCGCTACGCGGCCATTTCTTTATTTTAGTATTGTTTATCATCACACTCCCCTTTTTTTTAAATTCCTGCGTACGCGCCTGATCATGACAGAGGCTGTGCTTACGTTAATAGTAATACTCACTGCGTTACAGTTGTTTGAGACGATTTCATACTCGCATACTACCGTCACCTCCAGTAGATTCTCCAATTAGGCCTACTGCTAATTTAAGTGTGTTAATTTAACTGAATGCTGTTTCTTTCTCGTAAAAATTAATGTCCGTGCTCCGCTATCTCTAGCCTGTCACCCAAGCCTGTGGGTGCACACCACTAAATAAACGTCTCATTGAAATACACGTGAAAATACAAAAAAGTAAGTTTGTTTTTCTGCTGTAACAGTATTTTTTATTGTTTTGATCACACCAATCTCTTAAATAAAGATAACATGTTTATTAAAATTTGAGTTTTTAAAACAAGTGAAGACAAATTTGGAAGATAAGAACCACTGAATAGCGCCATCCCCGAATTTCATTCCATTAAAAAGGTCAAAAGGTCACCACTGTGGCTAGCAGCAAAAAATTTCGCTCCGTCCATCGGTGGACAATTTTATCCAAATTTAGTTATTTATTTTCATCTTTCACGCGAGTTTTATCAACAATTCAGTTATTTTAACTATCTAGCATTCCGTGTTTCGTGATTTTCGTCATTCTCGCATTTTTGGAAGATATATCTTCAGTTGAAAATTTTGATGTTCCCGCGTCTGGAGAATTGCTAGCGGCCATATTGCCTTTGGCTATATCCTGAATACATCTTGGACCCACCCAGCGACTTTTTCAGCGTGGATATTACTTGTACTTTCGGTGTTTTTTATCAAACAGTGGCGCAGTTTTTAACTCTTTGAAATAAATTTGCAGTCTTTTTATGAAATACCTTGTGTCTTCAGTGCGCATTTTAACATTTTGAAATAATTTTCCGCGATTTTGATGTGTAAATTTTAATGACGCAATAAGGGTGTCGCCATCTTGCCACATCTTATCAGCCATCTCGTTACATTACTTCTCTGAATTACTCAACCGCATAGTGCAATAATGGGATTTATGAATGCATCACCATACTGTTCTTTGTTTGCTACGTTGTTTATCATGTTTTGGAGGATCCTAAATACGCCTGTAGAGTTGGATTTGCCTGACTACCATTGCGAGCATTGGTCGTCGACATTGACTAACGGTACAGATTTGGTCATTCGGGATTTATGGGTGAGTTCGTTCCATATTTCTTCTCAGTCACCATCTAGTAAAAAAAAAAAAAAGCATTTGCTGTCAAAAACCTGAACTTAAAAACTCAGTTATGCCTGCTCATTCTGCTTTGTGGAGACATAGAAAAAAACCGGGCCCTACTTATGTGCCTAAGTACCCCTGTGCTATATGTACAAAAGCAGCAAAATGGGGCCAACAAGCCATTGAATGTGACAATTGTCAGGAGTGGTTCCATCGCGAATGTATCGGTTTGAGTGAGGATATTTACAATGTTTTGGCTCAACATGATTCATATTCATGGATTTGCTGCTCATGTGGAATTCCGCATTTTGAACAGTACACTTTTGGAAATTCTAGCATTGACCTTTCAAACAGTTTTGATCCACTATCAAATTTGGACTCGGAAAGCGACCTGTTAACTAGTCTTGATTGCCAAAATTCAAGCGTCAGCAGTATTGACTCTCTACCAAGCTCATCAAACCTTTGTGATAGCTTGCCTGCTCATTGTTCTAGCCCAAAGCCTGCAAAAAAGGCAAAGCAAAAACTAAGCCCAAGCATAAGCCGCTTAAGATTTTGAATGTAAACTGTCAAAGTGTTAAAGGTAAAGCAGCTAGTTTTCATTTGCTTCTGGAATCAGAGGATCCAGATGTCATTGTTGGGACTGAATCGTGGCTACATGATGGAATTTCATCGGGTGAAATTTTTCCGCCTCATTACCAAGTTTTCCGCAAGGATCGCGAAACTGATCCACACGGGGAGTGTTTTTAGCCATCAAAATACTCTTATTGCTTCTGAAGAAAAAGACTTAGCTACTCAGACTGAATCAATCTGGGCAAGCATCCACGTTAAGGGTGTCAGCCCAGTGTATATCGGGGCTTTTTACAGATCTCAAACGACAAATGAAGATTATATCAAACAATTAGACATTGCTCTTAGCAAAATTCCTAAACAAGCGTCAATATGGTTGCTGGGAGACTTTAACCTGCCAGATGTAGACTGGGAAAAGTTTGCTTTTAAAAGTGGTGGCAGGTATCCAGCCCCTAGCAAGGCTATGATTGACATTGCAATGGACCATAACTTATTCCAAAAAGTCGACAAGCCAACAAGGGAAAAAAGTATTTTGGACTTGTGCTTTACAAACAGCCCATCGTTTGTCAAGAATGTTAGTGTTCAAGCAGGCATCAGCGATCACGATGTTGTTGTTATTGATGCCGATGTGAAACCTAAGCTCATGCGCCCAGCTAAACGCAAAATCTTTTTGTATAAAAAGGCAAATTACCAAAATATCTCTGATGATGTTAGTGCTTTTGATCAGAAGTTATCGCCAGACTTTATCAGAAATCATAGTGTGGATGAAATCTGGTCGCTCTTCAGAGATACACTTTTGGCTTCAATGGACAAACATATCCCTTCTAAAATGAGTACCTCAAGGTTCAATTTGCCTTGGGTAAACCGCAACATTAAGAAAGACATTCGCAAGAAAAAGCGTTATTATAAACAAGCCAGGAAGAGTGGGACTTCCAAAAGTTGGGAGAAATTCAGAACTCAGCGTAGAAACACTGATAGGAAGATTCGCAGGGCCTACAGAAATTATGTGAGAGATACGGTTGGGGGTAGCCTGAAAGAAAACAATACAAAGCCTTTCTGGAATTTCCTGAAAACCAAGAAACAGGAAGTGTTTGGTGTTTCCACCCTGAAGACAGCTGATGGAAAGTTTGCTTCATCGACAACAGAAAAGGCAAATGCACTTAACGATCAATTTTGCTCGGTATTTACAAAGGAGGACCACAGAAATGCCCCTAGTCATAAGACTCATGATATAACAGACATATCCGGCATCACTATAACCACTCCTGGTGTCGAAAAGCTGCTGAAAGAGATCAAGCCAAACAAAGCTGCGGGCCCAGATGAAATACCCGGCAGAGTTCTACGCGAATGTGCATCGAGCGTGGCTCCTGTTTTAAGCAAGATCTTTAATAAGTCTCTGTCTTCCGGTGAGCTCCCAAGAGATTGGCTGAATGCAAACGTGGTGCCACTTTTCAAGAAGGGAGATCGTTCAGACCCGGCGAACTATCGTCCTGTATCCCTTACATCTATCTCGTGTAAACTACTGGAGCACATTATCCACCATCACATAATGAATCATCTAGATTATCATAACATTCTGTATGACAAGCAGCATGGCTTCAGAAAAGGACTCTCTTGTGAAACCCAACTTGCAGGTTTAATTGAAAAAAAAAAAAAAATTGTGGACTCTAAAGGCCAAGCTGACTTAATAATAATGGATTTCAGTAAGGCCTTTGACACCGTGCCGCATAAACGCCTGCTTCTTAAACTTCACAATGTTGGGATACGAAATAATATCCTCACCTGGATTGAGAGCTTTCTGACTAAAAGACATCAAAAGTTGTTCTGGAGGGGGCATCGTCATCAGAAGCCACAGTGACATCTGGTGTGCCCCAAGGGACGGTTCTCAGGCCATTGCTGTTTTTAATATACATTAACGATTTGCCAAATAACATCAAGTCCAGAGTTAGGTTGTTTGCTGACGACTGTATAGTATATAGAGAGATTAAGTCATCAAGCGACCAGCTTCAGCTTCAGGCAGACATAAATGAAGTCTCTGATTGGGAAAAAACATGGCAGATGAGCTTTAATAAAAACAAATGTTTTTCGATGGGAGTTACGCATAAAAGGAAACCTGAAATCCAAACGTACAACATGGACGACACTCCATTGGAGGACGTCAAAAGTTATCCTTATCTTGGTGTAGAGATATCTAAAGACTTGAACTGGGGTTCTCATATAAACAAGATCAGTAACAAAGCAAATAGAATGCTGGGATTGCTACGGAGAAATATATTCAGCTGCCCTGCAGATGTTAAATCAATTGCCTATAAGGCACTTGTTCGACCCAGGTTGGAGTACTGTAATACTATCTGGGACCCACACCACAAAACTCACAAATATAATGTCGAGAAAATTCAAAGAAGAGCAGCGCGTTTCGTCTCAAGAGACTACAGCAGAGAAACAAGTGCATCTGCTTTGGTTCAAGACCTAGGATGGGACACTCTGGAAGTTCGTCGCACTAAAGCCAGGCTAGCCCTGATTTACAAGGAGTCACGGGGACTGTTACCCAGTAACATAGAACAATTTATTCATAAAAACACTTACCACTCTCGCCGTATGCATGGACAATATTCATATAAGACACCCAGTTTCAACAAGGATTGTTTAAAATATTCACTCTATCCAAGAACTTTACCTGAATGGAATCTTTTGCCTGAGGAAATGAAGTTGGCACCGAGCGTGGACAGTTTTAAAACTGCTTTAGATACTTTGGACATAAATAATTTAGTCATCCGCGCACACTTCAGGATTTAATTTGCTGCTACCCACATGACCAGACCTGTACCGAGATAACCCTACAGGGTGATGAGTACAGTACTTAAGCAGAAGCAGAAGCGCCTCCTTACCAGTTCCGGCCCGGTACACATTAGGCGGAGGCGCCGTAATTTAGCGTTGTTTTGGATATTTAATTATTTTCTTTGATTTTCCACCCGGGTATAGGGGCCTAAACTAAAGGCGGGCCTAAAGGCCCGGGGGTAAGGCGGGTGGAAATCAAAGAAAATAATTAAATATCCACGGCGCCTCCGCCTAAGGGGCTGTGCAATAATTATGAGCCCCGGGGGGAATTTCCAAACGGCTCGCCAAAAATCGCTTGCCGCCCCCCCCCTCTCGGCATGCCAAAATCGCTTGACCCCCCCCTCTCGGCCCGCCAAAATTCTTTGCCCAAAAAGCCCCCCCCCTTGTGCATGCCAAATTTTTGGGATCCCAATTTACAAACCTTAAGGTGGCCCTATCGGCTAATGCAAACATTTAGATTTTCTTTCAATTTAAATATGTTAAAGCTCTTGCCTTGTAGATTACAAAAATGAAAATTTTGTTTCAATCGGACATTCGCTTCTCGAGATATGGCCTGTCAAAATGGCGCGAAACCAACAAATTGCCAACAACTTTCTTTTTGTTTTCTATATTTTTGACAATTCCAGTTGCCAAGTAATTTTCTAATTATGCATGAATTATGCAAAGTAAAGTTTTCAGATAGAATTAAAAGAGCTATGGTACTGAGGCATGGTGCATGGGTAGTACAAACAAGGTGCTACAAAATTATGGTTGCGTTTGCCAAATTTTAATTTGCATAATTAATTAGGGCCACTAATTAGAAAAGTTGATTAGGGCCCTAATTAATTATGCAAATGGAAATTTGCCAAACGCAACCGTAGGTTTGTTGCATTTCATGTATACTGCCCATGTACCAAGTTTCAGTACCATACCTCTTCTAATTGTATCTGAAAACTTTACTTTGCATAATTCATGCATATATAATTAGAAAATTACCTGGCAACGCTGCATGCCAAAAATAAAGAAAATAAAAAGAAAGTTGTTGCCAATTTGTTGGTTTCGCGCCATTTTGGCAGGCCATATCTCGAGAACCGAATGTCTGATTAAATAAAACTTTCAGTTTTGTAATCAGAAGAACATGGACTTTTACATATTTAAATTAGAAAAAAATCTATCTAGTGATAATAGCGCTATTCCGCTTATTTTCAAAAATGGCCTTTACACGAAATTGCGCAATTTTGAGTTTTTCACTTTACCTCACCACTCAAATGATATTTCCGCTATATATTTTCAAAATGGCCTTTAAACAAAATTGCGCAATTTTTGAATTTTTCACATTACCTCACCACTCATCACAAGTGATAATTGCGCTATTCCGCTATTTTCAAAAATTGCCTTTAGACAAAATTGCGGAATTTTGAAATTTCAACTTTACCTCACCACTCAGATGATAATGGCGCTATTTCGCTATTTTCAAAAATAGCCTTAAGACAAAATTGCGCAATTTTGAAATTTTCACTTTACCTCACCACTCTAGTGATAATAGCGCTATTCCGCAATTTTCAAAATTAGCCTTTCAGCTAGACCTACGTTTGGGCTGCTGCATGTATGTTATTAAAAAATTTGAAACGCCCTTTGGACAAAATTCCACAGCTATCAGGACAAATGCGTAAACGTCAGACCTAGCAGTTCACACTTTCTTACTTGCCATGCGGGGCTGATACGTTGTGATCCCACTTGGAGCATGTTCTCAAAACATTTGAGCTGCTGCGTGTATGTTAAATACGTTGGACGAAAAGATTGATAATAGCGGAATAACGCAATTATCACTTGAGTGGAGATGTAAAGTAAAAATGTCATGTTTGAAAATAGAGAAATAGCGCAGTTATCATTTGAGTGGTGAGGTAAAGTGAAAATCTCAAACTTGCGCAATTTAACTCAAAATTGCGCAATTACTTTGAAGCGATTTTTGAAAATAGCGGAATAGCGCAATTATCACTAGAGAGGAGAGTTAAAGTGAAAATCTCAAAATTTATTGTCAGTTCCAGCGCCTTCATGTTGACCTGACAGCGTATTAACGCTATAATAGGCAGGCTACTGTCAATAAGTGATGAAACGAAAGTCACGTGAAAGCGCCTACACGAACGAGAGGTACCCTTTGTTCTAATATAACCCAAGGGTGTGCTTGAGTTGTCACATGCACACAAAAGCACACTTTACCGTCGATGTACAATTATTTACCACACACCTTTATTTAGGCGCCTCATTTAAATAAGTTCAATAGAGTTGCTGATCGATTACCCGTGCCATTGTTGCTATAGGTATATCTGTGTCACTTTCTATAGTTAACTACTTCGCAGTATTAGGCCAAAAAAAATATTGTTGTGTTGCCCTCAAGTGGGAAAATGGGAAAGTTGGGTCGGACGGACGGATTTTTTTTTCCCAAACCTTCATTTTTTTTTTAATCCCCTCAAATATTAAATAATGCTTCTTCAATTTGGAGACATTTGTCAATTTTGACTTCTGGATACCTGTTAGACATCAATTAAAGACTAGTCTTTCAATAAAATATTAATTTTAAGTGAAAAACATTGATTTTTTTGAACAAATCTGTAAAAATCATTATTCAAAAAAAAAATGCCGACCCTGATTTTTCAGGATTTAGGGTCGGGCGGTTGAGGCAACAGAACAATTTTTTTGGGGGCCTTATATGTTGTTATCATGGTTATAGACCTGTTCAATAAAGTCAAATGGGTTTCGTAATATCACGAATATACATTTTAAAAGCCAGGGGCAATTGAGGTAGTGAAGGAGGGGTCGAGGGCTGAAAAGTGGAGTAGCAGATGGGTGATCGAGATTTTCGGTTGATATTTCAAATTATTTCCATTTACTTAACATGAATATCAGTGAACGAGCCTGCATCATTTATTTACAGATAGTGTATGGGCAAGTTAATTATCATGTTTTAAAAACATTTTTGGTGTTTGCTGAATAGTATCCATAAGCAAAACACTTTGATAGCTGTTTAACGCAACGAAAAAGCAATGGCGAAAAATGACGTTGCACGAACTTCTACTGCCCGTCGTCCAAAACAGACAATTCATACCGCATTATGCCGTAAGACGACACGATCTTGCCTATAACGCCTTTTCGCAAGATGATATTTGGACGGCATTCTCCACACACAAATGAATAGGCAGTCTGCCCGTTCGAATTCGCGTCGAAAAAATCGAAATTTATTCACCTCTTTTTTATACAGTACTAAGTCATATTGTAACCCCAAAATGGATTTTATTACATGTCGGACTCTACTTGTACTATTTGGATACTTTGATTCGCTTCATAACACGACAAACATAACATTTTTCTGCATTTGAGACCATCCACCACGAAGTAGTAGTAAAGTCGGCTCTAGATCATTTTCTCATTGCAGATTAAAATAAAATGCACTTGCAGCTGTAAAATGACATCTCAACCAGCTTCATCTGACATCTGGAAGTGAAGTTATGGTTCATCAAAGGTCAAATTCCTACTACATTTTACATAGAAATCCATATACTGTTTTTGATTGTATCTCAAAATGGAAAATGCCGACTTTACGACCAGTTTGTGGTGGATGGGCACATTTTGTAATGCAATTTTTTATCATTTTGGAACGTCATTTTTGCTACCAACCGCAACGTAACCACCTTACGGAAATTCCACGATTGACCAATTCACAATGGATTTCACCATCTAGAGGGCATACTAACTGATTTTCGACTAATGTAGCATGCGGTTGGCGTTCCCGTATCACGTTTCACGTAAATTTCGCAATCTCTCTACTGTGTCATTTCATCATAATTATTTTTAACATCTAGTCATATTGAGTTGGGTCAACGGTGAGTCCATTTAGTGAATTACCTATTTTGTGATGTTGTTTTTGTTGTGTGCACATGTTAACCGATATCTGTATATAAGTGCAAGGTAAAATGAAACATTCTAAGACTGTAAACATGAGTTTTGGGGGATTTTAGTGGATTTTGGGGATTTTGGCCGCCATCTTGGATTTAAGGAAAAAATTGAGGTGGCCCCTGGGCTTATTTTACTTCTGTCATCGAAAGCAAAATACACGCCAAGTATGGTTTTGGTAGGAAAAAGCAGTAGTTTTTTTTCTGGGATGTACCTGCCTAATTGTTTCTACATCTCTCACGAATGCGTTTTGGTCAGAATAGAAACTATACCTGCCCATAATTAAAGAATGTGTTTTGATTTTTCACATTGCTGGTTTGTTGCAGAACCAGCCTCTGTTGTAAAGAAATGTAGTGACACGTTGACTGGTGCTTGATTGTTGATGAAAGTTGAGCAACTTCATTGACCAACGAAGGTTCCATTGATTAGCTCACATTATGTGTATGATTGTAGGCCTTGGTTCTCAGCAGCCCAATTGTCGTTATTCAGGGGACGCATAAATCTGAAAGGAACGAAAAGTTCAATATGTCATTGGTGTTTGTATTAGTCCCGGGTTTTAGGGCCAGAATTTAAATCATGTATAGGCCTTCGTTCGCATCAGCCTAATTTTTATTATTCAGTGGACGCATAAATCTGAAAGGAACGAAGGTTTCAAAATGTCATTGGTGTTTTAGTCCCGGGTTTTAGGGCCAGAATACTTAGTATATGTCATGTTTAGGCCTTCGTTCACATCAACCTAAATTACTTCTGCGTTTGTCACAGACGAATGGACACAAGACGTCCGAATACAGACGTATTCGGACCCTATGGGTTAATACACATCATGCATGTCTTTTCGCTTTCCGTCAATATTCATCGGTAGCATGCAAGCATTGTCCGCGGCACACAGTGTCGACGCCCTATACGATAAATATAAATTTAATACTCCGTTGGTGAGCGACGGGCGAGTGGTATTTCACCGAACGCAAGAAACGGAATTCTATCTGATTGGCTAGCAATCGATCGCTTATGTCGCTCAGTAGTCAACTACAAACTCAAAATGGAGAATTGTATTCAATTCGATTGAAATCGATTATTCTATTATTGACGTAGATAAAGAAAGTGATAGTGTGTCAATAATATACATTGTATTGCACCTGGGTTTTACATGCATTCCTTTATATAATTATTTTCTCAAAGAGTTGAATATATCAAAATTTTTACCCAGGATTTCAAATTTTTTACCGCAAAATTGCAGTTAATACCGGTCCTCACTAATTAGTGAATTTAATTTCCAGTTAGTGTATTTAAAATAAAACCTGTGATTTACCTGACAACAAATAAAATTTTCTTGCAATAGAAATATCATATGGGATACTGATATGGTAGGCCGCAACAGCCACAACGTGGAGCTGCTATACGCGTAGCTGACTTTTTGCTCCGTGGAGCCAAATTGACCAATCATGTTAGAGTTTTTCATTACTCGGAGGTAAAACTGACCAATCAAGTACGACTTACTCATTTATTCATTAAGAATTTGCCAGACGAGCTTCACGTAGTTGCAAGATATCCTCGGTCACGAAAGTTATGATAAAAGTAGTTTATGAAAAGTACGAACCGTTATTATTAAGATGGACATGCACTCATAAGAAACTCATACAGTATTGTACATAACTATAATAGCTAGGCAGAGTGGTGGTAAACCATGCACACAATTCTGCGATCTGCAGTGTATCGCCGAGAGCTAATTTGTACAACTTGCGCGGCGTGGCCTGCGGAATTCGACCTACAGCAAACCAGTTCGGATTTACTTTATATATACTAGTATAGTAGGCCATACATACTGTACTGTAGTTACTGTCCGTTTTCCTATACACAATACTCAGTGCGCTCACCATTGACGCGTGACCTCTACAAATAGTGTATGTTAGAAGTATAGGCCATTGCCTAGTTGACGTCACTGTATAAAAAATAACCGGCCAATATTTAAAGTATTCTCTGAAATTCTAGAAAATATAGTTTTGTAACATGTCCTAAATTTTTAGCTAATTTAGGTGTTTGGAAATATTGGTACTTTTGTGTTTTAGGAAGGATATGTAAACGACAGATAACACCAAAAAATATGAAGAAATTATTTCTAAACCGTGTTAAGTCTGCAAACCATTATGCTTCTCATTTTCAAGAACGCTGGTGAACAATAAGCAGACTATTGTCTCATTTCGTAAACACTAAGCCCACACAGTATTGTTACCTTACGTTCGCTTTATAATCGTTCACCCAACTGAAACTATAATACCAGCTCATTGCTTATTGCACAGGTAAAACAGACACAAGTGCAGTGTGTATTTAACCAGAGAAGATCTGATGTAACATAGTTGAGCTGTTTTCATTGAGTGTTATCTTGGTTTAATAGCTTTTAATGGGGTTTAAGTCCTTCAAAGGTCGTGGTGAATTCTACTGTAGACATGACTGCATCATGATTATTTTAAAGTCAACAACATTCAACAATATGATCACCGTGATAGTATGACAGTATCAGTACCGTGGGTGTCAGTGATCCTGGCCTGACACAGTAGACAAACAAACAAACAAACAAACACGCCACACACATGACACATGCATGCAAGGTAACATTGACTATACACTAATCAAACAATGGAATTGGTCCTGTACAACTGGTCGTGGTTTATTTACATTCGATTCATTTAAAATCCCCATAGTAAACATTAATTTTGGCAAGAGTTTTCTCTCTGGAACGAGGATGCATCCACTGGCTCCGCGTAATGAAAAGATCTAACATGATTGGTCAATTTAGCTCCGCGAAGCGAAAAGTAAGCTGCGCGTAGCAGCTCCATGTTGTGGCGGTTACGGACAGCCATATACTGATCATGCGAAAATCGTAAAAACATAGAATAGAAACAGTGTGGCAGACTCTCAAAATCTCACATTGTATGCTTAGCCTGAGTCGCTCGGCCTATCTCGAACAAAATCACCATGCGTAGCTGTTGAAAAACGTGAGGATTCATCGTACTATCACGGCAATTATTAACACGAAGATGTAGGGACGATGACGGTGTGCGGCACTCACCATGATTCATTTTGAATAAGGGTATTGTCATATAAAGGGTGCAACTTTTGAATCTGTACCTTCTATCGGTTTTAGTTTCATAAGTTGTATATTTCTGTATAATTTGCCGTCAATGATATCTCAAATTAAAGAAAACATTGACCTTGCGGTTACCTAGATTTTCAAAATCGATCCTCACTTTTGCTATAGGGCTAATTGAAGACCGAATTAAACAGACTAGTTTGTCTGAACTCAGGGCAAAGGCGCGACGTGATTGGCTGCTGCCATGCGCAGCACAGCATTTTTGGTCTGGTTGACATGATGTCATACGCAAACTAGTCTTTTTAATTCAGTCTTCAATTATATAAGGTTATTTATGAACTACTTTCTTATTTATTGTGCTGACTGTATATGCCAAGGAAATATCGTGTTGATAACGAAATAGAAGCGTGAAAAGATCTGTTACAAATATGAAAGCAACTAAATTTATACACAGAAAAATGAGCCTTGAACATGCTGAAGAAAATGACATCCAAAATTATGCATGCGACATTTATGTCCTATGAGCAGACTTTGTACATTATGTGTTTTTCAGACCGATTCAAAAGTTCCTAAATTTGATAAAGTATACCTTTACTTTAAAAAAAATACTTTGAACGTTGTTAAGACTAAAAATAAAGCGGGGCAAGTATGAAAGAAATAAAGAGGGCATTAATCCTTACTTTTCAAGTACATATTGCAGTGTTTCAGATTCGACAGCCGTCAAAGAACCACAAGCGCTCCCAATGTTGGTCTTCATCTCGTCAGGGCTCGTCGTGCCAATAACTGTAATCGGCACTGCATTGTGGGAAAGTGTGTAGTGTAGTGCTAACTTAGTAATGTCGACTCCTTTGGTTTGACAGTATTCAACAGCTTTCCTACAATTCTCCTTGATGTGTGGTTTAGCTGCTGTTAGCGTGGTTAACCATGGTTGCGGGCCGTGCGGTGTCAGAAATCCCATCGCGAATGGTGACGCGTTGATAACACCAATTCCTTTCTCCTAAAAAGTTTGTATAATTTATAAAGTGAAAGAAATTGACAAAAGTTAGACATGGTGTTAGAAGTCAGATGAAAGGATTTTTGCATTATTTGAATAGGCCGAGTGCTATCAACAACTCAGTTGTAGGCTGTAGGTGAAAACAAATACTCCATCAATAAATTGAAACAATTGAGGTTAACAATTCTTTCCATTAATCCACTTTTACCGCTTTTTTGAGGTTTTATTTCTAATGGTAACCCGTAACAACACGTTGGCACAAGTGGGGTTCGAACTCGCAACCTATGGAGTATGAGTCGGGCGCCTTATCCACTCGGCCACACGTGCTGCACACGGTGTATTCAAAACTCAATAATCCCCAAATATTTACAAAAAAAGGATATTTTCTGAACAAAAAAGCCGTTACACACCAGCTTACCTTGAAGTACGATAAATAGTCAAGAAGAGTGGTATCATGCATCGTCAGGTGCGCATATGACAGGATAGTATCTATCTTAACTGTGCTTCTTTCTATGATATCCCTGAAAACAATACATTAAACGAATCAAACAAGTGACATTCGTACAGTGTAATTATCATGTAGTTTAGGGAGGCATGAAATCGGCCACATCTTGTTGAAAATTGCCTTTTGGTGTTTTTTCTTAATATTTACCCACAAAACTAATATAAATAAATGTTAAATAAATGTTGACATTTATAAAGCGCCTTTCATGTGTATCAACGTGCTTTACATTTATTCCGCTATTGTTAGAACATGTCAGCTGTCAAATAATGCAAAAGGCATACTTATACCATGCTCATAATATCGTGTTGTGCTCTTGGACAAAATGCGCTTTACCTTACTTGCCTCTTTCTACTCAGGGATGAAATGGGGAGCTGTTACGAATATTGTCCATTGAACGCGCGCAAAGGTATAAACATGCCTTAGGCATTGTATGGCAGCGCTTTGATACAATACAATACAATACAACTGAAATTTATATAGCGCCTAAAACCAAATAATTGTACTAACAGGCGCTGATAAACACTTAAACCAAATAAAATTACAGTCCATAGGCAACATTAAACAAATGGCATTTCAAGAGTCTTTTGAAAATGAGAAGAGAGTTTGCATTTCTGATATGTTTCGGTAGCCGGTTCCATTGACGAGGTGCGTAGCATGTAAAAGCACGGTCTGATACATGTGCACATTTGAAAGGAGCTATATAAATACCAACATTTTTTTTAACCAAGCGGCAGCGACAGGACACTGTGGAAACCAGCATAAAGATAAATTTCTCCAAGTACCTGTAAGCGTTCAAGGGATATGCCGTGATCCCAATAAACCGAGCTTTTCCAGCTTGTCTCACTTCTTCCAGTGCTGGTAGTGTTTCGTTTAATATGATATCAGGACTCTTGGCATGCTCGATATCGTGCACCTGTATTAAAATGATAATTCAAATTTGGTTGATGTCTGAGATTTCAATCCTATCAATCCTACCAAAATTATTATATACCATTATATTATTATGATGAAGGCAAAAATACAAAAATCGCAAAGAGTGTCAAATTTACTGTTCAAAGCTATTAAATAATTAGCGTGAGAATGAGTCTTTAGCCGGGCAATAACAATACGGTCTTGGCTGTTTTCTCTGGCATTGATTGCGAGGATATTTCATCGTGCGTTAATGATGACCTGATTCTGGACAGAGGGGTCTGTGATTGACACAGTAAAGTGGTCACATGGAAGTGTCCAAAAGAGCCAATTGAATGCAAAGGGAAAAGTCTATAATCAGTGTACTTCGGTATTTATAAATGCGTTTTTATAAATACGCACGTGACCCATGGGCACGACATATCAAGACCAGCAAGCGTGACCAAATCCTCACGCATTGACCACTATACAGAAAGGGATAGGAACTCTGTAGATGAATATCATCAAATTTAAGTATTAATTGAATTGCAAAATTAAAACACATTTTGCAATTCAGAATTTTGTAAGATGTTATCAAAATCAATATTTTGAAAGTATTTGACGACGGAAAAAAATATTCAACGACGGAAACGTTTACAATATAAACACAAAGTTGAACAAAATAGACAATTATATATGGTCATGTTTTTTGAGGTGGGACCCAATTGTGTCACATCTTGCAATTTGTCAAAAATGAACTCCTTTTTTGTATTTCTGATTATATTTCAAAAACTTTTCACCCAAACTAGTAAAAGTATACATTTTTAGAAAGCATATATTGTCATGATTGCAAATCTGTAAAGTTTGAGTGGATATACAGGGTGTACCAAAAATATACAGGGTGATTCCATTGAAAAATACCGAAAAATTTAATTTCTTTACCACTTCAATATTTCTACATAGTATATTAAATTGGAAAATGAACTTGATATTTGCAATGTACACAGTTAGTCCTTTCATTAAATATATAGTTTGCACTATATTTGTTAAGCCCATTGTGTTATACAGGGTGTGAAAAAAGTTGTATTTTAAATTTGTTAATTTATGTAAAATTTCACTAAGTGCCATTAAATTTGGAAAATATATTCAATATAGTTTAAAGAATTGCTATAATATCAAATTTAAATATCCAATTCCTATATAGGGTGTTCCAAAAATCAATATACAGTGAATAATTAGTAACAAAGGTACATGTACATGTAGGCATATGGTCGAATCCAACCAAAAGTGTCCACGGGCCAAAAATAAAAGTCCGAAATAAAAATGTCTCCACAATTTTTTTCCTTTTGCCCATTGATTGATGACATATTGGCCTTATAGGAACCAAAAGTGCCATTACTAATCTTGAAAAATAAATCCAGGACGTGTGATAGTAAATGTGATATCAATACCCAATGTTACCTACGAATACCACTAGGATGCTTTCACTATCTCAATACTAATCAACCTAAAACAAATGGAATATTCCCATTAACGCTTTTTTCGTGTAATGTAGACCACAGGGTGTCAGGAAAATGCTAACTCAACCAGAAAATATTTGTTTTTATTTTTATAACGCGATCAATATGATCATAGTCAATTTATGCTAGTTTATTTTTGAAAATGAAGTTTAGATCAGTGTCTGTATTTTATTTATCAAATGAGTATGAATCAATTTACACATTGTATAAGAACGAGTATGATATATGTTTTCAAGAATATTAGGAATTATACGCATACACCTAACGCTTTACACAATGAAAAGGTGAAGAAACCCGGGTATTCGTAGGTAACATGAGCGATTTAACAATATCTATATTGAGTTTATAGGTTTAAATTTTGCTATTATGGTAATGAATTAATAAAATGGTAGTTTTAGATCCCTTTCAGATGGTACGTCCAAATGAATAAATGCTATTACCTTAGATCAAACATTTTTGATGCTTTTAGCAAGATTTTGACCACTTCATTTTGATATACAAGTAGTTAATCAGCAATTTTACATAATAAATAATTGTTGAATGAATCCGTATATGGGTAATAATAGTGTCCTGGGGTACCGCTTAAAGTTTTTGACAATTAATTTCCATCGATAGGGACACTTCATTACACATGACATGTATTATGCTGTATTCGTCAGTAACATTTCAGTATTTGTAGGTAAGAATTAGACTTTTGGTGGATATCGCAATCAAAACTTCATTTTATAAAGCACTTTGAATGTATTATTTTCTTTATGTGCGTTTATTGATACTTTAGACCTTATCATGTATTAATAATGTCGGTTCACAACGGTTGAAAGAGGATTGAGGTAAGAAACAAAGGCACTAAAGTGACTTTAATTTGCTTAATTGCACATAAATCGCTTAAAACCGTTATTGCAGACTTGTGAAGTCCATCTTGGAGTCAGTTACGTCTTGTGGCCTTTCGTTTGAGGGCAACTACAATTAGCTTTATACCAGGGTCCATCAATGTGTTGTCAAGATCATGAGACAATGAGAACAGTCGTTTTTTCCATGGTATTCGTAGGTAACCTTAGCGAAAACGTCAAAAGTTACCTTCGAATAAATCAATTTGGACACAAATTACTAAGAAACCAGAAGGTCGGTAAACATTTAAAATGAAGCACACATGACAGTTGACAAATCCAAGTATTTATCCCTTCTAATCTTCTTTGAATCTGATTTTTCTTTCAAATGAGCAGACCGTCGTCTATTTCAGTACATATTTTTCACCAATTAAGCCGTATTCAGTTTTGCATGGTGGGCATGTATGTGAATTCGCAACTTTCATTGACATATGATTTAATAGCAAACATACAGGCCTTCGTTATGTACCAATATGGGCATTGGCATGAATGGCGGTGTTTCACAATACTGTCATGATGTCAAAGTGTATTCGTAGGTAACATTCGGTTACCGAAATTTACCTACGAATACTTGCTTTTATTGTTGACATCTCAGAAATATTTAAACGCAGGTTATTGAAACTTGGTAGAAATAAAGAGTGTATTACCCTGCACCTATTGCTTAATTATTGTTTACTATTCTCTCACTTTGTGGAAATGGCACAGCTTTTAACATGTATTCGGAGGTAATGCATATTTTTTACCAAACCTACCTTTGTGCCATTTAGAATTTCTGGCAGCTAAACACAATAATAAAGATGTCCGAATGCAATGCATTTCAGTATTGGACATATTAAAGCTTGTATCAATTGCGCATTTATTAGTGATTTCCATTTTTTAAAGAGATATCTAGTGCTATGAAAATTTGTATTCGTAGGTAATGTAAAAAAATACCACTCAAAAAAAATATCACAAAAAATTCATAATTATGTACAAATATGTGAAAAATTGAACAGGCAATATTTGAATACACACCTTTTAGGAAATCAATTTAGTTTCAATCCAATGACTTCTTTTCATAACTGATTTAGATGTTTTTAAAAATACTTTAAGAAAAAAAAAAAAAAAATGGGTAAAAATAGCATGTTTTGGGGTCTCTGTGTCTAAGTTTTTCACAGAAGGGGTCTTATTATATATGGCGCGAAGCGTATGATCAAGACGAATAAACACAATACAAAAACGAATGCCAATTGATTAATACTTTTAAGTTATGGCCCTGAACATGCCGTGTACACTTTTCGTTGGATTCGACCATATACATGCACAAATAGCCTACATCAATAAACTTTTAACAATAACCAGAGATCAATATGTCATCAGATTAAATCCTTTGACTGTAATAATCTCCTTTGAGAAGATTTATTTTATATTTCAAATATAAAACAATATTGAAATTTATTTCATATGCATGCAAAATTTAAAGCCCATTCTATTGCATGACCCACATTCCACTGCATTAATTAAAAGCTTATAAATCCGTAATTACTAAGTTTATTAAGATTAACTAGGCAATTATAGTTATAGAAAGTTAAAAATAAGATTAACATTATGCAAATGCATTTTCACTTCTACTAGGCAACAAAGTGCATAAATTTTATTAATGAACACCAACTTCCCATTGGAATTACACAGAGCTCCTCCGCTTCCGGCTCCTCCACTTCCGGCACCACCCCTGACTAATTAACTTAATTAAGCTGTTGTAATTAATTAATACATTTGTTTAATTATATTTGTTATTAATTCATTAGATTAATAATTTATCTTCAAAATAAGACCAAAACCATTTGTTCATGATGAATTTTAGCAAAAATATAGGAATAAGAAGACAAAATGATTTAGCAAAATGTGACAGCACCACCTTTTTTAGGGTCCCAGTTTAAAAAACATGACCATATGCAATTTTGCTGCACAGCAGTCTCGTTACATTACACACCATTGGGCAAAACATTACCCAACTTTGGGCTGCAATCTCCTAAGCCAACGACAAACTTTACTTTAGAGTGCCGGCCTCGGGCCTATCGAGTTGACTATATTTAGCCCCAGGTACGTCTACAATAAGAAAACAGCTTTACCTGAATAATATCTACGTAGTCTAGCCCTAGATAGCGCAGACTGTCATCTACACTTTGAAGGGTCTTCTCCGCGGAAAAATCAAACATCTCTTCAACATTTGGCTTGTATCTACCCACTTTGGTGGCGATGTAGTACGCTTGTCGGGGAACGTGTTTGATCGCCTTCATAAAGGTACAAAAAATAATGTATATTATGTATAAGACTAAAATAATCTCCATAAAACAGCAACACAAAGCATATACCGTAAAACCTCGTCTACAAGCATAATAGAGTGCTTCTAATAAAAGCTAAATTAATCCAGGCGCCATTATGGAATTAGAGCAAATAAATTATAGATCCAAGCACATACAAACAAGTATTATTGTAAGACCACTCTATTGTATTGACATATTTACGCATGTATCGTATTAATTTAACTTTCATCAAAAACACTATATATGCTTGTAGACGGGGTTTTACGGTACATGATATATGAAGTTACTGATGGGATATCCTATTGGTAGTATGTCTCCTGTAAAAATGAAGGAAGAGCACCATATGGAAAGGTTTCTATACAAAACGATTCTCTTATAAACCATCTACGCACAGTTGCTCGATACACCTGAGCACACATTTTCGTCCAAGAGCTTCCAAGCAAGCAGTGAATTTGTCTTCAAACAGTCTTTGATTACACTACACGGTTGAGTGCATAGCATCGTAAGAGCTGTGGAGCTTCTAGCTGAAAATTGGCCTCTGTGATTGGTGTTTGTCGAAACCTCAAGTGTTCCCTTCATCCAATCAGATTTTTTAGATCAAACGAAAGTTAACACTTACCCCTAAAAATACTTTTCGTCATTAGGTCAACAGATAACGCAATTCAATGTTATAGCAAGGCGAGTGTGGTAAATCTGTAGAAAACTACCTATTCAAGCACATTTTTTGACCAAAATGTAGGTTTTAAAAGTCAAAACCTCAAGTGTTCCTTACATTTTTTTTTCAAATTTTATGTCATTAGATGAAAAAACACACTGATATTGTCCATATACTAGCGTCACTAGAATGAGCAATGGCGCAATTCTCTTTAAATTGCAAGTCTTGTGCAAAAAGTTACTATTTTCGCCTGTTTTGTCATACGGTTGTAAATTCAATGAACTATGACTTTACTATAGAGCGCTTACAAATTGATATGAAGTTTGTATTGAGAAAGGTAAACTGTGTGGCGGTGGCCATTGGGCCAACCTTTGCCTTGTAATGTTGCTCTGAGCATGCGGGGTGGGTGGGTCGCTAGACCTCCGTAAAACGAGTCCGTTTATCTTCACGAGCAGGTACCCATTTATACACTTGAGTGTAGATGAACAAATTGAGATTAAGTACCTTGCTCAAGACACAGCACACGGTCACTCAAACACACGCTCTGAATATTTTGAGTCCTTAAATACTACCGCTGCACCACACGTGCCCGAAGACACAGGCTAACAAACTAGTTGTATAACTAAGTTTAGCTACAGAAGTAGAGGCTGTTTTCACACCCTTCAAGATTTGCATTTATTACTTTGTTTAACATATGGCTAGTTTGATATTGAGAAAAAGAATACTAGGTAAATGCTAGAAGGTTTATTATGTAGGTATACATTATCGTGTATGATTCTGGAAATTAATCATGAAACATACTCGCCCAATTCTCGTTTCGGATTTCCCCATTCCATACCATGGTGCCGTGTCTATATAGTTGATACCATTGACGAGAGCATCACGAACTGATTGTACAGCTTTCTCCTCATGAAAATCACCATACCATCCACCAAGAGGTGCACCACCTACGTTGAAGAAAACCTAACATCAAATATTTTTCAAGTGAACTGTCCAAACTTATGCTAAATAGAGCAGCATAGCCAACCTTTTATAGTGTGTGGGTGGGCAAAGCCAACTTCACGTCCCCATTTGTCATTTTTATCCCATTTTTAGTCATTTTAATGACAATACTTGTTGGGATTTTCAGAGGAGGGGGCTCTCTATTTGTACAAGAAATTTACCCCAAGGCAAAGGAGCCCATGTGCGCCATTAGCATGATTAGGCGAGCGTTTACGGTATTTATCATGATGATTTCTTACAAACAAAATGAAAAATATTAATGGAAATACTTTCCTTCATGTGATCAATATCCCCGAACGACTTTAATATAATGAAAAACCGACCAATTTTGTGTGCATTTTCTACGTTGTCCGCTCGTTCATTTCGTACATGCAGAATCGTCAATACTGCCTAAATAAGCGACCTCTCTGCGTCACAGGAGAGTGATTTTGAATAGTTAGACGGGCGTCCGATCACTGCGTGTGAGACTTGCGACCTCACTCATCATTCTATTGTAACGCATAAGAGAATGCAATCTTTAAAATTATCTGGGTAATTATCTGGGTAGGCCTACGTATAATCCGGTTTATGTGGTCAGTTGTAATAATATTTGACCTACTTACCACAACCAATAACGGATACATTCATTCCCGTATTCCTCAAAGGGTTGTATTGCATCTTTCGGACGGAATCTTCATCGTGAAATCCTTTGACAAACGTTTCAGGTAACCTGAGGAAATATGATGACGGCGAAAAAAACTACAGTATAGTTTGATCAGCTCGTAATCGGCGGGCCTTATAACATCGCGAATTAATATCAATATATTTTTATTTCGAGACTTGTCTTGTGACATTTCGCCAGAAGAATCACGAATTATTAATTCGAGTCTTATATTTTATTTACTTTATTTAAAGCACACAATTAAACCAGACAGTTCAACTATATCACTCTTTAACATATGCTTAACGTGGGTCTACTTTTCGGCGTAGTGGTAAAAGCCTAACAATTCCCGCCGATTACGTGCTGATCAAACTATAGTCTGTTACATTGTGGACTCAGCGAAAAAAACTGCCTCATCTCAATATTATTGTTCGCAAAAATGAAATTTTGGTACCAGCATTAATTTTCCGCATTTCCAGTAAAAACATAATAAAAGGCGCATTTCCAACACCAGTGAAACAGCCATATTTACATACAAAGGCGTATGAGGGCAGAATTAGGTGGTTTCCAAATGTGAGATGTGGCAATATAAGTGAACATTATAGTTTGATCAGCTCGTAATTGGCGGGCCTTATAACATCGCGGATTAATGAGCAATATATTTTATTTCTCGAGTTGTCTTGTGACATCTCACCAGAAGTATCACAAATTATTTATTCAAAATCCTATACTCAATCTACTTTATTTAACGCGCACAAAATCGATCAGATAGGCCAACTATATCACTCTTAACGTGGGTCTACTTTTCGGCGTAGTGGTACTATATAGCCTAACAACTCCCGCCGATTACGAACTGATCAAACTAAAGCACATTATGTAGTAGATATGGTATCAAGTTAACTTACATAGCAAACACCCCCAACAACTTACTCATCATTCGGAGAATGGTCGGTGTTCTTGATCAGCATTTTTCCCTAACGTGCACGCTCCGTGCTACGGGCCTCCTTGAATTCTATAAGCCATTAAAAATGCTGCATTACCATACAAACCCCGACCATAATACGCGTTTGTGCACACTAAGGCCTAATATGCGCAAGTGAATCGACAACCAATTAGACACAACTGATCCTCCTTGAAAGTATGTTTATTTCAAACAGTTATTCATTTGACCGATCGTGTTTCTAAATTCATATACTTACTCTGAATTCGCCATGATTAAACCGTCGAGTAGTCAAAATATTTATATTCAGTGAATCCCAAGCATGTTTCAAACCTGTGATAACGGAGTGACCTTTGACTGTTGAAGCTGATTATCTATCCAATTTAATAATAAAGCTGTCAACTGACAAAAGCGTGAATATTGCTAGGAGTAGTGAAGCTTATAGCTGCATGTACAAAGTAGGAACGAATTAAGCATTATACAGTTACTGTCCGTTTTTCCTATTCAGTGCACACACAGCGCTCCAATTGATGATTGACCTCTAGCTCACTCACTGTACTGTACGTATAGACAATAGACTAGTTAGTGAGCTGGTGGGAAAACCCTTCACCATTAGCCATAGAAGCTCACATGTGAATTATAATATTCATCCTTAACATACTACAATTTGAAGTAAAAAATGTCACGGGAAAGCTGTTGTCGAGCTATTTTTCCGAAGAGAGAATTCCAAAATTTCATAGCAGTCGGACGTGTAATTTCAATGGCAAATTGTGCTCAACAGCTGACTAATAGCCCTACATGTATTTGCCATCAAGATTTCGAATGAAAACAGTTCAGACCCAGAACACGATCATGTCAGAAATTAATATTTTGTTCTGGGTCAGATTATTCGGACTATGATAGCCCCAACTTCGACGGGGCACCGTCGGGTGATCGGTTTGATCAATTTTCGCCATAGAAGCTGAAAATAAACTTAAATTCTTTCCCTCTATAGCTCTCTATGGTCATCTAAATATTATTAAAATGCGATTTTGGGAAGATTGTTGTCGAGCCCTCCCAAATATGGAGTTCTGACTGCCCGATAGAGAGCTAAGAAATGAAAAACTTATTTCCAAACCGTGTTAAGTCTAAAACCACATGTTTCTCATTTACTTGTGTGATACAATCACAATTTCTCTGACAAGTTTGACATGAGTTGTACCATCAACAAGCCTGGTTAACAATATGCATACTCAAGTTGTTCTTATTTGGGAAACAAAGGCCACGCACAGTATTGTACTGTGCGTTTGCTTTGTAATGGTGCATCCAACTGAAATCATGATACATATTTCACCACAGCCCATTGCAATAATGCACATAAATCAGAAACATGTGCTTGTGGATTTAACCATGGATATGAGACACATCCCTGATTTAACATAGTTAAGCTGTTTTCAATGAGGTATGGGGTTTAACATATTTACGTCCTGCAAAGGTCGTGGTGAATTCTGCTGTAGACATGACTGCATAATGGGTAGTTAAACATTTAACGGAACATTTTGTTATTCTAGCATTCTTTCTTTTTATGGTATGTTTGAGTAGATATGTACCTGAAAAGTCCTGAAGACTGCACAAAAAGTAACGCAGCCATTATAAATACGCCTATAGCTTCAGAGCTGTTAATTGTATTCACAATATTTTGATATAGAACGAAGGATGGTGCATTAACGCGCATTTTGATATTCCATTTGTCCAGTTTCTTTCAATATTAAAAACACAGCAGTGTTTTGAAAGAAAAATACCCAAATTTAAAAGTTGCCGCTATTTGTATTGATTTGAAGTCAGCGCGAAGATAATGGTGGGCTTTACGTGCTACAATGCTTGCATGATAACCATTGATCGCTGTAAACTGCATCTTTTAAATTCGGGTATTTTTCTTTAAAAGCACTACTGCGTTATTAATATTGAACGACATTGAACAAAAAATGTGGGATCAAATTTCACATGAGCGTATATACACCATCCTTCGTTCTATGTCAAAACACTGTGAAATATGTGAATACCATTAATAGTTCTGAAGCTATAGGCGTATTTATATAACGGCCGTGTTACTTTTGTGCAGTTTTTTTTTCATTCTTCGCATTGAATCCAATTTTGCGTTTCTAAGCTATGCATAAGCTAATTCATCTGCAAGATATATTTTGGGCACACAGAAATTACCGGTTTTCCCGGTGGGACTGAGGCTATAGATCATGAAATGCCCCTTTAAGTACGGCTCCGTGTGTCAGTATATTTATTGTAAAACGCTTTGTAAAAAGCAACTATTAAAGGGTCGAAGTTACAATTATTTTGGCGTTATTCTAATGAGCAATGGATGGAATAGGTCATGCAATAGGTCATGCAATGTCGATATTAAACACGACCCGATCCACACACATGCGCGCATATCAAGGACTAATTTAGGCACAAAGTTGTGTGTCCACAAACCAAAAGATAAATAAAATGTCCCAATTTTAAATGTTTAAATTAATTGATAAAAATGTTGCAGCCTGCTGCATAATGCTTTTTGAACATGTTGAATCAAGACAAAAAAAGTTTCATGAGTGCTTCATCAGGTAATTGACATGTAATACAATCGGCATTGGAAGTTTGCAATGCATTGTAGGACAGTTTTTGCAGTTTTAGGACACTTTGTCCTTTGACCTTTCAGAAAATTCAGAAATATTGGGTTTTTGTACGTACAAAATATAATCAAAAATGTTTTACAATATTTAAAACAAATATAAAAAATATTAGTGTTGTATAAATTAATTAATGGTATTTTTAATGATCAAAATTGTGACAATAATAAGAAAATTAATAATAATTACGTAAATTTTCCCGATATGTCAGAGGTCAAAGTGTCCCAAAACTGCTCTCAAAAACCGGAAGTTAGAATGGCGATTGGGCTTAATGTTCCTGCAAAGGTTGCTCTCTCTCAAATCCTGTATCTTTCACATTCAGGTATATTTTCCCTTGAGTTTCATTTTTTGTTTCAAAATTTAAGTTATATCAGTTCAATAGACGCCCTCTGGCCCTTTTTCGTCTCAGGGCCCTTGAACCCCAACGTTTAACACTGCGTGCTGGTCATCGATTTCAACATAAAAACGTTTTGAGATATTTTCTCAAAATATCAAAATCTTTTTTGTACTCACTTTAAATATGGTCATCAAAATGTACCATTCAGAAATTTTCGAATATTTAAATACACGAAATTATTTTGACCAAACGAAATATGATGCTTCTCATTGTTAATCATCCTTGTAATTGCACATCCCTCTTTAGAGGGAATTTTTAAATACTTCTGTAACTCTGATAGGCACTACAGGTGTTACAACCAACGAAATGCACTATAACAAATATGGTACATCATTGCCCATTAAAAGTTTGAACAGACACATTGTTGCTGTTTGTTTGTTTGTTTATTTGTTTGCTTAAAATGTCATTTCAAAGAAATATATATGAAATAATGTAAAATGGCCTTTTACCACAACTTTTTAAATTTGTCATTTAAGAAATACCAAATGACGATTTGAATGACTTATCCTTCACTTTAAAGCAATTTATAAACATTTTTTTACACTTTCGCATGGGATCATTGAATGGGAGTTTAAAGCTGGATAAAATACGCCCCCTCCCGTATATTTTAATGCTTCCGCCGCCACCGGACCAGACTTTATTGGTGCTTATTGTTGATCAATCTGTTTCCAACTTCACATTGACCATTATTTTGTTGATTGCGAAGGTTTCCATTGATTAGCTCATTATGTGAATGATTGTAGGTCTTGGTTCTCAGCAGCCCAATTGTCGTTATTCAGTGGACGCATTAATCTGAAAGGAACGAAAGGTTCAAAATGTCATTGGTGTTTTAGTCCCAGGTTTTAGGGCCAGATTTAAAATCATGTATAGGCCTTCGTTCTCATCAGCCTAATTTTCGATATTCAGTGGACACATGAATCTGAAAGGAAAGAAAGGTTCAAAATGTCATTGGTGTTTTAGTTCCGGGTTTTAGGGTCAGTATTTAAATCATGTTTAAGCCTTCGTTCGCATCAGCCTAGACAATCCATGTCAACCCCAGGGATGTGCACCGCAGCACCTCTTCATTTATTTCGTTGTCTGTGTGGTGGTATATATTGATGAGAAAGTAAAATTATGAAAATTTGAGCTTCATACCCCATTTCGTTTTCCCGTGGCAGCAATTTGAAATTTAGGGGGTCAGCGTACAAAATATGTCGCGACGCGAAAGGCCATGTTTGGAGGTCCATAAATGTATAAAGGGAACCCCTATAACTTGGAAAAGTATGTATCCTGTGTACTTTTTTGTGTAAAATTCAAATCTGACATCAGAAAACTTGTAACTCCTATATGGAGAAAAATATAAAATAAAGCAGGTGGAAGTATGTAATCGCTAATGGATATGACGAGGGTATTATTCCTTACTTTTCAAGTACATCTTCCAATGTTTCAGATTCGACAGGTGTCAAAGAACCACAAGCGCTCCCGATGTTGGTCTTCATCTCGTCAGGGCTCGTCGTGCCAATAACTGTAATCGGCACTGCATTGTGGGACAGTGTGTAGTGTAGCGCTAATCTAGTAATGTCGACTCCTTTGGTTTGACAGTATTCGACAGCTTTCCTACAATTCTCCTTGATGTGTGGTTTAGCTGCTGTTAGCTTGGTTAACCATGGTTGTGGGCCGTGCGGGGTCAGGAATCCCAACGCAAATGGTGACGCATTGATAACACCAATTTCTTTCTCCTAAATGGTTTGTATATCGAGTGAAAGAAATGTGCTGAAGTTAGATATGGTGTTACGTGTCAATTGAAAGGATTTTGCATCATTTGATTTTGCCTAAGTAATGCAGGCTTCGTCTCTCTCACTAATTTCGGATAGGCCGAGTGCTATCAACAACTCAGTTTTGGAATTCCGATATTTCGGAAAAAATAGATATCGTGATGTAGGTGAAAACAAATAGGCCTAATCCATCAATAAATTGAAGCAATTGAGGTTAACAATTATTTCGATTTATCCAATTTTACCGTTGTTTTATATGCAATTTATTAAAAACTCAATAATCAAAATATTTCCAAAAAAAAAAAACATTTTTCTGAACAAAAAAATGCGGTAACACACTAAAATAAACTTACTTTGAAGTACGATAAATAGTCAAGTAGAGTGGTATCATGCATCGTCAGGTGAGCATATGACAGGATAGTATCTATCTTAACTGTGCTTCTTTCAATGATCTCCCTGAAAAGGTAATTAAACGAAGCAAACAAGTGACATACACATCGTGCAGTCGCATAGTTAGTGCAATTAGCATGCACTTTTTTTTTTTTTTAGATATTCACCAACAAAACTAATATAAATAAAAGTTTTATAAATGTTGACATTTCTTTAACAAATGCGCTTTTATAAATACGCACGTGACCAGATGGCCAGCGCCATACACATTATTATTTATATAATACACGCATTTATATATATACCCGAAGTCAACTGTTTAACGCCTTTCACGTGTATCAAAGCGCTTTTGTTTACATTTATTCCGCTGTTGTTAGAATATGTCAGCTGCCAAACAATACCCAAGACATGCTATACCATTGGACAGCGATTAATGGACAATATTCCTAACAGCTCCCCATTTCACTCCTGGGTAGAGAGAGGCAAGTGAGGTAAAGCGCATTACCCAAGTGCATAACACGATAGCACCGGCGCGCCGGGTCTCGAATTTACAACCCTCCGATTGCGAGCTAGAGCCCGTACCGCTGTGCACCGTGCCCCAATATGGCTCTATAAGGCGACTTTTGCGAATGAGAATTATGTGTCACGTGACTGTTCAAACCCTACATTGAACGCGCGCAAAGATATGAGCACGCCTTGGGCATTTTATGACAGCTGACATATTCTCCCGGGCATATTCTTACGACAGCGGAATAAATGTAAAGTGCTTTGATACATATAAAAGGTGGCAGCGGCATGACACTATGAAACCAGCATAAAGATAAATTTCTCCAAGTACCTGTAAGAATTCAGGGGATATCCCGTGATCCCAATAAACCGAGCTTTTCCAGCTTGTCTCACTTTTTCCAGTGCTGGCAGTGTTTCGTTTAGAATAATATCAGGACTCTTGGCATACTCTATATCATGCACCTGTATATTGAAATAATAATTCAAATTTGGTTAATGGTCTAAGCTTTCGATCCTAGCAGGCCTATGAATATCAAAATTATTATATATTATTATATTATTATGATGAAGAAGAAACATACATAAATAGTAAAGAGTGTCAAATTTACTGTTCAGAGCCTATTAGATGATTAGCGTGAGAATCAGTCTTTGTTCGGCAAAAAATGCCGAGCAATATTGATACTTTCTTGGCTGTTTTCTCTGGCATTGATGGCAAGGATATTTGCAGAGCTTTGCAGGCAGCGTGCGTATAAATATGATGACATGATTCTGGATAGAGAGATCTGTGATCGACACAGTAAAGTGGTCATATATGGAAGTGTCCAAAAGAGCCTTGAATGCAAAGGAAAAAGTTTATAATATTGACATAATATAACACTTACGCAGCCGCTTGGAATGTCAGTAACAATGGTATGTGCTGGGGCATCTCACATTAATTTGTCTATATTTCTGAGATGGAAAGTATGAACATGTGTATCAATGCATAGTATAATAGTATTTCAATGTTTCCTGACGCTGATATAATTTTTGGCCTCTCGGACCCGGGCCTCGAACCTACCGAGTTGTCTACATAATAATGTCCCGTCCGTAATAAGAAAACAGCTTTACCTGAATAATATCCACGTAGTCTAGCCCTAAATAGCGCAGACTGTCATCCACACTTTGAAGGGTCTTCTCCGCGGAAAAATCAAACATCTCTTCAATATTTGGCTTGTATCTACCCACTTTTGTGGCGATGTAGAACGCTTGACGGGGAACGTCTTTGATTGCCTTCATAAAGGTACACAAAAATATAATATACATATGTACAGGGTGTCCCAGAAAAAATACCGGGCGAATGAATTTAGACGTAAGTCGAGAAATAGACATCAAAATCCAAATATCTAAAAATCAGCGTGTAGTAATTTTACTGGGATCGGTTGACTGATTGCGAAGAAATGAGCGATTACATAACGCATACGTCAATTCACTTCATTCCAAGTTTGAAAGAAAGATCGTTCAACGCAATTAATGTGCACCAGTGGTTAGCACTGTCAATGGGCTTCATATTTGGTTCGGTGAAATCCTTTTCGTTCTTTTTAAACAATCTGTTTCTTGCCAACCATTTAATTAAGTTTTGTTCAAATTTGAAAATCTGTACGATATTGAAAATGAAAACTGGCATGTAAATATCTTTTTTTCGTTATTGTTGATATAAATGTTGCATAAAGAATATTATTGCATAAAGAATTCCAGCTTGCTTAATTAATTTCTCACACACATTAATGTTTTGGAATATTTCCAAGAAATTGTAGTGCAAAGTTTAAATCTTTTAAAACTTCAACATTAATGTTGCATGGTATCAAAAATCACACGTAAAGCCGTAAGCACATGATCATTATCATTCTTGGCGCAAATGTTCTTTGGAAAGTTAAAATATAACATATTTGCACAACCTAAAGAATTAAAGTTGAGCTTCCAATTGCAAAAATCAAAGTTTTCTCGGACAAACTGTTATTTATCTTCAGTGAAAGCATGAATAACATAACACCGTCGGAATATAAAATAGATGTGGACTAAATTTAATGAGATACACAAACTTTAGAAAGCAGTGAGCGAGTATGAAAAAAGTGCCTGTTGATCAAACTTGGAATAAACTGCATTGATGCGCGCATTATGTAATCCTTAATTTCTTCGCAACCAGTCAACCGAATCAAATAAAATTTTGGCATGTAATGCACAATAAAATCATGAAAATAGGCAAAGCGTTACATTTTAAATTTTGTGATTTTAATCACTTGGTAATTTTTTCTGGGACACCCTGTATACGACTAAAATGATCTCCGTAAAACAGCAACACAAAGCATATATGAAGTTACTGATGGGATGTCCTATTGGTAGTATAAATGAAGGGAAGCGCACCATATGGAACGGTTTCTATACAAAAACGATTCACCTCAATACACCTGAGCACATATTTTCGTCCAAGAGCTTCCAAGCAAACAGTGAATTTGTCTCCACACAGTCTTTGATTACACTACACGGTTGAGTGCATAGTATCGTAAGAGCTGTGGAGCTTCTAGATGAAAAATGGGCCTCTGTGATTGGTGTTTGTCGAAAGCTCAAGTGGTCCCTTCATCCAATCAGATTTTTAGATCAAACGGAAGTTAACACTTACTCTTAAAAACACTTTTCGCCATTAGGTGAACAGATAACGCAATTCAATGTTATAATAAGGCGAATGTGGTAAATCTGTAGAAAACTACCTGTCCAAGCACATTTTTTGACCAAAGTGTAGGTTTTAAAAGTCAAAACCTCAAGTGTTCCTTACATTTTTTCAAATTTTATGTCATTTGATGAAAAAGAAATATATACTAGCGTCACTAGAATGAGCAATGGTTAATTCTCGTTAAATTGCAAATCTTGTGCAAAAGGCTACTATTTTCGCCCGTTTTGTCATACGGTTGTAAATTCGATGAACTATGACTTTTGCTAAAGAGCGCTTACAAATTGATATTGAGAAAGGTAAATTGTGTGGCGGTAGCCATTGGGCCAAACTATGCCTTGTAATGTTGCTCTGAGTATGCGGAGCGGGTGGGTCGCTAGGCCTCCGTAAAACGAGTCTGTTTATCTTTATGAGCCGGTACCCATTTATACACTTGGGTGTAGATGAGCAAATTGAGATGAAGTACCTTGCTCAGGACACAGAACACACGGTCACTCCGGGACTCGAACACACGCTCTGAATATTTTGAGTCGTTAAAATATATTCTACCGCTGCACCACACGTGCCCGAAGACACAGGCTAACAAACTAGTTGTATAACTAAGTTTAGTTACAGAAGTAGAGGTTGTTTTCACACCCTTCGTGATTTGCATTTATTACTTTGTTTAACATATAGCTAGTTTGATATTGACAATAAGAATACCAGGTAAATGTTCGATGATTTATTATGTAGGGATACATTATCGTGTATGATTCTGGAAATTGAACATGAAACATACTCGCCCAATTCTCGTTTCGGATTTCCCCATTCCATACCATGGTGCCGTGTCTATATAGTTGATACCATTGACGAGAGCATCACGAACTGATTGTACAGCTTTCTCCTCATGAAAATCACCATACCATCCACCAAGAGGTGCACCACCTACGTTGAAGAAAACCTAAAATCAAATATTTTTCAAGTGAACTGTCCAAACTTATACTAAATAGAGCAGCGTAGCCAACCTTTTATAGTGTGTGGGTGGGCAAAGCCAAATTCTCGTCCCCATTTGTCATTTTTATCCCATTTTTAATCATTTTAATGACAACTTACCCATTTTATCCTTGAAAATTCCCCATTGCCACGCTACTGCCTAAATACATTAGGAGGTTAGGTTTTAAGAATAATGATTCATCTATATGGTATATTTATCATGATGATTTCTTACAAACAAAATGAAAAATAATGATGGAAATACTTTCCTTCATGTGATCAATATCCCCGAATGTCTTTAATATAATATAAAACGGACCAATTTTGTGTTAATTTTCTACGTTGTCCGCTCGTTCATTTCGTACATGCAGAATCGTCAATACTGCCTAAATAAGAGACCTCGCTGCGTCACACAGGAGAGTGATTTTGAATAGTTAGACTGGCGTACGATCACGGCGTGTGCGAATTGCGAACTTACTCATTGCGATTTCCAAACGTACGTATTGAACGTACGTGGAATCTATTCAAAACCACTCTCATGTGACGGGATTTTGAATAGATTCCACGTACGTTCAATGCTACGTTTGTAAATCGCAATCTCTCTATTAACCAGTCATAATACGTGGTCATATGAGTTGTAATTTTTGACCTACTTACCACAACCAATAACTGATACATTCATTCCCGTATTCCCCAAAGGGTTGTATTGCATCTTTCGGACGGAGTCTTCATCGTGAAATCCTTTGACAAACGTTTCAGGTAACCTGAGGAAATAAGATGACGGCGAAAAAAAAAAATTTAATATATGTTACATTGCTGACTCAGCAAAAAACTACCTCATCTCAATATTATTGTTCGCAAAAAATGAAATTTTGGCACCAGCATATATTTTCTGTATTTCCAGTAAAAACAAATGCGCATTTCCAATCTCATAACAGTCATATTTATATACAAAGGCATATGGGGCAGAATTAAATGGTTTCCAAATGTGAAATTAGGCAATGGCCATTATTCAAAAATGGGCGATTATATTACAAATCTGTAAAATGCGTTGGAAGCAGAATTTATTTCTGCGTATTTTGACACCTCATTTTGTAGCAATTGTCTAAAGATTGACGCCGCGGCATACATTTAAATCAATGTAACCCAAGATTTGAAAGTTGCAGTAAATTCTATTGATATGAAGCCTATTCAGTATAATGGAAGGAAATCTGCTCGGCTCTCATGGGAATGTTCGTTTTGTTTCATGCATTTGGGGGTCAAAATGTCGGGAAAATCAATATCAATTTATTGTCATTATTCTTATCTTTGGTCAATATTCACTTAATCCCTAGTTGTTAACACATTTTTAAATGCCCCGCCAAGTTGTCATTTCAACGGTTAAGTTAGATCAGTTTAGGCTGGTCATCCTCGTAACATCTCACCTTTTTAACATGCCAAGGTTACAAGAGACTTCATCTTGATGGACAATAATGCAACTCCACATAGGGCTAGGATAACAAACCAGTTTCTGGATCAATCGTATGTTATGGCCTGCCAAATCTCCAGACTTGAACCCGTTGGAGCATTTGTGGGGACATTTAAAGTACCGGGTAGACAAGAGGACCAAGCCAACAACAACTTTGATAGGACTGGAACAAATTCTGAGACGGGAATGGGCGGCAGTAGACCAGGGACGCATCAGACGTCTTGTAAACAGTATGAGGCGGAGGTGCTTGGCAGTTATTCAGGCAGAAGGAAGCCACACCCGATATTAACTGATATGGAAGTGAACATTACAACAACAGTTACAAGAGACATTTGTAAATGTAAAAACCATTAAATCACATGAGTTTAAAACTGAAAATGACAATGTGTGTAATGATATCTGAGTGTTTTTGTTTTGTTTAAGTGCAACTTTCAAATCTGGACCTCACTACATCAAATGAGGTGTCAAAATGCGCAGAAATAAATTGTGCTTCCAACACATTTTACAGATTTGTAATACAATAGCCCGTTTTTAAATAATGGCCATTATTTAAGGGGGGTTAGTTACTTCTTTGAGATGTTTATATACCCCGTACCATCTCCCATTCACCCCCTCGTACACACCCACCCCCACACACCTCCCACATTATTGGCTATTCGGAGAATTCAAAATGCTCATGGTCAGTGTTTTTAATTCAGCATTTTTCCATAACGTGTACCTTTCGTGCTACGGACCTCCTCAAATTATGTAAGCCATTAAAATGCTGACCAAACAAAACGCCAAACAAACGCGACCAAAATACGTGTTTGTGCACACTAAGGCCTAATATGCGCAAGTGAATAAGACACAACTAATCCTCTTTGAAATGTATATTCAAACAGTTATTCATTTGACCGATCGTGTTTCTAAAGGCTTATACTCGTACTTACTCTGAATCCGCCATGATAACAGTCGAGTAGTCGAAATATTTATCATAAATCCCAGGTATGTATCAAAGCTGTGATAACGAATTGATTTTTGACCGTTGAAACATAATCATTTCATGATAAAGCCATAGATCACGAACTATGATAAAGTTGTCAACATATTACATGTACTCCCGCGTTGAAATGTCTTTGCGCACCCATTATAACCGCAGAAAATGTTAAAAGGTTAAGTGAAAATGTTAAATGTTGAAAAACTGTAATGCTACTGCAAATGGAAAACGTATCAAACCTAACTGTCACTAAACTATTAACCCTTTAATCAATAATAGTCATAATTGCAGGAACTTGGAACCCTCATTTATTACAAAAATAAAGAAAGAAAAAATATCCTTATTTTGCGGTAAATTACACAGTAAAATTCCATTGAAAAAAGTGGCGGCGCTGTTTAATGAGGCTCATTATGACGTCAATACCATGTTGCTATCAAAAAGTTATCATGATCGACTTGCAGTTATCCCGACTGCACTGCTGGTCAGCATCAGCAATGTTTGATACAAACGCTATTTGAGTTCGGTTGTTAAGTTATTTAATAATAATAATAATAATAATAATAATAAACCATGCTTATATAGCGCTTTACACCAAAGTCCCTAAGCGCTTAAACAAATTATACATAGAAAAAAACATAACAAATAAACATTAGTATGCAATTTTAAATAAATAAGTTTTCAGAGATGTTTTAAACTGATTAACAGTCTGAGAGTTTTTCACATGTAATGGTAAACTGTTCCAAAGTTCAGAGGCAGCAATAGAAAATGAGCGATGACCATACTGAGTAGAATATGATGAGCTAGTTAGACGAAATTGTGTTGACGATCGAAGACTACGTGGAGGCGTGTAATGCTGTATGAGTTCTTGTAGATAGACAGGTGCAAGATCATTAATACATTTATAAGTGAGGAGGAGAACTTTGTATATAATGCGGTATTTCACAGGTAGCCAATGTAAATCATGAAGGATTGGAGTAATGTGATCACGTTTCTTAGTAAGCGAAATTAATCTGGCAGCCGAGTTTTGAATTCGTTGGAGTTTGGAGATCTGTGAGTCGGGTAAACCATAAAGAAGACTATTGCATTGGTCAAGGCGACATGTAATAAAAGCGTGAACAAGCATTTCAGTACAATTTTTATCAAGATATTTTCTGATCTGGCCAATTTTATACAGAGCAAAAGATGCTGAGCGACAAATGTTATTAACAAAAGAATCCATTCTCAGATCATTCTGGACAATTACACCAAGATTGCGAGCATTATTTACAGGTTGGATAAATGAGTCACAAATTTGAACAGGTGGTAAAGGTGAATTGTGTCTAAAACGAGATGTGATATGGATTACTTCCGTTTTGTCCTCATTTAGTTTTAAATCGTTCATGTTTGACCAGGTTTTAATGTCGTTTATACATCTTTCAAGCTTTGGAAGAAGATATGAACGTTCACATTCATCGAGCACAATATATATTTGAGTGTCATCGGCATAAATCATTTTACTGAAGCCATGAGCATTAATAACATCCTCCAGAGGGGCTGTGTACATGGTAAATGATAGTGGTCCAATCACAGATCCTTGTGGAACACCCTCCTTTGGCACATGCGCTTTAGAAATAGTGTTATTGATTGAAACAAATTGTGAGCGGTTGTTGAAGTATGATGAAAACCAGTTTAATACAGATCCAGTAATACCATATCTCTGGGTAAGGCGGTCAATAAAAATATCATGGTTGATAGTGTCAAATGCAGCAGAGTAATCTAGAAGTATTAAAACAGCTTCCTTTCCTTTGTCTACTGCCAACAACAAGTCATTATATACACGAAGTAGCGCTGTCTCAATACTGTGATCAGATCTATAGGCCGACTGCATTTTACCGCGAAGATGTTGTGAAGTGAGATACTTATGTATTTGTGAAGAACATGCACGTTCAATAGTTTTAGCGAGGAATTTGAGATTGGCCACAGGACGATAATTTTTCAGAGTTTCACAGTCTAAGCTTGGTTTTTGATGAGTGGTGTGATGAGTGCAGATTTTAAAACATCAGGAAATTTACCTTGCTGGAATGATAAGTTGATGATTTTTGTGATGATAGGAACAAGTTCATTTATATATTTTTTAAGGAGCTATGTTGGTATTGGATCCAGCGTGCATGAAGAAGATGGTGATTTCATGATGATTTCCTTTACCGATTCCTCAGACACCATGGCTAATTCAGAAAGTGTCGAAGTGCAAGAATAGCTTGTTTGAACACTTAAATGTGATGGTGGTGATTCTTCCAAATTAGCTTTAATACGTTGAATTTTTTCTGCAAAAAGCTGGAGAATCTTTCAACGAGAGGGTCATTAGGAATTTCTGATGGCAAAACTTTAGATGTTTTTGGTTTGCTTAATTTCTCAACTTGTTGAAACAGTTGCTTTGAATTGCAGTTTTCAAACTGCATCTTATGGTAATCAAGTTTAGCTTGATTGATCATTTCATGGTATTGATTGCTGAGTTCTTTGAAGCATTGCTTGTCAATTTCTAATTTAGAAGAGAGCCAGCGACGTTCAAGGCGACGGAGTTTTTGTTTCAAGTCACAGAGTTGCTCATTATACCATGGTGCATTTGGACGACATTTGACCGTGCGAGTAATAAGTGGAGCATGTTTGTCTTTGAGTTTGAGTAACACATTTTCATATTGAGCAATTAGCTTATCTAGATCAGGAGAAGGAGAAGTATATAAAGATGACTGTAAAATATCATTGCGAAAAGTATTCAAGTCAATGTCGCGAAGTTTTCGTATACATATTTCCATTTTTGTAGTCTCAGGGCGAACAATATCAAGTGAGCACAAGACGGCTGCGTGGTCGGAAGGAAGGAAATTAGTGGCACTTACATTGGATACAAAATTGTCTGTAGAGCGGGTGATAATAAGATCGAGTGTGTTCCCTTTAATATGAGTGGGTACAGTTACAAATTGTTTTAAACCGGCCGAATCGATGAGATCCAAGAATAAAGAAGCTTCTCTATTTATTATCTTGGTGTTGTTTTTTTCGGCCGTCCAGATTTCGGGCGATTGTCCATTGATCAATGGATCTCCTTTTTCTCAAATTATATCGAACAGATCCCTCGTCAAATATTCAATAATCTTGCAATTTTACGGTTAGATTTTCCTTCACATATGCTTCTATCATTCCCTTCTGGTGATCGGTAATTTTTGGCATTTTGAGCCTGATCTGTTGTTAAAACTGAATAATTTTGGAAGTCGAAATTAACTGCTAGATAGGAAATCCCTCTAGTGAGGCTGCATGATATCAACTTTTGGATCGTGGCAAATAACATAATCGCATAACAATTACTAATCCGCTGTAATCGGGGATACCTTTATTGCTCCAGTATCACAATTCATAACCTTGATAATTTGTTATGCATCACATGTTTTAAAAAGGAGTTCAAATACCTCGGACGTCATCTGTTGTTATAGTGGTCGTCAAGGACGGACGTCATAATTCGATAATTAAGCACAGCGTCGCCACTTTTCCTATGGGGATTTTGTACAGGTTTTTCATGAGATCACAAGAAAGTTTGTTTCGTTATTTTCCAGCAATGTTTTGATGTTGAAAAGTTGATTGAAAATGATTAAAGGTATTATAGATGATATTGAAATAAATAAATAGGTTTCAAGTTCCAAGCCTCATTCCCGGTGGGAATGAGGCTACCCAGTGGACACGTCAGCAAAATGACGTCAATACAACGTCGGAGCGTTGTATAATGGTTGTAGGATTGTTGTATATGAAAGTTTTTTGACGTAAATTAGTTAGTTTAACGTTGTAATAACATGATTTAACGACCGTGGGTAAATTTTGTTATTACAACATTAAACCATCCAAAATTTGCCAGTGGCGTAGATATCTTCTTGACATGGGAGCGGAGTTGGGAAAAAAAAAAGTACATTGAATCCAGCACTTTTTGGCGACCAAATAAGTTTATGGTACAAATTTGCGGAAAGCGCGCGAAAAAAGTTTGCCATATTGAAAGTAAAATGATGAAATATGGTGCAAAAGTGTAATATATTCGCGCGAAGCGGGCAAAAATTGGCACTGTTGGGGCTAAAATGGCGAATTATGAGGTTAATTTTGTCAGAAACCCACAGGCGTCGACATGGGGGGTGATTGTATGGACCATCCCCTGGACCATCCCCGGATCTACGCCTATGATATTTGCCCACGGTCATTAAATCATGTTATTACAACGTTAAACCAACCAATTTACGCCAACTTTCATATACAACAATTATACGACGTTGTATTGACGTCATTTAGCTGACGTATGGATCACGAAGGTGAAAAACAACTATTAAAAGGGTCGAAGTTACAATATTATTGTACTGCATGACGTTCTTCTAATGCAGAAAGGGTGGGATAGGTCATAAAATAACAATAAACTGACCGGCGATACCCACACGTGCTAGCATATCAAGGCCTAGTGTAGGCACAATGGTGTGTGTCCACAAACCATAATTATAAGATACATATCCAAAATCCAAAATCTTCTGTAAACATGGTTCGTTTTGAACAATTCCAGTACAAAATGATGTTGATCTACTCACATTTTTAGTGACGTTTCACCACTACATTAGTGGTTTCTTCAGACTGCAACTCATCACATCTTGACTGCTTCCTTTTATAGACAACATTGAGGGCGTGCTGAGTTGGTTCTTTTTCTTTTTCGGCGTATCCAGATATCCTCTTTGTTCAAAGAATCCAAATTCTTGTTTACATTAATTGCTAAAAAAAATGTTGCAGCCTGCTACACAATGCTTTTTAAACATTTGAATCATAAATGCTTCATTGGGTAATTGACATTTAACAAAATCTTGATACATTTAATTTAACTACCGTGAAATAATATAACATCACATTAGAAATGTAAACCAAGTTTCATTTATATTTTAGTTTTCACCAAATGTTTCTCCCTTTTTGTTCCTGCAAAGGTTACTCTCTCTCTCAAATCCTGTATCTTTCACTGCCAGGTATAAATTCCCTTGAGTTTCATTTTTTGTTTCGAAATTTAAGTTATATCAGTTCAATGGACGCCCTCCGTTATATTCAACACTACTTGCTCGACCGTCCGGTAAACCCTGGCTCTAACCTCAACGTTTTACACCAACTCTCCTTCTTTAATGCTCTGCGTGCTGATTTCAACATAAAAAAAAGTTCTGAGATATTTTCTCAAAATATCAAAAACTAAAAATCTCAAAATATTAGGCTTGTTTGTACTCATTTTAATGCATTTTACATGCTAAATATATATAGTCATAAAACTGTACAATTTAGAAATTTTCGAATATTTTTAAAATTTAAAAAAATCTATTTGAACAGACACTTTGTTGTTTGTTTGTTTATTTATTTGATTGTTTAAAATGTCATTTCAAAGACCAGTTGCTTGGCAACTAACATCCCATAATTTCTTTGCCAATCCGTCGTCACGAGCCAATTTGGACTCCTTTGCTACACGACAATTGTCAAAATAACGCCCTGAAAGGTGTGTTATTGACTTCTCAAGAGCGCAGTAAATGGTCGTTTGTGCTCCGGCTCTCGAATTACTTCCAACAAGCCTGAAAATAATGAACAGCACAGATTAAGGTTAAATTATTCGTACCGTTGTTTTTTTTATTATTATTATTTGTTTGTTTCGGCCCTTTATATTAATACGTTGCTTTCTTGGACTCGTTTACCGTACGTTTCCAAAGCAAATTTGAAAAAGTTTTGAACCAAAGGAACTATTTACATTGAACATGCTAACTTGAAGAAACTTGCTGCAGACTTGCTGAACATGCTGCAGTTTGTACTGACATTTGCAACTCAAAAGGCCCATATCCAGTGGCGTAACTAGGGTTGGTAGCCCCCGGGGCAAAAAAACAAAACAAAATTGGCGCCTCAAACCCCCCCCCCCCAACAAAAAAAACCGAGAATATCTTTGACGGGGTCAGTTCTTGAAATTTTTGACAAATAAGGCCTATCACTAATTAATTTTGGTTACTAGAAATTGAATATCGGTCTTAAAATGTTCTTTCAATTGACTTCATGCTGAGCTTTAAATAAAAACGTTGACTTTCATCGCTGGGAGGGGCGCAGAATCGATGCTGAGTTGGTCAATGTGGCGTCCCTAAGGGTATCGCCCGGGGCACGTTGCCCCCCCCCCCCCCCTAGTTACGCCGCTGCCTATATCACTCTATTTCAGGTGAAAGTGTTCATTATATACCTACCAAAAGAAGAGTACAAGCCACCGGTACCTATTTCGGGACATTGGAATAGTTTCGTTCAACGTTGCAATAATACTAGATCTGATAACACCCGGATGTACGGAATAGGTAGTGACTCCAGACCCTTCAAGTTGCCGCCCAAGTTCTCTGGTAAATAAGACGAGCGCAAGCTTGCTGCTATTGTACTCTCGTAGAAATATTCGACCTGTCATATGGTGATAAAATATGATCTTATTATTGGCAAATAATTCATGTTGATTAGCAAATTAGTTTGAATAATGTGACACTAGCCCGGGGGAGTCACTCCCATTGTGGCATGTACACCATCCGCGATAATAAAAACGCGTAAAAAGGGTAGTTTTTCGTGGGTAGGCACGATACGCGCGTATCGTGTTTAGGGTGTCAAAAACATGAAATATTGGAAAAAGGGTAGCAAAATTGCAATTGTTAATACGCAGAAATGAAATTTATGGTATGAAATTTGATGCAAGGAATAAAATCCCTGTTTAGGGTGTGAAAACACTTGTTTAGGGTATCGTTTTAGCCAAGGGTTAAATCCTTGTTTAGGGTGCTTTTCAAAAGTTGATTATCGCGGATGGTGTACAGGCCACAATGGGAGTGACCCCCCCCCCCACCCCGGGGGGGGGACACTAGCAATTCCTTTCAGGGTCTGTGAATACACAGAGCCTCTATTGTTCTGGGAGACTTCGACCTTTCTCCAATTTGAAGACACTGAGAGTTCGCGCATTGAAAAGTAAACATCGACATACCTGGCGCGAAAATTCTTGCCGTACATTTTTGGTTTATACTTACTGTCTACGCCCCTGGGTGCTCCCAAACAATGGGCTATTCCAGTTGAAACGCACACTACCCCTGTGGAAGATTTTGGAAATATCTATATAGGTTTTTCAAGTGTAAATTGTTCAAAGTTAATCATTTTGAAACCTATACTTCCCCTGTATTATGGCTTTACCTATATCTTCCACAACTGGAGTGAGTATTTTAGATGGAAGTTACCCAATTGTCTATTCTATTCAAAAGTTATTTAAGTTAAATCTTCCACAGATGCAGTGTGCATTTTAATGGAATAGCGCAATGAGCTCCCTACTGAGGTCAGAGAGGTGGAGTCGGTGTTTTAATTGCTTAATTGATTTTGTATATGTTCACATGTAAGGCGCTCTGTGATTTGTAGAGCGTCATAGAAATGCTTTAATAATAATAATAATAATAATAATAATAATAATAATAATAATAATAATAATAATAAAATTTCCATAGAGGGTTGTGCCAATCAACCGCAAAACACGTCGCTATTTGAAAATAGCGCAAGCCAGAATAGCCGAAAAGCTGTTTGAGATTAGCTCTGGGATCTGGATGTAGTGCCTTCCCTTCGCCCTTTCCCATCTTATCCCTTGCAGACACATTATTATTTAAAACTCCATGCAGGATCACGGGCTTTGCTCCCGCGGACCAGTGGATCTGATTAATTCAAGCAGACATTCTTACCTTCTTCGCCTTTTGACGTAAAAGGTAGATCTCCTTCTTTCACCATAGTATGACCAACAGATGAGACATTAATAATACGACTAGGTGCGCTTTCTTTAAGTCTGTTCAATAATAACATTGTGAGTAGAAAGTGTCCCAAATGATTCACAGCAAAAACCATATTATAGCCTTCTTTGTTGACTTGACCCTTTGCTGCTTCGCCGATAGCTATAAATAAAGTAAAACATTGACATTTCATTGGAACAATACTGCCCGTTAACTGAAGGATTCCTCCAACATTAGTATCGCAAATAGAGAAATAATGTCTTAATGCACATGACATATGAAAATATCACATTTCACATCATTATGGTCTTAGCAATCGCACTTTGGGATTGACGCTAATACGTTTGGTATCAATGGATAAAGGCTATACCATTGGTAAGTAAATGCTGGGTCTCCCCTTTACAGGGTTACACCAGCATCAGTTCACAAAATGTATCCAGGATGATTCCAAAAACAGAAAGCCACTTTTACAATATGTTTAAGTTCGAGTTTGGTAGCAACGCCAATACTTTTACGCGGTTGAACATGTTAAACCACAGGTATGCCGACAAGCCACCCTTTTACGCGTGTGAGCGCGCTTTTGGTACAACTTATATTTTGTTATTTTACCTGCATTATTGATTAGATAATCAATTCTTGATTCTTGATTCAAAATAGTTTTGGCAAATTTGCGGACGGAATCTTGATCGGAGAGTTCTAGTGGAATATATACGACATTGCTGCTTCCAGAGCGTCTCTGAATTTCCTGAAATAAAAAAATGCCAATAAACATAAAAAGTTATATTATACAAAAATGACAAAAAGAAGATAAAAAAAAATGTTCACATTTATTATTGGTATTAGTATTAGTATTGGTATTAGCAATAGCATTAGCATTAGTATCCAAATGATAGCACTTCATAGAACTGCAAAGCATCCCATCTAATTATGAGCAACCCATGCACACTTGATTATCCCTACCTTGACTGCCTCTGTAGCCTTCTTTGGATTTCTGCAGCCAATAATTACTCGGGCTCCACGACGTGCAAAATCAATGGCAGTTTCTTTGCCAATTCCAGCATTTCCTCCTAAAAAAGAAAAATATTTTGTAGCATCAACCTTTGTTGGAGGTAGAGGTAGGCAAAATCGTTATTGATCAGAAATATAAAGTTTAGAGTTTAAGGAAGCATTCATGCTCATTAATTTTGTCAATGATTATCGCTAAAGGCAATTGCTTTAAGGGTCGAGCTCTGCCAGCACAAATTAGCTCTAATTCTTATAGTGTCATCAGCAGGAGAAATGCAATACTCGCAATGGACGAGACTAATGCAGGGACAGGCGATTTGCGAATTGCGTGGAGAGCAAATTGCAAATCGTGTATCCCTTCCCATAGGAAAAAAATAGCCAATTGCGCGGAGATTGCGCGGAAAAAAGTTTCCACGCAAATCACTTGTCCCTGGTGTAATAACATTGTGATTTGATAGAGAATGACATACGCACAGCTGACGCAGCACTTACGAGAGCTATATGCTTTTCTATATTGCGTGACTGACACGCACTGTTCTAAATTTACGCTGGCGTATTAAAGTTGAGACTTTATTGTCTCACTCAGTAACTATCACGAGTTGATCACTGTATAAATTCACCTACCTGTGATAATAGCAGTTTTTCCATGTAAAGTCGTAGTTATGTGTGCACAATATCTTCGATAAAATCCGCCATTAAGTTTGTACCTTAAAAACAAGATGGCTAACACGACAAGGATGAAGAATGCATATAAGCATGTTATGAACCCGAAAGACATTTCAGAGGAGATTTTAGCTGTGTGTGTAGTGACTGTACACTAGCCAGTTGATGTATGTATTCCTTATCTTATTACCATGATTAATTATAGAAAAACAATATTTGGCAAACACAAACAATACCCACAACCTTTGTCACCTTTAAAATACCTCAATAATATGTGATGCGATCAAGCAAAATCAGTCGGAACTCGGAAATATTGATTTTGAGATATAGCCAAACAAAGGAACTATTTCCTTTAGTTTCCTGTTGTTTTGGAAACTCTTTAATTGCTCATATCTTTGGAACTGGTAGTTCACTTTCAATGGAGTTTTCTGCAAAATTCAGCTTTGTAAAAGCTTTTTACTATCCTGTAAGAAACTGAAAATTTAATATTTGCGAGTTCCGACTGATTTTGCTTGATCGCATCACATATTGTCCACGACTCCAAAAAGAAATGCACGCCATCACACACGCACATCGTCATCATCCCTATATCTTCGTGTCAAAAATTGCCGTGATAGTACAGCGAATCCTCTCGTTTTTCAACAGCTACGCATGGCAATTTTGAGATACCACAGAGTTTCTATATTCTACACATTATTACGATTTGTGCATGCTCTAGTACCCATATGATGTTTCTATTACAAGAAAAATCGATTTGTTTTCAGGTAAAACCAGGGTTTTGTTTCCAGTACACTAACTCGAAAAGCAATACTAATTAGCGGGGCCGGGCCTTGCAGCTTGCTGTGGATATCTTTTACTGCATTTTATAAGTAAAGATTTTGAAATCCAAAGTAAAAATTGTGATATATTTAATTTTGAGAATTACAATTATACTTTATAGGTATAAAGGAACACGTTTAGCCCATTCAGTTAAGTTCCAGGTGGACCTGTATGGAAAAAATATGTATAATACAGGGTGTTGACACTGTGACACGCACCCCAACCAATAAAAACTGACTGTTTTGTCTTCATAGTTATGTAAAGACATGACCGAAGTAAGAAGTTTCAATGAGAATTCAGAGAGTAGATTTTAGAGACGGTTCAACCCAGGATTTCTGTATAATATTGGCGAGCCCAGGAGTTTGAAACATATTTCACAAACGTTCACGTTTGCAAAAATATAAAGAACTGCTAACTCCACGCCGCCATTTGACTGTACTGCCACTGTACTATCAACATTTGAATAGGGCACAAACATTGTAGAACTGTGCCTCAACCGTTGTTAACTTATTCTCGGACTTTTTAGTAGAAATTTGGTATTTTGGTCGCCATCTTGGATTTTGGGAAGAATTCAGGTGGCCTCTGTTATAAATGTCATACGAATTATGGGACAAGTTGAAGTTCGCCCATACGGTGGGGTTAGTTCGCCCTAACCAGAAAAAATCAAAATATATTGCATAACTATACATGTATTCAAGGCAAATGTTTCTTTTTACAGTAAGATTATATTGGGCAGTCATTGTCTTCCGGGAAGACAATAAATATAAATATATTGGATGGGTACAATTTAGGGGGTTCAAAGTGAACAAAAAACATTTTGTTTACAACTTTGGGAGGATTATGGTTTAGGAGATAAACGGTGGTATGAGTAATACTAATACCAAATAAAAAATTTAAAATATGCTTTCCAGTAGTTTTACCTGGTTTAATGGTATGATTATCAATATGTTGCATAATACGCGGATGAGGCAAGTCCGCTTCCAGTTCAGGGTAAGTCCGCCGCAGAGAAAACATGGGGTGAACGTGCCCCATCCTCAAAGAGGTACATATGCCTGTGCCCCTTGAGCACAACCTTGTATTTACCTCAGGGTATGCAAAGTAAAAATCTGTATAAAAATACAGATTTCCATTAAAACCATCTTTATTTATGTATCGATGATAATACAACATCATGACATAATTCGAGAAAGGTTTACGTTTTGTGGTACATTGTGGGCAATAGATGTATGTGGTATCGCCTATTCTTTGTGGGCAATGGAACTGATATCAATCTGTCGATTGACTAACAATGCTTGTGCTGGTCCATCCATATCATCAATAAATTATCCTGTTCATCATAAAGAAATATCAATTAAAATTTTGAAAACATATAATCTTTGTTCGTAATGTATTGACAAAATAACATTAATTAGTCAATAGTTCATAAATTAGTCACTAGTTCATAAATTAGTCAATAGTTCATAAATTAGTCAATAGTTCATTGATTAGTTCAATAGTTCATAAATTAGTCAATAGTTCATTGATTAGGCAATAGTTCATTAATTAGTCAATAGTTCATTAATTGGTCAATAGTTCATTAATTAGTCAATAGTTCATTAATTAGGCAATAGTTCATTAATTAGTCAATAGTTCATTAATTAGTCAATAGTTCATTAATTAGTCAATAGTTCATTAATTAGTCAATAGTTCATTAATTAGTCAATAGTTTATTAATTAGTCAATAGTTCATTAATTAGTCAATAGTTCATTAATTAGGCAATAGTTCATTAATTAGTCAATAGTTCATTAATTAGTCAATAGTTCATTAATTAGTCAATAGTTCATTAATTAGTCAATAGTTCATTAATTAGTCAATAGTTTATTAATTAGTCAATAGTTCATTAATTAGTCAATAGTTCATTAATTGGCCAATAGTTCATTAATTAGTCAATAGTTCATTAATTAGTCAATAGTTCATTAATTAGTCAATAGTTCATTAATAACACATATCGATGCATCAATAAGGGGCTGTGCAATAATTATGAGCCCTGGGGGAGGGTAAAATTGGGGGGCAAGACATTTTTGGCGAGCCGAGAGGGGGCAAGCGATTTTTGGCACACATTTATAAGGCGCCTTTTCAATATAACGTTCTAAAAAGGCTTAAGAAAACAGAACAGAAACGCTTTAATATGCAAATTTTGCTGCTCGCTGCGCTCGCAACATATATCTAGACCATTTAAAGTTTGAAAATTGGGATCTCAAAAATTTGGCATGTGTAAAGGGGGGGCAAAGATTTTTTGGCGGACCGAGAGGGAGGGCAAGCGATTTTTGGCAGGCCGAGAGGAGGGAAAGCGATTTTTGGCTGGGGGCTCATAACTATTGCACAGCCCCTTAATAAATATTACTGAATAAGCTTTTGAAATTAATCCAAATTTGTTTTTGCGCCATCTACTTTCGAGGTACCATTACGTCAATATTATTGTTCTTAATTATATGAGTATCAAAGAAAATAGAGAAAATTCAGCAACGAATATTACACACAGCACTGTATTGATCATATAATCCTCCTTTTTTAAATAACTTTGTCAAATAAATGGTATGCATCTTGTTAACGGAGGTCTTTATCTAATAATCATTCAGATATGTGGATATATTTCGTGGTTTATAGAAAAAGGACAATAGTATTTAAAAGACAATACGTTGCTATGTGATAAAAATGTCTTCTCAAAGACCAGTTGCTTGGCAACTAACATCCCATAATTTCTTTGCCAATCCGTTGTCATGAGCCAATTTGGACTCCTTAGCAACACGACAATTGTCAAAATAACGCCCCAAAAGGTGCGTTATAGACTCCTCAAGAGCGCAGTAAATGGTCGTTTGTGCTCCGGCTCTCTCATCACTTCCCATAAGCCTGCAAAATGACGAGAAGACAAAAAGAAAAACCCGGTAATTGTCAGTTGTTTGTTTGTTTTATATTTCCTTTGGTCCTCCTTTATATGTGGCTTCAGCATGTTAAGAGATCAAAACAAAAGTTCGATATCACTTATATAAGTTTATAACCAATAGAACTATTTAGACTAAACATGCTAAAGATGCTAAAGGACTTGGCAGTCAGTAAATCATTTACTCATTTTGATGCTAAACGATGACAAATATATAGAAGACCTGTTATATCAATTCGTGCGTTTAGTTGTTTCAAGTTAATATCAGATTGTAAAGTTTACCAATACTTACCAAAAGATGCCTGCGTTGAGCCAATACCTTAGTAGGGACATCTGAGTAGCCTCCTTCATTGTCGCAACAATACTAGACATTACAGCGCCTGGATGTAACGAATATGTAGTGACACCAGATCCTTCAAGTTGCCGCGCAAGTTCTTTGGTAAATAATACGTTTGCCAGTTTACTTATGTCATACTCTCGTAGACCGGGATATATTCGACCTGCCATAATAGGGTGAAAATATATGATCTTTTTAGTCCAAAGTATTGATTGGTTTTTAGTATGCCCATGTTGAAAAGTAGATGCAATATACGACAGTGCATAATGATAGTAAAAGTGCAATAAAAGGTCATTGGGGAAATAGATATTAAGGGTAGACGAGTTATGGTTGGTCGAAGCAGCCAAAAAAATCGATTTTCATTATCTAATTCAATATAACATTAAAAATAACACTTTGATGTTTTGCAAAAGTTCATTCAACAATTCATATACTTTGAAAACTTGCTTGATTTATTGTTGTTATCGGGGTATGTACGTTTTACAAAAGTGTTGTTGTTTCAGCCCTCTTTACAACATAACTCAAGAACCACAGAACCTACAAAAGTCTATCTGTGACATTTTAATTCTTCTACACACTCGTAATGAAATGATCAATGCAATATTTACCAAAGCTCACTACCATTCGCAAGATGCTGTGAACTATCTAATCGCAACAGTCTAAAATAGTTGCTAACCTTGATTTCGCACTGGACAATGAGTTAACAATGTTGCAACCCAACATTCACTCTCCCAAATATATTTGCAATAGTCCTTTGGCAGACTGTATAAAAATCGCATTATTGTTTTCATGTATAAAGTTGATATAATAAAGGAGCAAACCACGTGTCTATTTAAACAGTGGCGGCTGAAGCATTAAAAGTTTTGTGAGACGAGCATAAAAGTCTGTACCGAATTACTGAGATATTTGCGCGCAAATTCCGGATACTTTAGTCAAAAATGGAAGCTATTTGGTCATGTTGGTGGTGAAAGGTACAGGTACCCCATAAAAAATTGCATAGGAGACGTGCCCACTAAAATCCTAATAGAAGAAAAATAAAGCAATAAGTACCCTGTTCCCCCGCCTATGTATTTGAATGTTCACCATAAGGCCCACTTGGGTCTCACTGCAGCAAACAATGGACCGGCGCAAGGTAACTCAGTGACCAGTGTGGTCAGGGGTAGGGCTGAGGTCATTTTTAAGTTGAAGTCGAATTCTACGATGATGTAATTTATACTTCGCTCCCGCGGGTCCCGTGGATCTGGTAAATCCAGGTTAACATTCTTACCTTCTGCGTCTTTTTGGCGTAAAATATATATCTCCTTGCTTCACGAAAGCATGCATAATGGATGAGACATTAACAATACGACTAGGTGCGCTTGCTTTGAGTCTGTCCAATAATAACATAGTAAGTAGGAAATGTCCAAAGTATAAATTGCAAATTCTAGAAAAATCTGTGCAATGTGTATTGGATGAAATATATTTATGATTTGCTTACTTCTTATTAACGACAAATCTTATCTGCAATTTTTTTGGTGTTTTTAAAAATATTTTAATATTGTAATAGAATGACTGCAATTTGGCCGGTGGACCACGATGTTATTTTTAATAAAATTGAATTACATAGCGTCCCATATTGCAATGTGAAACTATGCCAAAGTCATGGTAGGCCTAAGTGGTTGTGTACCCATAATGCAATGTTTAAATTATAATATGGCATCCCATGATGCATTGTTGAAACTATGGTATATAGTCATGGTAAGGGGCCGTGTTGGCTCTAACTCGGGGGAAACAATCCCCGGCACTTGGGGAGTATGAAACCGCAAAAGCCATCGAAGGTTAGGTCAGGTCAATTTCAAAGTTGCTCCGATCGGGCTGTAACTCGGGGAAAACAATCTCTGGCACTTGGGGAATATGAAACCGTAATGCTAATCTGAGGTCAAATTTAAAGTTGCTCCGATTGGGCTGTAACTTGCGGACAATGATCCCTGACACTTGGGGAGTATGAAACCGTAAAGGTTAAATACCACTAATTATGTATTACACGTGTTTCAATGGGAAAATGCCTAATTTCGGGTGGAATTTTCTCATATTCAGAACTCTCACAGTTCAATGCCACCAATATCAGGTGAAACTATATGATTTAGATGCCAAATGATCAAAAAATTCAACATAGGTTGACCTGAGACTTTTCTTGTTTTAACGCACTGAACCGTAAACACCTTAAAATGACAGTGCGCCCTCGAAGCTGAAAGTTACAATATGATAGGGCGACTATTTACTAAAAACCGAAGCCGTGCGTATGAATTTTGGTACTATTACATCAAAAATGTCATTATAAGGAGAGAAAATGTACCATTTTGAAGCATCAAACTCTAAAAAGTACTTCTTTTGCTATATAACTTGATCAATTTCAGCGATTTTAATGCAGTCTTTTCGAATGCCATGAAAACAAATAGTTCCTCGTCGTATTTCAATGTATCGCCCAGGCCTATTAGTGGTCTTTAACCTATAGGTCATCCAAGGTCAAAGGTCACCTGAATCAATTTGCATTATGGGATATGGTGCAATAAAATCCCTGTCTAGTGGGTGAATGTCACTAATCTGTCCTCATAAAAATAATGTTACTGGATTAAATGGACTTTTAATGTTTAAAAACATGCTACATTTCCAGATGTGTTGCTTCCCCTTTAAATGGTCTAGATAGATATTGCGAGCGTAGTATGAAACGGCAAAGATCATCCAAGGTCAAAACGGTCAGGTCAATTTCAAAGTTGTTCCGATTAGGCTGTAACTCGGGGAAAATGATCCCTGACACATGGGGAATATGAAACCGCAAAGGTCATCCAGGATCAAAGATCAGGTCAAATTTTTGGGATTTAAATAAGGCGTGCGAGTTTTGAGTAGAATGTTTGAATCTCCCGCAAATGTAGCAACGTATTATAGAACTTGAAACGAGAAAGAATTGGTAATTACCATGATTACAGAATATAGTCCTACCCACCTCTAACCCTAATCCAACGCTAACCCTAGACCCTAACCTTAACCATAAATAAACTAACCTTAACTACAAACTAACCCTGGCCATAACCAGAATCATAAGGTAACCATTCATCCAGCAGTTATCAAATTAAAATTTCTTGAAAATATAAATTAAATAAATAAATAAATAAATAAATAAATAAATAAATAAATAAATAAACAAACAAACAAACAAACAAACAAACAAACAAACAAATAAATAAATAAATACATAAATAAATAAATAAATAAATAAATAAATAAATAAACAAATAAACATTCCAATTTATGACCGGAGTTGGATCAATAATACACATTTTCTATCAAATTTGTTCTGCATAAGAAAATTTCGTCGAGCGTACTACCCGTCTTAGAAAGTTGACGATGGTAAATTTTGCTTTTTAGTATTATCAATTAACATGGTCAAACGCACACGTCAAGCATGGAAGAAAGAGATGAGAAGGAACCACAACGACTTCGATCGGCCAGGTTTTAATCCGCTTATCTATTGACGCATGAAAAGAAAAGCTATCAATGGTACTTACTTTCATGTATGATCCATTTACCGCGATCGATGCTTGGCAAAATCATTACTGGAAAAAAAACAAACCCATCCACGAACAAACAAACGCTACCCAAAAGTAAGATTATGGAATTTCACTGATGCTCTAAACATGTATAGTAGCTTTGTTTTGGGATCTACAGTCAAACTGTTTTCTTGATCGTGTTGTGTAGAAAATGTCCTATAAAACATCGAAAAGGTAATCAAAATCGGCCGTTTTTTTTGCTGAGTTTCATCTTTAGCAAATAAGGTAAGATTTTGGTGACTTTTTCGATGAAAAATAGATGTAAAATGTTCTTAAATAATGCACAATGTTCCGGTTGAGTCCGGTACATAAAACCTGTTTAATTAAATAGTTTATATGTGTATAATCGTAACTAGCTAACTCGTTTCAGTGCCAAAGACTGCCAACTCTGAGAAAAAAGTCATCAAAGTTCGGAAAAATTGGGCAAAATGGAAGAAAAAGATGTAGGCCATCAATGACCGATGATCACGTCACCAAAGAAAATCCTATAGGGTGCTTGCACGGAAGGTCATTAGTTCAAATCATCCTTCACACACGCTCCAGAAGACATGCAAATACATGTAATACAATACCAATCACCTATTTAACGCGGGGTATTGATCAAAGTAAATCCTCATGAATAACAATATCAACTAAATGTCGGTAAAGGGAGTGGACAAAGTGAATGCGTTCGTTGTGGTTCCTTCTTATCTCTTTCTTCCATGCGTCAAGTGATTTGCAAAGCTGTAAGCAGTCTAGCATTCCATCCGAACATACCATCAAAAACAAAACTTGCTATATAACTCGGTGTGGCGCTCTATAGGAGGAAATGTCATGAATTCATTCATTTTTCTTGAAAACTCTTATTCAGCATTCAATAATTAAAACTCTTTAGAAATAGTTGTTAACATTGTTCGTTTTATGCAAATCCAAAATAAATGAAGATGTTAAACTTACATTTTTAGTGACGTTTCACCACTGCACTAATGGTTTCATCAGACTGGTAACTTCTTTTACCAAGTCATCACGCCCTCTATAGCGGTCCCTGTTGCCTATAAAAGGAAGCAGTCAGATGTGATTAGGTAACTACTGATTATTATCCTAAATTATACTATCTTACCTTCTTTTCATTGTTGAAAGGGAAGCTGCCCGAGCGAAGTAAACCACGCAGACGCGCCGGACGCGAGTTGTGAAACGGTGATGAACAACGGTGAAACATGATTGAATCCTATAATGAAACTGTCTGTAGTTTGGTACTTGTTTTATTTATACAAGGAAGTACACTGCAGTTTGTTTTAGTTAAATGGCTAATCAATCAAATCAAAAAGGCCCCTGCCTTCCCATTTGCATAAAAACAAATTATTATTATTATTCCTAGGCAATTTCTACAGCAGGTTGATTACTCTACATCCGTGTCCTTATGGTCATTCAACTCCAGGTTACTGATAACCTATTGACAGGTCTGAAAGTTAATAATAATTGAAAGTGTCAGTTATTCACTATATTGTGTTTCTAGCGATTCAAAATAATATAAGATCTTATTGAAACTGTCAGTACTTGTTTACGTTTTATAATAAATAAATTAATTTCCGATTTATATATCGTTCATCTTAACGTTCATCTTATATATTGTTATAACCAGGGTATACCTGAACGTTCAATGTACCTTTGTTATTTATAGGTATAGGTATTTTTCGCGGGGTATTTTATAGACTTACTTCTCCGTAGTCCACTTGCCCATTTTGCATACTCTGGCTATTAGTTAAGCATAAAACTCTGGCTTGTATTGATTTGTGTGCAATTGATAGATTTTCAAATCTGATCTTTTCAGTCACCGTACTCCCTCTCTTTGTTAGCTTCCCAAGTGGGATTTTTTACTCGGGCTTTCGTGATCAATATATTGGTAGATTCCAAAATCAGAATTGTTCAGTATTGAAGTGAGCCATTATTATACAAGATATGTTGCATTTAACACTGAAAACTTAAATTGGTAAGCTTAACTAACGTAAAGTTAGTCCAGATGGTGCCCATCTTGACTAACGTAAGGCTAGTCAAGCCTGCTCGACTAACTTGCTTGACTAACTTGCACGTTAGTGGAGCAGGCTTGACTAAGTTGCCTGACTAGCTTGGATGCTAGTCAAGCCTGCTTGACTAGCTTAGGTTAGTCGCTCGACTACTTTATGACTAACTTTAAGGCACTTACTAATTGTGAAAGTTATTATAACCTAAGGCTAGTCAAGCCGGCTTGACTAGCTTGTCAATTCGATATCGTAAGCTAGTCGGTCACAACAAATATCGTTGGTCAAGCAGGCTTGACTTGCTTTAGGTTATTCAAGTCGGATTTAAGAGTTTGAATTACGGGCTAGTCAAGCCGGGTTGGCTAACCAGCCTGACTAGTTTAAAGCTGGTGAAGCAGCTGCCTGTCTAGTTTTTCAGTGAATAACATAAGCCTGTGTATACTTTACTTTTATTGTCACTAATAATATATAGCCTACTCTTTTTGTCCATTTTACTATTGAACACTTTAAAAAAAATAAAATCAGTATAATTTTGAGTTCAACGGAATGCCTGATCATGATTAATAATTACATATTTATCAAAATACGACTATCATAGTCAAGGTGCTTTAAAAAGTAATACAGTTCCGTGGCTAGCCACATGTGTTTGCTATCATAGTTATTCTGGGGTTAGAATTTTTTTATTTAATACTCTTTATTCAAACATACAAATTCAAAAAGAATAAAGAAAAGAACATGCCCGCAACTTCTGCAAGATATTACTGGGCATTTTTGACGGCCAGGCATGGCATAAACAAAATACAGACACAAAAATATACTGCACACATCCCACACTCACAACACACTTAAATACATTACATAAACATGGTTTTAGAAGAACAAACCAGCAAATTGAGCGACAAGACAGGCATTCCACCCTTATAGGCTACCTGAGAATATTGACAGTCTATTCTTAACCATGTCTTGCCTGAGAGGTGGAAAAAGAAGGCGTCTTTCTTGAGATCTTTATATTTGTTTTGCGACTTGACTATGTCCAGGAAGTTAAGCCAAATCTGAGTAGATTTTGTAATGATAAGACCTCTTGAGGCAACCTGAAAAGGAATCCAACTGCAGTTGTAGCCAGCGTCAGCAATATCGCCTACCAGGGACGCATATTTATCAATATCAAGTTTCAAAAGGTCGGTGAGCTCCAAAAAAATATCTTTTTTTTTTTTACATCTGAAATGTTAAATAAATATCTGATTTTTGAACAGTAAGAATGACTTGATGTAGTTTCTTGCAGCAAGGCATCCTTCGATGTCGGCAGCGATAAGACCGCGTTTGTATTTCTAACGAGTTGGTTGTTCTCTGAAGTAAGAATATGATACGGATGATGTTAATATGCCGGCAAAGATATCTCTCAAGCACTATGATTACAATTATTAAGGATGTGAAAACTCTTGCTTCTGGGAAATGATATCGAAACTCACCCCGGCCTGGGATCTGAATTTGCTACTAAAGAGGACATAACAGCGATAAATTGTAGATTGGACAAGGTTCTGTCAGGTATCGACGACATAAAAATACAATGGAAACATAACAAATCGCTAAATCGCTCTATGGACGAACTAGAAGATAGAAACAGACGTAATAACCTGATTTTTTCAGGTATTGAGCAGGGACGTGTGGAATCTTGGGAGCAGACGGAGAAAAAAGTCAGACAGGTGATAAAAGACAAGATGGGGATAGATACTGAAAACATTGATATAGAAAGAGCGCATCGTTTACATAATGGGCCTAGTTCGAGAGTAAATAATAGCAAACCAATTATTGTAATGTTCTCTCGATACAAGGACAAAGACAATGTACTTTCAAAGTCTTTTAAATTGAAAGGTAGTGATATGTATGTGAACGAAGATTACTGTAAGAACACCCGTCGAATCCAGGGAATCTTGCGAGAACGGCAAAAAGAAATAAAAGCTCATGTAAAAAAGGCCGATGTACGTTACAAAAAACTGGTGGTCGTCGATAACGCGGATAACAAGTCGGTGTTTGTTTTCGACGAAAACTCTAATGAAATAGTGTCGCTATAGGGGCATGGTCAAGGCCTAAATAGTACTATTCCATTGTGCAGAAGAACTATAAAATGTATGTCGTGGAACGTGAATGGACTTAAAAACAAAACAACTGATACTGATTTTATGCAATTTTGTAATACTTTTGATATAATTGGTACCACAGAAACGTGGTCAATTGATGAAAATGATTTTTCGCATATGTTTGTTGATTATGATGTTTTTGCATGTAATGGGGAAAAACCAAAAAGAGGTAGAATTGCAGGTGGTGTTGCTATTTTCCTTAAACATGATCTGATTGGTGGTGTTAAACTTCTGAATACAAAACAAAGTGATTCTGTGTTTTTACTTCTGGACAAACAATTCTTTGGTTTTACAAATGATATTGTTTTTGGAGTTGTTTATTTGCCACCAATCGACTCAAAAAAGACATGAAAGAAAGTCTGATTTAAATTTTGATTCGTTGGAAGATGTTCTTCTAGATTTAAGAACGTCTTATTCTACAGCAAATTTTCTTATCTCGGTGATTTCAATGCCCGGTCAGGTACTGAACATGATTTTATTTTGGACGATTCATATGACTATATTCCAAGCATTGATCATGTTGATGTTTATAACGTAGATTCTTTCTGTGCAGCTCGCTGCTCTAAGGACAAAGTTGTTAATGTTTGGGGTCGTAGACTTATTGAGTTGTGTAAAGTACTTAATATTCACATCATGAATGGACGGTCAGAAAGAGATAAAGAAGGTGAATACACCTTTGTTAGTCACCAAGGTCTTAGTCTTGTGGATTATCTACTGGTGAGCAGCCAATTCTTTAATGCGGTGAATGATTTTGAAGTGACTATGCGTACTGAATCCGACCATCTACCTATCACCTGGTCTATTAAGACAGGAGCTTTGCATAACATGTTCACAAATAATATCAATGATACATGTAGTACAGGTAGCATTCATGAAAAGTATAAATGGAAAGACCAGTATGTTAATGAGTTTAGGTGCAATCTAGCTTCAAATGAGGTTTATGAACTTTTAAATGGGTGTGACAATGCGATAAATTCCAGTGACGTAAGTAGTGCTACATCCCAGCAGATTAATGCATTGAAGTTGGCTGCAAATAACATGCTGTGTAAACCAAGTCGTAGTAATAATAATAATATGAAAAATGATGGTTGGTTTGATGATGAATGTAGAAGTAAGAAAAAGAAAAAGCTTAATTTACTTAAGAAATTCAGAACAAAAAGAACTGAAACTGATTTAAGAAATTATATTGCTTGTCGGTCAGATTATAAGAAGTTATGTAAAACAAAAAAAGACGTTTATAACAAAATGTTACAAACGGAGTTGGAAGATAAGGTCAATGACCCAAACGAGTTTTGGGAAACTCTTAGGAACATTTATTCTAAAAATGAGCCTAGAGTTGCAAATAATTTGGGTATTGATGATTGGTTTAATCACTTTCAAACTGTTTTTCAAAAAAATGATTTTGTGAATTTTGATCAAAATGAGGTTGAAGAAGAGAATTTGTTTGATCCAAATCGTGACGTCGAAGAGCTTAATGCTCCAATAAGTAGGCATGAAATTGAAGTTGCTGTTTCTAAAATGAAATGTAAAAAAGCTGTTGGTCCTGATGGGCTACCAGCTGAGGTGTTTAAATTTTCTCTTGATTACATTTTGCCTTTGTTGGAAAGATATTTTAATTTAATTTTTGATACTGCTGTCATTCCAGATTCGTGGACAGTAAGTATTATTGTTCCAATTTTTAAGAAGGGTGATGTGAATAGTCCCTCAAATTACAGGCCTATTTCTCTTCTCGATGTCATAAGAAAAATTTTTATGTATATTATAAACAGTCGTTTGTATTCTTGGTGTGAAAATAATAATATTTTGCCTGAAAATCAAGCCGGTTTTAGGAAAGGCTATATGACTGTTGATAACATTTTTACACTCCATGGTATTATTCAAAAATTTTTGGTCAGAAAACGTGGTAAATGTTATTGTCTTTATGTTGATTTCTCGAGGGCCTTTGACAGCATACCTCAGGATAAGTTCCTTAAAAAATTAAGGACATTGGTGTTAATGGTAAATTGTATAATATTCTTTGTAATATAAACAATATTTTAAAATCGTGTATTAAAAGTGGCTCACATCTTTCAGATCTCTTTGATTGCCCCTTTGGTCTTCGTCAGGGCTGCCAACTTAGCCCTCTTTCCTTCTCAATTTTTATTAGTGAGCTTTCAAGACTTCTTGATGTTAATGGTGGTCGTGGAATTCAACTTGATAATAACACTGAAGTCAAATCATTGTTCTATGCAGATGATATTGTTTTAGTTGCAGATAGTGTTGGTAGTTTAAAAAACACATCGATGTTCTTGAATTGTTTTGTAATACTTGGGGCATGTCAGTAAATGTAGATAAGACCAAGGTTATCATAAACCGAAAAGGAGGCAAATCAGGAAGGTATGAAAAGTGGTTTTTTCAAGGTAAAGAGCTTGAAATTGTTAGCGCCTATAAATATCTTGGTGTAATGGTTTCAACTGGTAATACTTTTACTGAAGCAACCAAAACGCTTGCTATGCAAGCAACAAAAGCAATGTATGCTTTAGAAAGTGCAATGAAAAAGGTTGGTGGTTTGCCCTTCTCTGCATATTTCAAAATTTTTGATTCAGTCATTGCACCTATTTTGCTTTATGGTTCTGAGATCTGGGGTGTAAAAAGATATGATGCGATTGAGAATGTACATATTAAGGCCTGTAAAAAGTTTTTAGGGTATCATACAATACATCAAATAGTGCTTCTTTGGGTGAGTGCGGAAGACCCCTATGTATACTTTTCAGGTTGTGCGTTGTATAAAATATTGGTTGAAATTAATTTTATGTCAAATGATAGATACCCAAAGAAATGTTATCTGATGCTTTTAATTTAGATCAACGTGGTATGACAAATTGGACTACAAATATAAAACACTTATTGCAGACGTCTGGTTTCGGTGTAGTGTGGCAAACTCAAGATGTTGGTGATTTAAAATTATTTTTGAATATTTTTGCCACCAGAATTAGAGATATTTCCTTTCAAAATTGGTTTTCTGATATGAGTTCAAGGAATAAATTAAGAACCTACATTCAGTTCAAATCACTCCTTGCTCCTGAAAGGTACTTATTATTGATTAGAAATTTTGGTAAAAGAAGGGCCATGGCAAAATTAAGATGTTCCGATCACCCTCTCAGAATTGAAACTGGCAGGTGGAATAAAATAAACGCCGAGGAGAGGTTTTGCGAATTGTGCAATGATTGTAGTGTTGAAGATGAATATCACTTTGTTTTGGTATGTCACTTTTTTCGGATTTTAAGAGATAAGTACATTCCTGTTTTTTATAGAGTCAATCCATCATTATATAAGTTTATCTCTTTGATGAAAAATGAAGATATTAATGTTATTCAAACACTTTCAGAGTTTATTTATATTGCTCTCAAACTCAGGTATAATATGCATTCTGATACATAATGTTTCTCTATTAATCTAAATTGTTGATTTTTCTTTCATATGCATGTAAATAATGTCTGTCACCGTGTAATTATTGTTTGCTTTGTACTATGGGCTGGAGGCCTACGTACTTAATAAAATACAATGAATGAAAATGAATGAATGAAAAGCGTACCCTTACATGCTAAGAGCGGACAGTTTACTTTCAGTTGCCCCCCCCAAGGTTTGTACGCCTCTGCCTGGGTATCAAGACTCTTGTTCGTATCTACCAGCGCTAGCTATATTAACCCCATTGTTTGGGTACCCCAAGCCATTGTCTGACGAAAATATCAGTCGTTCTGACAAACAAAGATAGATTAGACTTCGTGAGCTTATATGCCCAAGCATGGTAAGGCAAAAACTCATAAATAACAGGCAATTATATACTATACTACAGGCTGTACCAAAATGAAGGGTACACTGATTTTGGTGTTTGTTTAAAAAGCACACTTCTTCCAAATGCAAGCCAACATAGGATCCTCTTGGTCAGAATGTATAGTCATAACCCCAACTGAACACAAGGTGTTTTTGCTATCGGAAGGGAAAGAAGAAACGAAAAAGGAGAGAAGATGAAGAAAACAGTCACTTGGCGCCCCGGGATTCGAACCTCGGACCCTTCGCATGCCACGCTGTGTAGCCACACAGGTGGATCTATAGTATTGTATAGCTGGAAACCCCGAATTTTCTATATTAAATGTCCTATATTAATATATTTGATACCAACGTACAGCTGACCTTATATCAATAAGAAGAGGGTAACTATAAATGACAGTTGAGATTACCAACTTTGGAAAATCAGATGAGAAACTGTCAATCATTCTTAGTGGTTTTATAGTTTTATAAGAGATTCCCTGGTCAACACTGACTTGACAGCTCAGTTCAAAACTGACAGTAATTTTTACTACAATAACAATGGATAAAGTATAAAAAGACTTGTTTTTGTCATAAACCCACACTTTTGATCTTGTCATATTCTGCACGCAATATCTTGTGGAGAAATGACACCTAAAATGGCGTTTATTGTGTAGACAAGTAACTATGACTAGTATCCGTAGGATTCTACTATTACTTGCATTGCTCATTTGGAGCCAATGTGGTTCAAGTACCGGTAAGTAAGAAGATTAGTAAGAACATACAAAGCTACATATTATGAACATTCATATGGAACTGATTATGATTTAAAGTTATTTAAAGTTACTCAAGTACGATTTATTATAAATCTTATACACGATTTAACTAAATTGGAAGTTGATTCGAATATGAACATGTAGCCAATGTAGGTCAAACAGACCAGAGGTGTGATTTGCATAAAGAATAGATTCCTATTTAAACGTTATTTTTTACTGATAGCTACTATTCACATTGTCCAATATAAAATTAGACTCGTTAAAACTATTCAACTGGACTCACGGTTTTGGGAGGCAACGGTTTCACACCATATCCTAGGTGCATCTTCAGGACGTCTGTTGGTCTGTCGGCAATTGGTCACTGACCAGTGGCGAGATGGTGTTGCCAGAAGTCGTAGATTATTGTCGTTGATAAGATATTACAAATTCGGAATCCCCCAAGTGTAACAATTTTGCTATTCAATTAATACTTAAATTTGGTGACATTTATCTAATGGTCAACGCATGAGGATTTGGTCACGCTTGTTGGTCTTGGTATGTCGTGCCCATGAGTCACGTGCGTTTATAAAAGCGCATTTTATAAAAATAACCGAAGCTACTGATGGCTATGCTTAGGAGACAAACCAGTTGAGTCCGTAACTTTCTATTGCTGCTCTCGTTTGGTCAATTGACTAAAGTGGGTTAAATGCACAATGCTCGAATTCCCAACTATTAACATTACAGTTATAGTCTTTTACCTCAGCGGCTTTCGCCATACATAAATTCGCCCAGTCCCAGCATGTATCGTACAGCAAAAGCTCAACTACAATAATTCCCCGAGTTTTAATTCATTTGGGTGTAATGCTGTTCTTTATCTAAAATAAATTTGTTCTACCTAGGCTTTAAAAAGACCAGCATTATCTATATTTAACATGCTATTCTGTCTCTATTCTTTTATGTAGACCCTGGTCAAGTCCGTCTTGTTGGTGGCAGCAATTCAAATGAAGGCAGAGTGCAAGTATTTTACAATGATACCTGGGGTACAGTGTGCAGTGACTTATGGGACAATGATGATGCAATGGTAGTTTGTCGTCAACTTGGATTGTCATCTGGTAATGCAGAAGCAGTTAACTATCCTCAGTCTAGAGGGTCTAGAGAGGGTACGGAACAAATATGGTTGGATGATGTGCGCTGTTCTGGATCGGAAAATGCTTTACATGAATGCAGGCATAGTGGATGGGGAGTATACCAGTGTAAAATATACAAACAAGGTGCAGGGGTCATTTGCAAAGAAGGTGTGTATTTTACAATGATTCAAGTTATGAGTTTCAGGATTGCTTTTGGTTTTGGTGGGTAGAAACTTAAAACTTGTAGAAAGCATATTCGGTTTTCATTTCAGTTTGTTACATAATCGTGTGACCGCAGAATCTGTTGGTTTGAAGTTACCTTGATCAAAATATACAAAAGAAGTGTTTAAATTTCACAGCATTCACGAGCAGAAAAATCGAATAAAGTTTATTATAAATGTCATTTAATGTATTTCAGATATCCAAATGGAATATATGGGACACTGCTACGAAAGTTATCAATCAGCATCAAATTATTGGGATGCGAAATCGAGGTGTGAAGAAATAAACGCCTATCTGGTTAGCATTAATACACCGTTGGAAAATGTAAGTAATGCTCGTCTACGCAATTGAACTCACAGCATCCACTTTAATCCAAGACACTTTAAACCAAAATGCTAATATACAGACCGCAAAATAATTAAAGCCATAATGTGTGATTTGCTTCACAGCGACGCCCTCAAATTTACTCGGATTTCTACTTTTTGCATAATTATAATGCCCAGTGGTGTACCAAAATACCACGTAAAAAAACTAAGCATGAAGTTCTTTAATAACAGTAAAATTTAACTTTTTATATTAAAACCGGGTCGACCCGGTTTTATTCAGAGTTCATCGATCGACTGCTTGCTAACATCTCCCGTGAATGTCAGCTAATGTGTACACACGTCGAGCGCGATGCTCCGTGCAGTATTACATGTTACGATCGGCGAGCGTAGTACACGCATTGTATGTGCTGGAATGAAATCGCAATTTTCTTCGTTATACCTCATTTGTTTGGCTCGAAATTAAAAGGGATAATGTGATCAGTAAAACAAACATTTAAATAGGAATCTATTTTTTATGCAAATCACACATTATTGCTTTAAGGTACCAGTTATTTTCACCCTTGTGTATACTAAGTAAAGATAGATATGTCATGATTAGAACCAACCGCCAATAGCTGCATCTTTTAGGTCATTTCATTAGAAATCACATCGATGAACGGTTGTAAAATTTCTTTAAGATGATAATTGTTTACAATGTTATTGTTTTTCTTTTAGGAAATATTAACTGACACCTTAGAAAATCAAGGGGTGATAACTTATTGGATAGGATTGGACGATATAGAGACTGAAAATGAGTTCACGTGGGGAGATGAAACAGTTGCCTACATAAATGGGACAACCATGACGTACACGTAAGTTATTTGATTATAGATGTTTAACAGTTAAACAGTTCAAAAACAATCAGTTTTTTGATCTTAGCTTTCGGCCAGCGCTAAGCCTTCAACGGAGCACACCGACATCGCCCGGTTAATAATTACATTATACAGCAGAGACACTGAAATTAATACCCGGGATCGATACACGTGAATGTGCTATGCACAATTTGATATTCAGACGATAAATCTTTGGATACCGGGGTAGAAAATGATGAATATCTCCGTAATTGATTTAGTCTAAAGAAGCCAGATTTTGTTCCTTTCACTTGAATATATGTGCTCAACGGATATGATAGTCGTTAGCTAGCGTCTTGAGAAAGAAGCGTGCGTCTTGAACTCAAAAACTGACAACAATATTCTGATTTATATGTGCCGAACTATAGCGCAGCGTAGGCTAGCTGCACACACTCCCGTAGAGGCAGTCTAAAAGCAGATGATCATTTACCTCATCATGGCGTATACATGCTCACTCACACACAGAGAGGTCAATTACCAGGCTATTGTCAGTAGCCTTAGTCGGATGTCCCTCGGCTCATTATGCGTCTCAAAGGTCGGAACAAAATGGCCATGAGTGGCTGTGGATTCAATCTACCATGGCGATTTCTGCCATGAAGATATCGGGCGATGACACTGTGCGGAGGTGCTAGGTGATAAAAAAAAAGAAGATAGAAACACTACTGTGATGCGAGAAAATTAATATTCGTGCGGAAGTTGTTTTTTATGTTTAGGCCCAGTGGTTTGAATGATTTTAACTGGTGTTGCCAGTAGTTTTCACGGTTCTGTATGTGAGTTTGCTTTGTCAAAACAATGTTCAATTCCAGTAACTTTAAAGTGATTAACTGTGTGTCCGGGTTGATTGAAATGAGTTGCAACTGGATGGTTTTTGTCTGTGCGTTTGCATCGAATGCTCCCTCTGTAACATCCAATATGTTGGAGAAACCAGCAAAAAGGTGCAGGATCGCATGAGAGGTCACCGGAGTTATATCAATTGCCAATTTGTTGTGTTTGTCAGGTCAACAGAGCACCTTTAGCATAATTTCATATTCAGTCATCACCCCCCCCCCAGAACCCCTCTGTGACTAGAGGTTCAATCCACTAAGATACGATTATCATATTCTTTCAACACATACATTTAACTGCAATTCCACCAAAAAGTTTTTAAATTGACCGAAAACAACGTGATGTATTCAACTGTTTGAGAATATAATCATATCAAAATAATCTACTATAATGTACACCATCAGTTTATTTTCATTATAACTAGGAATAAAATCAAGTCACCTCAACTTACTGAGGAATGTGATCTTATTGTTCCTGAGTTTACATTCCATTGAAAGACTCGACCTTCAACAGTAGAGTGACAATAGATTAAACCTGTATATATTCATAGCTACATCGCTACTCTATTAGCGATTGGTTTTTAGCCAATGATTGGTTTTTAACCAACATGACCAATCGCCTACCGAGCTTATAATAGCTGTAAGGTTATATTGTAATAGAAGCTACTCAGCGGCCAGCGTGCTTTGATGGCAATACAAAATAATTCTTTACCTGGCGCGGACAATGTGCGTTAAATGGCAAAAATAGTCACTGAAATTACTTTAAAATGGTTGGTTTGGCTTAAAATGAACAGAAAGTACTAATTTTATTTCAGCATTTTGAGCAAAAAATAACAAAAATAAAAGCATTATGGCTTTAACTTGGGCTATTGAGCTATTATCTTAATCAACTTTTTAGAATAGCAATATCAGCTATCAAAGGTAGGTCCAATTACAATTGACCCCAAGATGTTTCCCCATGTTAAAATTTAACTCAGCATTTAAAGTGGTTGTATTTTTAAAATGAATGTCTCTGCTCTAAGATGTGCGTATTTTGCGATAGCCGATAGACACTTTTAAGGTGGTACTACACCCCTGATAAATTGTGTGACTAATTTTGCAATTTTCTCAAAAATAACTACACACTGGTAACAAAAGCTTTCTATATTATAGATTCAAGAAAAGTGGTTCGTTAAGAAATGAGGCACATTCTAACGGTACCTTTTTAACGTACCGCTTGTCTTGAGTCACTGAAATTCCAGTGTAGTAACTGGATTCCTTGCCCCTATAATATACATAACTTTTGTTACGAGTGTGTTATCATTTTTTGAGAAAAATGCAAAAATAGTCAAAAATTTATCAAGGAGTTTAGTACCACCTTACGTAACAATTAAACTTCCTTGAGGCAAATGCGATGCATTTTGTTAAAAACTGCTACGATTGTCCCCTGTCTCTCACAATAAATTGAGCTTGAACTGTAAAGGCTGATTTCATCAATCTGATTTGAAATTGCTTCTACAATTGCAGCAACTTTGAAGGCGATGTGGGTTGGAATGAAACTCTCAACTGCGTATTGATATCGTCAAACGGAACCTGGAAATTCGATGATTGTAACAATCAGCGGAAATTCATTTGCGAATGGGAAGGTAAAGCTGTTAAAAACAACTCTGAATGCAACTGATAGACCTAATGTTTGTCACACCGGTGCTTAAAGTGGCCAAGTGCCATTTTGCCCATCATAAAATAAAGTATTATTTTTTTTTTACTTCATAGGCAGGATAGAAGAACCAATACGGTCCCTCCTCTCCTCTCCTCCTCCTCTCCTCTCCTCTCCTCTCCTCTCCTCTCCTCTCCTCTCCTCTCCTCTCCTCTCCTCTCCTCTCCTCTCCTCTCCTCCCAATCTCTCTCCCCCTCTCCATGCTCTTTCAGTGTTTTGTTGTTGTTTCTTTTTCATCTGTTTAATTTTGAGGTTCTCTTAATTTCATTGCTCGCGGTATACCCTCCTCTGCCATTTGCAAACTTAAGTATGATCAGTTACTCAAAAAAATAATGTATTTTTCAATGTTCATCGTATTTTTAAAAATACAATAAACGCGAGTCTGACCTACATGGTTATTTCATGTGATTATTTATTATTTTTAACAAAACATATAACTTTTTTTACTCATCTTTTTCTGCTTTTTTGTGGTAATTTGTAAAAATAGATGGCGTTATTTATATTTTTTTAATTTAACCAAATAACAATGAGCTATTCCATTCTTTTTACGGTAATGTTTTTTTAAATTTAAGATAAATAGCCACATCAGTGTTCACATTTATACAAGGGAAAGAAGAACGACGTGTCGCACACTAGCATCCTAGCACAGAAATTACAATGAAAACAATATGCATTGGCATATAATCCAGAAAAAAATCCGGATACACCTGTCTTAGTTTTAATTGTGATTGCGAAAATTGTATTGAAGTAAAGTCATGCATTTCATTTAATCTGTGGAACTAATAATAATAGAAACAATTAGTTTTATGATATCACCTATCTCGTTATTACAGATGATATATGTTATGAATTGCGACTTCATAACGGAATATCACCAAATGAAGGTCGACTTGAAATAAAGCTACGCCGATTTGATTTAAACTGGCATCCAGTCTGTGGCCCATTATATTCACTATTTGGCCAATCGGAATCACAGAGATTAAAATTTACCCAAGATGATGCGAAGTATTATTGTCGGCTATTGGGCTATCGTAATGCATTGTCATACTACACAGATGCGACGATAGGATTTGGATATGGAAATGGGACTCCGCATATATTGTCTGTTTTCCAGAATATATACTCAAATTATGAATGCGATCCTAGAACAGCAATTAGCTTACGCTGTATGGAAGGTTAGTTGCTACCACAATAGCTCAAAATGACACTTTTAAACGTAGGTTTTAATACCTAAACATTAAAAAAAAAAAGAGATTAGCTAATCCCCATGTTACCGTACGTGGTTATCCTTCTCTTTGGATATCACTTATTCCCTGGTGTGTGTGTTGCATAGTTAAATTCCACATTGGATCTTTAAAAAACATTGCCTTTTTGAGGATATCAACTAAAGACTGCTCAAAAAGTACCGCAGCTTGTTATATATACGCCTATATCGTCAGAAATAATAATTGTGTTCACAATATTTCAACATAGAAAAGAAGGATGATGAATTTACGCGCATTTTGATACCCCCATTTGTCCAATTTCGTTCAATATTAACAACTCAACAGTATTTTAAAGTATTTTTATTTTAAAAGTTGCAGCTATTTGTATTGATTTGAAGTCATCGCGAAGATAAATGAAGGGCTTTACGTGCAACAATGCTTGCGTAATAGCCATCGCTGTAAACTGCAACTTTTTAATTCGGGTATTTTTATTTAAAAGCAGTACTGTGTTACACTATGTATACTTTCAGTCATCTGGGATTTGTTCAAATCATGATTGATTAAATCAGGTCAACCAGAAAAACTCACTTTTGGTTAGATGGAATCACCATTGTTGCGGCCAAAACCTTTGGCCTTCAGCTGGGTGGATGATTTAGGGTCATCCGAGGTCAATCGATGAGGTTAATATTGAACGACATTTGACCAATGGGGTACTAAAATGCGTGTAAATAAATCACCCTTCTTTCTATGTAAAAAATCGTGGAAACAAATATTAGTGCTGAAGCTACAAGCGTATTTAATCAAAGTCGTTCCTCGAGTAGTGGCAGTCCACAATAATATAAGTATACCATGCCAGTGTCTACATAATAAAGAAGGAACTGCAAGTAATATTAACATAATTAATGTAATCGATGTCGATGTATTGTCTAGATGAGACTTTCGCATTCAGAATTTCTCGCACGGACTCAAATAGAGGGGACGTAGTTGAGGTGTTTGATGGTTATGACTCCTGGAGCAGAATCTGCACTGCGACATGGACCAGAGTAGAAGCAGAATTAGTATGCCGTCATTTGGGATACCAGTGGGCGATTGCAGGCACAAAATTTCCTTCTGAAGACGGAGCACCGGACAAGATAATGTCTATAAAGTGCCACTATGCAGTGTCTACATCTGTGGATGAATGTGCTGTCCAGGAGATAACGGCTGAATGTGCTTGTGACAAAATGGATGCTGCTATCATTTGCTCTAATGGTAAGGAGAAGTAATTAATAATTATCATAATGAGTTGAAACTGAGGAATTGAAAATTCCACTAAGATTAACATAACGTCTTTAATCACATGATGCTGTGACGGCTTTGCCCATTTGGTGACCTTTGGCCAATCAAATCAGGGCATAATTAACCATAGCAAGTCAAGTCCCATATCGTCATTTAGTTCTGGCGACATTTGTTGATATGGATGGCCTTCCTCACTAAGCGTATGTATTATACCATCCTTATCCAAACTATGAGTTGACACCCAGTGATAATGATGGCAATTCCGTACTGCGGCGTTCGCAAAGGGGGAAGCTATTATAATAGCGGCCTGTGTTAATTATGGGCTACCATTTACGTTCAGTGAGGGAAGTGATCCTAAAAATAATGTTGGAGCATTCCGGGGAATATAGATCCTATACCTGCCATCACCATCATCAATTTAACTTTTGACATTTTGAGTTAAACGTGTAAACAACTTGGTTGTTTACACTTATTGTTTACATATTCCTTTATATTCAGCTATTGTTTACGTATTTAATGGATTATATTGGGCCATCAAATTGGGTGTTCATTTCTTTCTTTCTTTTTTCATTCTTTTAATCGAACTGTGTTGACATCACAGAGTAACTGCCAGGCAATGATCATAAATTGGCTGATAAATAATGCCAACACATTATATACAATCTGGATTTCATTAAAGGCCCATTCAGTGATTTGTTAATCCGGATGATCGTAAAAATCATCAAAATTCGGATTTTGGTACCTTTGTCATTGTCATAAATCATGAAATGTGTTAACATAGCCTGCTAGTGGTTCAGCCGAAAGCTGTGTATTTAAGACAAAAATAAGGAATTTACATGAATCTGTAATTTATATACTGACAATATATAAATTAGCTACATGTATTTGAATGGGGCTTCAACTTCGTCAATATTGCTGTTTTCTTTGTTTTTTGCCAAATTTGTGATATCAAAAATACCAAATGACAATTTGAATGACTTATCCTTCACTTTTAAGCAATTTGTAAACAATTATATTTTTTTACACTTTCGCTTCGATCACTGAATGGGTCTTTTTAAGTTTTAAACCTCTAGTGAAGTAATACAGTGTACCCCGAAATTACGAGAATACTGTTCATTTTTCTATTTCAATCCTCTAAGACACGAGGTGGAGTGACGTGAACGGGATAGAAAATGTGAGGTTACGCCCATTTTACAGCTATGATAACACTTACTATGTAGAAGCTCAAATAGGCGATGATGATATGTGGCGAAGAGTTTGCATCGGTACCAGTTACGTTAAGATTTATAACAATGATAACATTGACTGTTCGTGGTTCTTTCAACATTTTGACTGCGAGGACGCTCAAGCAAGTAAAATGTCAGAAAAGATTGGGTCGAATTCCACGATTGTTTTAATTGCGAATTTAAAAGCGGAACCTCTCGGATTTACCTCGATTCGTATGGAAGTGCTGATTGATGGGGCGGTAAATGGAAGCTGTTCTAATTTGGAACAAAGTGAACTCACTTGTAATTGTGGTAAGTACTAGTAATGTATTATGGTGATTATCTAACATAATTAGGCACAACGTCTAATTTGGTTCTATAGCGATATCGGTACCGATGGCTCTTTCTATTATATCCTTTGCACGATAACCCTATGCAAATGTTAATGGTTGATACAATAATCTTACACCACCAGGATACGACAGAAAGAATCATCGGTACCTTACCCAGCCCCGATAGCGCTATAGGACCAAATCCGCCGCGGTGCCTTAAGATTGGCTCTTTATCTAACCTGAATATTATTTTGACAGTATGAGTATCAATTTCCTCTCACGAACAAGCAGAACAAATGTAAATTAAATAAGGGGAATCATCATTTTATTTTCATGCGAGACGTTGTCATACATTTTCCACCATACCGTACTCTTTTACACGTTACAGATAGCACTGTTGATAAACCGTCAGAGATAGTAAATGGCACACGGATGTACAAGACATTCAGAAGCAGCTGCGATGGTCGATGTGATCACAATGACTTCACTACTTGCCAATGTGACATTGATTGTGAATTCTTTGGTGACTGTTGTTTTGACTACGACTCTACGTGTCAAGGTGTGCATAACGGAACTCAAGGAAGTATCCCTGACAGAGATATGTACGATTGTATCGATGCCTTCGACCCCACCTCAACTTCACAGCTTAGCCAAGTTAGAGCAGTTTATCTTGTGACGCGTTGTCCTCGATCTTGGAAGGAGCCGTACATCAAATCACGTTGTATGTCGGGAGATGCCAATGCAATGCATGTTTATGATCTTAAGGGTGTTAACTACCAGAATATATATTGCGCTATATGCCACTCGAATATGCCATATGAGATTTTCATGTGGGGTTATGAATATTCTACGATAAAGGGCTGTTACCACAAGAGAAATCCACACATAATGTCTCGTTACTGCCGTGAGTTTCCGGAATGTCCCGAATCATTCCAAAATGACACAATTAGAAAAGCTTGTCGGTCATACTTTTACCCAATACGCATAGCATGTCGTGGTAATCAGGTTACATATAAAAATCCACATTGTAGAATATGCAGAGAGGAATATTATAATGAAAACACGTGCCGTGAGTATGGTCCAGTATCAGCTCCTAACCAACCAGGTCTTGTTAGTATGTGGGACTTTAGACCAAGCACTAAAGACATGACATCTGACCTGTCTGAAGGTTTGATTTGTCCACCTGGAGAAGCGCCCGATCTGGTCTCCCTACAATGCCAACCTGTCGTGTGTGCGTATGGATTTGCGTTGCGGAATAACAAATGTGTTCTAGAAAACGGCACTAAGCACAGCTACGAATTAATCGACACGTGGGATTGCAAGCAACAGCAGCTCATCGTCATGTTTAAAGGGCAAGCAACATCTGGACTTTGTTTGCGAGCTAAGATTAGCAAATATATCAAATCTGATCCACAGCAATTTGAGTATCGCGTATCTACTGAAGACCATTCTCTTTGGATTGCACTTCGTTATGGTAACATAAGAAATGCCGCCACTCTGGTTCAAGGCATTGAAGAAATATTTCACACCGGGTCACACGATCATGCATGTGACATTGACGAGATTGATTTTGCGGTGTATTGTAGCCATGGTAACAGCGGTATGAACGACGATTTTAACTGCACTCAAAATTGGTTTTCTTTAACTCCATCTGAAATAATTCCACTCAGTACCTCATATCACGAGAATATTTATTTTTATGCCGGCCAGTATATCGCCCCAGATCACATTATTTTTATTTTCAATTATGCAATTCAAAGAGGGAAACTAACCACTATGGAAGTGGTATTTTTTTGTGGGAAAAATGTAGATATTCCATTGTTGGATTGCGAAATGATAAGGATAGAGTCCTCAGAGTATCATATCAACGGAAGCGGGTTGTTCCTCGGCAGTGTCGAAGGTGTTATTGATGCTGACAGTTTTATTTTGTTGAAAGATAGATCAGCTCAAATCTGCATTGATACTATTCCTTCTAAAATAGATAAAACCCGCACTAATTTGTACCAGTTTATTTCCGGAGCTCTTGATTGTGTCGCCTTTGTATTCACATGTCTTTCTTTAATTGCGGAGCTTTTTACAATCGTAACGTACTGTATATTTAAAACTCTTCGTCATTTGTACGGCCTTGGCATTCTGTGTCTTTGCGTTAATTTGTTTTTGGCCCAGGTTTTCATTATTCTTTCTGATAAACTAGAATTGTCGGGTGTACTTTGTATTGTGTTTGCTGCACTGACGCATTACTTGTGGTTAGCTGTCTTTACTTGGACGACCATATTAGCCGTGATTCTCGTTGATAAGTTTGTTATCCATTCACTCAGTCGGAATAGTGATACACGGATGAAAAAGCTCTCATATTTGCTATTCGGTTTGTTCATACCATTACTGATCGTGACCTTGGCGTTAGTTGTCCACGTCTTAATACCATCTGACGTAGGTATTTATGGCGGACGTGTTTTATGTTGGATAATTAATTCGAGGGCTAATCTTTATGCTTTTGGAATTCCTGTTGCATTGTCGATTATCAGTAACATCATTCTATTGACGGTAACGATGGTTGCTTTGGTCTTGCAAAGGAGAAAGTCGAATGCGTTGCAACAAAAAACTGCCAATAAAGATGGAATGCGAGAAGTACTTATGTTTTGCAAGGTAGGATTTAAAATAAAGAAATAATTATAAAGATTATACAGATTTCAAACCAAACACGCTGACTGCGAATAAAGCCAGAGTTGCTCACTCGTGTGTATAACTCTAATTTTGATATGTAGATTTTTGTTTAGGGGGGTGTGCGCGTGTGCGTTAACATAGGGTACAGCTTAAGTACCAGACACTCTTTTAAAAATTTGAGAGTTATCCTGATGACCGTATCAAAAACGTATTTGGTGGGGCAAAACGTGCGCCACAACAAGAACATATTAATTTAACACTATTTCGGTCGGTAATTACGTAATATAAAAAGCTTCCAATTTAATTTTTTTAAATTCTTCCAGATTTCGTCTCTTCTTGGGCTTTGTTGGATCCTGATGTTTGTTGCCAGTGCAGTTAATACTGACGCCATATGGTGGATTGCAATTATTGCATCATCCCTTCAAGGAGTTCATATATTCATCTCCTTTGGATTTAGCTACCAATCACGTGGTTTGTGGAAAGATTTCGTTAATGGGCGTAAAAGAAATGGTTAATAATCTATTAAAGGAGGATGTCGTGATCCTAGCATCCTCTTTTTATGACATTTTTCCCTAGATATCCACGAAAAAGGCTTATCCCTAAAATTTCAGTTGATTCCGATTTTGCGTTTGCGAGTTATGCATGATTAGGTGTATTACACTACTCCATAGGCCACTGTTGGTATACCAGAACGAAATTCAAATTTGGCGATATTTTTGCTAAACGAATTAATCTGCAAGAAATATTTGGTACATAAACATTATGTGGCCAGAGGTTTCCAGTGGTATAACAATCTCGACTTTTTTTGAGAAAAGTGGGAGGGATGAGGCTGTGGATCACGAAATGCCCTTTTAAGGTGGTATCACACGATATCATTAACTTGCTGATGGTGAACCACTATTATATACAATTATTATCGTGGCATTCGATACTCTCACTCTCGTACTATTAAATGTATTTGATAATTGCAAGTATAGAATAACACCTATTAATAATAACTATTATGTGCCACTATGCACACCTAAAAATGGGTGTATAATTCGGTTCTTAGATTCTAGCGCACAAGTCGTTCTCGAAAACAATCATCAAAGTAGATTAATCAGGGTCGCATTTTTTTAATGCCGATTTTTACAGATATGCTCAAAAAATCAATGATTGTCACTTAAAACTAATAGCTTGTTGAAAGACTAGTCTTAAGGGTACATTCTCTTGGGTCATGACCTTGACATAGGGAAAATTTTTTATTTTATTTTTGACAAGAAGACATACATACCCTTCATATAAAATAACATGAATCCTGGAAAAAAGTGCCAATGTGTTTTTCCTATTTTGTCTCCGTTGCTAATGAAAACAAACTCCGATTGTATTGCGTGAGGTCCATTTATTAAAAGCTCCATGGTATGCACCAATTACTCTCTTAGTTTCGAGTCCAGACTGCATTATTGTAAGGACGAACGACGTGTGTTTAGAACGACGTAAACCACAGCATAAACCGATTGTGAAGGAGACTATACTCTCAAGTTGAAGCGTTTCCGATTAGAACGTCAGTCCGGCAAACTCGTCAAATTGGGCATATAATATCAAAACGGGATGTACGAACGGGAATCGGGATATCGCTGACGGTGCTTGAAACCGTGCGCACAGCAGGGCCTGGTAACTTGCAGTAGTGTTTTGTTTTGCATACAGCCCGGGCATGCAAGAAGTGCTGTGAAAACATATTTATATGGAAGATATTAGATTTACTGAAACCCGGGGCTCACAAAATGATTATTATAAGTGATCAACCAAATATTGTTGAAGGTCTATTGATCATTATTCAATGACAATGGACATGCCTAGTGCCTCCGGCAAGGGGGGGGTAATCCCATACTGCCAAATGCATACGGGGATTGCGCTTTTGCAAATAATCCTTATAGACACTAGCGGGATATTTGCGCTTCGCGCGGGTCCCCGCTAGATGAGTAAATGGGAGCGTTCACTATAACAGGAAGAAATACTGAACAGGTAGAATCATTGAATCATTATTTTCTAAATCTGTTCTTTCTTACATTTCCCTTTTAGCATCTTTTTTTTTTTATTTGCTGCTTGTGATTTCCCGTTTCCATGTTTTTACTTAATTCTGTTCTCATTATTTTAGCTTCTTTTTTCTTAAATTTCCTGATTAGTTTCTTTCCTTCTTTGTTTCGTTCCTGTTTCATTTAGTTACTTTAACCCGTTGGCCTAATTACTCGTACCTTTTTGTCCCCATTTTAATTTTATTTTTCTTTATAGTACCGCTTCATGTTGTTTATACAACACACATGTTCACCCGGTATCCAGTGACCCGTCCATGTACCTTTTTGTCCTTTATTTTTCCTTCTTTCCGTATTATCATGTCCACTGGTCTCTGGCTCGCAAGTCGTGTGGCTCTGCGCCGTTTACGCGCGCATTTGCGTAGTGCGCATTACGCACGCGGCGCCGACGCGCTGCCGGCCAGCTGCAGTGACGCGTAGGCTGGTAACCGATTTTCATAACAAAACATAACGTTTTTACCCATATTTTCACTGTTTTTGCAGCCAGTTCCTTGATCTCCCGTATGAATTTGGCGACATTTGGATCGAAACTGACGGAGCCTTTATACACTATACATACATAGATACATACATACAACATTCCCCTATTTATAGTAAGACTAGCGGGATACCCGCGCTTCGCGCGGGTCCCCGCTAGATGAGTAAATGGGAGCGTTCACTATAACAGGAAGAAATACTGAACAGGTAGAATCATTATTTTTTTCTAAATCTGTTCTTTCTTACATTTCCCTTTTAACATCTTTTTTTTATTTGCTGCTTGTGATTTCCCGTTTCCATGTTTTTTACTTAATTCTGTTCTCATTATTTTAGCTTCTCTTTTTCTTACAATTCCTGATTAGTTTCTTTCCTTTTTGTTTCGTTCCCGTTTCATTTAGTTACTTTAACCCGTTGGCCTAATTACTCGTACCTTTATGTCCCCATTTTAATTTTCTTTTTCTTTATAGTACCGCTTCATGTTGTTTATACAACACGCATCTTTTCCCGTATTTATTACGTCCTCTCATGGCGTCTCTGGTCTCTGGCTCGCAAGTCGTGTGGCTCTGCGCCGTTTACGCGCGCATTTGCGCAATGCGCATTACGCACGCGGCGCCGACGCGCTGCCGGCCAGCTGCAGTGACGCGTAGGCTGGTAACCGATTTTCATAACAAAAACCCCGTTTTTACCCATATTTTCACTGTTTTTGCAGCCAATTCTTGATCATTTTCAACCAAATTTTCGCATAACCGTCTCGGTAAGTTCCTCAATCTCCCGTATGAATTTGGCGACATTTGGATCAAAACTGACGGAGCCTTTATACACTATACATAATTACATAGATACATAGATAGATACATACATACAACATTCCCCTATTTATAGTAAGACTAGCGGGACACCCGCGCTACGCGCGGGTCCCCGCTAGGTGAGTAAATGGGAGCGTTCACTAAAACGGGAGGAATTACTGAACAGGTAGAATCATTGAAAAGGTAAATTTCATTTATCTGAACCTGATCCTCCTTAAGCCTACGTTTCCATTTTAACTTCATTCTTTCTTTTTAGTTTCTTCTACATAGGCCAATTTTGTTTCATTTAAAAAATAAATTCTGCTGCTAAGCTTGCGATTTTCCGTTACCATGGTTTTTTTTATTTATTCAATCCTGTTCCGGTTATTTTCTAAATCTGTCCTTTCTTACATTTCCCTTTTAGCTTTTTTTTTTATTTGCTGCATAGCTTGTGATTTCCCGTTTTCATGTTATTTATTCAATTCTGTCCTCAGTTTAATAACTTTTTTATTTAAATTTCCTGATCGTATTATAGCTTTTTTTTCCTTACATTTCCAGAAGAGTTTCGTTCTTTCCTTCTTTAGCCTATTTTATTCCCGTTTTTATTTTGTGACTTATTATAAGCCACATACTCGTACAGCCTGTTTGTCCTCATTTTGTTTTGTTTTTTTAAAATTTATAGTAGGCCTACCTCTTCATGTTGTTTGTACTTTTTAACACACATCTTTTTCCCGTATTTATTACGCTACGGTCGTTCACCCGTAATAGAGTCATTCATTACGTGACTCTGCGTCGTTTACGCGTGCCATGGCGTAGTGCTCCGTTACCCGCGCGGTATCGCTGCGCTACGCGAGCGGCTTGGCATTAGATACGCCCGTGCGACGCGCAGGGCTAGCTTAGTAACTGACTCCCTTTTTTGTTTACCTTGGATAGCAACGGACCACATTTTCACTGATTTTGAGGCCAATTCTTGACCGTTTTCAACCAAATTGTCGCATAACCGTCTCGGGAAGTTCCTCGAACTCCCGTATGAATTTGGCGACATTTGGATCGAAACTGACGGAGCCTTTATACATGATACATAGATACATAGATACATACATACAACATTCCCCTATTTATAGTAAGATGGGTCCCTATTTTTGCTGAAAATCCTTATGGGTCCGTTAAACCCCCGTAGCGTAAATCTCGATCTTTTCGGGGAAAATGGGTCTAAGCCTATAGGAAAGAAAACTTTAGACATGGGTCTATATTTTTGAGAAAATCCTTAGAAATGGGTAGGCCCCTCCCTACCTGTCCACGGTCAAATGGCAATGGGTAGGCCTACGGGTTTCAAGTCTGGAGCCTCCACCCCTGTCTAAAAAATATCAACTTGTTCCCCCCCGCATGCCTAGGGCCGGTTTTTAGGTGTCACTTCGCCTAAACCATAATTATACGCCTAACGACCATACCCGTCACACGCGTAGGCCTACGGGGGGAGGGGCTTTTGGGGTGGCAAAAAAGAAGGGCAGCAGAGGCGGCAAAGGGATAGCGCGCAGTGCTGTAGATTGCTTTTTGACATTTGGGGGATGGGGGTTGGAAGGTTTTTTTTGAAGTAGGCCTATAGGCCCGATGATACAGTGAATCCAGCACCTTTTGGCGACAGCATTATAAGCAAAAAAATACTAGAAGATAACTTGTGACATAGGCCTACTAGATGCAAAAGTGGAATAAATTCGTGTTGAGCGTGCAAAAATTTGCACTTTGGGGGCTAGCTAAAATGGCCAATGAGGTTAATTTGGTCAGAAAAAAAAAAAAAAAACCCACATACAGGCGTCAACATTGGGAGGGTGATTGTATGGAACATCTACCCTGGCAAAATATTAGTGGGATTTATCCTACATGCCACCAGGATCTACGCCTACAAAAGGGATCCGAAAATCTAAACTTCGAAAATAGTCCAATAGGCCTTCTGATTAAAATACAAAATAACAAAAATACAAAATAACTTCCCATGACAATATGTCGGTTCATAAAATACAAATTTTGTATTAGATCCAACACAAAGGTTTTTACTGCTTTTGAAAGGAGGGTGGTCCGAAATTTAAAAAAGTCAACGGCAATGAAATTACGACCCACCTTTAAAAAAAAAAAAAAAAATTATGACCCCCTCCGCTGATTGGCCTACACCTTAGGGGCTGTGCAATAATTATGACCCCTGGGGGAGGGTAACATTGGGGGGGGGGGCAAGAAGTATTTGGCGAGCCGAAAGGGGGGCAAGCAATTCCCCCCAAGCGATTTTTAGCACGCATTCATGGGGCGCCTTTTTAATAAAACACTCTAAAATGGCTTGGGAAAACAGTACGGAAACGCTTAAATTTTCCTGCTCGGAGCGCTGATAGGCCTACATCTAGACCATTTAGGGTTTGCAATTTGGGATAGGGGCAAAGAATTTTGGCGGGCCGAGAGGGGGAAGCGATTTTGGCGAGTCATTTGAAGTTTTTACCCCGGGGTAAATTGCACAGCCCCTTAGGTCTACCCCATAAACATCGAAATGACTCCCCCCCCCCCCATATTTTTTATCCTTAAAATTTTTGAACCCTTCTGTATTTTGGACCCCCCTCCCGAAGAAAATGATAGCGCCCCCCCCCCCCGGCCAGGCCTAATCATTATTTTGTTCTTGAGCAAAGATAGGTGAATCATATGATTTACAAATGCATCGTTAAACCATATTTTGTACTTTTGTTCTCAAAATTACAACAAAAAAAATGTAAGGCAATTATCGTAGTAGGCTGACGATATCCATTCTTGTTCTAAAATTGTTAATTTTGCCCTTGGTTTGTTCTGACTAGAAATATGAAACACTGGCCCTGTTCTGACCACAGCTTCTAACATTCATAACATCGTTGGTCAATCATGTTCCAAACGGGATATACAACCGCGGCAGTCTTCTCCAAGTGTGTACATCTCGATTTGCCGGATTGACCCATGACCTCATGAAACGTAAACACATGGCCGGGCGTGGAATATAAATTTCTCCGTGTCTTCTTGCCAGGAAAATCAGGAATTTAACCAGTTGCAGTCATTTGATTGTGAGTAGCAAAGTACACAAGCAACCGGGCCTTGTCGTGGCTTATGAGGGCGAATTTCGTTTGACACTTTGTCAAATAAGTAACATAGAATTGAAAGAAATGTTACGCGATTGACCATATCTCTGAATCGTGTAAAAGCTTAAAAAGTGTTGACCGTCTAAAAAAATTGATATTTCGAAATTGGCTGATCGTAACCCCCAAATTCGAGTATGCACATGTAGCGAAGATATGCACCATATCTTGCAAAGTTAATTTTTTTGAAAATAATTAAACAAGCTATGAAAGCTAGACTCATTAAGAATTTTTTGAAAAATACAAATTTCAGTCGTAAATTTAGGTTTTCTACAACTTGTAATTTAATTTCTGAAGTAGAAATATCAAAACTGAATAGCAAGAATGTTATTATGGGATGTTTTATAGATGACTACAATTTGGTTTAGAAATCGGAATGAGGAAAATTGATGAAATGACTGGTCAAAAAAAATAGCGAGTGCTATAATCAATGACCCAGTTCATTCACTCCCAGACCCAATCAGAGTCTGAAAATCAAAATAGCAATGGAAAAATAATAATATATAAACCTTTACCTTTAAGATGAGGTATAACTTTTATTTTTCCGATGATTATTTCTGGGCCAAATTTGATACTTAATGTGGCAAAATCATCCCATTTTTTTGCTCAAAACCTCAAAAGAGGCAGTAACCTTAAATTGATTATCTAATAAGTAGTCAGAATTGACAAAATGCCCCTAATGGAAGAAGCATTATTTAATATTTAAAAAAAGATAATCGACCGACCATCCTATGAATATAAATCAAGTCAAATACTAGGCGCTAAATGTTTACTCCAATACACATTTGCACACAAATATGAAATTGTACCAATAATTATGTAATCATGATAATGATACGGTTAATGAGATAATTATAATGAGCACTCGTTAAAATTAATATTAAAATAAAGATTTAAGCACATTATCTTAGTTTGTTATCGTTTTTATTCGTCGTCTTGTATATTTAGAAAGGCACCTATCACATGAAAATAAAGCAATAGTGGGGGGAAAAACAAGAGTTCACTTGGAACTAATAAGGGTTCGTATGGAAAGGTTTGGCTACAAAAACGATTCTTTTATAAACCAAAAGGTTTGGCTACAAAAACGATTCTTTTATAAACCATATGCACAGTTTCCACCTCGATACACCTGAGCACACAATTTCGTCCCAAGCTAGCAGTTACACAGTTGAGTGCATAGCATCATAGAGCTGTGTGAGATTCTAGCTGGAAAATAGGCCTCTGTCATTGGTTTTTCACAAAACCTCAAGTGTTCCCTTCATCCAATCAGAATTTGTTTATATCGAACGAAAGCTAACACTAATTAAAACACTTTTTTCACTAGGTCAACAGATAACGCAATAATTCAATGTTTATAGCAAGGCGAATGTGGTAAATCTGTTGAAAACGACCTTTCCAAGGTTAAGAAAGTCAAAACCTCAAGTGTTTCTTACAATATATTTCAAATTTTATGTCATTATAAATTATGATAGAGCACTCTTATATTGTCCACATACTAGCGTCATTAGAATGAGCAATGGCCAATTCTCTTTAAATTGCAAATCTTGTGCAAAATGTGACTATTTTCGCCTGTTTTGTCATACGGTTGTAAATTCAATGAACTATGAATTTGCTAAAACGCGCTTACAAACTGATTTGATTCACTCTACTCATGTCGAGGGTTGAGAGCCAAAAGCCTCAACTCACAATCACCTACTTCCACAAGATGAGTATAAAGTCGCCAGGACACTATATAAGATACAGTCCATTGATCATGACAAAATTCAATAGAAAACAAAAGACACTGTGTAGGAAGTATTGATTTTGGAAGAACAAAGCAAGGGGCCAACTTTAGGCTCATTTTGTGCCCGGGATTTTGTGAGAGCTGGTCACGGCTCTCTGGTTCAGCTTTCTGGTTCTGAACCCTCGATGTGTGACTTCTAACAGAAGGCACGTGGTTCCCGTAGTATTCCTCATTCAAATATTCAATGCACGACCTCGGAGTTACATGCGTGACTTTGGCGGGCTATTTTGAAACAGACATGGTTGCACATGCAAGTACTTCTTTTGAAAGTCCTAAACAAGGTGTCATACTGCAGTTACTGTCCGTTTCCCTATACACATTACACATTGCTCTTACCATTGACGCGTAACCTCTACAAATAGTGTATGATAGAAGTATGGGTAATTGCCTAGTTAACGTCGCTGTGTGAAAAATAACCGGCCAATATTAAAAGTACTCTTCTAAAATTTTAGAAAATATAGTTTTGTAACATGTCCTAAAATTTTTAGCTAAAATAGATATCTGGAGATGGGCACACTTTGGTGTTTTAGGAAGGATATGTAAACGACAGATAACACCAAAAATATGAAGAAATTATTTCCAAACCGTGTTACGGCCCACAGCCATTATGTTTCTCATTTTCAAGAATGGTTAACAATATGCACAGTATTGTCTCATTTCGTGAACAAAGGCCACTCAGTAATTGTTACCTTGCGTTTGCTTTATAATCGTTCACCCAACTGAAACTATAATACCAGCTCATTGCTCATCACAAAAACAGACACATGTGTGTGTGGATTTAACCAGAGAAGATCTGATGTAACATAGTTGAGCTGTTTTCAATGAGTGTTATCTTGGTTTAATAGCTTTTAATGGGGTTTAAGTCCTGCAAATGTCGTGGTGAATTCTACTGTAGACATGACTGCATCATGTTATAGCAGTCGCTGATATAGACGAATCCAATTTCACGCATTCCTACACCTCAATGGCAGCCATAGCTGGGTCCCCTCTAAAATGTGAAATGATGTAGCCTTGGCGGGGATATTAAACTGCATTCCATCACCCGTGTTACATGTAGACAAATGAATGATGAAAGTTTACAACACAATGCAAGTCAATGTCGATATTTAAGCGGATTTAATTCACCCAATTGGGCAGGAATAACACCAGTTTGGTGCAGGCGGGACCCAGTAATGGCCGACTGAATTCTGACCATCACTTTGCTCGTTGGATTCGTCTATGTGAGGTCCCTATAACACCATACTAAAAGTCCAAAGAAATCAAGCCCACTTTGTATCAAACTGAAATGGCTTATGACCAACGTAGTAATTTGCATAAACAACCATTACCATGTTATGTAAATTATCCCTTTCCACCGCAGTGAATGTTTGGATTTTAGTATGGTATTGTATGGGGACATATACAAATCCAAAAAGTGGCAACTATTGTACTATCAGATAAGTTTAGTCATTTTATGAAAGTATGTGGTCCTGATGAGGTAAAACTTACCCAGAATTCCTGGTAACATAGGGAGCATTTTCACAAAGGTCATGCAAATGCAAAATCAACATCACAAAAGAGTGAGGCAGGGAGATACAATCTCGCCAAAGTTGTTTCGCGGAGTTGTTTACAGCGTGCCTGGAAAGCAATCACTTCGGTAGGACGAAAAGGGGCGAAAAGGGTGTCAATATCAATGGATAGAAGTTCTACAATCTCAGATTTGTGGATGATATAATCATCATAATTAAATTCACAGCAAAAACCATATCATAGCCTTCTTTGGTGCGCTGACCCTTGGCTGATTTGGTGATACCTACACAAAAGTAAAACATAACCATTTCATTAGAACAATATCCGCAACTGAAGAATTCCAATAATTAGACAGTACCGCACGCCTACCGCCCAGTAGTGTAGCCAGGATTTTGATGTAAGGGGGAGGGGGAAGCCACATTTTCGTCCCCGTTTGTCAATTTTTTGTCCCACTTTTAGTCATTTTAGGGACACTTTACTCTTTGCCGTCCCCAAATTATATCCCTGAAAATTTCCTGGGCAGTTCCCCCCCCCCCCCTGCTAAGCACCTTCTACAGCCTCCCTCATTCTCCAACAAATGCAAAAAGTAATTTCCTTTCTTACAACCTGTGTACAGTGTATAATTTACCTGCATTATTGATTAGATAATCAATTCGGGTTTCTTGTTTCAAAACAGTTTCGGCAAATTCACGGACGGAATCTTGATCGGAGAGTTCTAGTGGAAAATATACTACATTGCTGCTTCCAGAGCGTCTTTGAATTTCCTGGTATCAATAAAAAGACAAATAAACAAACATGAAAATAATTATTACAAATATGGAAAACAATAGAGAAAAGAAAACCAATGTTCATGAATGAGGCAAAATACCTTTCCAGACGAATAGTTTGGTGTATCTGTTGACAAGAATTTTTCACCAATGTATTACCTTTCGTGACCTCTAGATGCACTAGGGGTCAAATCTGAAATGGTTCTACATCTTAAAATAAACTTTGGACCATGTACTTCATGTGTGGACATTCTCATGCTTTTATCTCAAAGTGCACAACGATTCAGCCTAGCAGCTATACTATTCTAGTTTCAATGAAAATCAATCTTATTTTCAAATTGCATGCAGTGCTAATAAATGATACTTTTGCGTTGCGGAATGATGCTTTTAATCGTAAAATTGGTACTCAAACAATGCTAACGAAGATACACGTTATAAAATTTTCTAGTGTTTATATTTTCAATTTGGGTGAGCTTGTTTGGAATTGCCCCAGTAGTCGAAAACACTTATTGTTGTGGTTGTAACAGTTCTTAGCGCTGTGTTTTTATTTTTGAAAACAAGTTTGTGCCTTACAAAATTAAAGTTGGTACTAAATATCACTCCATAAGCGTAAATCCCGCTGGTTGGGTGGATGTTAATAATGTTAGCTACATAACGGCAAATTTACAGCGCGCTCACGAATTTTAAATACGCCGTTGAAAGTAATATAACTGAAAACGTCACATTTACCTGTGATGTATTCATGCTTGTTAGCCATAGACTTCAACATAAGAACCCAAGTTCGAGATAGTTCTCAAAATATCAAGAAATATCTCAAGAAACAATGAACCAATTAGCCTTTTCGAAAATATGGCGGACATAATAGGTTGGCGCGGCACGAAGTGGGTAAAGTTAAGTTGAATTTGTCAGGTTTTACCCAGATTGAAGACTGTCCTCCTTTTGTGTATGCCATACATCGAAAAGGCTAATACTGGGCTCATTTTAATGCTGATTCCAAATATGGTCATGAAAACTTATACAATGCTCAATTTTTGGAGCGAATTTTGAAACTTGTCGTCTGCATTCGACGCTCGAATGGAGAGGGTTAATGCCCTTTTAAGTCAATCAGCCAATGACAAGCCTTGATTCTGTTCATTGGTCTGCAGTGCAAGCCATAATTTAATTCTCCCTACCTTGACTGCCTCTGTGGCCTTCTTTGGATTTCTGCAGCCAATAATGATTCGTGCTCCACGACGTGCAAAATCAATGGCAGTTTCTTTGCCAATTCCGGCATTTCCACCTGGAAACATAAATTATATCGGATGTTTTATTTTTATTCCGATACGTGTACAAAAGTAACCGTATCATCAATTAGCACATCGCATTTTCACATGGTGATAAGAAACACGTTGACATACTCCACTCCCGGAGCATACTGTTAACATGGTTATGGTCACTAAAATGATCCACACCAAAATCACGAGAGTATTTTCAGCGTAAATGTGAATAAATAACCCAATCCAATACCTTGGTATGCGTGAATTGCATTCTGGGCAGGCAAGCAACAACAACATGTGCCGTAGACTGTGCCGTAGACTACTCCGTAGTCCAGTTGTCCATACTCTGGATATTGTATTTAAGCTGAAAACTCTGATTTAATTAATTTGTGCACAATTGATAGATTTTCACAACTGATCTTTTCAGTCACCGTACCCCCTCTGTTTGTTAGCATCCCAAGTGGACTACTGACTTTGGATTGCAGTTTGCATGCTTAACACGGCTGTCTATGGATGAGATTGTCGGATTTCTGGCCTACTAAAATTGGCCATGATGTAATGCATCTTTAAATGGATCTGGCTTGTGATTGGTCGCCCATATCTCGTTATGGTTTAAATCCTCCGGGTACCTGACATTACCATTAATAACTACATGGTACACAACTATGCAGCCTTTGTGTTAAACATTAAACTCCCAGTAGGTGCATGAGCGCGTTTTGTACCATGCTTGTACTTCCAAGCTTTGTGCGTGCGGTTAAATTGGATTGATAAACAAGTATGATTGACAGTGTGTGTGTTAGGGACTTTGCCCGATCAAAGTCCCATTTAAAATGCAATGTCCATAGTCGATTTTTAACCCGGACTTTCGCGATTAATAAACTGGTAGATTCTAAAATCAGAATTGTTCAGTATTGAAGTGCCAATATAATTATGATATCGTCGGCCGTATCACATACTGACGTATTCGACATTTTTAACATTTTTGAGAAAATTGGTATATTAGTTTGTTATGTTCTAATCTATATATTCACCAAAAACCATACCTCAAAGCTTAATTAGTCAGATATTAGTTAATTTAATTATGTCGTGTTTACAAAACCTTGAAATGTCCGCATCACATAACGACGTATTTGCCGATCACCTATACTGCGCAAGCCCAGTATATCGTATCTGCAATTTGAAGAATTTGCCGTTTCACATACTGACGTATTTGCGCAACTGTTTCACATACTGACGTATTTGCGCGACGTATTTGTCATTTGAACGGCGAAGTTGACATTAGTTCTTCTCCACTATACTCCCAAAGAAGGACACCAATGCCCGCCAATAAAACACTTTTTAATACATAAGCTTGCGTTGTATTGGTATTTATTTGCACCGGCCACAGCAAATCGTGAGCTCAATGAGAGCAGGCACAATTATTATAATAATTGTGAATCTTTTTTCTTACTCTACTTGTACAAACAATGCAGTGGGATCCTAGACTAATACAATGGGGAAGCTTAAAGCCTAAAAGAAAACAATCGCGGTAGGAGCGGGCTACGAAAACTCTTGAAAAAACTCCTGATTACTATTTTTGGAGAAAAATTGAGAACGTACGATGACCCCTGGCTTTCTACCTCATGTCAACCTGATGATTGAATTCTTTCCTCCCCGAACAATCAGTCAAATACCCACCCTGGATAACCGACAGAGGCAAAACCTTTTAAAAATACACATTAAAATTTTTTGGATTTAACAACATTTTTTTGAAAAAGCGTGTGTGCTGCGTGGTGCTACCAACCTGAAGTGACTACCAAACACTAACACGCCCCGGCGCACACCCAAGTCATTCATTATGACGTAACGTGAAGAAAATAAATATATGCTAATTCGCCGAGGGCGCTCAAACGCACATATTTTCATTTTTCACATAGTGACGTATTTTATTTAATATTGATTTTTTGCAGAGTGAGTTATGCTCTGATAGTGATAAGTGAATTATATTGAAAATATGGCATATTTGCATTACTGTTAACCTGGTTTTAATCGACAATAATATTTTAATCAAGATTATAAGGCAAATGAAAATCGCTAAATTTTCAAGTTCGATTTTCTCGAAATGCGTATTTTGCAAATACGTCAGTATGTGATGCGGCCGACGATATGTTGCATTCAATAATATAAGCCTACGTATACTTTACTTTTACTGTCACTAATGTAATTATATAAACTTTTTCATAACAATTTTATACTAGTATTTTGATGTAATAAATATCAGTATAATTTCGAGTTCAACTGAATCCTTTCATCATGATTAATGACAGGTTTTATTTATCAAAAATCGACTGTGGCACAGTCTAGATGATCTGCAGTATAATAGCTACGAGATCTACCCTAGCTCAGCCTTTAGCGACGAACCCTCAGAAACCTCACTCCATTGAAATATACCTGCCGAATTTTGAACCCGTATGCCGCGATATTAAAACCAAAAGATCTAGGCCTACATCTGATGCCCAGGGCCGGATAGTTGGGCCGTGGAATACCCGGGGTTTCCATCTGTTTACGACACATAAATAACATAATGTAGGAACAAAAATGGACGTTAATGGCGCCTATTGTCTATCATCTTATATAAATCGTACCCATCGTGCTGTAATTCCAGTCACCCTTCTCATAGGTCAATGATCATCCCTCATGAAGACTTAGAACAGAATCGTGAGGAAAATACGTTACAAAAGAAGTACATAAAGTATCTTTACGTGTCTCTTCCACGGTAGTCATAATCAGAAGCTTAATGCAATAGATTGCACATGCATTCATCACCTACCTGTGATAATAGCAGTTTTTCCGTGTAAAGTCGTAGTTATGTGGTTGCAGTATCGCCGATCAAATCCGCCATTAAAATAGTAACTCCCATACAAAATAAACAGAACAAAAAGGAGCAAAAATGCACCTAAACATGCTAGTATAATGGACCCGAAAGACATTTGAGTGGCTATGATACGGGGGTGTTTAGCTGCGTGTGCAGTGTGCACTAACTGACTCATCACCGATGTTTAAACAATGCGTGTATCCCCGGGTGTATCCAAGGGGGTGACACTAAATTATACGACTATGCAAGCCGTGCAACAATACTCCAAATATTTACGGTAAATCTGAATAGTGGTAACATTTTAAGATTTCAGGCTTATTTGCTAGTTTAAAATTGCATTAAAATTGCAATTAAAATTGCCATTTGTACTCTTTATTATTTATCTTTGTTAATTAACATATATTTTAAATGCTGATAAATCGTGGTTGGCTGCCCATGATATCTGTTAAATTCAATGTTTTATGAATATAATTCTACCACGCAGAGGGGGCCACGCAGCAGAATTTCACGCCACCTGACTTAGCTAGATTTCGAAGCTCTGCTCTTCAAATTCATGTAAATTTCAAAGTTTATACACTTAATACATGAATATGATACTAATTTTTTGTTCTAACCAACTGGTACACGAAATATACTAGCTTATTACCTATACAGAAAGGTGATTATCAGCCTTCACTCAGCAATTTGACATGCCCGGCATATGCAACCATTCTCCGTCTGGATAACATGACTGTCGCCCTCAATACGTCTGGGCACAAATTTAAATAACAATACGCTATTTACATATCAATGCGGCCTCATGCTAATGAAAGCTGCCGAATCCAGGAATTAATCTATGGTGTATCCCTTATCAGAGAGCAGATATTCTTGAGAGGGCACTCTATTCACGTGGTTTCTTTTCCAACGCTAAAAGATAACGAATTTTGGTGGTTTGTAAATGAAAGGTGTCCGCACTATCGATTGATTATGTAACTGTTATGAATAATTTATTAGGTTTTTCAATGCAATCGCCTCGACCCATTAATACATATTATCTGTATTATCAAAGTACTTGGAATAACAATCCGGTGAGTTCACTGAACTACGCCCTAATACTAATGGAGTTTTAATGGCGTTTAATGGTGTTTCTCCTCTCCATACACAGATGAACAAATACAATAGATGAAGGTCAACAACTATAACCTCCTATGTGACATGTTATATGTGATGTACACAAACCTGAATATCATAAAGATCAGTATTCGTTTGTGCATATGAACTGCACATTTGCGTTGCTAAATATTACTCATTATATATTATGACAAATATTGGTATTATGACAATACGGTATATACATTGTATATAAAACTAGGGTTGGGCAAATCTGAACTTTTTTTACAAAACTGATTTAAAACGAGTTGTTGGTCAAATTTAGCGTAGAACACAAATCCGTCAACATTTTTGACCTCCAATGACGTTTGACCCCCCTACTATTCAAAAATTCAAAATGGCTGCCAAAATAACATATTTTTGCTTGTTTGTGGCAAATTTTAGTAGATACGTAGCTTCATTGTGTCTTTTTATATGTTTAGGGGGGTTGAGAACACAAATTTGACACTTTTGAGATAATTATCTGTACCCTGTACAAGTTCAGTCGCCAAAAATTCAAAATGGCCGCCAAAATGACGTCATTTTGCTTGTAATAGTATATTTTAGTAGATACATGACTTCAAATAATGTTTTTGGATTTGGGGCTCAACTTTGAAACTAATAAGAAGAATTGGAGTACCATGTACGAGTTATCAGTTGCCAGAAATACAAAATGGCCGCCAAAATGACGTCATTTTGCTCGCAATAGCACATTTTGACAGATACATGGTCATGGCTACATGTATTTATCTATGTTTTGATGTAAGGGGAACACAAATTAGACACTTTTAACATAATTAGCAGTACCATACACGAATTATGAGTTGCCAGCATTAAAATATCATCCAATTTTGTTGAAGAAAACTGCTAAAATCTACTTCTCTAAGGAGTAGAAATATAAACAGGATTAGTTCACGTGTGCTATACGATGAGCAACATGCATTTTGTATTTTACACTAGGATATTTTTCAACATCAATATCTGCTGGCAAGTTTGATTCTGGATACACAGCATTTTGAATTGACTGTCTCATTCTTCACCACTTTCTACAATGCGAACGTCAAATTTAGCAAATTCTTCTTCATACTCTAGACTTTTCACTTTTGTCAATGGGAAAATGAAAGCATCAATCTGCTGAGAATAGATCTCAATACAGGAACCAATCGTTATGTATGTACGTGAACACTTTCTGCCAAAACTAACTTTTATAGTTGAGTTGATATCAACGATAACATCAAAGAAGTCTATGATGGACACTGCCGACGACACATGAATTCCTTCGCAATCTCAGCAATCCTACCAAATCTATTTGATATGAACCCTTTGAAGCCAGTATGGTCGATACCTTGTGTCTCCATCAAGTTTATTCATTGTAGAGGGATATGGAGTGAGCTGCATCAGACTTGCAGATAGTATAGCTTCGAAATCGCAATAAGGGCCAATGTATGGATACTAGATCCAGGTGAGGTGAGCACCCCAGGGGTGAGCACTTTCTCTACGTCAGTTATGTTTAGCAGCTTCTGAACTCCAATTATTGCAGTGATAAGTGTTCTGTAGTAGCAATTTTGAATTTTGATAATAAGTGGTTTTAGTCAGAAGATATCGCATTTTCAATTTATCATCCCATTTTTAGACCAACACATGGAACTAAGTTTATCCGTGTTCTCTACCGCAGTAACAAAATTGGTGTGTTTTATAAAATGTACTTTTCTTCAAAACCATTTGAGGTAAAGACATGATTTTTTCACCAATAATAGGAAACATCATCCTGTTACAGCTTACAAACACAAATTATTTAAATGTCGGTAAGTATTTTATTCTAATTTTTGAATTTGGGTACAGTTCATTTTAAATCACCCGTATATAGTCCAATTACCCGCAGACCCTTAAAATATCAAAGCGACTAATCCTCGCGAAGAAAACGGAACTGAAAATAAGGAAACTTCTAGATGCATGTACTGTGACACAAGATGCTATCAATCTCATGGTTACAGTAGCCCCAAATATTCATCAAATGCGACCAGTGAAAGTCGACTCAAATGGTGAAATATTCGTGTGAAACTGTGACAATCAATTCAAAATGCAAAGAAACCAGAATCAAACTTGTCAGCAGATATTGATGCTTTGTTGAAAAATATCCTGTGTAAAATACACTAGGATATTTTTAATCTAGTAACTGACAAGATGTCAGTTACTAGAAATTACAAATGCAATGACATGCCATGAAAACACATGTAAACTAACCCTGCTTATATTTCTACTGCTTAAGAAGTAGATTTCAGCAGTTTTCTTCAACAAAATTGGATTAAATTTAGTGCTGGCAACTCATTATTCGTATACAATACTACTAATTATGTTACAAGTGTTTAATTTTTGTTCCCCTACATCAAAACATAGATAAAGACATATTTGTAGCCATGTCTCTGTCAATATATGCTATTACAAGCAAAATGACGTCATTTTGGCGGCCATTTTGAATTTCAGGCAACTGATAACTCGTACATGGTACTCCAAATCTTCTGTGTCAAAGTTGTGCTCCCAAATCTAAAAACATATAAAATAGACTTATTTGAAGCCATGTATCTATTAAAATATGCTATTACAAGCAAAATGACGTCATTTTGGCGGCCATTTTGAATTTTTGGCGACTGAACTTGTATAGGGTACAGATAATCATCTCAAAAGTGTCAAACTTGTGTTCCTCAACCCCCAAAATATAAAACAAGACACATTGAAGCTATGTATCTATTAAAATATTTTTGAGTGTCGCAGCCCTGCCCTTATGATAACATGATGGAGATGATCTGTGATATGAGTATACACCACATTTCGCCATACTGCATTTTAGAAACGCTTGCTGTTAGAATAAGGTGAAACCCCGAAGGCGAGCCAAAATAAATTAATTTGTTGTAATGGTTTATTCATTTTCATCATACGGTTGTAAATTCAATGAACTATGACTTTGCTAAAGAGCGCTTACAAATTAATATGTAAATTTCTTTAAGGGCTGGGGTATGAACGTTTGGACAGTATTTATAAAGAAAGAAAGAAAGAAAAGAGAAACGTTGTGAAGAAATAAAGAAAAAAAGAGGAAAAAGAGGAACATGGGGATTCGAACCCACAAAAATGGTTCATATCAGAGATTCATAGTCCAGCGCATCAACCTACTCAATTGATTGATCTCAAAGCGGCTATATAAATATAATCAGATTTGATGCACTTAGGAGATTACAATCGCGTCAGAACAATCTATACTTTTCCGGGGAAAAATTGCCATTTTAATGCTAAAATGGGCCAAATGAGCACAGTTATTGTGTCCTAAATGATTTTTAGTGGAGGGACGTCCCCCTTGCCAAACTTTAGGTACCTGTCCCCACAACCCCCTCCCCACACCCCCCACACACACACACACACACACACACCCACACACCCACACACACAACCACCACGTCCCCCGCTTCAGCCGCCTATACCACCCCACTACTTTTTAAAAACTGCTGACACCACTGACGCTGAGGGGTTTGGTATTTTCGACTCGAACTCGAACAAGAAGTTCATTTCCTGGTCATTTGACTGGTTGAAACTTGAATGCCATTTGAAATATTTAAAGCACGGATTTTAATGTTTCCTTTAGTGGTATGATAAATGCCTATACCACGTTTTAGATAGACTGCACATGTAAAGTATTTGAGCTTCCAAAAGAAGCTTACTGCGACCAGGGAAGTGATTTCCTGCTGCGACAATGTGGGCGCGTAGCGCTCAAAGATATTACTATCAATGAAAGTAAAGGAATATACAACACCGAATATCATACATAGCAATGTGTTGATCAATTAAACCTGTCTTCTGAAATGATTTTGTCTACAAATGCTACGTGTCTTGTAAACTGAGGTCTTTATCTCAAAATCAGATATGTCGACATATTCCGGGGTTTATAGGAAAGGAACACACATTTAATATTTAAATGGCAATACGTCGCTATGTGATAAAAATGTCTTCTCAAAGACCAGTTGCTTGGCAACTAACATCCCATAATTTCTTTGCCAATCCGTCGTCATGAGCCAATTTGGACTCCTTAGCGACACGACAATTGTCAAAATAACGCCCTGAAAGGTGCGTTATAGACTCCTCAAGAGCGCAGTAAATGGTCGTTTGGGCTCCGGCTCTCTCATCACTTGATATAAGCCTGCAAAATGACGAGAACAAAATATAAATAAGGGTTATTTGTCAGTTAGTTTGTTTCTTTTAATTGTTTATACGTGGCAAAAGTGACAGAAACAAAGGTTTTTTAACACCTCTTAAAGTTTTGAACTAAATGGACTATTCACACTAAACATGCTACAGATGCTAAATAACTTTATCCGTCTGTAAATCGTTTACTCATTTTGATGCTTATGGGGTACTACACCCCTCGATAAATTTGTGTATATTTTTGTATTTTTCTCGAAAACTAATAACACACTGGTAACAAAAGTTATGTATATTATTGGGGCAAGGAACCCAATTACTACACTGGAATTTCAGTGACCCAAGACAAGCGGTTCGTTATTTATGATAAGAAATAAGATACCGCTGGGATGTACCTCATTTTCTATCATATATACTGGACCGCTTGTCTTGAGTCACTGAAATTTCAGTGAAGTAATTGGATTCCAGAGTGAGTTATGCTCTGATAGTGATAAGTGAATTATATTGAAAATATGGCATATTTGCATTACTGTTAACCTGGTTTTAATCGACAATAATATTTTAATCAAGATTATAAGGCAAATGAAAATCGCTAAATTTTCAAGTTCGATTTTCTCGAAATGCGTATTTTGCAAATACGTCAGTATGTGATGCGGCCGACGATATGTTGCATTCAATAATATAAGCCTACGTATACTTTACTTTTACTGTCACTAATATAATTATATAAACTTTTTCATAACAATTTTATACTAGTATTTTGATGTAATAAATATCAGTATAATTTCGAGTTCAACTGAATCCTTTCATCATGATTAATGACAGGTTTTATTTATCAAAATCGACTGTGGCACAGTCTAGATGATCTGCAGTATAATAGCTACGAGATCTACCCTAGCTCAGCCTTTAGCGACGAACCCTCAGAAACCTCACTCCATTGAAATATACCTCACTCCATTGGAATACCCGGGGTTTCCATCTGTTTACGACACATAAATAACATAATGTAGGAACAAAAATGGACGTTAATGGCGCCTATTGTCTATCATCTTATATAAATCGTACCCATCGTGCTGTAATTCCAGTCACCCTTCTCATAGGTCAATGATCATCCCTCATGAAGACTTAGAACAGAATCGTGAGGAAAATACGTTACAAAAGAAGTACATAAAGTATCTTTACGTGTCTCTTCCACGGTAGTCATAATCAGAAGCTTAATGCAATAGATTGCACATGCATTCATCACCTACCTGTGATAATAGCAGTTTTTCCGTGTAAAGTCGTAGTTATGTGGTTGCAGTATCGCCGATAAAATCCGCCATTAAAATAGTACCTCCCATACAAAATAAACAGAACAAAAAGGAGCAAAAATGCACCTAAACATGCTAGTATAATGGACCCGAAAGACATTTGAGTGGCCATGATACGGGGGTGCTTAGCTGCGTGTGCAGTGTGCACTAACTGACTCATCACCGATGTTTAAACAATGCGTGTATCCCCGGGTGTATCCAAGGGGTGACACTAAATTCACGGTTGAAGCAACGCAAAACCTATGAAAAATTCCGCTGGTTTACAAGCTAGAAAGTGAGGCCAGTTATCGATCCGTTATGAATAATTCATGTTCGACCCCTTGGATCATGTTAATTGATATTGGCAAATAACAACGTTAGTAGTTTTGCGAACTTTGCCTGTTCAATGAGAGTATAGCGCGCCCCCAATACATCTGGGCACAAACCAGGCGAAAACGATCCAGTTTAATGAAATGGCGGACGGGTATTCCCATTAGGCACCAGTGATATGTTTTTTTTCAAAGAAAGTCTACTAATTTGATATGAAATCACATTTTGCAATAGCAAAGTCAAAATTAGGACTTGCTGTCAATAATATCGTCACCCTCATAACCAAAGTGCCTAAGTCATTATTACATGTTTCTCATTTGCAATTTTGATTTTCTGAGTAAATAAACCCATAATTAATTTTTAAAAAATTCCAGCTGCATTCTTCATTTTAAACTTGTGGAATACATCAAAAGATATGAATTCCACAAGTTAATGAAGAATGCGGCTGGAAATTTGATTAATTATGGGTTTATTACTCAGAGAATCAATATTGCAAATGAGAAACGTGTAATAATGACTTAGGCACTTTGGTTATGAGGGTGACGATATGAAGGAAATATGTGACAGAGGCAAGGTGTGAAATACAAGTAGTATTTAAGTTACAATAACCTTTGATACCCGACCTGACCTTTCCATCATGGCGCCTTATTCGTCGTATGTATTTCTATTATGCTCTCAAGTAAAATAAAATACCAATCTGCACTAAGCAGAGAGAATGTTACTTGGCTCCCAGCATGAATTATTGATTTTATACGGAGGTAAAGAAATGCACAGTTGACTATACGACTATGCAAGCTGTGCAACAATACTCCAAATATTTACGGTAAATCTGAATAGTGGTAACATTTTAAGATTTCAGGCTTAGGGACCGTTCATTATTTCCACCGGAGGGGGGGCCGGGAGAATACATGGGGGGGTCAGATGGTTTTGTCAAGCAAAAAGGGGGGGTCAGATGGTTTTTAGTTATTGAAAGGGGGGGTCAGATGGTTTTGCATCTCAAAAATCCTGGAGCTTCCGGGGGCTTCGCCCCCTGGACCCCCATCTGGAACATTGTCCCTGGACCCCTGACCATTAGATTTGCGCTTTGCATGTAGGCCGACACTTTGGTCCTAGTCCGGACTTAAGTCGGGCCTCAACCTGTTTTTCACCTGCCACGGTGTGAATTGACATAAATTTGCACCAAAAGTAAGTAATTTATTATAACATTTTGAAAAAATGGGTCATTGGGTAAAAATTCTAGATTTTGCTTCTAATTTGCCAAATGTACAATACAAATTTGCTGAAATAAGAGAATTTTGAAACATATTTCATAAATATACATGTACACTGCCATTTTCGTAATAGAGAATTAAGAATAATCAAGCTGCTGCACAGTAATGCTGTGGTCAGACTCTTTGTTCTTTTACAATGAAAAGAGACAACTACACCACCCCAAACCGCTCCCCCAATACACATCCACTATCAAACCCCACCCCACACAGGTGTCATTTCCATACCCTAGTTAACTCCCAAACCACCATGACAGTAAACTTGGGCAATGTATTCAAATACATTATAGAAAAATAACATCATTATCATCATCATCATCATCATCATCATCATCATCATCATCATCATCATCATCATCATCATCATAATACTAATAGAAATTCACATTTTCAGAAATTATATTATGGTTGTGTGATGGACAAATGTTCAAGACATTAATGTGCAGTGACTGCCACTGAGTAGTGAACACACACAAACCACAGCCACCCTAGCCCTATGGATGGGGTGTACATGTCTATGTCTGTGTGCATGTTTTCTCTCTTTCAAGAGTTTAATGAATTAGAAAGTTCCATGAAAGAAATTTTTAGATATTTTTATATAGTCAAAATATTAATTAAAATATGTATAAAAATTATCAATTATTTCATTAACGGTAACAGTAATGATTCTGGGAAGTGACAGATAAATCTAAATAATTTTGTGGATATGTTGGATATTATGACAACTAATTTTGAATCAAATTTGAGATCTATTTTGACATTTTTAGATAATCATTTCACATTTTACATGGATCTAATTGGACCTTTTGTGTCCAAGTTTGAACCGAACCGAGTCTGTTTGTGAGCTTTTGTGTCCGAGTCCGGCAAAAAGTGGACTTGAGTCCGATCGATACATTACCATAGGCGTAGATCCCCCCCAATATTTTGCCAGGGGGATGCTCCACACAATCATCCCCCCCCCCAAAGTGACGCCTGAATATAGGTTTCTGACCACATATTTGCCCATTTTAGCCCCAAAAGTGTAAATTTCCGCGCGCTTCGCGCGCATTTAAAAAGCTTTTGCACTATATTTCATCAGTTTAGCTTCAAAATATCAAAATTTTTCGCACGCTTCGCGCGCATTTGTACCATAAACTTATTTTGTCGCCAAAAGGTGCTGGATTCACTATACTTCAAGAATTTTTTTCCAACCCCACCCCCAAAAATTACTGCAATTAGGGTAAATGTAGGTGCTTTTTGTGAAAAATTGGTATACTGATAGCCGGGTGGCAAAAAGAGTAAAGGCATAATTTGTCAGCCTGATATGTGGCAGTGATGTGATGTGTTGAGGCAGCTGATCCATGCCCGCAATTGCGCGTCATTGCGCGTGTGCATACGTCAGGTGGGGGGGGGTCATATGATTTTCATGTAGCTCGGAGGGGGGGTCATATGGTTTTTATTATCGGAGAAGGGGGTCATATAGTTTTCGGCAGTGACTTTCTGTCTGCTCCCGGCCCCCCTCCGGTAGAAATAATGAACGGTCCCTTATTTGCTAGTTTAAAATTGCCATTAAAATTGCAATTAAAATTGCCATTTGTACTCTTTATTATTTATCTTTGTTAATTAACATATATTTTAAATGCTGATAAATCGTGGTTGGCTGCCCATGATATCTGTTAAATTCAATGTTTTATGAATATAATTCTACCACGCAGAGGGGCCACGCAGCAGAATTTCACGCCACCTGACTTAGCTAGATTTCGAAGCTCTGCTCTTCAAATTCATGTAAATTTCAAAGTTTATACACTTAATACATGAATATGATACTAATTTTTTGTTCTAACCAACTGGTACACGAAATATACTAGCTTATTACCTATACAGAAAGGTGATTATCAGCCTTCACTCAGCAATTTGACATGCCCGGCATATGCAACCATTCTCCGTCTGGATAACATGACTGTCGCCCTCAATACGTCTGGGCACAAATTTAAATAACAATATGCTATTTACATATCAATGCGGCCTCATGCTAATGAAAGCTGCCGAATCCAGGAATTAATCTATGGTGTATCCCTTATCAGAGAGCAGATATTCTTGAGAGGGCACTCTATTCACGTGGTTTCTTTTCCAACGCTAAAAGATCACGAATTTTGGTGGTTTGCAAATGAAAGGTGTCCGCACTATCGATTGATTATGTAACTGTTATGAATAATTTATTAGGTTTTTCAATGCAATCGCCTCGACCCATTAATACATATTATCTGTATTATCAAAGTACTTGGAATAACAATCCGGTGAGTTCACTGAACTACGCCCTAATACTAATGGAGTTTTAATGGCGTTTAATGGTGTTTCTCCTCTCCATACACAGATGAACAAATACAATAGATGAAGGTCAACACGTATGACCTCCTATGTGACATGTTATATGTGATGTACACAAACCTGAATATCATAAAGATCAGTATTCGTTTGTGCATATGAACTGCACATTTTGTCAATGGGAAAATGAAAGCATCAATCAGCTGAGAATAGATCTCAATACAGGAACCAATCGTTATGTATGTACGTGAACACTTTCTGCCAAAACTAACTTTTATAGTTGAGTTGATATCAACGATAACATCAAAGAAGTCTATGATGGACACTGCCGACGACACATGAATTCCTTCGCAATCTCAGCAATCCTACCAAATCTATTTGATATGAACCCTTTGAAGCCAGTATGGTCTCCATCAAGTGTATTCATTGTAGAGGGATATGGAGTGAGCTGCATCAGACTTGCAGATAGTATAGCTTCGAAATCGCAATAAGGGCCAATGTATGGATACTAGATCCAGGTGAGGTGAGCACCCCAGGGGTGAGCACTTTCTCTACGTCAGTTATGTTTAGCAGCTTCTGAACTCCAATTATTGCAGTGATAAGTGTTCTGTAGTAGCAATTTTGAATTTTGATAATAAGTGGTTTTAGTCAGAAGATATCGCATTTTCAATTTATCATCCCATTTTTGACCAACACATGGAACTAAGTTTATCCGTGTTCTCTACCGCAGTAACAAAATTGGTGTGTTTTATAAAAATGTACTTTTCTTCAAAACCATTTGAGGTAAAGACATGATTTTTTCACCAATAATAGGAAACATCATCCTGTTACAGCTTACAAACACAAATTATTTAAATGTCGGTAAGTATTTTATTCTAATTTTTGAATTTGGGTACAGTTCATTTTAAATCACCCGTATATAGTCCAATTACCCGCAGACCTTTAAAATATCAAAGCGACTAATCCTCGCGAAGAAAACGGAACTGAAAATAAGGAAACTTCTAGATGCATGTACTGTGACACAAGATGCTATAAATCTCATGGTTACAGTAGCCCCAAATATTCATCAAATGCGACCAGTGAAAGTCGACTCAAATGGTGAAATATTCGTGTGAAACTGTGACGATCAATTCAAAATGCAAAGAAACCAGAATCAAACTTGTCAGCAGATATTGATGCTTTGTTGAAAAATATCCTAGTGTACAATACAAAATGTAGGTTGCATTTTACACTAGGATATTTTTAATCTGGTAACTGAGAAAATGTCAGTTACTAGAAATTACAAATGCAATGACATGCCATGAAAACACATGTAAACTAACCCTGCTTATATTTCTACTGCTTAAGAAGTAGATTTCAGCAGTTTCTTCAACAAAATTGGATTAAATTTAGTGCTGGCAACTCATTATTCGTATACAATACTACTAATTATGTTACAAGTTTCTAATTTTTGTTCCCCTACATGAAAACATAGATAAAGACATATTTGTAGCCATGTCTCTGTCAATATATGCTATTACAAGCAAAATGACGTCATTTTAGCGGCCATTTTGAATTTCAGGCAACTGATAACTCGTACATGGTACTTCTTATAAGTGTCAAAGTTGTGCTCCCAAATCTAAAAACATATAAAATAGACTTATTTGAAGCCATGTATCTATTAAAATATGCTATTACAAGCAAAATGACGTCATTTTGGCGGCCATTTTGAATTTTTGGCGACTGAACTTGTACAGGGTACAGATAATCATCTCAAAAGTGTCAAACTTGTGTTCCTCAACCCCCAAAATATAAAACAAGACACATTGAAGCTATGTATCTATTAAAATATTTTTGAGTGTCGCAGCCCTGCCCTTATGATAACATGATGGAGATGATCTGTGATATGAGTATACACCACATTTCGCCATACTGCATTTTAGAAACACTTGCTGTTAGAATAAGGTGAAACCCCGAAGGCGAGCCAAAATAAATTAATTTGTTGTAATGGTTTATTCATTTTCATCATACGGTTGTAAATTCAATGAACTATGACTTTGCTAAAGAGCGCTTACAAATTAATATGTAAATTTCTTTAATACAAAGTGGAAAAACAATCCATCGCTGCAGTCCATCACTACAAGAAAGAAAAAGAAAGAAAGAAAGAAAGAAAGAAAGAAAGAAAGAAAGAAAGAAAGAAAGAAAGAAAGAAAGAAAGAAAGAAAGAAAGAAAAGAAAGAAAGAAAGAAAAGAGAAACGTTGGAAAGAAATAAAGAAAAAAAGAGGAAAAAGAGGAACATGGGGATTCGAACCCACAAAAATGGTTCATATCAGAGATTCATAGTCCAGCGCATCAACCTACTCAATTGATTGATCTCAAAGCGGCTATATAAATACGGTATAAATATAATCAGATTTGATGCACTTAGGAGATTACAATCGCGTCAGAACAATGGCTTTTAGCAGGGGCTATTTTATGCGGAAAAGTCACTGCACGTTGGCAAGTGTACTGAGTTACCTGTGTCGAAACGTGCATCGAAGGGGGGTGAGTCGAGGGTACCCCTTAAGTTTCTGAGCTTTTTAAAAATCACGTGTTAAAATTACTCATTCTGGTATAGCTAGGTTGGAGGGGGGGACACAATTTTAAAGTAGTTCCGCTAATCAGGTACTATTTATAAAATCCATTTTAATGCTAAAATGGGCCAAATGAGCACAGTTATTGTGTCCTAAATGATTTTTAGTGGAGGGACGTCCCCCTTGCCAAACTTTAGTAGGTACCTGTCCCCCACAACCCCCCTCCCCACACCCCCCCCCCCACACCCCCACACACCCACACACACAACCACCACGTCCCCCGCTTCAGCCGCCTATACCACCCCACTACTTTTTAAAAACTGCTGACACCACTGACGCTGAGTTTGGTATTTTCGACTCGAACTCGAACTCGAACAAGAAGTTCATTTCCTGGTCATTTGACTGGTTGAAACTTGAATGCCATTTGAAATATTTAAAGCACGGATTTTAATGTTTCCTTTAGTGGTATGATAAATACATATACCACGTTTTAGAGAGACTGCACATGTAAAGTATTTGAGCTTCCAAAAGAAGCTTACTGCGACCAGGGAAGTGATTTCCTGCTGCGACAATGTGGGCGAGTAGCGCTCAAAGATATTACTATCAATGAAAGTAAAGGAATATACAACACCGAATATCATACATAGCAATGTGTTGATCAATTAAACCTGTCTTCTGAAATGATTTTGTCTACAAATGCTACGTGTCTTGTAAACTGAGGTCTTTATCTCAAAATCAGATATGTCGACATATTCCGGGGTTTATAGGAAAGGAACACACATTTAATATTTAAATGGCAATACGTCGCTATGTGATAAAAATGTCTTCTCAAAGACCAGTTGCTTGGCAACTAACATCCCATAATTTCTTTGCCAATCCGTCGTCATGAGCCAATTTGGACTCCTTAGCGACACGACAATTGTCAAAATAACGCCCTGAAAGGTGCGTTATAGACTCCTCAAGAGCGCAGTAAATGGTCGTTTGGGCTCCGGCTCTCTCATCACTTGATATAAGCCTGCAAAATGACGAGAACAAAATATAAATAAGGGTTATTTGTCAGTTAGTTTGTTTCTTTTAATTGTTTATACGTGGCAAAAGTGACAGAAACAAAGTTTTTTTTAACACCTCTTAAAGTTTTGAACTAAATGGACTATTCACACTAAACATGCTACATATGCTAAATAACGTATCCGTCTGTAAATCGTTTACTCATTTTGATGCTTAAGGGGGTACTACACCCCTCGATAAATTTGTGTATATTTTTGCATTTTTCTCGAAAACTAATAACACACTGGTAAAAAAAAGTTATGTATATTATTGGGGCAAGGAACCCAATTACTACACTGGAATTTCAGTGACCCAAGACAAGCGGTTCGTTATTTATGATAAGAAATAAGGTACCGCTGGGATGTACCTCATTTCCTATCATATATACTGGACCGCTTGTCTTGAGTCACTGAAATTTCAGTGTAGTAATTGGATTCCTTGCCCCAATAATATACATAACTTTGTTACCAGTGTGTTATTATTTTTTGAGAAAAATGCAAAAATAGTCTAAATTTACCACAGGGTGTAGTACCCCTTAAACAATTACAAAAACATAATTATAAGGCCTGTTATATCATGAAGTTTGTTGTTTCAATTCAATATCAGATTTTCATACACTCCTAGATAGAGAGAACCAATCAGAGCACGGGAGACACTCCCCGTATATTATAGTATTCGCAGTGCTTTCGGGCGCTTTCATTTTTTTTTTTTAGGGTTGATGCATTTATATTTGCTTGCATTTTCCAACATTTTTAGTGACAATTTTGTTATCAAAATAGCAAAATCACGATTTTTTTTTCTTGTGTATGAAATAGATTAATAAATGCGTATCACTTGTTGCTCGAGAAATTGTACAAAATAATGCACTTGTGCTGAGATGTTGATGCGTCTAATGAACTACCGCCCCCCCCTACACACACACACACCCACCCACCCCCACACCCACACTGCGGGGCTCGGGCAATTTCACTCTCAAGAAGTGTTACGCATTTATTAACCTATAAGTAAGGTTCATCTATACTTACCAAAATAAGCCTGCGTTATACCAATACATTAGTAGGGACATCTGGGTAGTCTCCTTTGACGTCTCAATAATACTAGACATTATAGCACCTGGATGTAACGAATATGTAGTGACACCAGATCCTTCAAGTTGCCGCGCAAGTTCTTTGGTAAATAAGACGTTAGCCAGTTTGCTTCTGCGGTACTCTCGTAGACCGGGATATATTCGACCTGTCATGATAAAATATGATATACAAATATTGAATGTTTATCGGTACAATGGTAAGAATATTTTCATGAGGTGAAATATGTACTTTTTCATTCAGCGAGGCTTTGCCAAATTGAATGGAACAGTTCATATTTCGCCGAATGAAAATATTCTTTCCATTTAACGAACAAAAACATTTAATTTTTGTTTTATATAACTTATATAAAAATTCTTTTTCTTCCACTTAATTTTATACATCGCCAGAAAAACTGTATTTATTTTAAAAGCGACACCCATACCTATAATTGGCGAGTCGGGATAGTCTCTGTGCGCGATATACGCTCACGTCTGTCAGCGTTGCCATGGTAGCTGAGTGTAAGTGCAATGGAAAAAGGACTATTGCACGGGCGCGGAGTGCAAAAGTCTTTTTTTTTTCAAATCAACAAAATGTACGTCAAGTTATGCAAAGAAATGTTTTGTAATTTTAGGGGGGTATTTCTTTTTAACCCTGTATAATGCAGATGACACAATAATACTTGCTGAATCTGTTGATGATCTCCAATTCAACATGACTGGGATCTACCTGCCGATTGGCCAAAATGAATACTGTGTCCAATTTGGAACCAATCAAGGAGGGTATTAATAATATCATCTGCAAGTGCAAGTTTGACCATAACTAGTTTAAAGCCTAGTCATAATTGGGAATTGAAATGAGCATTTCAAGTTATCAACCAATAAGAAATGCTATTACATGACCAGTAGTGGCCAGGGGGTTAAAATTAATTCAGATAAAACCAAAATTGTTGTTTTTTCTAGAGGGAAAATCAGAAATATACCAAAGTTTACATTTAATAACGAGGATTTTTTGAACACAAATATCTTGGTATCATTTTTAGTTACAATGCGTGGTTCTTTTGCGAAAGCTAAAAATATATCTTGTCGACCAGGCTACTAGAGCAATGTTTGCTTTAATTACTAAAGCAAGGCAATTTAATTCGCCAGTTGATATCCAACTTCCACTTACTTGACTCGCTCGTAATGCCTATTATACTTTATGGGTGTGAAATCTGCAATTTTGAAAATAATTGCATTCTTGATAGACTCCATTTAAAATTTTGTAAAATGTTATTTTTTAACATGTCAACCCCGACTTGTATTGTACCAGATGAACTAGGTAGATTTCCTCTTGATATTTATATTAGAAGTAGAATAATCAATTTCTGGAGTAGATTAGTGTCAAATAACTAAAACTGCTAATATCTTGTATAAACTTATTCATTCTACATATAGTAGGGTGGGCAAACAAAGACTTTTCAGGCAAACTACACAGGAACCAATTTTTCTATGGCCAAATTGCATCAGGAAAAGGAATCTATCAATAAAACAATTCACCAGATGAAGTTTTAGGTCGATTTTTGGCAAAAATTCAAAATGGCCCCCAAAATAGGTGTTTTTGAGGGATTTTACCACTATTTGTATAGTTTTGGGCAAAAGGCACCATGTAATATGTCTTTTTATATGTGTTAGAGGCTGCTGATTTTAAATCTATAATGGCCAGATGAATATTTAAATTAAAATATGGCAAAAATTCAAAATGGCCGCCAAAATTACCTTTTTATTTTCTGCGGACAGGGACCCATTTATATTGAGTAATAGAGCAAACTAAGCGAAAATGAAATGAGGGAAAATAGAAAGAACGAAAGAAAGAAAAGAATACCACGTATATAATTCTATTAAGGTTGGGCCCTGGCTTTATAAATATACTTGGGGTTCAGGTTGAGATGTTAATGAAAGCAGAGCCTTGATGACTGAAATTGTAGCACTTATTATACTTTCAACATGTTACTATAATTGAGTGCAGTGTAATGTTTTGTCAATTATATTTACTACTAAATTAACAAAACTAATCATTCAATACAATTATAGATACCATATGTTTTTCCTGATTATGACGTTTGTTCAGTTAATTACTGTATATAATTATATTGTATTATAATTACTGTCATATGGTTGTAAATTCAATGGACATCCGGACGATTGAAAAAAATCATTATCGAAATTCAGATTTTGGTACCTTTGTCATTGTCATAAATATGTCTAACATAGCCTGCTAGTAGATTCAAATAATATTTTTTCACTCAAATTGAATTTTGAAAATTGGATTGTTAAACATGTTAGAAATATTTCGATTGATAGTGGTTTAAATTATATTTGGCTTTTACAGATCGTTCACAGTCAAACTTGGCTTTAAAATCAAATCTTACCAATTCAGAAAGACCAATTTATCCAAAATCGGCTCTCGGATATTTGGAACTCAAACAGCTGTATTAATTACCGTAACTTCAAAATATCATTTAACCTGGAATCAAATCTCATCAAACTATCTCGCAAAGCCGGGTCCCGTGGTTCTGGTAAATCCAGACCGACGTTCTTACCTTCTGCGTCTTTTGGTGTAAAATGTAGATCTCCTTCTTTCACGAAAGCATGAACAACGGACGAGATATTAACAATACGACTAGAAGCGCTTTCTTTGAGTCTGTCCAATAATAACATAGTAAGTAGAAAGTGTCCAAAGTGATTGATAGCAAAAACCATATTATAGCCTTCTTTGGTGCGGTGACCCTTGGCTGCTTTGGCGATACCTATAAATATGAGAAACATTAATATTTCATTACACCAATGTCCGCAACTGAATAATGCCTCCAAAACTTCTACAGTATAGCACGCCTATAGCCTCCCACATTCTCACATAATACGCGGATTTAGGGTTTCTCTAACGGAAGTCAATTTCGGCAGAGAACCTAAAATCTGCGTATTGAGCAAAATGTATTGTAATTGTGGCATTTCCAAACTTCACAAAGTAAATTCCTTTTTTAACACCCATGTACAAAGTATATTGTTATTTTACCTGCATTATTGATTAAATAATCAATTCTTGATTCTTGCTTCAAAATAGTTTTGGCAAATTCGCGGACGGAATCTTGATCGGAGAGTTCTAGTGGAATATATACTACATTGCTGCTTCCAGAGCGTCTCTGAATTTCCTGAAATAATACGATAATACAACATAATATAACATGTTAATTTTAGCTGCAGAATATGTATTATTATTATTATTATTATTATTATTATTATTATTATTATTATTATTATTATTGCTGCTCTGTAGGCTCATACGTTCCGGTAGTTAAAATAACCAAGAAAATTTTAAAACTTTCAACGGAAACTGAAGGCAAATAAATAAATATTTACCTGCTAATATTTTCGGTAACTAACTGTTACCATCCTCAGGCAGTAATGACTGGCTGACTGTCTTCTTCACACTTGGATGATTTTGGTGTTTCTAGAAGACAGTCGTAAATTCTCGGAAGATCCCGGCCCCCGTCTCTGTTGAGCTTGACTTGTTTTTCCTGTCTGATGGCTATGGACTCCTTTATCTTGCGATTTAGGAACTTGCTTTCCTTCTTAACAATCTTGATATTGGGGGAGTCCAATTTGTGACCTGTGTTCTTAAGATGTTCTGCGACAGCTTGTTGCTCCGAAGGACAAGTCCAAGATTGTAGATCAATCAGGTGTGGTGTACCGTATTCCGTGTTCGGACTGTGAGAGTGTGTACATCGGTGAGACTGCACTGGCTTTGGGTGATCGTCTGAAAGAACACACGTCACAAAGCAAAAGTGCAGTCAAGAGTTCTGCTGTCGCAGAACATCTTAAGAACACAGGTCAGCCAGTCATTACTGCCTGAGGATGGTAACAGTTAGTTACCGAAAATATTAGCAGGTAAATATTTATTTATTTGCCTTCAGTTTCCGTTGAAAGTTTAAAAATGTTATTGGTTATTATTATTATTATTATTTTTATTATTATTATTATTATTATTATTATTATTATTATTATTATTATTATCCAAACAATAGCTCATACAACTGAAAAACATCCCATTTGTGAAATACCTTGATTGCCTCTGTGGCCTTCTTTGGATTTCTGCAGCCAATAATAACTCGTGCTCCACGACGTGCAAAATCAATGGCAGTTTCTTTGCCAATTCCAGCATTTCCACCTGGAAAAATTAAAACTTTAGAATTTAGGGATGCAACAATCTTAATTTTGTCAATGATCAAGGATGACTAATTTACGCTGATGTATTAAAGTTGAGACCAAGGCTATTACACTGGCTCTATAAATTAGCTCTCGATAGAAGGCAGGGCCTGACGAATGAGGGGAATTATGGAATAAAAAGTAAGAAAGTGATAAACCTTATGGTTACATTGGCTTTCTTGACCTGCGGGGCCCTTGATGTTTTTTGTTGATTCTGGGCCCCAGTATAAACAAAAAACATGATGAAGTGTGTAATAAATTTTTACATGTGTTGTTTGAAAGATAAAGGTACAGTGTTTATGTGATGACAGGGAAATGCCATTTGGGGTTACCAGTCAACTATCACTACATACTGACCGACCCTCGTATATACAGACTTGACATTTAATATGGAATATTTTTCTCAAAATTCCAAGACTGGTCTGGACGGAGTCTGCATAGACCGCACGGGATAAATATTAACTGGGTTGTGTCGGGAGATGGTGTAAAACAATTGTTTGATAGAAAGTGTGCTTTCCATACGTTTACATTATGGTGCTCATGATGTAGAGAATTTGCCTAAAATGGCGGATTTAGGGAGTCTGAATTTGAGTTTTGTGGGGGACACAATTTCGGACTTTATGCAACATGGTTCTGTTGTTATCAAATTTAGAGGAGTTTGAGGTGATATTTCTTAAACTTCGTCAGCAACTTGCATTCATCACAGCTGAAATACACTTACAGCGTACCAAGTTTTTGAACAGGGGAGGAGCTTATAAATAGGGCTCTTAAAAGCTGTACGTACTCACAAAGTTTGAATGCCCCCCTGGGGTCAAATGTTATAAACTTACGGTACAAGAACAACTGTGCGGATTCCTGGTTATTCAATGAACTCACACTGTTTCTTTGTGTACAGAAAGTTTATAACATCTGGCCCCAGGGGACCATTCAAACTTTCTGAGTGCGTACCACTTTTAAGAGCCATATTTTTTAAAGCTCCTCCCACTTTAAAAACTGGTAAATGACAGGTGCATTTCAGTTCCGACGAACACTTATTTGTATTTAGGTTCAGTAAAATCACCTCAAACCTCAATATATTTGATAATATCAGAATAATGTTGCTCAAATGCCGAAATTTTACCCCAACAAAGATCAAATTCAATCTCCTTATATCCGCCATTTTAGGCTAATTCACCTCATTGTGAGCGCCATAATGTAAACTAATGGAAAGCACGTTTTCTGTCATATAATTATTTCACACCATCTCCCGACATACCCCAATTAATATTTAGACCGTGCCGTTTATGCAGACCTCTACCAGATCAGTCTTGGAATTTTTTTGAAGAAGTATTCCATATTAAATGACAAGTCTGTATATTAAAAATATAAGTTGTACACAATCTACACAGTATATATGTTTATACATAAAGAAGCTGTAATAATCAAGCAGAAGGCAGGCATAATATCTAAATATAAGTAGTCGTACCGTAAATGAAATAGCGTTGATGTATATTAAGTGAATAGAAATTGTGAATTTTTAGGTTAAATGAATTAAGGATTGAACTCAGTCCTTAAATTAAGGCCCGTATGAGATTTAGCTCTTAGACTATTATTAAGACGGTTACTACAATTTATGGTTTACAAATTGTGCAAATTTACTACGTGAATTTGCTACAATATCAACCTAATTAGTATATGTATCGATTTGTGCCGATACGATGCGCTGTATACGTTGTTATGTCGTTATTGACACGTGCAGTAATCAAGACTGAATAATTAATATATAGTATAGAGTACGCATCACATACCTGTGATAATAATTGTTTTCCCGTATAAAGTCGTACTTATGTGGTCACAATATCGCCGATAAAATCCGCCATTAAGTTTGTACCTCAAATACAAGATAGCTAGAACTAGAACGATAAAGAATGCATATATCGCGTTAAGCATGTTATGAGCGCGAAAGACTGAGATTCTAGCTGTGTATATGCAGTCACTATGGAGTACTTGCACCTGCAAGGTCAAATTCATGCCTTTGTGAATTTGCACAAACCATAGGACAAACAATGGGCTATTTCATTTAAAATCCACACTACCCCCATGTGGAAGATTTTGGAAATATCCTGCACAGGGGAGTATGAATTTCAAATGGAATGAACATATTAGGCAGCTCCATTTGAAATTCATACACCCTCTGAGAAAGATTCAACCTCAATCTTCCATAGATGGAGGGTGAGATTTTTAAATGGAGCTGCTAATGTGTTTATTCCATTTACAATTCATACTCCCCCTGTGGAAGATATTTCCAAAATCTTCCACATGAGTAGTGTGGATTTTAAATGGAATAGCCCAAAGCAAAATCAGGTTCATTACAAACTGGCCCTGAAAATATATTTAATTATCTCCACTTAATATAAATTTTTCACCAGAGGAATAGTCCAGAAGTTATTTACTTTTTCAGCAAAAAATTGCTATTGTGAAATTTTGTTTCTGAGACAAGTTTTCCTGTCAGAGCATGGCCGTGCATTGAAACAGGCAGAAAATTGTTTGATCGTATGTGTGGAGTTTTATTTGTCTTCTACTACGCTTGACTGACTTCAACATAATGTCACTTAATTAGTTTGAACTGTTGACCTAATTGCTCAAGGGCTCTATTACACCACATTTCGCCATACTGCATTTTAGAAACGCTTGCTGTTAGAATAAGAAAAATTGTAATTGTAATTATTGCACAGGTCACGGCAGCCCTGTGACCTTTCCGGGAAAAGCCGAGTGGCAGGTTTTTCAAATAAATATTTTCTGTGTAAAATCTGTACCATCAGATAGGTAATGGAAGATATGAATATTAACTGTACATCAATCATAACAATTTTTGATAACAACTTGCGTCACAATTGATCTACTATAGAAGGTAGAGAATTTATTTCAATCTTATATACGCCATTTTATTTTTGGAATTAACTGAAAATAAATTCTGTAAAAACGGTATTTTTTTATGTAACATTGACATTAGACCCCACAAAAGATTACCGCTTTGTTGTTATGATAATCTAATCTTTTGATTTAGTAAATAAAATTAGGGGTCTAATGTGGATTCTGGATGCAAACTGGAACAATCCAATGCCTTGTCAAAAGCATTCACTTCAAAATGGAGTTCGGATGCACTTCGTAATACAACTTCCGCCAAGAGCACGTGGCCGAAATCAAAATCGATTGTATGTATTGTGTATGTATCATAGGACGCTCGTATTAATTAATATGCGCTTAGGAATTCAACAATATAAATAATGGTAGCTCTATTATAATACACATTAATGTTTTAAGCAGATAAAATTCCAAAATATAATACGTTTTCTGCCTTTGCTTGTCACGTGGTAGGCCTATGTTGAAGTTGCGATTATATGTTCAAATAAGTTTCAAATGGATAACAACAAGACAAGTGGCCGAGTGGTCTAAAGCGCTAGGCTCATAGAGTACTAAGCGGTGCGCCGTGAGTTCGAACCCCGCCTCTGCCCAACTTTAAAATAAGTAAATTAAAATTTTCCTTTTTTTTTAATTTCATATTTGGGAAATGTGACTGGGAGAATGTATGTATGGCGTGGAGTGGTGTGGGGCTCTATACACCTGCCGCAGATGCGTGTATTCCTTAACTTACCAATACTGTATTAAAGGCTGTACCAGAGAAAGTGTAGAAAAATCATAAAATTGTGTTAAGGTGAAGGATAAGTCTTTATAATTGTCATTGGGTATTTTTGAAAAGACAAGGTTTGCAAAACAACAAGGAAAACAGCAGTATTGATATAGTTGAAGCGCAATTTATAAAATGTAGATAATTTCTCTAAATCCAGAAATTACAGTTTTATGTAAAACAACTTACAGGCTATGTCTGCACATCTATGCCACTAACGAAGGTGCAAAAACTGAGTAGGCCTTTAATTATAGAAAAACAAACGTACATGTTTATAAACATAAAACATAACAACTATCCACGCCATTTGTAAGTTGACTGCACTGCGACAGTACTGTGTATAACTGTTCTTCGACATTTGATTAGGGCACAAACATTCAGGACTGTGCCTCGAAGTTGTTAATTTGTAGACCTACTTCAACGACTATTCCAACAATTGGATGTAAATACAATGCTTGTCAGTTGTATGAATTGCTGTACCTAAATGAGTAAAATGTTCCAATTATTTCAAACATGAAATGAAACAAGAATTGTTAACGATTTACTTCAACGCATGCAGGTAAAATAATGACGATTAATTGCAATGACCTGATGCCCTAACAACAAATCTCTACCCATGAAATTGTATATATTTTATGCTTTTGTCAATATTACAATCACTCCCAGGAAAAATTACCAGTTTGGCAAACCTTTACTTGGCATATGTGTTACTTTGGATTAAAGAAGTAAAATAAGCCACGGGCCACCTATTTTTTTTCCTGAAATCTAAAATATCGGCCACAATCCCAACATTACACTAAAATCCTTAAAAACTCATCATGCTCATGTTTTAAATTGGCATGGAATTCCCTATTTTGCCAATTTGGCTTCCATTTTGGATTCAAGTACACTCTCGTGGTAACCCCTAGATTTATCTTGATCGTCATGCTTCAGTAAGCATACAACCAATTTTGTGAAGTTTCAGTACGTTGTATAATATTAAGACCATAATGATACATGGACCGTTTGTGTTATTTCATCGTGTTTTTCAAAGGTAGTCACATAAATGTGTGTCACATGGTGATCCAGGTTTTAATAGTATATTTCCTATTTGTTATTGTGTACATACAGCCTGTCTCAAACAAAATTGTGCAAGTAAAAGGCGTCCTCTTTGGCAAGTAGAAAACACTGTTGTGACATGATACTTACACCAACGTAAAGGGAGCAGTCTTAGCTCGCGAATGCCGTTTGTTCTGTTCAATTTGCTTGTTTTAATCTCGAGTTAACAACGAAAGGGTAAAATCACAATAATCACGATAATTGTGCCACTTTTACTAGGGAAGAGTGTTAAGCTGTACATCAATGATAGCATCAAGTTTATCAAGCGTTCCTTCGTGAAAACAAAAGAATGCATCGATTACACAACAATTCAAAATTGTTATTTTACTGTTTTATCATGATACAGGTATAATGATTCTTTTTTCCACTTAACATTCTATTCAATTTCCTAAAAAGTGGCACAAAAGGCGTTTCATTCATTTGTGTTTAGGAAGCAGATCTCTGGATTGCTGAAATCAAAATGAATGAGATAAACGGTATTTAAAAGTTAGGACTGCTCCCTTGACGCTGATGTAAGCATCATGTCACAGCAGTATTTTCTAATTGCTGCATATGGCGTTTTCTACTTGCACAATTTATTTTGAGACAGGCTGTATGTTAACCGCTATCTATATTGTGTCTGAGTAATTTAAATCGATCACTTACTTTCTTTACATTTAAAACTATTTCATGAGATGAGAGATGGAATTCCTTTCCTTTTTGTATACAATAAGGAGTGTTCAGAAATACTTTGGTGGGGGCTGGTAAAAGGGAGGGGGCCAAAAAGTTTTGGACCTTAAAAGAGGGGGGACCAAAAAGTTTTACGTGGTAGGAAAGGGGGGGGGGCAAAAAAAGTTTTCCACTTTAAAACCCAAAATTTCCTCGAGCTTCGCGCGCATTGAGGCCCTCTATATCACTTTTAACATGGGCAAGTTTAGGTTTTTGGTGCTTTTGTTTGAAAAAAATGACGGCACTTAGGGCGAGTTTCCCGACAGGAGCCTTATTAAGCCGTAGTCTTAAGGTGGCCTTGAGGCTACTAAGCCTAGCCCGCTCTCGAAGCCCGAGTCTTAACTCTAGCCGGATTTCTTCAACGCAAATTCAACCTAGTCTTAGTGGCCTTGCAGGCTTAACGCTTGACAACCTCGTCCCTTTCAACCAGCGACTTAATTGTATAGGCTGTTGGAGGTAGATGTACATAAGCTGTGGTCCTCACGGTTTACCGTACTAACAAGGTTGCCGTCTCATTATCGCAATGTTCCCGGCGCAAAGACTAGCCTGGACCCGCGGTCTTGTGCTTGGGCTTATACTGTACACAACTTGATGCAAGAATATTGTGTCTGTTTTTGTGTCTTTTATGTATTATTTTATTTCCACTTGACTTTTTATGAGTCCAACTTGTATGAATTATATTATTATTATTATTATTATTACAAAGGCATTTATTAAGCGCCATTTCTAGCGATCACAGCGCATATACATAATACAAGCATAATACATATTAATACATTTTTAAAAACACAAGAATATAAGCAGCATAGTTATTAAAACAAAATTAAGACAAATTTAAAATAGGCAATTAAAAAGCCTATACATAAAATACACATCAAAATTTTAAAAGCGCGTGGGCAGTGGTGTCATACACAAACTAAAAATGTGGGAATTGCCGCCCCTTCCCTAACAGCCCGAAAAGGTTGACCCAATTTTTTTCACGGTCGTTTGAAAAGTGAAGAGCAAAAAAAAAAAAAAAAAAAAAAAAAAAAAAAAAAAAAAAGGATTTTAGGCGCTAGCGTCCCAAAAACAACCTTTTTTGAAAATTTTTTATGCTTTTACAATTTTTTGCGCCCTTTTTCTTTGCTAATTCGTTTTATCGCCCCTTCGTTTTTGCCGCCCCTGTTTTTTGCCCCTTCTTCTTCCGCCGCCCTTCGTTTTTGCCGCACCCTAGCTTGACCCCGGGGGGGCTGGCGCCCCCAAAGCCCCCCCCCCCCAAAAAAAAAATACGCGCATGCCTTGGAGCAAAAGCCTGGAATGACCGATCACCCGCAGTTACTAAGTTGGTTCGCGGCTCGTACAGTCGTGTAGAATCATGTCCAGATCTCATACCTTCCCTTCCAGGTACGCGTTTGCACAGACAGTCAGAAAGGTATGGCGGAGCTTCATGGTTAAGACACTTGTACACATAGAGCATGTTTTTAAACAAAATCCTGTCATTCACCGGCAGCCAGTGCAGATCAGACAATAGAACTTCCGCATTCTGGTCTCGGGGAACACGAAACACCAAACGAGCCGCTCTGTTTTGAAGCGACTGGAGACGTTTAAGGTCTCTACTTTTGACCCCGTACAACAAAGCATTGGCATAGTCCAAACGAGAGGTGATCAGCGACCTGGCAAGATGGTTACAACAGTCAAAATCAATGTACCGACGTATTCTAAACATGTTCCTGAGATGGAAGTTAATAGAGCGACACATATCACTGACATGCTTGGACATGGACATAGTTGTGTCAAAAGTAACACCAAGGTTCTTTACAGTGGGTGAAGCGGCAATTTCTGCATCTCCAATCTTGAGTTTAAGCTCAGGTAAATTGCTTAATTTGTAGGAAGTTGATGTGACGAAACACTCAGTTTTCTGTTCATTTAGTTGTAATTTATTGCTTGTCATCCAACATTTTACGTCGTCAATACACTTAGACAGTCTAGAAAGAGCACGTTCGTCATCACCAGGTACACGCGGGTCAAAAGAAACGTACATCTGTGTGTCATCAGCATATATATGGTATCTGATGCCATGCTTTCTTATGATGTGTCCCAAGGTATATGTATACATACTAAATAATTGCGGGCCCAACACGGATCCTTGAGGAACACCAAACTCGACGGGCTGAGGAGCAGAAAAATCATTTTCCACAGTCACGCGAAAAGTGCGATTTTGGAGGTAACTTTGAATCCAATGTAAAACGGTACCAGAAATGTGAAAAGTGTCTTGAAGCCGGTGAAATAAAATGTCATAGTCAACAGTGTCGAACGCTGAAGAAAGATCTAATAATACCAACAATACAACCCGGTGATTATCAATTTCAGCTAAAATGTCGTTCTTTACACGAAGTAATGCCGTTTCTGTGCTGTGTTGCGGCTTATATGCCGACTGAAACTGCTCATATAGTTGGTTAGCACTCAGGTGTTTATTGATTTGATCAGCAACAATTCTTTCAATGATCTTTGAGAAATAGCAAATGTTAGACACTGGACGATAATTTTTCAAGCTGTTGGGGTCCAGTGATGGCTTTTTAAAAATTGGCGACACCACTGCCTCACGAAGCACACTTGGGAAAATTCCACTGGCAAGAGATTCATTTACAATATCAGTAAGTACAGGCAAGATAGATTCAATATTTTCTTTGAGGAGCCACATGGGGATTGGATCTAAAACACAACATTTGTTTGATAGTCCACCTATGATCTTATTTACTTGTTCTTCAGTGACTGGCTCAAATTGCTGAAATTGGTTCACCTGTGTGTATACTTGATTACCACTCTCTTGTGTGTATTCCTGAAAAGTTGGGTTCTCCTGTATGCACTCTTGTTCTGTTTCAACTTCAGCATCAAGCTTTTTTCTGATCTTACCTATTTTTTCAACAAAGAAATTAGCCAATTTATCACTTAGTTCTTGTGGCGAATCTGAAATTGGTAACACTTTAGAACCATTGTTTAACAGCTGGTTTAATGTTCTATACATGCTCTTACTATCAGCTGTGGCCAGGGTGTTCTTATAATGAACCTCTTTAGCATTTTGAATTAGCTTATTTACCTTTGTGTGTTGTTCTAAGTACTCATCGTGATTGTCCATAGTTTTATGTTTACGCCATTTTCGTTCAAGTTTACGCCTAACTCGACGCTCAGTATGTATTTCTGTATTGTACCTAGGGGAGCGATCTCTAATGGATCGGACGCAAGTTTTTGATGGTGCATGGTCATCCAACACCTCTGTTAGTGATGAGGTAAGAAACTCAAGACGACCATTTACATCCCCATTTGGGTTGTGTGTGTCCAATTTTTGAGATAGAGCCTGTTTGAATGAGTCTTTGTCCATTTGTTTGTAATTACGCACAGATTTGACAGATTTTTGAGGTGGTGGTTTGCAGCAATTGATATAACAATCTACAACAAAATGATCTGAACCTAAGCTTGGAAGAACGACACAGCTTTTCACTAAATTATCATCAGGTCTAGCAATAAGCAAATCTAAAGTATGGCCCTTGATGTGGGTAGGACCAGAAACAAATTGGTGCACACCAACAGAATTTAATGAATCCATAAAGTGTACTGTGTCAGACTTTGTAACTTGGTCCACATGAATATTAAAATCTCCGAAGAGCACAGTTTTTGTGGGAGTGATGTAAATTTCACGAACAAAATCATCCATTTCTGTAAGGTACTCACTGGTTTTTAACTTATTTTCTTTAGACGGTGGAGGCCTATAGACTATTACAAGGCCTATACCAGTGATTTTGTCAACAAGTCTAGCATGCTCAAAGTTGTGTGTGTCCAAACCAGTGGGTTTATTTTCAAGTTTTATACTACTTTTATGTATTACACAAATACCACCATGATTTCCATCAGTTTTACGTGGAAAGTTAGCGAATGTATATCCAGAAGGTTTGAGTTCGCCTATTACTACCTGATCATCATCACGCAACCAGGACTCGGTAATTACCATAATATCCACGTCATTCTGAAGGATATTATCAATGATACGTCTATGCTTTATACTCGTGATTTTTTCTTTGCATCCCAAAAAGGGTAAAACTGTAAGCCTGATGGAAAGGAATCTGTGATTCCCCTAAAAAGGAAAGCAACCAACGTGCTATCTACTGCTGATATCAGTAGTCTTCTCAGATCTCACATGAAGTTATCTGTTGGTACAATATTTATAATTATAGTAGAAGATATAGCAATATTATATGCATCTTATCCGTAAATTCAGTTTTAATACTGCATGCATTATTGTTTCGTGTCAAATATTTACTATTATCTTTACCAATTTTGTCCTTCTTCTATTGTATTAAATTGATGTCCAACCTGGTATAATATAGGCACTCCAAAATAATATTGTAATAGGCCTACTTATGAAAAGTACGAGTATCAAACTATTAAGGCTTGGATAGGGACAGGTGGTATCATATAGGTCTTCATGATGATGATGATGATGATGATGATGATGATGATGATGATCATGATCATGATGATGATGATGATGATCATCATCATCATCATCATCATCATCATCATCATCATGATGATGATGATGATGATCATGATGATGATGATGATGATGATGATGATGATGATGATCATGATCATGATGATGATGATGATGTAAAAGAATTTAAAAAAAAATTATATTCGTTGTTAAAAAAATCATCATTCAAAATGAGTAGGTCTTATGATAGCAACAGCTACTTAAAAAAATTCAACTAACTCAAATGAACACTAAAATAAAATGCTGAAATGTTCAACTAAATCGAGCAATTACTTACCCACAGTGGCGTAACTAGGCATTTTCATTTGGGGTGGGGTGGGGGAAAGCGGGGCAAACATAATAAATGAGGGGCAGGCATCGTTCATGCTGTTTGGGTTTGTAAGGGGTGGAGTGGGTCTGAGGAGTTGTGGGATCTGCTTGGAATGTGTCCCCGGAACATTGGCGTAGATTTCTTTTTGACATGTGGGGAGGTGGGATTGAAAAAAAAAATGGTACAAATGCCATATTTAAGCTATTAAAGCTGGTGACATATAGGCCAATGGTACAAAAGTGGGATAAATGCAATTTATTTAACCTTAAAAATTGAGTTTTTAAGGTTAAGATGACCAAATATGTGGTTAATTAATAACTCTCAGAAGTAGGCCTAATTTACTTTTTTCATGGGGGGGGCAAGAGCTCATCCGCTTCCCCCTAGTTACGCGACTGCTTACTCATGTTAATTGAAAGACCGTCAAAAATATGAAAGATAAACTTTGCGTTACAATTGAAATATTCCAAGGCTTACTACCTAAGACCTGCTCTGAGGCAGGGCCAAGAAAAGCCGCTGTAAGCCTGGTCTAACAGGCTTGCGTAGACTACGGCTACAGAAGACTGATTTCGAGAAATGCAAATTTTACTGAAGCCTGGGGCTAATCCTACAAGCCTGGCCCACGGGCTAACGAAGCCTCGAGGCTATGGTAGCCGTGCTTTGGGAAATACGTTTTCAGTTAAGCCTGGTCTTACGACCTCTTAAGCCTTGAGGCTAGACAAGCCAATTGCTAAGCCACCCGTCGAGAAATTCGCCCTTAGTGTATACATATCTATTACATGCAACATCTGGGTTGGTCTAAGAAAATACTGGCACTCTCATAGAATTTTATATCTCTTCAAAGTAGGCTACAAACATGAGTTATGTACCAATCTGATCAAAATATAACTAAATCAAGAATATTGTAAATAAATTGGAGTTCTTTGCACGTAAACTGCACACTTCAGTTTACTATTTCTCATTGCAAAATTATTTGTACACATAAGCCCATGGATAGATTGACCATAGGGTAGAGTGGGCACAGGCCCAGGTGCCACAGTCTTTGGGGGCCAAAACTGATACCTGTGTATATTTGCCGTGACCAAATTAATCTCATATTTGACCATTTTAGCTTTTTGCATAAATTAGTTCCAATTTTAACTATTAATATTTGACCATTCAAGCTTCAATATGGCCAAATTTTTGAGCGGTTCGCGCACATTTGTAGGCCTACTATCATAATAGCCATGGATCCAAATTATGCTGATGTGCCTATGAACCTCCAAATAGGCCTAATTCTGTTTCATTTATCCCTGTAAAATCCCCGGGGTAAAATCAGATATAGTAAACAACCTGATTTGGGACAAATCTAAAATGAAAATTTTCTTGTGCTTGTATTTCATGCGCAATTGGAAACAACACTATTAAGTATAATGTTTGTTATACGACAATGAGGGGGGGGGGGGTCAAAAAAGTTTTGTCTGTCAAAAGAGGGGGGTCAAACAAGTTTAGCGGTCCATCGAGGGGGGAGTCAAAAAAGTTTTCGAGCGAAAAATTTGAGGAAGACCAGCCCCCCTACCAAAGTATTAATGAACACTCCCTAACAAAGTCAGTCAGATCTAACATTATCTCGGGGATTCTCAGAAAACACAATGCGATCATTACAATACATCATATAGAAAAAAACCTGTACTGTTGCTAAATGTCAATTTAAAAGAACGAGTTATTATTAGAATTGGGACTTCCAGTTTACTAGTTGGAGTAAAAATGGAATGGAGTGTCAAGGGTTAAGCTGTAGGGTTGCAGGCTCTGTGTGTTCTCAAAGAACAGCACTTTCAGTCATTTGTTGTGTAGCGCAGGTGCTACTAATTCGGCCATTGAAGGAGATTTTGAATGACCTCAAAAGTGCGGATCTTTCTTAAAACAGGATTTTATGTTGATATTCCTTCGACATGCTGAAGTCTGTTTTATGAAAAGACACGTCTATGAATATAAATGGAACAGAAACAAGCAATACTGTTCTTAATCAAGAACGGAGTGATTGGTACAAGTAACACCATTTTGGAGATCGTCGCGCAAAGGATGTGTACTAGTCAAAAGATATTTGTATCAAGAACAAAACCTGGTAATATAAATCTGTTAAAGTGATAGACCCTATCGAATAAACCAATTGGGACGGTTTAACAATTGAAATGGCAGCCATGTTAGTGGACAGTTCTAAGTGTCAGAGGCAGTGGCGTAACAAGGGTTGGTATGGCCCGGGGCAAGAAACATAATCGGCGCCCCTACCCCCCCCCCCCACCCGAGAATATCGTAGACGTGGGCAGTGGCGTAGCTAGGGGTTGTGGCGCCCAAGACTAAGGATACATAACCCCCCCAATTCTTGAAACAATTACGGACGGAGCGCCAAAGGCCTAACACTAATTAATTTTGGTTACTAGAAGTTGAATATCGGTCTTAAAATGTTCTTTCAATTGATTCTGTGCTGAAATGCGGAAATTTTGACTTTCATCGCTTGAAGGGACGCAGAATCGATGCTGAATTGATCAATTTGGCGACCCCTAAGGGTGGCGCCCCGGGCACGTTGCCTCCTCCCCCTGCCCCGCGCTAGTTACGCCACTGGTCAGAGGGAAAGACCTCGAGTTCGATTCCACAACAATTCATACATATCACCTGTTTTATTGTATTATCATGCGAATTGCCCATTGGAGACCTCCTGGTGGATACGAGGATAAGTGACGACAATTATAATTCGATAGGGTCTAGAACGTTTTTCTCACAAGGGCATCCTCAATTTCTACGAATTTCTACTCTGTGAAAGACTAATGCGGCCCATACAAGATCAATTTTATTGATCAATATTGAGTACCTTGGAGGAGAGTGGACTCAAATGTTAGATTTTGTATCCACTCTTGTATCTAGGGTCTTTGATATTAATCAATCAAATTGAATGTGTATGGACCGCATAAGAATTGAAATGGCAGTCATGTTAGCCATTTAAACCGGTTTTATTCCACTTTAGAGCTTCACAGTTAAGCGGCTAAGTGGTTTTCTTTCATTAAATTTTATATTTCATTATTTTGGCTTATAAAATGACCAACAAACCTCCTTCACAGTTGTTACTAGTATTATGTAATCATTTCTGGCAAAGAATGACAATCATGACAATATTAATATTTGACTGGAATCAAACATATCGCTCCTAGGAAATGACAGTCAAAATTGAGGAAATAATGCCTTGAGAAGAAAAAAAAAGAAAGAGAGGAAAAAAGAGGGAGGGAGAAGAAAAAGAAAAGAGAAGAGGAAGAGGAAATCTCAAGACACTGGTTGTGCAAAATCTTGAGGAGTTCACATGATTGTTCAAGAAATAAAAGCCTTAAAAGAGGATGGGTTGGTATTAGAATATGGAAATGGGTAATAATAAATATTTAAGGAAATTTATAATTCATCACCAGAGGCGGTATTGAATGTAATATAACAGGAAAAAGTAGTTGGGCACATATCGGAGGAAATTTATACAGAGGCGGCAATGAGGATTTTGTGGAAAAAAAAGTCAAAAAGGAAATTCAGTGTATCAATATTAATGCTAGTGAGGAGAGGACAACCTGGAAAATCTTGAGGAAATTTAAAAAGAAAAACCATAAAGCACTGAAAAAGTTGTAAAGGATTAGTAAGAGGTAAATAAATGGAGGTAAACATAAAAAAGGCAGTAACCAACCATGGTAACAGAAATGGAGATACAAAAGTCAGCGAGTGGCTGAGTGATGGCACTTTATACTGACCACCACGATTTGAGGAAATTAAAAGGAAACAAATGAAGAAGGACAAAAATGCTTGAACTTGATATTCAAATTTGATGAACTATATTGATGCAAAAATTGAGGAAGTTAAAACCAAGGGCATATACTGCATGCAAGTGGGATATAACAGTGCTCAGAAGGATCTCTCCGATTCACTCAATCTGCACAAAGCTCACTTTACACAAGATTTTCACTTTTGCTCACCGTATGCAACTGGCTGAGAATATTTCCGAAATGCTGGACTGAGTAGTGACAAAATACAATACTACCATGATTTTGTCAACAAACTGATATCAGATGTTCATGACATCAGATTAAGGAAGAAGTATGAAAGGGTGTTTAAAGCAAAGGAGTAATAACCTGCAGGGGGCAGAGTACCACCTGGCAAAAACAAAAACAAAAAGACAAATGCTCCCTCTGATAAAAAAAAAAAAAATGAAAGAGAAAATCGGGGGAAGGCGCAAAGGAAAAAAAGGGGAAAGGAACCCACGTCCCACCAAAATTCACCCCAAGCTATAGTGTAAAATACCTAATTTTCCCAGTAAAACCCCTGTTTTGGAAGCTCAAAGACTTAACATGTAGAATATAGAGTCTCTTTAAAAAACATTACTGTTATGTTACCATTCTCATCTTTCGAAGTGCAGAATAAAGCTATTTTATGTCTGGTATGATTGAGGAAATCTTGAGCCTAAAAACCTTGCTCCTGAGGAAGAAATCACAATTTGCACCCCTGGATATTTGTATCAAGAACAAAACCTGGTAATATAAATCTGTTAAAGTGATAGACCCTATCGAATAAACCAATTGGGACGGTTTAACAATTGAAATGGCAGCCATGTTAGTGGACAGTTCTAAGTGTCAGAGGCAGTGGCGTAACTAGGGTTGGTATGGCCCGGGGCAAGAAACATAATTGGCGCCCCTAAAAACCCCCCGAGAATATCGTAGACGTGGGCAGTGGCGTAGCTAGGGGTTGTGGCGCCCAAGACTAAGGATACATAACCCCCCCCCCCCCCATTCTTGAAACAATTATGCGCGGAGCGCGCGAAATTTTGGACAAATAGGCCTAAGGCCTAACACTAATTAATTTTGGTTACTAGAAGTTGAATATCGGTCTTAAAATGTTCTTTCAATTGATTCTGTGCTGAAATGCGGAAATTTTGACTTTCATCGCTTGAAGGGACGCATAATCAATGCTGAATTGATCAATTTGGCGACCCCTAAGGGTGGCGCCCCGGGCACGTTGCCTCCTCCCCCTGCCCCGCGCTAGTTACGCCACTGGTCAGAGGGAAAGACCTCGAGTTCGATTCCACAACAATTCATACATATCACCTGTTTTATTGTATTATCATGCGAATTGCCCATTGGAGACCTCCTGGTGGATACGAGGATAAGTGACGACATATTATTCGATAGGGTCTAGAACGTTTTTCTCACAAGGGCATCCTCAATTTCTTACGAATTTCTACTCTGTGAAAGACTAATGCGGCCCATACAAGATCAATTTTATTGATCAATATTGAGTACCTTGGAGGAGAGTGGACTCAAATGTTAGATGTTGTATCCACTCTTGTATCTAGGGTCTTTGATATTAATCAATCAAATTGAATGTGTATGGACCGCATAAGAATTGAAATGGCAGTCATGTTAGCCATTTAAACCGGTTTTATTCCACTTTAGAGCTCCACAGTTAAGCGGCTAAGTGGTTTTCTTTCATTAAATTTTATATTTCATTATTTTGGCTTATAAAATGACCAACAAACCTCCTTCACAGTTGTTACTAGTATTATGTAATAATTTCTGGCAAACAGTGGCGTAACCAGTGGGGTGGCCGGGGGGCAAGCTGCCCCCCCCCCCCCGGACACAAAAAAAACTGGGAAGAAGAGCAAAAAATTGGGAAGGGAAAAGGGGAAGGAGAGAAAAGAGGGAAGAAAAAGGGAAGGAGAAGAGAAAAAGGGGAAAAGAGGAAAGAAGAGAAAGGGGAAAAAAGAAAAGAAAAAAAAGAGGGGAAAAAAGGGGAAGGAGAAGAGAAAAGGGAAGGAGAAGAGAAAAGGAAAGAAAGAGGAATTTGAAATTTGTACTCTGAAACACTGATTTTGTTAGCTTCTAATATGCCAAAAACCAGGAGCTTCAGGGGGCTCCGCCCCCTTGACCCCCGCCAGGGCTTTGCCCCTGGACCCCACCAGGGCCCATAAGGCGGGCCCCTGGACCCCCACCCGTTTAACGCTTCGCGGCAAGCCGCTCGCGACTTTTGGTCAAGAATTGGGAAATTTTTCAATCTTGCCCCCCCGGAAGGTCAGGTCTGGTTACGCCCCTGCTGGCAAAGAATGACAATCATGACAATATTAATATTTGACTGGAATCAAACATATCTTTCAGATCTGATGTTATTTGTACTATTTATTATTTGCATTGTTCATGTACTGTAGGCTAACTTAGAAATAATCCCATTTTTGTTGACTAATGCGGCCCATACACGATCAATGTTATTGATCAATATTGCGCACCCCAAATACAGAAGTGGATACAAAATCTACCATTGTGCGTATACAATGGTAGATTTTGTATCCACTCTTAAATCAAGGGTCTTTGATATTGATCAAAACATTGAACGTGTATGGGCCGCATTGAATACAGTGGGTTTTGTTGTGAATTTAAGGGAGCTTGGGTAAAAGGTGTTATTGGCCATGGGTCTTTGCAGCCCGTATTCGAGTATATACTTTTATACTTTAATTGCCTTAATAAAAAAAAGTCGCAATATTACATAACTATAACGTATTCCATGCAAATGTTTATAACATATTCCATATTACATTGCAAAGTTGCGAAAATGTTCGAAAATTGTCCGAAATAGGCAACGGCATTTATGATAATACCAAAGGTTACTGCAAACGAATGTGTAGTAAGAGTATACTGGGCAGTCATTCTCTTCCGGGGAGTTACTAAATTTATTGGAGGGCAGAGGCGTAGCCAGCTTTGTTGGTCGGGGTGGGGAAACATTAACAATTTCGGGGGCATGTAGGAATATAACAATTTCGGTGGCAAAGACGAACAAAAATTCCCGGTTGCATCATTGTGACTCGTATTATTAGTAGGATACATACATGTACATAATACTATATCTTTAGAGAATTGAATACATGAATCCAAAACCCACCCAAGTCCATGGGAAGTGATTTTGAGAAAAAAACCTGTGTATCATTTTAATTCCTTCAATTAGATTTACCTGGTCAATATGGTAAGTTGTACGTGCAAATGGGTGGGTTAAACTGTATTAGGTATGACGATTAGCATTTCAGGGGCTTCGTGGGGTTCATTTTAAATTCTGGACTTGGGTGGTTTTTTGAATCATATACAAAGACAATAATGTTGGAATGATATTACCACTAGTAAGATAATACAAAATAAAGCACACAGTTATGTATAATGTTGATAAGCATTCTGCCATGTAATATAAACCACACACTTTCCTTGATTAAACCCTTTTTTTTTTTTTTTTTTTTTTCAAAGGTCACTCTCCAGCAATGAAGATGTTACAAGTGGACTTTTATACATACTGGATTTCAATCAATGTTTTACAGATCATGCACTTGGGTTGATTCTTTCATGCTATTTGTCACATGCTCAATAGGAGCCTAATAGGCACAGAGGGTGAATTTGAGTTGTTCTTTCAAACATATGACAGGCCTATGTATAGTGCAACACTTTCCCATGCTTAACTCACTTTGGCCAAAGTATGGACTATGTGATAAAAAAAATTTTCTCAAAGACCAGTTGCTTGGCAACTAACATCCCATAATTTCTTAGCCAATCCGTTGTCATCAGCCAATTTGTTCCCCTTAGCGACATGACAATTGTCAAAATAACACCCTGAAAGGTGCGTTATAGACTCCTCAAGAGCGCAGTAAATGGTCGTTTGTGCTCCGGCTCTCTCATCACTTCCCATAAGCCTGCAAAATGACAAGAGTGAATACGTGTATTTGTCAGCTGTTGTTTGTTTGTTTTTTATTTGCTTTGGCCCTCCTTTATATGAGGCTTCAGCATGTTAAGAGATTAAAACAAAAGTTCGATATCACTCATTCAACTTCAATTTAGACTAAACAATGTATGCTCAAGGACTTGGCAGTCTGTAAAACAAACTCGTCTTGTTGCTAAAACAATTACAAAAACATAGAAGACCTGATATATCAATTCATGCATTTTGTTATTTCAAGTTGATATCAGATTGTAAAGTTCACCTATACTTACCAAAAGAAGACTATGATAAACCAATACATTGATAGGGACATCTGGGTAGTCTCCTTTATCGTGTCAACAATACTGGTCCTTATAGCACCTGGATGTAACGAATATGTAGTGACACCAGATCCTTCAAGTTGTCGCGCAAGTTCTTTGGTAAATAAGACGTTAGCCAGTTTACTTCTGTCGTACTCTCGTAGACCGGGATATATTCGACCTGCCATAATAGGGTGAAAAATATGATCTTATTATTCCAAAGTATTGATTGGTTTTTAGTATGTCCATGTTGAAAAGCAGATAGTGATAGTGAACGTGCAATAAAAAGGTCCTTGGGGAAATATTTAAACGTTTGCGTTACATCATCAAAATCATGGTTTTGAGTCGATGCCTTGGATCTACTATTAAAGTATGAATGAATCTGCAAATATCTCTTTTCTGTGATCCACATGATAGGTCTCGAGTAAGCATACAGGTCTCTGATTTAATTCCGCACTGGATAAGACTTGACAATGGTGCAAACCAATATTCACTCTCACAAATTTACTCGCAATAGTAATTTGGCAGACTGTATAGAAATGGCATTATTGTTATTATCTAGAAAGCCGGTGATTTTGATATAATAGAGAGGTTGCGATTTTCACGTGAAACGTGAAACCGGAACGGCAACCGCATGTTACAATAGTCCAAAATCAGTTAGTATGCTCTCTAGATGGTGAAATCCATTGTGAATTGGACAATCGTAGAATTCCCGTAATGCGGTCACGTTGCGGTTGGTAGCAAATCATGACGTTCCAAAATGACTAAATAAGGCATTAAAAATGTAGAAAAATCTCATGTTTATCATGTTCTTAGGCAAGATCGTCTCGTCTTACGGCATAATGCGGTATGAAATGTCTGTTTTGGACGGGCAACAGTAGTTCATGTAACGTCGTTAATCACCATTGCTATTTCGTTGCGTTAAACAGCTGTCAAAGTGTTTTGCTTATGGATTCTACCCAGCGAACACCAAAATGTTTTAGAACATGATAATGCATGTGTTTTGGTTTTAGTTAAAACATTTTGATAACAAATTAAGGGCAAAAAGTTTATTCCGATACATTTTCAAACATGTCAAATTACGCGTCTGGCCTCACGAATCCCAGTAATTGTGCAATGTTTGTGCGTTTACGAACTATCGTTAAGAAGATATGGGCTAATAAAGGTCACAGGTCGATTTGCTTGTTGTGCATGGGTCAAAAGTCAAATGTGTGGCAAATTGTTCACCTTGCTAAGATGTTTCAGAAAAAGAATAGTTTGCACAGCAAAGAGTCGAAATATATGTAGGATTGATTCCATAGGATTCAATGGATTTTGTATTTATTTATTATCTATCTTCTGAACTTGACATCACAGATAGTAAAACTATTCTTTTCCTGAATCCATTTGACTTGAGGAACAGTTTGTATCCATTTTTATGAAAATCTGAGCAACTTTAGTTTTTCACCCCTGTATTGACATTAGACCTGTTGTGCCTTATAACTTGGTAACTATATGTCCTACGCGCAAATATGTTACATTTTTGTGATCCTTAGACCCAGACAAATAATATGACATGATTTTAGTGAATTTAATCCATTTTTAATTTTTGGCCCCTTTGTGAGCATGTAAGGGGTTTGGGGTCTTTTTAGGGTCACGGTTCCAATATAGCTTGGCAGACAAAACTTTTGATTTCAGCATACCCGAATTAACAATATAATTTGGTTACCAGCTTTTAGGCGAACTTGCCGCTTGATGCTTAAATAAGCATTCCAAAATAGAACCAGTCTAATACTCATTTTCCAGTAGCCCGCAAAACTCAAAGTATTTGCTAAACTGGCAGCTCCAGTTAGCCGTATTTGCATATCAATACCGAGGAAAGCCGGTTCGATCAGAGAACCTTTGGTTCGATGCACCCAAGGCGAATGAATGGAGCTGAATGGGTACTTCCTATATCTTTAGATGTTTGTCTCAGTTTTACGAGGCACCACCATGAACCTTTTGCAGACTTGTTTGGATGTAGTCTCAGGCCAGACTGTATGCGGCAATCACAATTATACTAGGAACGACAATCGTTAGGACCGACATAAACTGTGTAGGAGACTAGTTTGGATGCGAACAACACAATGACGTTCCACCGCACAATGTCGTAATATCGATACGTAAACCGTATGGCGTTAGCAGTGAACGCCTCTTCGCAATCTAGTAAAGGAGCAAACCTTATGTCTATTTAAACAGTGGCGGCTGAAGCATTACAATTTTGAGAGACGAGCATAATATTTTGTTCCGGTTTTACAAGGACACTGGTTTGCGCGCAAATGCAGGCTACTTTAGTCCAGGGGTAGGGTTCAGGTCATTTTTTTTAGTTGAATTCAGGCTACTTTAGTCCAGGGATAGGGCTCACCAAGCAAACACAAAAACGTTTTAAAAAACGTTTTAAATAAGTTATATTTTGGCTTTTGGTTTCGGTAAAAACGTTTTAACGTGTCTATTTAAACAGTGGCGGCTGAAGCATTACAATTTTGAGAACGAGCATAATATTTTGTTCCGGTTTTACAAGAACACTGGTTTGCGCGCAAATGCAGGCTACTTTAGTCCAGGGGTAGGGTTCAGGTCATTTTTTTAGTTGAAGTCGAGTTCTACACAGGTATGGTCCAGTGTCTTCCTCTCTCCCGACCGCCTTATGTCCGTGCACACATTTCAAAGTGGACTTTGCTCTCGTGGGTCCCGTGGATCTAGTAAATCCAGGCAGACATTCTTACCTTCTGCGTCTTTTGGCGTAAAATATAGATCTCCTTCTTTCACGCGTGTATGATTAATGGATGAGACATTAACAATACGACTAGGTGCGCTTTCTTTGAGTCTGTCCAATAATAACATAGTAAGCAGAAAGTGTCCAAAGTGATTCACGGCAAAAACCATATTATAGCCTTCTTTGGTGCGGTGACCCTTGGTTGATTTGCCGATACCTAAGCGATGAATAAGCGAAAACATTAATATTTCATTAGAATTCCTAGTTAGACAGTATCGCACGCCTATAGTCAGGGCCGGATTTTACTTTTTGGGGGCCCTGGGCCATGCCTAAATTTGGAGGCCCCAAAGTGACCGTGAGGAAAGCATGTCCAGACTGTGTAGTCAAGTGGCCATGTTTTGGTTTACGCATACTATCGACAGTGACGGCAGAATTAGATGAAGATGAGCAAATATTGTTCAGATTTTACCATTAACATGCGGGCGAAACGCGCGAAAAAAATTCAATTTTAGACTATTTTAACCAAAAATGAACATAAAAAATGGCTATGCTAGTACGCACAAAGCGCAAAATTGTGTAATTTTACCATATTTTGGCCGGGATTTTGGCCCAAAACATGTTTTTCGGATGCGCAGGGCAAGTTTGGGGTTCCCAAATTTTGAGGGCCCTGGGCCCATGCCCATCTGGCCCAATGGTAAATCCGGCCCTGCCTACAGTAGCCTCCCAAAATCTCCCACAATGAAAATTGAGCAAAATTTATTGCAATATTGGCATCTCCAAACTTCACAAAGTAAGTTCCTTTTCTACCACCCGTGTGAATTACGTATATCGTTATTTTACCTGCATTGTTGATTAGATAATCAATTCTTGATTCTTGCTTCAAAATAGTTTTAGCAAATTCCCGAACAGAATCTTGATCGGATAGTTCCAGTGGAATATAAACTACATTGCTGCTTCCAGAGCGTCTTTGAATTACCTGGTATCAATAAGAAGACGAATAAACAAACACAAGAGTAATTATTACAAGAAGACAATAATCATGACAATAGGAAGAAAGAATAACAATGTTCAATAACTGTACAATAGTCGAAAAACAATTATTGTTGTGGTTGTAACAGCTCGTAACGGTGTCATTTTTACGTTGAAATCTTTATTCATATTAAAGAAAGTACTAAATATCACTTCATATAACCATAAGCGTAGATCCGGGTGGGTGTGTGGGTGGGGTAAATGCTACATGTAGCTACAAAATGGCAAATTTACACCACGTATTCAGTCTCAACGCAGGACTACCGATTCTTATTGTTCTGCAAGGCTCACTCAGTCATTTAATGAGGCAATACAAACGATCGAATTTGGTATTCAAATGAACAAAATTTTGAGTTACACCTTTTCAGTGTAAATTTTTTTTCTCGGCCAAATGAAAAGCAATAATTTTCATTTTTTCAGTAAATGTCAGGAAAAACTGTAATGCTTGATACTGTATTTTTTTCAAATCTTAGTGTTAAACTTAGGGGTGAAATTCAATCATTTAGTGTAAGATTTTCGATTTTGATAGGCTTCAACTCTGCCCGCGAGCCTTTTTTTGGATCAACCTTTTAGCTTTTCAAAGTAATATAGTTGGCTAACGAAGGATTTTTCCCAACTTTCTAACGCACATCACTGTGAGCGATATATCATAGTTTTGTCAGAATTTCCGTTTTGATTCCACCTTTTTCACTGCCGGCTGGAAATTTTTCAAAATCAACGCGTGAAATCCAAGGCATTGTAAATCGATATCCCCGGGTGCCATATGCAGTGATATGAAGACCGGCCTGGCTACAGTGTTGCTATAACTTCAATATAGCAAAGAAATTCCCAGGCCTAGCGGACCAATGTGTTGAAATTTGCTTCTCCTCAAAACAACTTTGCCCAGCATTTGGTAAAAAAAATCAACAATCTTACATGCAATTGGGCAATATTTTAAACAAAACTTTCATTTACAAAACATAAATAGGCCCTACTACGCTGTATATTTTATAAACTGTTTGGAACACACTTCCAAATACCCGGGTCCAAATAACCTTCGTATTAACATCCCCAGACTTTCGTTACCGTATTTAAACGCCAGCTCAAAACCAATTTTTGTAAATTGATGGTTTTTATGTTTGTTTGTCAATTTCGTGCTTTACGCGCTTTGAGTTCCTCATCGGAAGATATTGTGCCTTATAAGAACCATTCATTATCATTGTTAACTTAAACCTGTTCAAGCAATTAATTAAAAGTGCTTGACTAAAAACAGAATAACTTGGATGTTAATACTTGACCTAGTGTTTCAATTGTCATGAAGGTGGCTGGGTATGGTGCCTTTTGTTTGTGTTTGTTTGAAACTGCTTTTGGGATAACAATACAAGGTTAAACATGGAAGTTTATAAAAAAAAACCTATTAAATAACCTAAAGGAAAAAAAAACACATTTGTGGCAACAATGAGCCTTGCATTGAAAGTCATATTTAAAATGTGTTGAGTACCACCCCAAAGTTTCCCTATATACACCCCCTACTACCCACCTCACACACCTCTTCACCCACCCCACGCCTATAGGGCCTACATAATATTACATACCGGTAATATAATATTTATATAGCACGTTATAGCTATACATTTAAAAAGTATAGCCCTATTATGACAAATAGGCCTACATGTCAAATTAAAAACAAACCAGAACACAAGCCTGAAGGGTGTAATGAAAATGCCAACCCGCGATGGGGGGAGGGGGGGGGTCATACAAAATTCACCTGGAGATAGGAGGGACAGAAAAATAAAATCCCCTATAATAACACACTCATTTTTCTAGGTTTGGACAGTACAACGTGCGTCTCTTAATACGGACTAACCTAGGTAAACAAACAAACAGACAAATGGTCGACATAATCATGGAAACCATATTTGCCATTACAGGCTATCACCATGATCAAGGAAGCAACTATCCAAAATTCACTTTAATTTACCAAAGCACCCAAATGGGAGATTTGGGCTACAAAGTCGCCCATCGAGTAATCCTGCTTTCAATACAGAAGAGACCTGGATTAGATCAATGGAATTATCGACTATTTATGCTGCTTGCTTTCGAGATAAAGTACTGAATTTGAGATTTTAGGAGCATGACGTGAAAAAAGGTGAAATTAAAACGGAAATTCTGACAAAACAATAATAGATAGACTCACACGATGTGCTTTACAGAGGTGGGAAATATCTTTCCGTAGCGAATTATATTAGTTTGAAACGCTAAAAAATGAATTCCGAAAAAAGCTCGTGGACGGATGTAAGGCCTATAAAATTCATAAATCTTACACTAAACGACACAATTTCATACCTAATTTTAACACCAGGATTTTAAAAAATGTATATCCAAGCACAATGTTTTTAACTGACATTACTGAAGAAAAAAAAATATTGCTTTATATTTGACCGAGAAAATTAATTTCGTAGCAAAAAGGTGTATATCTGAATTGTGCTGATTTTAACATGTATCGATCGACTTTTAGCGCGACTATGCATTTCTAAAGAATCGGTAGTCCAGCGTTATAGCTGTATTTGTTCGAGGAAAGTTATTCTGCTCATGGAATTTAAAGCAATATTATAACATTTTCAAACAAAATAGATTAGCATTTCTTTGCCATAAAATGTTAGCTTTTACTGTCAGATATATCCCTTTTATTTTTGAGCCGAACAACTACGGCAAAGCAAAGAAAATTGGAATGTACTACCAGCGCACATGTCGCCAATACGTACCACTCCTTCGGTCATGTTGTGGTACGACCCTTTGTTGTGTATATCACCGTCCCGCACGCCGTGACGTACTGTGTGTTATGAACATCGTGTATGCGTTCGACTAATAATTCCATCGTAATAATAAAAGCTAATAAAGCGCTGAATCAGCCTTTAATTTAAAATCACGGATTTTAACAAAACTACAGCACTTAGAGTCTTGATTTTTGCAGGGTATATTGGTTTAATAAAGTACAATTTAATCGTGTAAAAAAGGAATTTTAAAAATTCAGTGAGGGCGTCTTCCTCAGCAAATGTTATAATATCGCTTTAATACGCCGCTGGAAGTAATACAACTGAAAACATCACATCTACCTGTGATGTAATAATAATGCCCTTATCAACTTTCATGCCAATCAGCCAATAACAAGCCTTGATTATGTTCGTTGGTCTGCAATGCACGTCACACTTTGATTATCCATACCTTGATTGCCTCTGTGGCCTTCTTAGGATTTCTGCAGCCGATAATAACTCGTGCTCCACGACGTGCAAAATCAATGGCAGTTTCTTTGCCAATTCCGGCATTTCCACCTGGAAACATAAAATATGCCGGAAGTTTTATTTTTCCAATACGTGTACAAAAGAAACAGTATCATCAATATTAGCATATCATTTTCAATTGGAGATAAACACGCTGACATGCTTTACTCCAGGAACATACATACGAGCATATACCCCGTACTTTTAACCCCGTCCTACGATGGGGGGAAGTACAACCCAAAAGGTCATTCATCTAGAATACTATGACGCTTGTGTTTAAATCCAAAATGTTTTTTAATAATCATAGATCCATCCTCATTTAGCGATAAAAATTATAACCCACCACCCTACCCAGGGGTATGGCCGTCCATCAAAGTCGAACGAGGGTAGGTTTCTACAGTAAAATCCATGATTTGTATATTGCTCTTGTGAAATATTACCTGTACTTTGATACATAACTAGACAATCCCATTTCTGCTAGAGTGTGCTCACATTATGAAAATGAAAATCAATATGCACAGAAGCACACACGATAAACCAAACAACTACTGTAGGCAAAAACAGGTATATCGATGGCCAAAAATGCCCAATTACTCCAGGAACATACATACGAGCATATACCCCGTACTTTTAACCCCGTCCTACGATGGGGGGAAGTACAACCCAAAAGGTCATTCATCTAGAATACTAAGACAGAAGTGTCAGAAACACAGTACAAAAGTACAGTGGAAGTGAGGAAGATCACTGTGTACATTTATAAGCAGACAAATAAACCCAAATAGACAAAAACAGCCGACATTTCGAGCAGATAAACTGCTCTTTAATACTGAACTTATAATTTAAAATTGTAAACCTGTTATCTAAAGCAGGAAACATCATGTAGGAACCAAAATGGCCGCTTATGACGCCTATTGGATACACCATATTAAATTGTGACGTAATTCCAGTCGCCCTTCCCATAATTCAACGTTCCCTGATGAAGAACAGAATCGTATAGAGGAAATAAAGTGTCTTTACGTGTCTCTTCCATTCACGGTAGTCCTAATTAGCCTGTGTTAATATGCACTTTCTGTTTCCCATGCGTTTGAATGGGAATTATTTTGCCTAGTCGCCACAAGTTTAGGGAGCACATTTCTTTAATATTTTGACAAGTTGATATAAAATGTTCTATTCTATATTGTTTGGCAATAATGTCTTTTACCAATAGTACATCCAAAGTTGTAAAAGTGTTAAAACCGTTAAGGGCTGGGGTATGAACGTTTGGACAGTATTTATTTTGGGACATTAGAGCACATCAGACATATCGAATTGCATTCTGAATAAGAAGAATGTCATTCTGATATCAAATATTTTTTATTTTTTGAAATTCGCAATTTAATACACATTTTATGGCAAGTCATTAAAAATTGATATTTTTGATATTTAACAGTACTTGGAGTAAACTTAATAAATCTGATGATTTATACTTAAAGTGTATGTAGGTGGGATGAAAAGCCGACGATCAATTGAAAATTTTGACCTTTCGTATTGAAGAATAAAATACCAAAAAAATTAGCTCTTTTTGGGAAAAAATCCATATCTTCAATATGAAAGGTCAAAATTTTCAATTGACCGTCGGCTTTTTCCTCCCTACTACATACACTTTAAGAATCTATCATTAGATTTATATAATTTACTTCGAGGACTGTTATATATCAAAATTTGAAAAATATCAAATTTTTACAATTTGTCATAAAATTTGTATTACATTGTGATTTTCAAAAAATGAAAATTATTTGATATCAGAAAGACATGCTTGGTATTCAGAATGCAATTCGATAGGTCTGAGGAGCTCTCATGTCCCACAAAAAATACTGTCGAAACGCAATAAACGTTCATTTTAGATCCCTTAAGTGTGTATTTTTCATAGACAGACAAAAATGGCGTGAGCCAGTCCTTAGGTACGGTATGTATCGTAGGACTGGCGAGCGAGTCTAGTCTAATCAGAAGCTCAAGGGGTACTACACCCATTGATTTTTTTTTGCATTTTTTGCATTTTGTGAAGAAATTACAAAAAAAAAATTGGACAAAGTGGTATGCAAAATGAAGGGGCAAATCTTCTCGTTTTATTGGTGGCATCGGTATCAATGTAGCTTACATGCTTTAAAAGGTAGAAGCCAAAAGGAGGTATGATTTAAATTCACTTCATTTTGGAAAGCTTACTATCAACGGATTTCGTTAAAATTTTGGATATGTGTTGCTAACACATTAGGGAAATAAAGTTGATATGTAAAATGGGAATAAGTGGTTCCCGAGTTCTTTTATGACTTCATGAACTTGGTGCTCCACAACTATCAAAAAAGGAACTGGTTAAAATGCTTCTATTTTCAATGTTGAGCTATATTTTGTATTTTTAACTTGCGACATTATTTCACTGAAACTTAATTAAGCCATAGGTAACAGGTTACCACAACCATACTACAGCAATGTTGAAAAAATTGTATTTCTTGTCACCTATACCACCATATTGGGTAGTTTTCTGTAAGCTTAACTTTTGTGATTTTGGTAACTATTTTATGTTTATTTGTGAAATCCATCTCAACTAGGCATTCTAAATTGTACTCACCATTTACATCCCAAGGTATATTAGTATATCCACCTTGCACTTCTCGATATATATTCAGTTAAACAGAATATCAAAATTATGCCTCATTATGATATCACAGACTCTCACATGTGTATTCAAAATTGATGCTTAAATTTGACCTGAACCAATTGACCTATAACCTGACCTATGACGACCTATAGCCTTTTCTTCTCCTAACAACACATATAGTATTAAATTGACTAATGACTATGCATCCATTTTGTAAGTGTTTATTTAATTTATTCAGTGTTATATTTTGCATGCATCACTAGATTTTCTATAGAGAGTATAACAAAGGATTTAATGTATTCTATTCATGTATGCTACTTAAACATGTTGAATAGAATAAATTATGGTTTGTTATGAAACACACATCTGAGTTACTAGGATACAGTAAACAAAAAATATCTAGGGCTAAAATGACTTACTAAAATGGTTTAAAAGCACTTTGTATGTAGATATATTTTATAAGTTCAGAACATGAGGTGATGAACATATTTATGTACTTCATAAATTTGCAAGAAAAAAAAAAAAAAGAAGAGGGGTACTGATGAAAATCAGGGTATTATTCCCCCTTAATGCAATAGATTGCACATGCTTTAATCACCTACCTGTGATAATAGCAGTTTTTCCGTGTAAAGTCGTAGTTATGTGGTCACAATATCGCCGATAAAATCCGCCATTAAAATAGTACCTAGCAAATAAGATATATAGAACAAAAAGGAGCAATAATGCACCTAAGCATGTTAGTATAATGGACCCGAGAGACATTTCAGTGGCTATAAAAATGGTGGTGCTTAGCTGTGTGTGCACTAGCTGACTGATGTCTGTATGTCTTTAGATAACATGACTAATAATAGAAAACCAATATTTGTTTGGTAAACACGAATAATACCTGAACCGTACAGAGAGTAGGGAATGTCTAAGTGGCGAGTTGTGTATGGGCGAGTTGTACTTTGGCGAGTTGTGGAGCGAGTTGTTGAGCGAGTTGTATCTATTGTACTTGTGAGACGGAAAAAAAACTTCGCCCACTAGTGAGACGAAAAAAAAAATTTGCCTCACTGATGAGTAAAAAAAAACATTTCCCACCCAACTTTGTATAAAGTATATACATTAAAATTTAAAAATAAATACTTCGCCGAAGGCGGCGAAAACAAATCTGCCGCCTTCGGCGGCGAAAAAAAGATATTCTACATGACCCAAACTCCCATGCCCCCCCCCCCTGATAATCTAATGGTGCGTCCCTAATGATGATGGAGATATCATGGCTATATAGGATGAGGTAGGGAGTTTTCAGAAACACGTTGGTGGAGCTGGTAAATATAATATGGGGACCAAAAAAAGTTTTGGAACTTCACAGAGGGGACAAACAAGTTTTTGTGTGTCAAGGGGGGCAAAAGGTTTTCCACTTCACCTAGCATTGCAACATTAAGAATATTGACCCATAGGTCTTAAAACAATTAAGCCTGTGATTGATCAGATGATTTTAATATGATAGGTCCTATAAAACTATCAACCCATATAAACAAAACAACAAACATGTGGAATTCAACTCAATGCATCGCAAGTATACATGTCCTACTCATTATCAAACCAGACTTGTTTATTAGGGACAGTCTGTGTAGCTCAGTTCCTGCACAGGCAGGTATGTGCAGAGGTTTTTTTCTCCGGTTTATCTGCCTATGCATGTTATGTTTTCATTGTAATTTTATATTGATCATTAATTTCATCTCCTTGGCTAGTTGGTGATGTTTGAATGTTTCTATTTGCTCAAAAGTACACAAAATTAAGGCCTGAAAATTACGTTTACATTAAATTACATTAGAAGACATAAAAATAATTTTGTCTAACAAATGCTACATATCTTGTGAACTGGGAGCTACTGTCGACATATTCCGGGTTTATAAGAAAGTGACACAAATTTAGCATTTACAATATGTTGCTATGTGATAACAATGTCTTTTCAAAGACCAGTTGCTTGGCAACTAACATCCCATAATTTCTTTGCCAATCCGTCGTCATGAAACAATTTGGACTCCTTAGCTACACGACAATTGTCAAAATAACGCCCTGAAAGGTGCGTTATAGACTCCTCAAGAGCGCAGTAAATGGTCGTCTGTGCTCCGGCTCTCTCATCACTTCCCATCAGCCTGTAAAATAAGAGAGCAAAATAAGGGTTAGTTGTCAACTATTCAGTTTCTTTATTTGTATTGGCTCTCTTCTAGAAGTGGCTTTCTTGGACTCATTCCTAAAAGTTAAGTGGACATAGCAAATGTCACTTCTTTAACACTGCGTGCACTCTCAGTCATCTGGGAACAGTTCAAATTGTGATTAATTAAATCATGTCAACCAGAAAAACTCACTTTTTGGTTAGATTTTATCACCGAAGTTTGGCCTCAGCTGGGTGGATGGGGTCAATCGATGAGGAAGTTGCTTGGTGACCCGATCCCAACAATATGACATCGATTTTTTGTTATTATATTGATTTTTTTTGTGACCCGCTTATCTACCAAACATTGTTGGTTTTATGGTAGAGGATATCATAAACATGAGGCAAAATTGTATTTTGAATGAACCAGGGAGGAAATGAAAAATTCATCTGTACCTTTTAACACATAAAAATAGGAGATTGATTATGGGGTGTGGACCCTATTAATCATGACACTGTAAATTATATACGCTTAAGGACTCGGATACGTTTTCACGTATTTTTGTAGGACCTGAGAGCACGTCAGACATATCGAATTGCATTTTGAATACAATAAATACCAGGAAAGGCATGAAAATTTTGACATTTCGTATTGAAGATATAGATTTTTTTCCCCAAAACAGCAAAACCATTTAGGTCTTAATTTGGGAACAAATTTATATTTTCAATATGAAAAGTCAAAATTTTCAATTGATGGTCAGCTTTTCATCCCAGCTACATACAATTTATGTACATATCATTAAATTTTAAAAGTTTACTTCGAGAACAAAAACTTTAAAAATATCAAATTTTAATAATATATCATTAAACTTGTATTATATCGCGAATTTCAAAATATCAAAAATTATTTGATTTCAGAAGGATATTCCTCGTATTCAGAATGCATTCGATTATGATGTACTCTTATGTCCCACAAAAAATACTGTGCAAACGTTGATATCCGATTCCTTAATATCAGATCGTAAAGTTCACCTATACTTGCCACAAGAAACCTTTGTAGAACCAGTACTTTATTCGGGAAAGCTGGTTAGTCGCCTTTACCTTCTCAATAATACTAGACTTTATAGCACCTGGATGTAACGAATATGTAGTGACACCAGATCCTTCAAGTTGTCGCGCAAACTCTTTGGTAAATAATACGTTAGCCAGTTTACTTCTCGCGTATTCTCGTAGACTGGGATATATTCGACCTGCCATAACAGGGTGAAAATATATTCTTGTTATTCCAAATAATTGATAATTTAAACGTTTAAACGTTTAAACAGAATAATTGAAACAGGACAGTGCATTTTGATGTGGGGTCAATTTTAAGATGCTCGTATGAGGTGAAAACTTGACACAAATGGCTACAAGTAGAAAATTGGCACATTTCGAGATTTTGAAGGCTTATTTGGACGCTTGCTTGAAATAGGAGCATTAATTTAAGTATCACAGGTTAAATGCCCTTCTTTCCTGACTTCGTGAAAGAAAACTTTAAAAAATAAATAAAAATTTAATCTATCATTGAATAATTATTATAAATCAAGCAGTTGAATGTGCCACTGAGGTAACTCAGTGACCATTATGGTCAGGGTGGGGCTGAAGTAATTTTTAAGTTGAAGTTAAGTTCTACGAATATAGTTTAGTATCTTCTCTCAATTCAGCCATTTATCCGTGCATGCACACATTTCAAGGTCATAGTTCTCGAGGTTTTCTCACGTGGGTCCTGTGGATTTGGTAAATCCAGACCGTAGTTCTCGGACTTTACTCCATCATCTGGTCCATCCATGCCGATATTCTTACCTTCTGCGTCTTTTGGCGTAAAATATAAATCTCCTTCTTTCACGAAGGTATAAGCAATGGATGAGACATTAACAATACGACTAGGTGCGCATTTTTTGACTCGGTCCAATAATAACATAGTAAGCAGAAAGTGTCCAAAGTGATTCACAGCAAAAACCATATTGTAGCCTTCTTTCGTGCGGTGACCCTTGGCTGATTTGCCGATACCTATAAATAAGCGAAAACATTAATATTTCATTAGAATCCCTCTAAAAGTTAGACAGTATCGCACGCCTAATAGTAGCCTCCCACATTCTCCGTCAGTGAAAATTAAGTAAAGCGTATTGCAATCTTGGTATCTCAAAACTTCACAATTTGAGACCCGTTTTTACCCGCCCGTGTACATTACGTATCGTTATTTTACCTGCATTATTGATTAGATAATCAATTCGTGATTCTTGTTTCAAAATAGTTTTGGCAAATTCGCGGACGGAATCTTGATCGGAGAGTTCTAGTGGAATATATACTACATTGCTGCTTAAAGAGCGTCTTTGAATTTCCTGGTATCAATAAGAAGACGAATAAACAAACACATGAGTAATTATTACAAAAAGAAAACAATAGAAAAAAGAATAACAATGTTTAAGAAAATAACAATAGTCGGAAAACAATTATTGTTGTGGTGTCATTCTTATGTTTGAAACATGTTTGTGCCTTGAAAAGGGATTCGAACATTTTATTCATATTAAAGTAAGTAGTAATATCACTTCGAAAAGCCATAAGCGTAGATCGCGGTGGGTGAATGGGGGTAAATGCTTGCTAGCTACAAAGCGGCAAATTTACAGTGGGTATTTGTTCGAAGAAAGTTATTCTGCTCACACGGAATTTATTACGACACTGGAAGTAATATAATAACCAAAAACATCACATCCACCTGTGATGCAATGCCTTTATCAACTTTCATGTCAATCAGCCAATGACAAGCCTTGATTGTGATCGTTTGCGCACCACAATTTGATTCTCCCTACCTTGACTGCCTCTGTGGCTTTCTTTGGATTTCTGCAGCCAATAATAACTCGTGCTCCACGATGTGCAAAATCAATGGCAGTTTCTTTGCCAATTCCGGCATTTCCACCTGGAAGCATTTTTTAATACATGTACAAAAGAAACCATATCATCAATATTAGACTAATAATTAGCATATCACATTTTCACTATGAAGGGGACACTTGAGGTTTTGACAAAATCCAATCACAGATGCCTATTTTCTACGGGTCATCAGCTAGAAGCTGACGCAGCTCTTATGATGCTATGCACTCAACCGTGTAGTGTAAACAAAGACTGTGTAGAGACAATTCACTGCTTGCTTGGAAGCTCTTGGACGAAATTGCGTGTTCAGGTGTATCGAGGTGGAAACTGTGCATAGATGCGTTTATAAAAGAATCGTTTTGTAGCCAAACCTTTCCATATGCCAAAGAAAATCCAAGTACTAGAACAGTGCCTAATTTGCATTAATCCAAAATGGCCGCTTATGCAGGGGTGAAACTTCAAAGTTTGGTCAAACCATGTAAAAACCATGCAATGTATTGCTCTCATCATAACGGATTCAGAATATAAGTATAAATCGATCTAATCAAAAGCTTTTAAAATACAGTTGAGTGCACATGCCTTCATAACATACCTGTGATAATCGCAGTTTTTCCGTGTAAAGTCGCAGTTATGAGATCACAATATTGCCGATAAAATCCGCCATTAAAATAGTACCCCGCATATAAGATAAGTAGAAAAAAAGGAGCAAGAATACGCCTAAGCATGTTAGTATAATGGACCCGAGAGACATTTCAGTGGTCATGGTGGTGTTAAGCTGCGTGTGCACTAGTTGACTAATATCTAAACGACAAGTTCATGTACATCATCATGATATCATGATGACATAACAAGTTCATGTATCATGATAACATGACTAATAATAGAAAACCAATATTACGCTGTATTTGACAAACACAAATAATACAGGCTAAGCCAAAAAGAAGTAAACTCATGTTTGTGGGGCTGTAACTCGAGATCTAAAAGGAATCTACTAAAAATGAAAATACCACTGGAAAGAACAAATTCTACACGTCTAAATATAAAAAACATTGTTGCAATTGCTCACAGCAAACTCAAGTTATACTCATTTGAATACAACCACCCATTTTTGTAGCTGCACACGGTTTCACTTCCCAAGTAGGGGCCTACCTATTATATTAATTGGTAAGGCGCGATATTCAAATGCAAATAAAGTTCTGTGGCAGGTGTGCATGTGGTTTTGATCAATAATTCCTGCACGTTAAAGGGCTCTTTTTGATATGAATTTGCACTACATTATAATAAAACGGGCCAAATGACAAAATGGCAGCACAATTTACCGCACGGGAGCGCACGTTTCTGTCGCCGAAGTATCATGAAACTAAGAGTCCCACTGAAGTTCAGCGTCTTTGTCGTCTCCAATTTCCTACAGCTAACCGGGTTTCATGTAAGGGAGCAGTATATAAGAATGTGAACAAGCTCAATGTGCATGGGACACTAAGGAACAGACAGCCAGAAGCTTCAGGCAGACCACGAACTGCTAGATCACAAGTGAACATTGCTAGAGTTAGACATGCGTTACAGCAAGACCAAAGATCAGCTCAATCCTTTACCCAACATTCCCCAATCAAGCTTCTGCCGGATCGTTCGTAAAGGTATCCCTACAAACTATAGTACCGTCATGGACTTGGACTTGGTCATGGACAATAAATCCTGTTAGCACTTTGCTGATTCGTCGAAATTGAAATGGATGAAAATCAATCAACCGTGTGCAGCTACAAAAATGGGTGGTTGTATTCAAATGAGTATAACTTTAGTTTGCTGTGAGCAATTGCAACAATTTTTTTTATATTTAGACGTGTAGAATTTGCTCTTTTCAGTAGCACTTTTATTTTTAGCAGATTCCTTGCAGATCTCGAGTTACAGCCCCTCAAACATGAGTTTACTTCTTTTTGACTCAGCCTGTACCTCATATTATGTGGATCATAATGATCATAGGCGCGTCATAGAATTGAATTTTGGTATATTTGCTTGAAAGGCTAGCACTAAAAATAGATTATAATTATGTCCCATCATGTATCAGTCACTGTGATAGTTATCACTCATTCATTATATTACCCGTCTTGGTCTCTGTCTCGGACCAGTCGGTTTTGGTCTTGGTCTCGGACTGCCTGGTCACTGTCTTGGTATTGGTCTCAGATAGGCCGGTCTCGACTACAACACTGACCACAACCTTTACAACTTTAATATTTTAGACTCAATAATCGTAATTTGATCATAATGAGTACATTATTGCAGCTATTGGGAACAGTATTATCATTTAGATGATGCTAACGGGTCATTTGAATCCTTATTTCTCTTGTAATATAAATGTTGGTCCATTATGTAGGCCTATTGTGTATGCATTTTTAATTATATCATATATATTGTTTTATATATTAATAAAAATTATGCCTAAAAGCCCTCAATGTTATGAGTAAGAAACTAGGATATTAATTGGCTACTGTGATAATAGCTGATAACTAACATAAATCACAAGAGTTTATAAAGGAGTAAGTTAATCATTTCAAATAAATTGGATCACACTTTACATTCACAAATAATTATTTTAGAAGCACTATGCTGCAAGTGCCCAAGAATCGTAGCCATAGGATGTAGTTCCAGTAGGCCTAGCTAGTAGCTGGGGCAGATAATGGTATTTTATGATCTTCAATTTCATGTTATACTGCTTGAACTGCAACTGCCTTATAAATACTGAAGTATTCACTAAATCAAACCATGATTTTATTCAATTACAATCGCAAATTGGAAATTTGCGATTGTACTGTTTTTGGTCAGTTCTTCTTTCTTTCTTCTGTCAAACTTGTAACGAGCCATCGTAGCCATATGCTTAGGCCAATGTAACCATATTTGGTCACAAGGACCAATGGGGGGGGGGGGCACAAATGTTACATGACCAACTCGGGGTCAAAGGTCATCCAAAGGTCATTATGGCCAAAATGTGATTTTCACTTTCTTCCACAAATTACATAACATAATGACGTGACTTGCACAAAGTTGTACAAAGAATTGGGGTCAAAGGTCATTAAGGGGGTAAAATCTTACAGTTGCATTATCTCGACATCCATAAGGGATATGGGGCTCAATCTCGGTGACAACAAATCTCATGACCAGGGGAACATTTTACAGGGGTCAGGTCAAAGGTCATGCAGAGGTCAAATTTTAGAAATGCATTTTCTGTACATCTGTAAGGGGTACGGGACTCAAACTCTATGACAACAAACTTAATGACCAGGGTAATATTTTGGATCACTTTGCAGGGGTCAGGTCAAAGGTTATCTGGTGTCAAATCTTATAATTTCTTTTTCTGGACATCTGTAAGGGGTATGGGGCTCAAACTCAGTGACAGCAAATCTCATGACCAGGGTCAGGTCAAAGGTCATGCAGAGGTCAAATTTTAGAAATGTATTTTTTGGACATCTGTCTGGAATGTATCATAGGCGTACATTTACATGCGAGATATACAGGCTGTATCAAAACGATTGGTACCAATCCATATTTTTTTATTAAAAAGTAAACATCTTGGAACATCATGATATCAGACATGTTATGTTATTTGTTCCTGAGAATAAAATAACCTAGATAACTTGCACAGTTATAATGTGCATCTTTGAACTGGAAATAATATTACAGCAAGACATCATAAATACCTGTGGAGAAGTAAAACATGTTTGATGTATATGATTGAATCAAAGTATCTATTCTGGCTGGAATACTTAGATTGTGCTTGAAATATTTGAGTTATAAAATGGTATACTTTTTAATAAATATTGGGTAAGTAGGGATGAATTGTTCTATATTATCATGATTATCAGGATCAGAAATATCAATGGACGATTGAGAGTAAAATCCAAGAATCTTGTCTTTTTTGCAATGTCCAACAAAAAGTGACAGATTTCCATTTGAGATACCCAACTATTGTGAGTATCCTGCTTTGTTTTGTTTTTTCTTTAGTGGTTACTTTGTAACTTGTTAATAGACATTTTCAACAATGCCACGATAATTATATTTCAAACACCAGTATGAGGTAACATTTTGTTTTCTTAAATTATATTATCTATAGGCTAATTGTCATAGTTTGAAACAAAGCAAATAAGTGCACAGCCAATCTACGTTGTGACAATTTGTAGATGGCTTAGAGGAATGTAACCTTGCACTTTCAGCTCCAAACAAGATCTTTAGGTGTCAAGTCAACTCGAAAATAATGTTGACACTTGTTGCTGAAGTGAATGAACCTCAAGATCTACATAAGAATATTTATTCTTATGATACTATTCTTGCATAGATAAGATTCTGACATACATGTTCATTCGATTTTAGTATACGTGCAACATGGCATTATGCATGAAAGACATACGATATCTTTCAGCTATATGATTGTAATCACATGTTCAGTTTGACACTTGTCTGTCCTCAGCTAGGGCAATTCCCACTTGGTCCAATCCCATTTGGTCCAATCCCACTTAGTCCAATCCCATTCGGTCCAAATCCCACTTTGTCCATACCCAGTTAGTCCAATCTCACTTAGTCCATGTCCCACTTAGGCCATGTCCCACTTAGTCCATGTCCCACTTGGCCATGTCCCACTTAGGTCATTCCCACTAGGGCCATGTCCCACTTAGGCCATGTCCCACTTAGGCCATGTCCCACTTGGTCCATGTCCCACTAGGTCCATGTCCCACAAGGGCCATGTCCCACTTGGTCCATGTCTCACTAGGGCCATGTCCCACAAGAGTGATATAAGATTTATGTTTGGTTATTTTAGTACTTGTTTTAGTTTTTATAATAGGGCCTATAGTTGTAAAATAAAATGATGTTGAGTTAGAGCATGCTGCAAATGAATAATATAAAGTGTTCTACTACAATCATTCAGTTTGGACTGCCATAAGAATTTGCAAGTGCTCATCTGGTGGGAGTTTTGCTTTGACAAGTAAGCAATTATCATTATCAATGATGTTCCAATATTTCAATAGAGTGTGTTTGAGAGTGTATGATTTGAGAATTGAGATGTCCCGTGTATATATCTCCAGTAGTTGAGGATGTTATAAGTTGTTTTGGGTATAATGGGTACAATGTAAGATTGGCTAAAGTTGGACTGGGAGTGAATCCCATGACCATGCCATTTTTTTGCGTATAAAGGTGTCATCAAAGCAAAATGTGTTGTATTCAAGAATGAGACTTAGAAGATTTCTAGACTGTTCAGTTGGTGGTTTTGTTAATGTTATCATAGATTATAAAAAAACCCGGAGTTTTCATAGCTTTTGCATGCTATATCTATTGCTTCAGATTGAATAATGTGCAGTACATATCCATCTATGGTTTCTAGTAAGATATTTCGGGGGTTGTTAGCCTCCGGTTTGTTTATAATGTCAGAAGCATCATTCACATACAAATTGTTTTGAGGATTTATTTTTTAAGGAATATGTGGAGATTTTGGATGTAGGTCCATTAATTAGTCACGCTTATAATAGGATGTGCATGGAAGAGTAAGTTATCTGGAGGTGGTTTATGGACTTTAGTAAAAAGCATGTGTAGTTTATTCTAATATCAGATTCAGATTTAAATGGGTCAAGAAAATCATATGTATCTTTGTTGATATATTTGGAGTTGAACATATCTACGAGTGTGTTATGTACCTGTTGAGCTTTATCCTGCATTTTATTGTGTTATTTTTTCATAGTGATGGTCCAACTTTTCTGAAAGTTTGACATGATGCAAATGCCTCTATAGTTTTGTCTGGGTTTTTAGACAGTTTATTATCAAGAGCGCTTCTTTTTTGTAGTTGCAAGATTTGGTTGTGGTTATGTGAATCTTAGATGGCAAGTTTCTTCTATTTTTTGGCTCCAGATATTCTTCAAGTTTGTTGTTATCAGACTCTAATGGTACCCATTTTGATTTGGGTCTGAAAGAAGCAATTTTGTTGTTGTCTTTATCGTGCAAGATTAAAGATACTCTCATGTTTCTTGCAAAATTTGTGTGTAGCGATGTGCTTTAATTTGAAACCTTTTAAAAATGGTCTAGATAATATAATGCGAGCTATGCAAGTTACAGGCCTATGATAAAATGTCACTATGCGCACTCTAATTATACAGCCTAACTGGGACATGGCCTAAGTGGGACATGGCCTAAGTGGGACATGGCCTAAGTGGGACATGGACCTAGTGGGACATGGCCCTAGTGGGGCATGGACCTAGTGGGACATGGACCAAGTGGGACATGGACCAAGTGGGACATGGCCCTAGTGGGACATGGACCTAGTGGGACATGGCCCTAGTGGGACATGGACCAAATGGGACATGGCCCTAGTGGGACATGGACCTAGTGGGACATGGCCCTAGTGGGACATGGACCAAGTGGGACATGGCCCTAGTGGGATTGGACGAAGTGGGATTGGACCAAATGGGATTGGACCAAGTGGGAACTGGACCAAGTGGGAATGGACCAAGTGGGATTGGACCAAATGGGATTGGACAAAGTGGGATTGGACCAAATGGGATTGGACCAAGTGGGAATAATCCCTCAGCTACAGGGTGTCCCAGAATGATTTATACCAGGAAAGTTGTATTTTTTTAGGTATGAAGGCCATTACTATCGGTAGTATTGTTTTAAATTCTAAAATTAACATATATTTAGCTTTTTATTTTGAAAACCTGTAAAATTACTAACCGTTCAGCACAAAGTTATTTGGAAAATGATATGCAGTATATTTGTTGTGTCCTGTTCTTACTTCTACTAAATAGTCGATTATTTATGATATTACGAAGCAAGTTTGTATGGAATAAAGGATTTGTTACGCTTGGGTGACCTTAAACTATTCTTTCTTTGGCGGCAGTTTTGGCAACAAATATTGCAGTGTGTGAGTTTCATCATTTGAAATGCCGGCAAAGATGAATTTTTCATAAAAGTATAAAGAAGGTTCGTCCTTAGTATCACAGCATATCTGCACAGTATATTGGCAAACCCGCAGCTACGTAACGGAGAAGATTAAAATTTACTGAGGAGGAAGAAGTTATATCCTCTGTAATAATGACATTTTTGGGTAAAAATTGTGGTAAATATTACATAAAAAGTATGTTTTTCAACCTAAATATCTGAAGTCATATTGAAATGTTTCACTTTATCCCGGACACTTGATCCCATATCAAGACGTTATAATCTGTGCCAAATTTAGTGTATTTCCTATAAAAGAATGTAGGATTTCTCCAATATACCCGGGCCAATATATTGCACAGTGCGGCTGGACGATAGTGATAAAGGATCCATGTGTTATGAAGCCTTTGCGCTGTAAATTACACACATGCAGTTTTCGTCGATTTTCAGTAATAGCAATGTCACGCCAAAACGAATCAAAATTTCCATGAAAGTCACAGAATAAGTAGGAGACATATGTGTCATTGTATTGCACATATTAAAATTAGATACACTGTTGACTATATATTTTTGATATTTTGTTCAAACACGGTATAAATCATTCTGGGACACCCTGTAGTACAATTAGGCATCGAAAAGGACGGTAACATGCAAAGTGTCATCATGATTATGCACTAATAAAAAACTGAATTGCTAGGTCTATAATAACTCATATTTATATGTTGATGGTAAATAATGTTGCATGATCATGATTTAAATCCTAAGGGAGTGCTGCTTACCAAATAATTGTTTATTTCTTACTTTTGTTCGAATCTGTTCATACACGGTTTGTTCAATCAAACTGTTCTTTAAAATTCCTGAGTGTTTGACCAAGTATTTTAGGTTTTTCTCATTTTAGGTCGAATACAATCTAAAAACATCTTAAATTTTAGTAACATTTTGCTTTTATTATCCATGTTATTAAAGTTTAAAACCTTACTCAACTTAATAACCAGCTCTAAATAAAGTATGTAGTTGAAATAATCACGTATTTCATTAATATTACAATATTTTCAGCTTTGTAATATTGCTTAAATACCATATAGAAACACTGTATTTTCTAAAAAGCAACACCGCCCCAAGATATTCTAATTTGTTTCCCACAGCCACATGTTGGGTCACTCTAATGACACCAACAAAAATTCAAAATTTGGATGTATATTTTTTTATATTTGCATTTGAATTCATCAACTAAAAATTCAATTTTGTAAGACATTTTGAGGGGGGTATGTTTAGACCCCCCCCCCCCGAGCCAAATGATAGGGGTTGGTTGAATGTCAATTGTTCCCTGTAATGCCCGGGGTAGGTGTTTCCTACACATACTTAATTTACTTAAATAACTTCAACCACTTGTGAAAAAATGAGAATACAAAATTGTCTTAAATTCAGGAAAAATTCATCCATTTTTAAGGGGGTAGATTGTACCAAAACAAATAAGGGCTATAAACCCTTAACAAGGGGGGGGGGTCAGAATCCTGAAAAAGTTTCAGTGAGAATGTTTCCTCAAACACCCCTACTACACCAAATATGGGCAAATTCGGACAACCTTGATGTTCCTGCCACTGCCTGGTTTACTTCGGCATGATCAAAAGCATAAAAGCATGTTAAACACAATCCAAAGTAAGTAGGGGGTGCACCGCTCAGTCCGACACGCCGCTAGTCCGACACGCCGCTAGTCCGACACGCCGCTAGTCCGATACGCCGCTAGTCCGAATCTGAAAAACACTTTTTTAGTCCGACACTCCGCTAGTCCGAATTTAAAATACACTCTGCCAGTCCGACACGCCGCTAGTCCGAATGTGAAATGCAATGCGCTAGTCCGACACACCGCTAGTCCGAATCTGAAAAACACTTTTTCAGTCCGACACTCCGCTAGTCCGAATATGAAAAGCACTGCGCTAGTCCGAATCTGAAAAGCACTTCGCTAGTCCGAATTTAAAAAACACTGCGCTAGTCCGAATTTCGGACTAGAGCAGTGTTTCTCAGATTCGGACTAGCGCAGTGTTTTTAAATTCGGACTAGCGAAGTGCTTTTCAGATTCGGACTAGCGAAGTGCTTTTCATATTCGGACTAAGATTTTTTTTACTAGTCTCAAAACATATACAAATCACTGGCTTACAGTACATTTTACTTGGAGAAAAATCAACGAACACGTGGTATTCGTTTCAAACCAGATTTAAAGCAATAATAAGCATAAAGAATAGATTCCTATTTAAATTTTTGTTTTCACTGATCACATTATCCCCTTTTAATTTCAAGCCAAACAAATGAGGTATACGAAGAAAATTGAGATTTCATTCCAGCGCCTACATAATTTGCGTGTACTACATGTAATACTGCACGGAGCATCGCGCTCGACGTGTGTACATATAAGCTGACGTGACACCCACGGGACATGTTAGCAAGCACTCGATCGGTGAACTCTGAATAAAACCGGGTCTCCCCGGTTTTAATCTAAAAAGTTAAATTTTATTGTTATTAAAGCACTTCAGGCTATAGTCTTTTACGTGGTATTTTTAGTACACCACTGGGCATTATAACTATGCAAAGAGTGGAAATCCGAGTAAAATTGAGGGCGTCGCTGTGAAGCAAATCATACTGACATTATGGCTTTAACAACAGACAAGATATATGAAACCAGGCCAGTACGCATGATTTTTTTTGGGGGGGGGGGGCACAGCATCATCATGAGGTCAATAATTACATTTGTACAGACGAAATCACATGGAAATGTAAACGCACCATCAGCATGATCAGGCGCTGGATCAAAAAATAAACTGAATTAATAAAATTCACCTCTAGAGATATCTTCCATTCCATTTAATCCAGGATAATTGAAGATTGCACTCTCTCGTTGTATCTATAGAATTGATTGACACACACCACACAGAGTTAAATTCATACAATACATACAAGAGCAGATTTCTGATTTTTTGAGCTAATACATGTAAAAGTTCCTATTTTGATACAAGTTTGAAACCTTTTGATATGAATAAAGAAGAGTTTCAAACTATTGAAAACATTGTTTATCGGTGTATAAATTACAAAGGGGTTTTTTATTTTCTTTTTTCTTTTTTAACTAATTTTTTTGTCATTTAAACTCAAGTTTGGACCTTCAATTTTAATAAAATTGCATAAAAATAATTAGATTTAAGTTATTTAAGTTTCTATTTTGCTTTATTTATTTATACCACTGTTCAGTATTGTAAATTGTTATAACATTCAAAGTTTAATTTATATTAATATTTAATTGCAAATAACCATTCGTTACATTTGCTTTTTGGACAAAACGGCATTGAACATAACTGAACGGTAATTGACATTTCTCGTATTTTTTTAAAATTTCTGCACGTACTGAGAATGTTTGAATTTTGAAGTTATGCACTTGTAAAAGATGTTCAAAAAACGTTTACTCTTAACATCAATTAATATCTTCATGAAAATGGCAAATCAGCAACCATTATGCGTTCATGTGCATCAAAATGACGAATGACAATTGTCGGCTATCATGCTTGTGTTTGAAATCGACATCCTGTCTAAAGTATCATAATTCAGGGACATCCACTAGTCTCAACACCCAGTCGCAAACGATGTTAGTAATGTTGGTGACGTGACCGGCGCAGCGGACATAATTGTGCGAGAAGGCTTAAAAATTGTTATGTCTCAAAGCCGCCGTTAATTCGCGTTCGTTTTTCTTAGCGCGTCCATGTCAGCTGAAACGGCAAAATATGTTTTTATTTCCTTTTTTTATATAGTTTTTTGACGTAAAATCATAAAATTCTGAGACAAATTTGGAAAAAAATTGCTTGGCTCGATACTCGCACGGTTAAAGGCCCATTCAGTGATTTGCTCACCATTAAAATTCAGATTTTGGTATCTTTGTCATTGTCATAGATGTGCTAACATAGCTGGCGAGTGATTCAGCCGAAAGCTGTGTATTTAACGAATCTGTAATTTAGATACTGACGGTATCTAAATTAGCTACATGTATTTGAATGGGGCTTCAACTTAGTCAGTACTGCTGTTTTCTTCGTTTTTTGCCAAATTTGTCATTTCAAAAATACCAAATGACAATTTGAATGACTTATCCTTCACTTTTAAGCAATTTATAAACAATTTTATTTTTTACACATGCGCTGGGATCACTGAATTGGTCTACAGGTTTAACACAATTGATATTTGTATTGTGTAAATCAACCGCAATTTTATGCTGTGTACTTTTGAACACTCGAAAATGATATCTGAATTGAAAATTTAGTTTATATAAAAGTTCTTAGAAAATAAAAATCTGAAAAAAACACCTCATTTCGCATTCGTTTTTGAAACTGCCATGGACTTTTAGACATAACATCTGAATATGTTTTTTCCTAATCAGGGTTGTTGCTAGCCCAAGTCGTCAAAGAGAGAGAGAGAGAGAGAGAAAGGGGTGTAGGGTATGGAGTTGAGAGGATTTTTAAAAAGTGGGGACCCCAAAATGACCCCATTGTGTGGGTCAAAAGCACTAGTCCCCATTTTTTGTGAGAGCATTTTGATCTCTCAATTTTTAAGGAAGCATTATATCGGGCGGGGGTAAGAGTGGCGTATGGGCGTATGTCAAATAGAAATAGGGGGCGCTCTATCGACTAGTGACATATTTTTATGAGCACATGCTCTGTCACTCAAAGACCCCATATTTTTCCTTTCGATCTGTCACCCAAAGATTTCCATTTGAACATTAACATGTCATCTATCACTGATTTTGTTACTTCTTTGGATAAAAGCCATTTAGAACTAGAAATTCAATTTTCGAGGCTTCATTTGGCTCTCACCCAAAGACCCCATTTTAAAAGAGGTCATAATTTATTCTCACCCAATGCCCCCGAATTTAGATCCAAACGGTCCGTCTCTCACCTAATGACCCCATATGGTGTACATTTTGCGCTCACCGAATGTCCCCAAGCGCGATGCACAGTATATTATTTGCCGGGATTATTTGCTTCAAATATTTGGGCAAAACGTGATATTTTCTCTTTAAATCGCACGATCATAGAAAGTGGTGCTAGCTCCCCGAGTATACTAGAATAGAAATAAATGGTGCAGTATTATACTTTACACGCAAATATTGTATCCTCGGCAGTAAAAACGTTTAAATAATGGGTTCGGCTGCGCCTCATCCATCAGGCGACGAAAACTACGGGAGCACGGACATTTCAAGTTGGGTCGGTCGGGCTTTTTGTTTTTGTTTTTGTAAATATCACCATCATCTGTAAATAATTTGCAATTTGCAGGACCATAAGTGTGTGCGTTCGGGTTGGGGTAGGGGGGGTAGGGGGTAGCAGTGGTGTAAATTTCTTTGTGACATGGGGGAGGGAGGTTGGTGTAAAATCCTTGAACATATGTTGAAGCGGAGTGAAAGTAGCATGTTTAGCTGCCAATAATCAAATATGAACATTGAAGGAGACATATGCGCGTTAAGCGCGCACACATTTGCAATTTGAAAGTGGCATTTTGCTCCCTTAATAACTTCCACGCAAAGTGCAAAAATTTGCCAATTTTAAGCTGAAATGATCCAAGTATGAACCGTTAACCTGGTCAAATACGCGCGAAAATTTGCAATTCGAATTAGCGACTTTTGCTCCCATATTGAACTTATTGAAACAAACTCCGTGCGGAGCGCGGGAAAATTGCCAATTTTAAGGTAAATGATCAATAATAGGGCATAATGCACGCGAATCGCGCGAAAAGTTATATTTTGTGTTCCCACGATTAAGCTACACTCCCCCGATTTCTCGAAGATTTCATTACTAGTACAGGGTGTCCCAGAAAAAATTACCGAGCAAATGAATTTGGACGTAAGTCGAGAAATAGACATCAGAATCCATAAATCTAAACATCAGCGTATAGCCCATCTTATTCTGCATCATATATGTCAATTTTACTGGAATCGGTTGACTGATTGCGATGAAATTGGCAATTACATAACGCATGCGTCAATTCACTTCATTCCAAGTTTAAAAGTTTAAGAAAGATCATTCAACACAATGCGCACTAAAATGTCAATGGACTTCATGTTTTGTTCTGTGAAATCCTTTTCGTTCTTTTTAAATAATCTGTTTCTTTCAAAACATTCAATTAGGTTTTGTTCAAATTTGAAAACAACCAGCACGATAAATGAAAGCTTGCATAAGATGATGCTCGGTATTTGTAAATATATGTTCCGTTAATGTTGATATAAATGTTGCATTAAGAATTATTGCATAAAAGAATCCCAGCTGGCTTTAAAAATTTCTCACAGACATTTAAGTTTTTGAAACTTTCGTAGAAATTGTAATGCAAAGTTTAAATCTTGTAAAACTTCAAAATTAATGTTGCATGGTATCAAAAATCACACGTAAACTGTAAGCACTAGATCATTGTCATTCTTGGCTCAAATGTTCTTTGGAAATGTAAAATATAACATATTTGCACAACCTAAAGAATTAAAGTTGGAAAGCTTCCAATTGCAGAAATCAAAGGTTTTTTTTCGGACAAAATGTAATTCATCTTCAGTGAAAGCATGAATAACATAACACCTTCGGATTATAAAATAGATAATGTGGAATAAATTTAATGAGATACACAAACTTTAGGAAACGGTGAGCGAGTATGAAAAAAGCGTCTGTGATCAAACTTGGAATGAAGTGCATTGATGCGGGCATTATGTAATCGTTAATTTCTTCGCAACCAGTCAACCGAATCAACTAAAATTGAAAAAAGTGATGCACAATAAAAAAAAAAAAAAAAGGCTATGCGCTACATTTTTAATTTTTTGATTCTGATGTCTACTTCTCGACTTACGTTCAAGTTTATTCACTCGGTAATTTTTTCTGGGACACCCTGTATATCGCGGATGATCATTTTGGCAAAAGCAAACAGTAAATTCAAGTGAAACTTACTTATTAGAGTGCGTACTTCAAAGGCTATCTTGGTTTTTTTAAATGCACGTCTCCTTTCTTTGTTTTTTACGGGCCCGCTACTTTTGTTTGCTTTTTATGGGCCGTAAAAGAGCAAAGAAAACAGACCTTATAATAGACCCGTGGCAAAGAAAAGAGACAGTATGGAAGTGGGCCTGTAAAGAGCAAAAAGAAAAGATACCATAGGCCCGTAAAGGAAAGGAAAGAGACCTTAGTGAGTATGTAAAAAAAGCTTAATAAGCAAAGAAAAGATACCTTAATGGACCCATAAAAAAAAAAAAAAAAAAGAGACCTCGGAGGGCCCGTAAAAAGCAAAGAAGAGATACCTTAGGCCTAATGAACAAGAAAAGAGACCTTTATTGTGATCATTGTTGGTGAGCCTTCACAGTGCAGATTTACTGGCAGAAAGTTCTCAAGTTCTCAAGGGTAGTAGGGACAGGTTCATTAAGTTATGCAATGATCATGCTAAAAAGTAAAGTGAGATGCAAAGAATTTAGCGGGTGTTAATTTAAGTAATTTGTACTTTGTACAACAAACTTATTGACCGCCCTCGATCATGCGCTTCAAAGCCCACTCGCAGCTCACAAACACAAGATAGATTTTCATCAGCGTATAGCCCATCTTATTCTGCATCATATATGTCAATTTTACTGGAATCGGTTGACTGATTGCGATGAAATTGGCAATTACATAACGCATGCGTCAATTCACTTCATTCCAAGTTTAAAAGTTTAAGAAAGATCATTCAACACAATGCGCACTAAAATGTCAATGGGCTTCATGTTTTGTTCTGTGAAATCCTTTTCGTTCTTTTTAAATAATCTGTTTCAGTTTCAAAACATTCAATTAGGTTTTGTTCAAATTTGAAAACAACCAGCACGATAAATGAAAGCTTGCATAAGATGATGCTCGGTATTTGTAAATATATGTTTCGTTAATGTTGATATAAATGTTGCATTAAGAATTATTGCATAAAAGAATCCCAGCTGGCTTTAAAAAATTCTCACAGACATTTAAGTTTTTGGAATCTTTCGTAGAAATTGTAATGCAAAGTTTAAATCTTGTAAAACTTCAAAATTAATGTTGCATGATATCAGAAATCACACGTAAACTGTAAGCACTAGATCATTGTCATTCTTGGCTCAAATGTTCTTTGGAAATGTAAAATATAACATATTTGCACAACCTAAAGAATTAAAGTTGGAAAGCTTCCAATTGCAGAAATCAAAGTGGTTTTTTTCGGACAAAATGTAATTCATCTTCAGTGAAAGCATGAATAACATAACACCTTCGGATTATAAAATAGATAATGTGGAATAAATTTAATGAGATGCACAAACTTTAGGAAACGGTGAGCGAGTATGAAAAAAGCGTCTGTGATCAAACTTGGAATGAAGTGCATTGATGCGGGCATTATGTAATCGTTAATTTCTTCGCAACCAGTCAACCGAATCAACTAAAATTGAAAAAGTGATGCACAATAAAAAAAAAAAAGGCTATGCGCTACATTTTTAATTTTTTGATTCTGATGTCTACTTCTCGACTTACGTTCAAGTTTATTCACTCGGTAATTTTTTCTGGGACACCCTGTATATCGAGGATGATCATTTTGGCAAAAGCAAACAGTACATTCAAGTGAAACTTACTTATTAGAGTGCGTACTTCAAAGGCTATCTTGGTTTTTTTAAATGCACGTCTCCTTTCTTTGTTTTTTCGGGCCCGCTACTTTTGTTTGCTTTTTATGGGCCGTAAAAGAGCAAAGAAAACAGACCTTATAATAGACCCGTGGCAAAGAAAAGAGACAGTATGGAAGTGGGCCTGTAAAGAGCAAAGAAAAGATACCATAGGCCCGTAAAGGAAAGGAAAGAGACCTTAGTGAGTATGTAAAAAGCTTAATAAGCAAAGAAAAGATACCTTAATGGACCCATAAAAGAAAAAAAAAAAAGAGACCTCGGAGGGCCCGTAAAAAGCAAAGAAGAGATACCTTAGGCCTAATGAACAAGAAAAGAGACCTTTGTGATCATTGTTGGTGAGCCTTCACAGTGCAGAATTACTGGCAGAAAGTTCTCAAGTTCTCAAGGGTAGTAGGGACAGGTTCATTAAGTTATGCAATGATCATGCTAAAAAGTAAAGTGAGATGCAAAGAATTTAGCGGGTGTTAATTTAAGTAATTTGTACTTTGTACAACAAACTTATTGACCGCCCTCGATCATGCGCTTCAAAGCCCACTCGCAGCTCACAAACACAAGATAGATTTTCAAGAAGACGATTATTAGGGACGTGATTAGATTTTCACTTCTGTAGTTCACCTCTGGGCAGATCCCCAAAGTGTGAAGATAGCAAAAATATATTCACCTTATCTCAAATGTGCTATTTGCAAATTTGAGTATTGTTGGTTTCAAAACTGACATAGATACAACAACAGAGGGCGCATTTAATATATATGTTACAACCCTGTGTTACAAGAGCGTTTACCAAGGTGGTTGAAAATTATTTAGTTTTCTGGGTTGTTAGGATGAACAAATTTTATTCTTTAATCGGAGCAGCCAGCATAATATATAGAAAGATTTTCGATTAATCTTGCTATCTCTTATTATGTAAAGAACAACAGGTAAAAAAACCCTGCTAAAAATCGAAGATATTCAACATGATTCCTTTATTTTTAATACAAATGGTATATGTCTAATAAAAATTCCTTTAAAAGGAATAGGGTGGGCAAATGAAAAATTGTCAAGAGAAATGAAAGAATGAGTAAGTCAAGTTCACAATTAAAAACAGGGAAAATATGACACAACATCGATTTCCAATAAGGGAATAACACAAAACGTATAAACAAAGTTAAAAGAGTGTTTAACTTTATACGTTTATACGTTTGTTATTCCCCCATTGGAGGTTGTGTCATATTTTCCCTGATTTTAATTTGATCTATTGCTTATCCTTTGTTCTCTGCTGGTCAGTTGGAACAGATTTTCCCTGTTTTTATATTAACCCTTCACATCATAACACAAGACGTTTTATGTTAACATTTTATATAAAACATGGTTATAAAACTTTTGTAGATAATAGTTATTTAAAACATTTTCGTAATCATACCTAGAGGGGTTTTTTATCATCAGATAGAAAGACTTCTGCTCATCTTCTCTGGTGAGACAACAGGGCTGGGGTATCTTTCCATATCAAAGTTTAAAAATCTGTCATATCAATTTCCTCAATATGTTGTATTGCAACTTATGAGGGGTAATGTTTGATTTTACAATATTTCGATATTATTTTTTACCTTTGTAACTTTATTATGATTAACATAACTGTATTTCAAAGCGTCAAACTATTATCATTATTTTGTCCCAACAAAAATAATCCAGGGAATAAAATATTCATTCATATGTTTATTTATTTTATTCAACCTGGGCCATTTCTACTGGTGCACATGCATTCTAATAATTTGTCTATAATACCTTATACAAGCATCAGCAAACACTATTTGTCACAAGTGTTTGATTACAGTGTGGGGAGGGAAGTCTTCTATCCGAAGATGCATGCGCGTATTTTTTTTGGGGGGCTTTGGAAGAAGGGGCAGCGGAAGAAGAAGGGCGGCAAACGAAGTGGCGGTGGAAGAAGAAGGGGCGGCAAAAAGGATTAGTAAAGAAAAAAGGTCGGAAAAAATTTGAAAAGTATCAAATATTTTGAAAAAAATCGTACTATACATCAAAATGTGTTGCTTTTAGGACGCTAGCGCTTATAATCCCTTTTTTTTTGCTCTTCACTTTTTCAAACCACCGAAAAAAATATTGGGTCAACCTTTTCGGGCTGTTGAGGAAAGGGCGGCAAAATTGAATTTCCTTCAGCCCCCCGGGGTAGGAGCGGCCACGGTACGCCACTGAAGATGGGTGGCAATCATGTTGCGCAGGGGCCAGCAAAGGGTAAATCCGGCCATGATATACCAGCAAAATTTATTTCTCGACAACCACCCCCCGAGAAAATCGTCTATAGCGACGGCCCTGATTGAGTGGCGTCTCCTCGGTCACACCCAGCACGGGTCATGTAGCGCTCGCTACAGACAAAACTTGAATAGTAGATACTCTTAAAATATTCAACTTTTACATACATTTTGGCAACATGTTCTCAACGGCACATAAACAAATTTTATTCTTGACCATGTTTACCCAGATCAACCAGCGGATAATAACTATTGCTACGAGCAGAGTACGAGCTAAAAATCACCAATGGCGTCCTAAAACAACAGAGCCCAATTAGATAAAGCCTAATTGATTAGATGATAAGATACTATCTTAAAGTATATATATTTTGATATACGTTAAAAAGATTTGCCCCTCATAGTTTTACATTTGCTTGCAAAAACATGGAAACTCGTGCTAACTTGTCTTGTGCCATAGTTTGTCCACCCTAAAAAATAAAAACGAATTAAGTAATAAATTCATTAAAAAAAACATGCAAATACCTACATTAAACTAAAGCTTAAAGACAGTTAATCATATATGCTTTAAATAGACTTTAAAGTCTAAATAGACTTTAAAGTCTAAATAGCACGGCGCTAGTCCGAAATTGAAACCCACTGCGCTAGTCCGAATTTGTGAAACACTGCGCTAGTCCAAAATTGAAAACCACTGCGCTAGTCCGAATCTGAAACACTGCGCCAGTCCGAATATTCGGACCAGCGCAGTGTTTCTCTGATTGGACCAGCGCAGTGGTTTACAGATTCGGACCAGCGCAGTGGTTTTCAATTTCGGACTAGCGCATTGCTTTTCAGTTTCGGACTAGCGCTATGGTTTTCAGTTTCGGACTAGAGCCGTGTTTTTCAGATTCGGACTAGCGCAGTGTCGGACTGAAGGAGTATTTTCCAGATTCGGACTAGCGCAGTGTATTTCAGATTCGGACTAGCGGCGTGTCGGATTGAAAAAGTGCTTTTCAGATTCGGACTAGCGGCGTGTTTTTAAAATTATGTTCACGCCGCTAGTCCGAATTTTTGTCGGACTAGCGGCGTGGTTTTCATAATTAAATTTCGGACTAGCGGCGTGTCGGACTGTTGCAGTGGTTTTCATTTTCGGACTAGCGCATGCTTTTTTCGGACTAGCGCCGTGCTTTTTATTTTCGGACTGACGCACCTCTAAGTATAGGGAATTTGTGTTGTCGGACTAGCGGCGTGTCGGACTAGCGGCGTGTCGGACTAGCGGCGTGTCGGACTAACGCCCTGTACCCAGTAAGTAGTCCACTTTGAAAAAATAACAAACAGAGGGAGTGCGGTGACTGAGAATATCACATGTAAAAATCTATCAATTGTACGCAAATTAATTCAAATCAGGGTATGCTTAAATGTAATAGCCAGAGTATGCACAATGGGCAAGTGGAATAGGGAGAAGTCTATATGGGGTCTTGGTCTCGGACTTTCTGGTCACTGTCTTGGTATTGGTCTCAGATAGGCCGGTCTCGACTACAACACTGACCACAACCTGTGCACTTTAAAATGACTCAATAATCGTAATATCGTTCGGTTTCCAAAGAGCAATACACACCCGAATCATCCATTGAGCTACATTACAAAGGTAACTATTCTTTCATTTTAATCGTTAATTGTTACATGAAAAAACAAACATTTTGACACCTCTTTCATCTTAATCGGAATTCATGTTTTTGACCTCCATAGAGCCGACAAATAGACCTTTGACCTTCTTAATGACTTTAGAAGGGTATATACCGTATACGTATATCTATATGCCAAACTATTTTTTTTTCTGAATCCTTATGGCTACAGGGTGCACACCACCAAATCAAGTTCCTATTCTTTATGGGTTTAGGTATAGATGAATTTACCATCATTTTCTCATGGTTCATTCAAAACACCTTCTACCATATAACCAACAATTTTTGGGTAGGTAAGCAGCTCAATTTTTCACGGCGGTGCATCACATCTATGTAAACCCTACCAATCATACAGCACATTTATGTTTAGATGTTGAGAAAACCATCCACAAAGTATAGTCCGGTATCTGCGGGAAGTTAAAGACGACTCCCACAGGATTTCTACCAAACCAACTTTTAGCTTCCTTTTATGGTCCTATAACACATTCAAGATGTTAACAAAGGTTAAAGGTCAACACAGTGGTCAAATTTCAAAGTTGCTCAAATCTGGTTCACAAGCACACCAAATTATTTTTCTCATTGCAAGGATTCAGAAAATGTATAGTTTGGCCTACCTTATAGTTATAAGCAAAAAGGTCAATTTTTTTGGGGGGTGGTGGTCAGGTTTTTTGGCCACACAGGTAGACTACTCCGTAGTCCACTTGCCCATTGCCCTGATTGTGCATACTCTGGATATTGCATTTAAGCTTAAAACTCCGATTTAATTAATTTGTGCACAATTGATAGATTTTCACAACTGATCATCTTTTCAGTCACCGTACTCCCTCTGTATGTTAGCTTCCGATTTTTAACTCGTAATAAACTAGCAGATTCTTAATTAGAATTGTTCAGTATTGAAGTGCCATTATAGTTATGTCATTATGATATGTTGCATTCAATAATATAAGCCTACGTATTACTTTTACTGTCACAAATATAATTATATAATCTTTTTCATAACCATTTTATACTAGTATTTTGATGTAATAAACATCAGTATAATTTCGAGTTTAAATGACTGCGTTCATCATGATTAATAACGCATTTTTATTTATCAAAAATCGACTATGGCATAGTCTACCACATAGGGGACAAAATTTAAAAATGCTCCGATTTCAACGAAAATGGTCTCAAATTGCTCATCATTTAAAAGCAAGTCAAAGAAAGTATCGTTTGCGCTATCTTAAATGCTTTCTTATTGACAAAATGGCCAATAAAGGTCACTCCCCATTACAGCCTATTCACCACAACCTATGTTGTGTTGTTTCCCAGGTAACGGGGGGCTGGTAACGAAACATCCTACATGGTTACAAATTTACACCTACTCCTGTTACATGGTTACTGTCTTGCCATTTTCCTTGGAAACATGAAATAGCAATCTGTGGCTTACATTAAATAAAGGGTTAAACAAATAATACCCCCCCCCCTAAAATTACAAAACATTTCTTTGCATAACTTTACATACATTTCGTTCATATGAAAAATCTAAAAACCTAGGGTTTTCCTACCCTCCCAATGTTCTTTCTTCTCAATGGGCTATTCCAGAATATAGATGCACACCCCCTATAGAGGAGTTCGGATTTCTGGACTTTTTGTCCAATCATGATTGTTGGAAATCCAGATTTTTAAAGTATCCAAAGGTAAAAAAATCCAGCAGAAAAATTTGAGAGCTCATTTTGGACATTTTCGTGATTTTTCCTTCATTTATTTGGATTTCCAAGCTTTTTCAAGTGACATTGGCAACTGGAATTCCATTCCTTTTCAGAAAGCAGACTTGGAAATCCGGATATTTCTTTGATTGAAAATTTAATCCTCTATAGGGGGTGTGCACTTATTTTCTGGAATAGCCCAATATCTTTTTATTTTAGCCAGGGGGATGGTTCATACAATCACCAATGTTGACGCCTGATAATGTTTTTCTGACCAAATTAACCTCATTATTTGCTCATTTTAGCCCGTGCAAATTTATTATACTTTTACACCATATTTCATCAATTTAGCTTCAAAATAACAACATTTTTCGCGCGTGGGTGTCAGTGATCCTGGCCTGACACAGTAGACAAACAAACAAACAAACACGCCACACACATGACACATGCATGCAAGGTAACATTGACTATACACTAATCAAACAATGGTATTGATCCTGTACAACTGGTCGTGGTTTATTTACAATCGATTCATTTAAAATCCCCATAGTAAACATTAATTTTGGCAAGAGTTTTTCTCTCTGGAACGAGGATGCATCCACTGGCTCCGCGTAATGAAAAGATCTAACATGATTGGTCAATTTAGCTCCGCGAAGCGAAAAGTAAGCTACGCGTAGCAGCTCCACGTTGTGGCGGTTACGGCCAGCCATATACTGATCATGCGAAAATCGTAAAAACATAGAATAGAAACAGTGTGGCAGGCTCTCAAAATCTCAAATTGTATGCTTAGCCTGAGTCGCTCGGCCTATCTCGAACAAAATCACCATGCGTAGCTGTTGAAAAACGTGAGGATTCATCGTACTATCACGGCAATTTTGACACGAAGATATAGGGACGATGACGGTGTGCCCCCCCCCCCATATCAACAAAAAATCTACGCCACTGGCCAAAAATGATGCTTTCAGAAAAAGTTGCACTTTTCAACATCCTACACATGTAATGTACAAAAACATTCTCGATATGAATGAGTTGATTGATTTAATGCTGTTTTGGTTTTCTTTGATTTTTATGTATAGGATAACCCAGTCACCCATGTAGTCATCTTGCAGTATAAAACAATGATTCATTGACATGTACGGGGGTTTTCTGGAAGGTTTTACTGGGCCGGTGTTTCAAAAAAGGTAAAATCAATTTGGGAGTTACAAAACACTTCTTTGCATAACTTGACATTCATTTTAATGAGCGCAACTTTTTCTGAAAGCATCAATTTGGAGAATGTGACTATTTTTGGTAAAAACAAAAAGATTTTGAGAACAAGAACTTTGGGAAAATGTGACTATTTTTGGCCAAAACAAAAAAGATTTTGAGAAAAAAAGAACTTTGGGAGAGTAAGAAAACGATTCCTTTATTCGTTTTTAAATTTTTCAAATCAACGAAATGTATGTCAAGTTATGCAAAGAAATGTTTTGCAATTTTAGGGAGAAATTTATTTCTTTTGAACCCTGCATAATCCACTTTAATATAAAGTAAAACACATTTGATTGGATCAATCCATGATGGCTCAATACCACTAACTAATATATACTAACAGATGTATACAGGACAATGTTTTTAGATTTTTTTTTTACGGTCTTAAAAGTTCAGAGAGATACATGAGTAGATATGTTTTCAGGTAACTAACCCTGCTACCAATTTTAAAAGACCCTTTTCGGTATAGATTAGCATAATATTTGCATTTATTTATTTATTTATTTATTTATTTATTTATTTATTTATTTATTTATTTATTTATTTATTTATTTATTTATTTATTTATTTATTTATTTATTTATTTATTTATTTATTTATTTATTTATTTATTTATTTATTTATTTATTTATTTATTATATATATATATATATATATAATTTTTTTATTTATTATTATTCATACATTTATACAGAAAAGTAACGAAACTCAACCAATAACCAATGAACAATAACTAGGTGTAAAGTTAATGAGACATTTTCAAATAAACAGTTGGCCCACACAGCATATCCGATGAATTTGGAAAGTTGCTAAACATTTTTGCAGACCTTCAACAACTTGGGTTTTCACAGAGCGAAAAAAAAATGTTTTTGCGCTACTTTTCGGATTGTACATTGAACTTTGTTTTGTTGTCTGTGTGAACTTGACCAGTTCAAGCGAAGATCACTGTCCAAACTCGAGTGACCACCTGCACCACCGGGTACGGCATATATATATATGCCTACATAATAATTATGTACATGTACATGTACCAAAAACAGCAATCATGTCTATTTTTCTCCCCTTGGCATCGCTAGGTGCATTTCTTTTCCTTTTCGTTCTTTATATCTTATATTGTCGTTTCAAATATAATGGCGGATTTTATAGGAGATATTGTGACAACATAATGACAAATTTACATGGAAAAACTGCGATTATTACAGGTAGGTGATCAATTGAATCCATAACTAATCCAATTTTTGTGTGGTTGAAGTTTCAGCACTAAAATGGTCGCTCAAAGTTTGTAGTTGTTGTGTTTTGGTTTTCTTTTTTCTTTTTTAATAATTTTGTGGTTTTAAATAAACAAGTAACAGTACGTAATCATGGTAATTATTCAAAACAATAGCGAAATCAATGGTTGGATAGACCACAGACCCTAGAAAAAGATAGACGTGTTTCAACAATTTTCCTCGTCGCTACAATAGAAACCTATATTGTACCTTGTTCCCAGGACCTTGTTACGAGTCGGATTCAAGGCGAAAACATCTTTACCCAAGATATGTCATTACACACAAACTCTTGCATGATTTAATATTGGAAAGGGTATTCCCATCTCTCATGAAATGGCTTTAAAAATGCATACTGCAGTTACTGTCCGTTTTCCTATACACAATACACAGCTAGTGCTCTCACCATTGACGCGTGACCTCTACAAATAGTCTATGTTAGAAGTATAGGCCATTGCCTAGTTAACGTCACTGTGTGAAAAATAACCGGCCAATATTTAAAGTACTCTTCTGAAATACTAGAAAATATAGTTTTGTAACATGTCCTAAATTTTTAGCTAATTTAGGTGTTTGGAAATATTCGCACTTTGGTGTTTTAGGAAGGATATGTAAACGACAGATAACACCAAAAATATGAAGAAATTATTTCCAAACCGTGTTACGGTCTACAACCATTAAGTTTCTCATTTTCAAGAATGCTGGTTAACAATATGCACACTATTGTCTCATTTCGTAAACAAAGGCCCGCACAGTTTGCCTTATAACCGGTTCAAACTATAATACCAGCTCATTGCAATACCGCACAGGTAAAACAGAAACATGTGTAGTGTGGATTTAACCAGAGAAGATCTGATGTAACATAGTTGAGCTGTTTTCAATGAGTGTTATCTTGGTTTAATAGTTACTGTAGACATGACTCCCGGGGGGGTCACTCCCATTGCGGCCTGTACACCATCCGCGATAATGAAAACGCGTAAAAAGGGTCGTTTTTCGTGGGTAGGCACGATACGCGCGTATCGCGTTTAGGGTGTCAAATACATGAAAAATTGAAAAAAAAGGGTAGCAAAATTGCAATTTCTAAATACGCGGAAATGAAATTTAGGGTATGAAATTTGATGTTAGGAATGAAATCCCTGTTTAGGGTGTCGTTTTAGCCAAGGGTTAAATCCTTGTTTAGGGTGCTTTTCAAAAGTTGATTATCGCGGATGGTGTACAGGCCACAATGGGAGTGACCCCCCCGGGACATGACTGCATCATGGTAAACAAAGTTAAATAATCAAATTAAATCAGGACACAACAGAACCTTGAGGCTATCGCAATTCTATATAGAATATTTGGTTAGGAAAACACTGGAAAAATTCTAATTTCTGATTTGTAGCGTCATGATTTTATTATTCCTCTCTAAAACAATTATTTTGAATTCTGCCATTCCCTGTATAATTCATTCATTCATTCATTCATTCATTTATTCATTCATTCATTCATTCACATAAATATAAATAAATTAATATTATTGTAGTAAGAGTAAATATTGACCCATCACCCTAAGTGGAAGAGAAGGCTGACATTTTGAGCTTTAAATGACATTGATATTTTAACAAATTAACCTTTTCAACAAGAAAGTGAAAATTTTGGCAACAAATATGGAGAATTTTAGGGATGCGAATAATCAATACATGACATCAACTTTCAAAGCTTTTGTTTGTTTGTTTGTTTGTTTGTTTGTTTGTTGTTTGTATGTTTGTTTGTTTTGTTATTATACGCTTCATTATGAGTAGTATATAGTATTTTGTAATTAGCAGTATAAGTATTCTTATATGTCAGGTGGAAATGCTGGAATTGGCAAAGAAACTGCCATCGATTTTGCACGTCGTGGAGCCCGAGTTATTATTGGCTGCAGAAATCCAAAGAAGGCCACAGAGGCAGTCAAGGTAGGGAAAATCGGGATGTGTAATACGGTATTTAACGGCTTGATTATAGGATAATTTCTGCGGACTTTGCCATTTTTGTTCCAACTACGGCTCGCATATGGTAATGTTCACTTCCACATAGTGTTTTGAAGTTTCAAAAATGTACAGTGGCGTACATTTCTTTTTGACATTGGGGTGATGGGGTACTAAGAAAAATCCTAATTTGAAATTGCTACCCTCGAAGCCTCGTATTGCGACGCCTTTTTTGAAAAAAAACAATCAAATCTTACCCTTATCAATTTCAGGAAATTCAAAGACGCTCTGGAAGCAGCAACGTAATATTTATTCCACTGGAACTCTCCGATCAAGATTCCGTCCGAAAATTTGCCGAAACTGTCTTGAAACAAGAATCAAGAATTCATTATCTAATTAATAATGCAGGTAAAATTATGCTAAATGCTAAACTTAAAAAGTTTAGAGGACCAGACTTACGTATTGACATATCTTATATTGCTATAACATTGTAAATCATAGAAGAGTAAGTTACGATAGGGGAAACGTTCCAAAATCTTGAAAAAAAAACTATCAAGGGCCACTGCCCGGGCCACTGGCTAATGATCTCCAAAAATGTAATATACATGTGCTCCTGCTATTGCTGTCACAGGGGAAGAAAGGGTTTTCGAAAGAGGGAGTCCACTTATGAAAAAGAAAACAATAGAGGCCGTCAGCCTTTCGCCATCTTGTGGGTACAAATGATCTGAGTGTCCATGCGTTAGACACTACGCGCAGGGCGCAGCTTGCCGCGCAGCTGTTATCGCACATCAACGCAGTGATTTTGCTGTTCACGCATGGAGATCGAACGACCATCACAGTGTGAACCCACAAGATGGCGGCATATGACGTCACGCTGACGGCCTCTATTCCGGTGCCCACACTTTAGAGCAAATACGGCTCTAGTTGCCATTCTTAAGGAGCACGAGGGGATCCCTCTCTTTTCGAAATCGCCTAAAGATCGTCAGCCATCTCATTTTTGTGTAGGAGGGCTTGTCCCCCTGCATCCACTTTTGACTGTTGATTTGAAGAGGAAGGAGTGATGAAGATGATGATAGCAATAACATTATTTTACTTTCTTCTTTGATAGGAATTGGTAAATCAGCTAAGGGTCATCGCACCAAAGAAGGCTATAATACGGTTTTTGCTGTAAACCACTTTGGACACTTTCTGCTTTCCATGTTATTATTAGATAAAATCAAAGATAGTGCTCCAAGTCGCATTGTTAATGTTTCGTCTAATCGTCATAGACTCGTGAAACCAGGAGATTTGTACTTTTCTCCGAAAGACGAAGAAGGTAAGTGCGTTGGCTTCTACACTTTGATCAGCTCGTAATCGGCGGGCCTTGTATCATCGCGGATTAATATCTGGATTTTTTTTTTCGAGAATTCCCTTGTGACGTCATGCCAGAAGCATCTCAAATTATTCATTCAAGTCCAATGCGTAGTTAATTTTCAAAGCACAATAGAGAACAGATTGGTAAACTATGACACTTTTAATGTGGGTCTACATTTCGGCGTAGTGATAAAAGCCTAACAATTCCCGCCGATTATGAGCTGATCAAACTGTATGACATGATGGTCGTTGTGTGACCGATAAATTAAAGCAGTACACATTTTACATATGGCCCATTAGCGTATCGGGTGAAATTCCCAATGCCCTTCAACACAAAAATAGACTGTTATTGGAAAGACCCAAATTTAACTTGATTATACCAAATTAGTGGTATTTATGCACATTCTCGCGAGCCCGCGTCCAATAGTTTTAGGAAGAGGGGTATTTTGTATTCTTGGCCCTGGGCGCCGCGTCCAATTGTTTTAGGAAGAGGGGTATTTTGTATTATTAGCCCTGGGCGCCACAATCCCTAGCTACGTCACTGCAGCTAGTGACGAATCTTCAAGATGCAAACATTTTTTATTAACATAAAGTGCTTTAAAACATGAAATAAATATGATCTGAAACACTATTTGTAAGTTATTCGGTAGGTATATGGCTTTCAATACCTCTGCACACACTTGGTCAGGGGCACCGATCTACTTTCGCCCCCAATGAACTAGCAAATTAATATAAATACGTTATATTACAGGTCGCATATATCCTGGTCTACGAGAGTACAATAGAAGCAAACTTGCCAACGTTCTATTCTCCAAAGAACTTGCACGACGGCTTGAAGGATCTGGCGTAACTACCTACTGCGTACATCCGGGTATTATTCTATCTAGTATGCTTGCGACGTACAGGGAGGCAACTCGCATACCTATAATACTTTACTGGAAGTTAATCATTCGGTATTGGTAAGTATCCATAAAAGCCAGAATCGTGGTCACTGGTCAGGTTCTCGGATGAGGAGGGGGGGGGTGCTCGAACTTGTGAATGTACCGACAAAAATACCGGCGAGTGTATTTTGTCAAACATGTCACTCCTCCTCCCCCCGTTCAGTAGTTTTCATTGGCGTCTAGTCCTACTTTCCAAAACTGTAGACATTTCAGATTAACTCTACTGGGACAAATGCGTACATTTTCCATATTAATTCTGAAATGGGCCAAATGCTGATTTGGACTGAAGCAGGCCAAGAGGAAGAATCACCAGTGGCTTAACGTGAGTTATCCTATCGGGAGGGGCACCGACCATGATGGGGAGCACCGGGTATGATTGGGGACACAAGAGATTTTTTGGCAATTTTCCTATGGGATTTTCTAAACTGTAAAATCTAAGACGCTACGTTACTGGGAAACGCTTCCCAATTTTATATGAATGTCGATACACACAACCCCGGGACCAACGGTGACCTGTGATACCCCAACGGACCATGCTGGGCTGGGTGTGGCTTCATACCTTTAAAATGGGCTGGGCTACCATGAAATTACATTATTATGGAAATTGTGTTTTACTTACCAGATTTTGCAGAAAAAATATGTAAGAGCACTGCAAAGGTGAGGTAATTATCAAGCGCACAATGGTCACATTTGTGACGTCGTGCTTGGTATTACAATGCTATTTTGAGTGAGCATTTTAAGTATCGAAAACGTTCTTCAAATGCGACAAATACACAAGGAAACACACGTCACCTTTTATATCCCAGAATACAACGGAAACCGACGATACCGTCAATGATGGCGCTATATACTCGTCAATAGGTTGTGACGTATTTCTTCGCGGACCAGGCTGATAATTACAACCTAGAGATTAATTTAGCATATTTCCATTTTCCTTTTCTTTAATATAATCAAACTGTACTGTACAAACTAATGCAACAAATAACAGACCTTTATTCTGTTCTCTTAATTTTGCAGGCTTGTGGGAAGTAATGAGAGAGCCGGAGCACAAACGACCATTTACTGCGCTCTTGAGGAGTCTATAACGCACATTTCAGGGCGTTATTTTGACAATTGTCGTGTAGCTAAGGAGTCCGAATTAGCTCGTGACGACGGATTGGCAAAGAAACTATGGGATGTTAGTTGCCAAGCAACTGGTCTTTGCCTGTAAAACTCATCTAAACATTTTAATTTGAACTACATGTAGATGCATCACTTTAAAAAAAAATGTGGAAATAAGAGTCAACGGGGAGCGATATTTTTTTACCGATAAACATCTGCATAGGAACCACATAGTCAGAGGCAAGGTTCATTAATGATCGGATATTATATAGATATTAATTATTATTAGTATAGTAGTAGTAGTATATCGCGTGTATGCGCTTTAGGGCCCGGGAGTCACTCACTACTTGACTTGCTACGTACCGCGTCCAAGCAAAACGTCGACTTAAAGGGTATGTTTTTCACCACAAAGCATCGTCGACGTCTTTTTGAAAAAGGGGTACATTTTCAGAAGGCATCGCCATTTAGGGGTCCTATTTCAGCCAAATCCTTAGATGTTTAGGGTTAGTATAATAATATCATAGGCGTAGATCCCCCCCAAATATTTTGCCAGGGGGATTGGTCCATACAATCACCCCCCCATGTTGACGGCTGTATATTGGTTTCTTACCAAATTAACCTCATATTTGGCCATTTGAGGTCCAAAAGTGCAAATCTATTCCACTCTTGCACCATACCGTATTTCAACAGTGTCGCTTCAAAATGGCAAAATTTTTCGGGCGGTTTGGGCGCGCTTAGACAGCAAATTTATTCTGCCGCTAAAAGGTGCTGGATTCACTGAATTTTTTCCAACCCTACCTCCGCCCCCATGTCAAAAAGAAATCTACGCCACTGAGTAATATTATTGTTTGAGTGAGTTTGCACTCATTTGATAAAAATCACCACTTTTTAATTGATTCTTGTTACCTTTGTGCATGTTTTCTTTAGTATCTATAGGTCTGCAACACCAAAAAGACACCTTGGGTATCAGATTAGCTCATTTTGCTGTTTATTATAGGGTATACATTTTATGAAGAGCTTATTTCCAAACCGTGTAAGTCCACAAACCCATGTTTCTGATTTACCTGTGCAATATTGCAATGGGTTGTTCTCTGCTATAGGTATTATAATTTCAGTTGCATGCACCATTTCAAAGTAAACAGTGGATGGATGCACAGGAACAATACTGTGTGAGGCCTTTGTTTCCCAAATGAGAACAATAGTCTGCATATTGTTATGCAGCATTGTTATGGTAAATAATGGCTTGTTGATGGTACAACTCATTGTTGCTAATGTCAAACTTGTCAAAGTAATTGTGATTGTATCACACAAGTAAATGGGACACATGGGGTTGTTGACTTAACACGGTTTGGAAATAAGCTCTTCATATATTTCTCAGTTGACGCCATTTAGGGTATGGTTTTTGCATGTGCTACACCATTTAGGGTAGGATTTTGCATGTGTTTCGCCATTACGGGGTGCAATTCGGTTATGTGAAAATTCGCCATTAAGGGTGCATTTCAGAGATGGTCGGACGCGGGTGGGTAGAACTTTATGTGTGAGAGTGACCCCCCCCTCCGGGCTTTAGGATGAAAACCACTAAAAACAAGCAATTAGGCGAAAACCCTGTCGCAACCAGTCAACTACAGTAAGCCAAAAAATTGAGGTACCAGTTATGTTCGCCCCTTATATGTCCTAAACAAAGACAGATATGTCATAATTGGAACCAGCAGCCAATAGCTGCATCTGTTAGCTCGAATTCAAGAGTAGTAGTATATCGCGTGTATGCGCTTTAGGGCCCGGGAGTCCCTCACTACTTGACTTGCTACGTACCGCGTCCAAGCAAAACGTCGACTTAAAGGGTATGTTTTTCACCACAAAGCATCGTCGACGTCTTTTTGAAAAAGGGGTACATTTTCAGAAGGCATCGCCATTTAGGGGTCCTATTTCAGCCAAATCCTTAGATGTTTAGGGTTAGTATACTAATATCATAGGCGTAGATCCCCCCCCCCCATCACCCCCCCATGTTGACGGCTGTATATTGGTTTCTTACCAAATTAACCTCATATTTGGCCATTCATGCCATTTAAGGTCCAAAAGTGCAAATCTATTCCACTCTTGCACCATATTTCAACAGTGTCGCTTCAAAATGGAAAAAATTTTCGGGCGCTTTGGGCGCGCTTAGACAGCAAAATTATTCTGCCGCTAAAAGGTGCTGGATTCACTGAATTTTTTTCCAACCCTACCTCCCGCCCCCATGTCAAAAAGAAATCTACGCCACTGAGTAATATTATTGTTTGAGTGAGTTTACACTCATTTGATAAAAATCACCACTTTTTAATTGATTCTTGTTACCTTTGTGCATGTTTTCTTTAGTATCTATAGGTCTGCAACACCAAAAAGACACCTTGGGTATCAGATTAGCTCATTTTGCTGTTTAAATGGGACACATGGGGTTGTTGACTTAACACGGTTTGGAAATAAGCTCTTCATATATTTCTCAGTTGACGCCATTTAGGGTATGGTTTTTGCATGTGCTACACCATTTAGGGTAGGATTTTGCCCGTGTTTCGCCATTACGGGGTGCAATTCGGTTATGTGAAAATTCGCCATTAAGGGTGCATTTCAGAGATGGTCGGACGCGGGTGGGTAGAACTTTTGTGTGTGAGAGTGACCCCCCTCCGGGCTTTAGGATGAAAACCACTAAAAACAAGCAATTAGGCGAAAACCCTGTCGCAACCAGTCAACTACAGTAAGCCAAAAAATTAAGGTACCAGTTATGTTCGCCCCTTATATGTCCTAAACAAAGACAGATATTTCATAATTGGAACCAGCAGCCAATAGCTGCATCTGTTAGCTCGAATTCAAGACCTCATTTGTTGAAATTGTTTCAGAAATAACAATATGACGATCCAAAAACCCAAGCAAGATGCCAATTTAAAAGTTGCAGTTTGCTCTATTGCGTGCCCTATTCATTTACACACAATGCGTTCACGAACAATCGAACCAGCGTCGTGCTTCCATTGATTAACACGTTAAAACTAGCGTCGTGCTTTCATTGATGAGAACACAAAAGTGCAGCTTTTGATTTCGTTTCTTTATTAGGTTTTATACCACCATTTCTTTAATTCTCAACCAATTTCAACAAATGAGGTCTTTTAAGAATCAGAGCTAAAGAGCACATGTATTAGCTGCTTGTTTTAATTTTGACACATTTTTCTTTATTTAGGAAATACAGGGCTGAACACAACTGGTACCTTAATTTTTGGCTTTGTACATTGTACCAATGTGAATGGTAATGCGAGGAAACGATCATGGAATATCTTTAACATGTGACAGACTATACTATCTGAAATGTTGATCATTCAAATCATATTATTTTGGAAGTAGCGATGTTTCGAAATTATCTGAGCGGTCGAATCACGAACTTCACATATTGTGTAATGTGCTTAAAGGAACACAGTGAATATGCCTTGAAAGAGTATTAAATTTATAGTGCATTCCTGCAAGTAAAAAAGGAAACAACCATCCCTAAATTGTAAAAGATGATTTATTTACAATTGAAATTTGTCGCCATACTCCGTGTAACCTACGTTGCCGTGACATGTTATCTAACCCTTTATGACCTTTTTATCAATTTAGGTATCATGTTTTGCCTTTATAATGTCAAATTAATGTCGTGGAAATAAAATTGACTGAAAACGTAATGTGGGTAACTGGGTATCTGTTTTAGAGTAAAGCAAGGCAAAGTCTATGACCGCAAGGAATGTAACCTACGTTACCAGTCATTCTACGATCATGATTAAATTAAAGAAAATCACACCAGACCCCGCCTCCTAACAAAAACACTGCTGAGTTTTACGAATTATAGTAACGTATGTTACAGCAGTAAATTTCGCTAAGTGTCACAGGATACCAATGGTAAAGGTGAATTAAGTCTTTTGGGTTGAAAGAACCAAGTTCAAACATCCATTTAAAACAGTGAGAATCGATCATTAGCAATGCGCTTTCCTGCCTGACAAACACACTGCCGAGTTTTACGACCCATGGTAAAGTAAACGGATATTGGGCTTTTCCATTTAAAATCCACACTACCCCTGTGGAATATTTTGGAAATATCTGCCACAGGGGGAGTATGAATTTCAAATGGAATGAGCACATTAGGCAGCTCCATTTGAATTGCATACACCCTCTGAGAAAGATTCAGCCAGAGGGGAAGTTCATATTCCCTCTGTGGGAGATATGTCCACATCTTTCACAGGGGTAATGTGGATTTTAATCGGAATAACCCATAATATGTTACTTATTCCACAATTCCTGTATTCAAATTCACACTCACTCCAGAATACCAATGGAAAAGGTGAAATAAGTCTTTTGGGATGAAAGAAACAAATTCAAACATCCAAATAGTGAAAAATGATCATTACCAATGCGCTTCCCTCCCTGACAAAAACATTTGTTTTGCGAACCGTAATTTGTTTGTTTGTTTGTTTGTTTTATTTCTTCTTTTGCCTGGGTTACTCATTCAGTGGATGTTTTAAGGTATCCTCTGTTCTTCCATGAGGCCCAGGCTGTAACGTATGTGTCACAAATAAAAAGTTCACAATATTACGTGCTCATATTTGTCTAGGTCAGAGTTCAAAGTGTTATCTTTGCTTCTATATCTGTGTAAATATAGTAAGAATAAGATTTTATTTTTGGAAATCCCAATTGCTCCTTTTTATAACGAATTCAGCTCTGTGCCCTTCCATACAAAAACAGTAGGGATGCCTGAGCCAAAAGTGTAGCACCCCGTTGTCACATTTTAGCTCGCTTCGTAGCGTTCAAAAGGTGTTTTTGGGATTCGCTCCGTAGCGTCGATCAGGTACCTGTTTTGCCCGGCGCAGAGCATTAGGAGTAGGATTAGGGTTTGGATTAGGATTAGGGTTAGGGTTAGGGTTAGGATTAGGGTTAGGATTAGGGTTAGGGTTAGGGTTAGGGTTAGGGTTACTAATAGTAATAGTAATAGTATACCGTGCGCGCGCGCTTTATTCCGTAAACAATAAGTATAATAAATAGAAGGCTTTCTAGCACAACTACTTGTAGCATAGTGTGTAGTGCCTCGACTATGGATCGATAGGTTTCTGGTTCGAACCGCGGAGGATCCTTGGTAGAATTTTAAATCTAACTTGTTTCGTTTCTTTTTATTAAGTAAGAGGAAATAATAGTAGCATAAGTAACTCCAACGGAACGCAACGCAACGCTAGTAAGCATTTCGTAAGGTGTGAAGAGGCACGCTTTTGTTTGTGTGATCTCGGCATTATTTTATCTGATCTTGGCAAAATCATGCCACCACGTAGCCAACTCCAGTGATTTGGTGGATAAGCTTAAAGACATTCAAGTGGAAGATGATGAGATCTTACGACGTATCCGCCCTGTTTACATGCGTCCCACCTGACGGTGCGGTTAAAGTAGTCAGAGAATTTTTACTTGCGGATACTTCACTCAGTCAACGCACAAAGCTTACCACTGAGCAAATTTGCTCCCTTTTGGAACTTTGTTTGAACTCCACCTATTTTGTGTACGACGGGAAATATTACAAACAGAAACCTGGCTGTGCGATGGGTTCGCCAGTTTCCCCTATTGTCGCAAATTTATACATGGAACGTTTTGAGCGGTTAGCACTACAGTCCTACAACGGCACACCACCAACGCATTGGTTTCGTTATGTGGACGATACTCTTGTGAAGCTTAAGAAAAGCGAACAAGCCCCTTCTTTGAACACATCAACGCTGTTGACGAGAACATCAGGTTCACGCAGGAAGGTTTACATGACAACAAACTCCCATTTTTGGATTGTTTGGTCACAGTTGAGAACAATGGCTCGTTAAATACCAGAGTGTACAGAAAATCCACTCATACGGACCAATACCTGTTGTTCGATTCGCACCATCCGCTCATTCACAAACTCGGGGTAAATAAAACCCTATTTCATCGTGCAGAAAAAATCCCATCTACCATCAATCTGGATCTCCCGGATATTCGCTGTCGTAGTGCACGTTAGTAGCCATTGGTTACTACTCCAAGCCAGGGCTCATACACCTGTTCCGAATTTTGATATGCCATAGGCTCATTTCGATCAGTGGTTCGCAACACAGAAAGCGTGATCCAGTTGGCCTAGCAACGGTCATATTGTAACGTGCACTACGACAGCGAATTACTGTCTGCTTTGCGAAATCACCTATACACCACTATAGCGCTCCCAATTAAAGTACACATTGATTTCCGCACAAGAGAGGGCTCCCTTTACTGTTACCGTTAAACTGGAGTAAGCTTCCATCTTGTGAGCGCTCCCTCCGAAAAATATGTACTTTCAATTGCGGGCGAGTAATTTGCACCCGGTAGATTCGAATAGTAAGACAAGGGCAGGAAAAGAAGAAGAAGAAACCACAGGTTAACAATATACCCTGCATGCTCAGCATGCGGGTGTAAACATGATAAAGAGAGGAAAGAAGCGTATAAAGAGATTCAGAGATATAGAGAGGCTAGGTTGGGAGAGAATTTAAGGAAAGGAATTAGCCAAGCAGTTAGCAACCTGGACAACCGATTCTTTTGTTATGCAAGGCTCACTCAGTCATTTAATGAGGCAATTTGGTGTTGAAATGAGCTAAATTTTGAGTTACACCTTTTCAATGTAAAATTAATTTTCTCGGCCAAATGAAAAGCAAGTAAATGTCAGGAAAAATTGTAGTGCTTGATACTGTATTTTTTCAGATCCGAGTGTTAAACTTAGACGTGAAATTCAGTCATTTCGTGTAAGATTTTCGATTTTGATAGGCTTAAAACCAATCTTTGTAAATTGATTGTTTTTATGTTTGTTTGTAAATTTCATGCTTTGCGCGCTTTGAGTTCCTCATCAAAAGAGATTGTGCCTTATAAGAACCATTCATTATCATTGTTAACTTAAACAGGTTTTTGTTTATAAACAAAAACCTGTTCAAGCAATTATTTAAAATTGCTTGCCTAAAAACAGAATAACTTGGATGTTAATACTTGACGTAGTGTTTCAATTGTCATGAAGGTGACTGGGTATGGTGCCTTTTGTTTGTGTTTGTTTGAAACTGCTTTTGGAAACCCACCGAAAGTCATAGGCCCTAATGAAGCAGCCAAAACAATACCAGGTTAAACATGGAAGTTTATAAAAACCTATTAAATAACCTTAAGGAAAAAAAACATTTGTGGCAACAATAAGCCTTGCATTGAAAGTCATGGTTAAAGTGTGTTGAGTACCACCCCAAAGTTTCCCTACATACACCCCCACTACCCACCTCACACACCTCTGCACCCACCCCACCCCATAGGCCTACATGTACATGATATTACATACGGGTATACATAATAGTATATAGCATAGCTATACATTTAGGTATAGCGCTTAATTATGACAAATATGGTTAGGCCTACTTGTCAAAAATAAAAACAAACCCGAACACAAGTCTGAAGGGTGTAATGAAAATGGCAACCCGCGATGGGGGCGGGGGGGGGGGTAGGTCATGCAAAATTCACCTGGAGATAGGAGGGACAGAAGATTAAAATCCCCTATAATAACACGCTAATTTTACTAGGTTTGGACCGTGGATTTTTCCATGGACCTCAAGCGTGCGTCTCTTAATACAGACTAGCCTAGGTAAACAAACAAACAGACAGACAAAATGGTTTTCATGATCATGGAATCCATATAAATTGAAATTGCAGGCTATCACGGGAGCAAATTTTTAAAATTCACCTCATTTACCAGAACACCCAATTGAGGATTTGAGCTACCAAATCGCTGGTCGGGCAATCTTTGCTTTTCAATGGAAAATTGACCTGGATGACAACAATGGAAATGTCGACTATTTCTGCTGGATGCTCTCGAGATAAAAGTACTGAGTTTGACATTTTCGGAGCATGAAGGGAAAAAGGGTAAAATAAAAACGGAAATTCTGACAACACTATAATATATAGACCCACACGATGTGCCTTACAGAGGTGGGAAATATCTTTCTTTAGCAAACTATATTAGTTGGAGGCGCTAAAAAATGAATTCCGTAAAAAGCTCGCGGGCGAACTCAAGGCCTATAAAAATCAAAAATATCACACTATGACACAATTTGATGCATAATTTTAACACCAGGATTTAAAAACAAAATGTATATCCAAGCACCAAGTTTTTAACTGACATTGCTGAAGAAAAAAAAATAAAGGAAATCATGGGGCCCTGCATGCACTTGGCAAAACCATATGTGACTTCAAATATTTGAAAAAATGCTCAGATTTGGAGAAAATATCTTTAAAAAAAGAAAAGAAATATTCACTAAAATGTATTAAACAAATCATAAAAACCATGATTTCATCCACACTTCAACTAGTTTGGTGAAAACAACAACAGCAGGAATGACGTCGTTTACGTCTTTCTTAGAACTGACAGAAACAATAGTTAACAACATCTGGATTAATTGTCAAACAGTAATGCTATGACGATCAGAACAAAGGGATTTTAGATGACATTTAAAGCAAAAATACAAAAATAGATCGTTATTTCAAATCAAATAGAATACTGAGTCCAAACATGGTTCTTGAATCTTAAATTATCGCGTGATATTGAAGCGATTAAAAATTGAAAGAGAGAAAGGAGGAGAGGAAAGAATGGTTTAGAGCGATTCAGGGACAGAGATAGGCGAGGCTGGGAGAAAAAGGGGAAGAAATGGGCAGCTATACGTTGATCAGTGGGACTCATAACACCCATATCTTTCTTGCTCTCCCCCCCCCCGCAATTTTGAGGCACAACCCGGGGCACAACCAACAAAATTACGCGTCCCTCGCCCTGAAATTCACCCCCCACCAGCAAAATTCATGGTGCCGGCACTGAGCGCACCACCAACGTGAACCGCGCTTTGCGTAATGATTGACTGACGCGCGCTTTTGTTAATCTACACAGGCGTAAGTGGGGACTTGACTTTCGCAGTAACAAAAACCGAATAATTCTCGCCCATAACGAGCTGATCATAATAATAAGGAAATCATGGGGTCCTGCATGCATTTGACAAAACCATCTATGACGTCAACTTTTGGAGAAAATGGTAAAACAAAAAGGCATGATTTCACCCATACCTCAAAACTAGTTTGGTGAAGACAACAATAGCATGAATGACGTCTTTTACGTTTACGATTTCTCAGAACTGACAGAAACAATAGTTTATGACATCTGGATTAATTGTCAAACACAAATGCAATGACGATGAGAACAAAGCAAAATACAAAAATAGAAACATCATTGATATTTGAAATCAAATAGAACATCGAGTCCAAACATGGTTGCGTATAACGTATTAGCGATTTTGAAAATATTAAAAAAATCACAAGCCACCGACACCCCCCTCCCCACCACCCTATAAGGTCATTTTTGATGGCCGGTCCTATCCCCAGGTAAGGTGGTGGGGTAAAAATGTTATCACTAAATTGAACGCAAAGGATGGGTCTACGATTAGCGTAGGTCGTTTGGTCGTAAACACGTGCGTTTTGTTTATAACGGATGCCTTAATAACATGAATATTTCATGTTCCAACATTTTCAAACGCCGTTTACCTAAAAATGCATGTGTATTGTCAAAAATTTGACCAAAAACACTCATCCATACCCAGCAAACACAAAAACGTTTTAAAAACGTTTTAATTTTTGGCTTTTGGTTTAGGTAAAAACGTTTTAATAACATTAAAATGTCGGGTTATATAAAGGTCATGATAAAGTTTTAAAACGTTTTGTATGAAAACACACTACAACAATATTTTTAAATGTTTTCAAAAAATGTTATTGTAAACTATTTTTGCAAACATTTTTGCCAAATATTGTGTCATAACATTATGTTAAAATATTTCAACCCAGCAAACACAGAAACGTTTTTAAAATGTTTTTTCAAAACCTTTTAATAACATTTAAAAGATCATGAAAACGTTTTTAAAACGTTATTGGAAATATTTTGGGCAAACATTTTTCGCAAAACATTTTTTCAACCCCAAAATAACATTCTGTTTAGAATGTTTTGTATCAAGTTTTCAAGAATATTTTTCGAATGTTATTAAAACGTTTTTATACCCTTTATATAACCCGACATTTAAACGTTTTCTGTAAAACATTTTTGTTTGCTGAGCAGTAGATTATCAAAAAATGTTTTATACTCTTAATATATCCTTTATATAACCCGACATTTAAACGTTTTCTGACAACCTTTTATAGCATTTTGCGAATGATGCCGAAAACGTTTTGTGTTTGCTGGGTATAGTATCACCACAGCATAACATAACATAACATAACATAACATAACATAACATAACATAACATAACATAACATAACATAACATAACATAACATAACATAACATAACATACAACCGATCGAGATAGTAAGGGGAAGACGTGACACATACTCGTTTGCATATGTGATGCGATCAATCAACTCGGAAATATTAAATTTTCAGTTTCTTCTAGTATAGAGTACCGAAGTGTGACGTCATAAAATTTTATTTTTTGCATTTCAGAATTTTCATGACCAAATATCAGTAGAACATGATGAAAACTCTTTGGAACCAGGCCAATTTACACTGATTTCAATGGGGCTAATTAGGTATTCATGCGGCCATATCTCGGGCCCTCATGATCCGATTTCAACCAAATTTGAACTGTGGATGTTTTTCATCATGCTCCACCGATACATGGTATTCAAAAAGCAGAAATGCAAAAAAAAGTTTTCTGTGACGTCATCACTTCGGTACTAAAACCCCCTTGAAATTGAGCAACCATGAGATTTAATCTTTCCCTAGAAAGGTCCTTTTCAGAGGGCTGAGCTTTCGGAACTCTACCGAGTGCCATCTTCAGAGCAACTAAATTAATTTAGTTGCTCTGAAGATGGCACTAATTTAGCTGCTCTGAAGATGGCACTCGCTAGAGTTCCGAAAGCTCAGCCCTCTGAAATGGACTTCTCTAGGGAAAGATTAAATCTCACTTATGTTTACCGACCTAGAGTACCAAGTAATTTCAAATCGTAATTGAGTAACCAGTTCTAAAGATATGAGCAATTAAAGAGTGTTCAAAACAAAGGAAATCATACCTTTGTTTGGCTATATCTCAAAGTCAATATTTCCGAGTTCCGACTGACTCCCCCACATGGTTCAAAATTAACAAAAAAGGTCCACATTCCTGTTTTTCTGTCTGCATCCTGTCTCGTCATTTTAAAACACCAATTTTTCAATTTGGTTCACCCCGTCGTATAATTATTTTTCCTCATTCTTGTATCTTACTATAATTTAGCTAATGCTGTGTGTATGTATGTAGGGATGTATAATGGGGGTGTATATGTGTGTAAAAGGCTCCGACAATTATTTTGATTGACGGGAGATCGAAAAAAATACGAGGAGTGTTCTGAGCTACATTCGGATGAAGTCAGAGGTCCAAGGTCAAAGGTCACATTTTTTAAACTTGGTTCTATTGGGCTTAATTTTGGCAAAATACACACGGGAGATAGAGAAAAATATGAAACTTGGTGAGTGGAATCCTTGATGAGGGCAATGCGGAGGTCAAAGATCAAAGGTTAAACTTGGTAAAATTCACACGGGAGATAGAGAAAAATATGAGGAGTGTTCTACGCTAAATTCGGATGAAATCGGAGGTCCAATGTCAAAGGTCAAATTCTCAAACTTTTCAGATTGGGCTTAAACTTGTTGAGGGGAATCCTTGATATGAGTGGAATGCGGAGGTCAAAGGTCAGAGGTCAACTTTGAAACTTTACGGGAGATCGTAAAAAATGTGAGAGAAACCTATTCATCGAATGTATGATAAATGAAATCATACTAAAAATAAGTATAACCAGATTGCACACTATTGTTTCAATAGAGAACAACATATGTCTGTAATGATGAGTCAGAATCATAATAGTAACTAGAAGGCTATATATTTGTACACAAATACGGCTATATGTTATCGGTATACCCAAACTTACAGTCCTTATTTGCTGAGGACTGATAATAAAGAAATGGTAAAAAGTCGCCTAATTGGGTGGAAAATGTGTAAAAAGTGAAAATCCAAGTCACAAGCTTTAATTTAATGCAGGTTGCACTCTCGTAGCACTTAAAATAGTTGTAAAAAGGCCCCTCCCAGGGGAGTCGTCTCTCCATAGATTGCTGTTGTCAGTTTCTCTGATTTACAGTGAGGCTATGCAATATGATTTAGGGGAAAACTATTCCAGAGGGAGTATGTAAATTAAATGGAACAGCCATTTCAGAGGGAGTATGTAAATTAAATGGAACAGCCTATTTTGAGGCCATTTCAGAGGGAGTATGTAAATTAAATGGAACAGCCAATGGGTATGTAATTTAAATGGAACAGCCTTAACGCTTCACGCTGGTATTTCCAATTATTATATTATAATACGGATCTGTCTGTTTCAGAGGGAGTATGTAAATTATACGGAACAGCCTTTTTTGGGGACATTTCGGAGGGAGTATGTAAATTAAATGGAACAGCCAATGGGTATGAAATTTAACTGGAACAGCCTTAACGCTTCACGCTGGTATTTCCAATTATGATAGAATACGATCTGCCTGTTTAGTCCTACGTGTGTGGGGTGGATGGGTGTGTGGGTGTTAGTAACAATATAATTCTCAGGTGCTATCTCTGTACATATTCTGAGCACGGAAGCTGCTTTCTTTGATGAGAAACGGCCCGCCCTTTGTTTTATCATTTGGGGCCCTGGGGCCCATAATATTTGACTTATGAGGCCCATGTACATAATTATGTTGAAGTATAATTCTCTAGTGCTATCAGTAGACTCAAGCTGGCCACTGTAGCTACTTTATTTACTGAGTAACGGCCGGCCCTATGTTTTAGCGTTTGGGGCCCTGGGACCAATATTATGTGATATATGGGGCTCATATGTACATATAACAATGTAATTCTCAGGTGAAATCTGTGTACAAACTCTGAGCCATAAAGCTGCTTTATATGATGAGAAACGGCCGGCCCTTTGTTTTAACATTTGGGGCCCTGGGGCCCAATATATATGACTTATGGGGCTCACGTACATATGTTAAAGTATGATTCTCAAGTGCTATCAGTAGACTCAAGCTGGGCATTGTAGCTGCTTTATTTACTGATTAACGGCCGGCCCTATGTTTTAGCGTTTGGGGCCCTGGGGCCCATATTATGTGACACATGGGGTTCATATATACATATAACAATATAATGCTGAAGACCTATTAGTGTACCAAATCTAAACCCTGTAGCTCCTTTATTTGCTGAGAAACGACCGGCCCTTGTTTTAACATTTGGGCCTCTGGGGCCCTACCCTAAACCATTTGGGGCCAAAATGGGCAAAAGGTAATTTACAACTTAGGGCCCATATATGTGCCACATATGAGCTCTAGTGGCCTTGCAGTTTTATAGCTAGCCTTGTCAATCTGTTGTCCCTTATTTTAACATTAGGGGCCCTGGGGCCCATAATATATGACATGTGGGGCTCATGTATACTTTTTTATATAGAGTACTCCTGGATCTATCAGTGTACCAACTCAGGGCCCCGAGGCTGCTTCATTTAATGAGAAACAGCATGCTTTGTATTTTTACATTTGGGCCCCTGTGGCCTGTGACCTTTGACCTCTGGGGCCAAGATGTGCAAAGGATAAATCTACGGGGTAGGGCCCATAAGTGTACCACATATGGGCTCTGGGGCCCTTGTAGTTTTAGCGCTAGTTCTGTCAATCTGTTGCCCTTATTTTAACATTTGGGGCCCTGGGGCCCATAATATATGACATATGGGGCTCATGTATACTTGTATATATAGAGTACCCCTGGGGCTATCAGTGTACCAACTCAGGGCCCTGAGGCTGCTTCATTTGATGAGAAACAGCATGCTTTGTATTTTTACATTTGGGCCCCTGGGGCCCGTGACCTTTGACCTCTGGGGCCAAGATGGGCAAAGGATAAATCTGATGGGTAGGGCCCATAAGTGTACACATATGGGCCCTGGGGCCCTTGTAGTTTTAGCGCTAGCCCTGTCAATCTGTTGCCCCTTATTTTAACATTTGGGGCCCTGAGGCCCATAATATATGACATGTGGGGCTCATGTATACTTGTGTAAAAATATGCACCGAAAATGGTTGTTAAACGTATCATTATAGAAAGTATGATTTACACCCAAAATATTTGGTGAAGTTGGTTAGCCATTTTAAATATGCATACTTTTATGTACTTTAGACCAACAATTTAGCAGTTATTAGGCCCAAAAGCTTCCAAATAAACCTTAAAGGGATTTCAAATCTTGTTGGAGGTTATTTTATGCACAATTTAATTCCGCGCGAAAATTTATGAGTAATAAAGATGAATTAAATTTAGTTCTTGCTAACATTTGGATATTGTTTTTGTTTTTTTATCAAACTGCGCGTTTAGAACACAGTAATATTTCCCCGCTAGCATAAAATCTTTTATGTTTACAATTTCTAAAAATATGACAAAAACAATGGTAAACGACATCTGGATTAATTGTCAACCAACGATGTGATCAAAGGGAATGTCTATGAAATGAAATTTTTAAAGCAAAATTTGAAAAGTATGATGTTCATTTTAGTGCATGGTATTACATAGAACTGTAACTGTAGGATGCTGCATAGACATATGAATATCGATGCTCTGCATGCTAGCCATGGGCTTCAACAAAAAATATCCAAGTTTTGAGATAAGTTCTCAAAATATCAAGAGCTTTTTCTCAAAAACCACTGAACCAACACTAGGCTTGTTTGTACTCATTTTAACGCATTTTTCATGCTGATTCCAAATATGGTCATGAAAATCTACAACTCTTACATAACATAACATATAACATTACTTAACATAACATAACAAACAACCGATCGAGATAGTAAGGGGCTAACGTGACACATACTCGTTTGCATTATGTGATGCGATCAAGCAAATGCAGTCGGAACTCGGAAATATTAAATTTTCAGTTTTTTATAGGATAGTAAAAACATTTACAAAGCTGTATGTTGCAGAAAACCCCATTGAAATTGAGCAACCATGAGTGAGATTTTTAAATCTTTCCCCAGAGAAGTCCATTTCAGAGGGCTGAGATTTCGTAACTCTAGCGAGTGCCATCTTCAGAGCAACTTTTAAGTTGCTCTGAAGACTTAAAAGTCTCACTCATGTTTACCGACCTAGAGTACATTATTTCAAATAGTACTTTAGCAACCAGTTCCAAAGATGTGAGCAATTAAAGAATTTCCAAAACAAAAGGAAACAAAGGAAATCATACCTTTGTTTGGCTATATCTCAAAATTAATATTTCCGAGTTCCGACTGATTTGGCTTGATCGAGATCCAAAGTACCCCTCCCCACATGGTTCAAAATTAACAAAAAAGGTCCACATTCATGTTTTTCTGTCTGCATCCTGTCTCGTCATTTTAAAATACCAATTTTTTCAATTTGGTTCACCCCGTCGTATAATTATTTTTCCTCATTCTTGTATTTTACTATAATTTGGCTAATGCTGTGTGTATGTATGTAGGGGTGTATATGTGGAGGGAGGGGTGTATGTGTGTAAAAGGCTCCGTCAATTTTGATCCGAATCTCACCGAATTCACAAAGGAAATTGAGAAAAATACGAGGAGTGCTCTGAGCTACATTTGGATGAAATCGGAGGTCCAGGGTCAAAGGTCAAATTTTTCAACTTTGTCCGATGGGCTTAAACTTGGTGAGTGGAATCCTTGATACGAGGGGAATGTGGAGGTTTTTCAACTTTGTCCGATTGACCTTAAACTTGGCAAAATTCACACGGGAGATCGAGAAAAATATGAGGAGTGTTCTAAGCTAAATTCGGATGAAATCGGAGGTCCATGTCAAAGGTCAAATTCTTAAAATTTTCCGATTGGGCTTGGTGAGGGGAATCCTTGATATGAGGGGAATGCGGAGGTCAAAGGTCAGAGGTCAACTTTGAAACTTTCATACGGGAGATCGAGAAAAATACGAGGAGTGTTATAAGCTACAGAGAGAGAGAGAGTAAGAGAGAGAGAGAGAGAGGGGGAGAGGGAGAGAGAGAGAGAGAAATGGGAGAGAAACCTATTCATGTATGATAAATGAAATCATACTAAAAATAAGTATAACCAGATTGCACACTATTGTTTCAATTGAATATAGAACAACTGTTACATATGTCTATAGAATGATGAGTCAGAATCATATAGTAACAGTGCATTGCTCAGCACATGGTAACAGGCAGATCGGTTTTTCGATAAAAATTAATTGAAAAATATCAAGGGCGTCCTCCTCACCAAATGTTACAATGTGGCTTTTAGCAGGAATACACTTCTTCTTCTTTCTGTTTAATATAATATTTTGTTTCTTGTTTATTCATAGTTTTATTTAATACGTATCACTTTTTGCATTTAAAAATGTACAAAATAATGCACGCGTACTGAGATGCGTCTAATGCACGAGCACGAGAGGGGAGTGCGCATCAAGGGCGATAATTAGACGCATCAACATCTTAGTACAAGCACATTCTGTACAATTTTTGAGCAACAAGTGATACGCATTTATTACCCATTTCATACACGAGAAAAAAATCCATTTGCTATTTTTATAACATGTAAATTGTTACGCTTTGTTGCAAAATACAAGCAAATCATGCATCAACCCGTAAGAAAAATGAACGCGTCCGAAGTGTGCCACCTGGATCGCAGTGTACGTCTCTCCAATTTAATGGTAGAGACCTGACCAATAAGGTGATTCGTTCCTTATAGACTGTTTATTGGGAAAGAACGACCAATCTTATTGGTCAAAAAATGAAGTGCTGTCGAAAATGTGATTATAATTTTTGATTTCACTTCTGCATAAATATCACTGCATATCAGTAACATCAGTCACTTGAAGCTATCAGCACAACCAGCTATAACAGATCAGCTAGAACGTGTTTGGTTTCGACGAAGCATTGAATAGGCTCAACACTTGGTTACGGTAAGTGCACATTGCATTATTTTCGTTATGTTTAATATTCATTATTATATTTAAGTGTTATTCATATCCATCAATTGTTCGTTTTAAAATTTGTGAGGAAATTTGAACTATGCCATGTGCATTTGCTGCTTTGCACGAATTAAGGTAGCAACTATCTTAAACTGTTGCGATTTGGTAGTTAACAGCATCTTGCGATTGGTAGTGACCTTTGGCCAAAATTGCATTGATCATTTCATAGCGAGTGTGTAGAAGCATTCAAATACCACAGATATACTTTTGTAGGTCCTGTGGTTCTTGAGTTATGTTGTAAAAGAAACAACAACACTTTTGTAAAACGTACATAACTCATTAACAACAATAAATCAAACAAGTTTTCAAAGTGTATAATTTGTAGAATGAACTTTTGCAAAACATCAAAGTGTTATTTTTTAATTGATTTAGATAATGAAAATCGAGATTTTTTTTCTGCTTCGAATAACAATACAGCGTCATCGTGTACCCTTAAAGCCATGTTATAACATTTCCATCAAAAATAGATTAGTATTTCTTTTCCATAAAATGTTAGCTTTTACTGTCTTTTAATTTTGAGCCGGACAACTGAGGCAAAACAAAGAAAACTGAAATTTATACCAGCGCAGATTCACTCGGTCGGACATCCGGGAACATTGTTCCCTTCGTCCCCTTTGCACAAGTGCGCGCATAGCAACCAGCTCGAGAAAGGGGAACTGCACATGCGCACACAGGTTTTACAAGGTTATTTCCCCTTTGTGACGTCAGCCCGACCAAGAGAATGTCGCCAATGCATGACACTCCTTCGGTTGTGCCACTGCAGTGCTACTGTACGGGCCTTTGATGTGTATGTACCATCTCTCGCACGCCGTGTACGTACTGTGATGTGAACATCGTGTTCGCTTTCGACTAATATTTCCATCGTAATAATAAAACAACGGTTCCATATTCAAAATCGCGAATTTTGACAAATGAATTGCGGCGAGAGTAGCGAGGTTGCGTTTTCTCTCGAAGCTTATCACACCCCCGTTTGATTCAGAATACCCAGCAAACACAAAACGTTTTCGACATCATTCGCAAAAGGTTATAAACGGTTGCCAGAAAACGTTTAAATGTCGGGTTATATAAAGGGTACATTAATGGTATAAAACGTTTTCATAACATTAAATAACATTTGTTGGTAACTTACTGCACAGCAAACACAAATGTTTTACAGAAAACATTTAAATGTCGGGTTATATAAAGGGTATAAAAACGTTTTAATAACATTCCAAAAACATTTTTGAAAACTTGGTACAAATCATTCTAAACAGAATGTTATTTTGGGGTTGAAAAAATATTTTGCAAAAAATGTTTGCCCAAAATATTTACAATAACGTTTTTAAAATGTTTTCACGACCTTTATATAACCCAACATTTAAGTGTTATTAAAACGTTTTGTAAAAAACATTTTAAGAACAATTCTGTGTTTGCTTGGTGCAATTATTTTAACATACTGTTATTTAAGTGTTGACAAAATATTTGGCCAAAAATGTTTCCATAAATAGTTTACAATGACATTTCAAAAACATTTTAAAAATATTGTTGTAGTGTGTTTTCATACAAAACGTTTTAAAACGATTTCATGACCTTTATATAACCCGACACTTTAATGTTATTAAAACGTTTTTACCTAAATCAAACCCCAAAATATAACTTATTTAAAACGTTTTAAAAACGTTTTTGTTTTTGCTGGGTATGTGTTCTTGTGTATTTATAATAGCGATGGTGTTTTGCGATTATTTGTTGGAACAACATTTCTAAAATCACACAAAAATAGTAGGGGAAATGGAAACTTTAGATTTTGTACAAAATATAAAATAATTAATTGGTTAGGGATTTTGGCACCTCAAACGCGGCCGAAAATCCAAACGCAGGCGGGTTAGGGAAAACATAAAAATCTTTAACACAAATATTTTTTGATTTGATATCTGGATGTTCAGAAATATAGATTTCAACTGTAATAGCCCATTGCTTTTTTTTCAAGTGTTAATTAAATAATTGTTTTCATGCAACAGAACAGTCTAACTACACAAATGATAAGGTTTTACATTATGGTTATGGTATTTGCCTTTGGTGCTAGAGATCCCGGGTTCAATTCCCCGTAGGACCAAAAAAAACCTAACCTGCTCTCCTCGTGGCTCATTTGGTAAAAGGCAGGGCAGGTGACCCTGATAAAAAAACTCTACACTATGTGCAGTTGGGAAGAGTGCATTAATCCTAATATTGTTACATATTTCAGACAATGGTTGAGGTTCAATCATTAACCTTTCCCCAACGTTCCAATGTAATATGGATCTATTAAAATATAGTGTGTAAAAGGGACCTAGGGCCTGGCGTTGTGCTCTATATGAACAAATCGATTCACTATATAGACGAATCCAAATTCACACATTCCTATACCTTAATGGCTGCCAAAGTTGGGTCCCCGTCGGCTTAATCTCACATAAAATGTGAAATAATGCGGCCTTGGAGGATATTTTAAACTGCATTCTATCACTCGTGTTACACGTAGACAAAAGAATGATGAGAGTTTACAACACAAAAGAATCAAACATCGATTTTTAAGCGGCTTTAATCCACCCAATTGGGCAGTCACTACACCAATGTGGTGCATGCGGGGACCCGTCATGGCCGACCAATTCCTGACCATGACTTGGCTCGTTGGATTCGTCTATACTTGGCACCGGGCAAGTTCTAGTAAACATCTCAAAAAAGTAACTAACCCCCCTTAAATAATGGTCATTAATCAAAAAGGGGCTATTGTATTACAAATCTGTAACATGCGTTGGAAGCAGCATTTATTTCTGCGCATTTTGACACCTCATTTGTAGCAATTGTCTAAATATTGACGCCGTAATCAATGTAACCCAAGATTTGAAAGTTGCAGTAAAATCTATTGATGGAAGGAAATCTGTGTAATGATATCCAAGTGTTTTTGTATTGTGCCACTTTCAAATCTGGACCTCACTACATTAAATTCACCGGTGTTTTATTGTTTTATTGTTTTCTGGGCTATCGTATCAAATGAGATGCCAAAATACGCAGAAATAAATTCTGCTTCCAACGCATTTGACAGATTTGTAATACAACAACCTGTTTTTGAATAATGGCCCTTATTTAAGGGGGGTTAGTTACTTTTTTTGAGATGTTTATTTGAAACCTGATGTGATAAATCGTATATCCACGTAACTCACGGTCACAATTAAGATGTGCTCCATCCATTGATACTTTCAAGAGACTGTTGAAATCATATTTATTCTGATGTATTTTGTATTATGTATTATGGTTTTTTTATGATATTTGTACAGGCTATGGTACTTTTGTGTATAGCGTTCTAAATACAGTGTATTATTATTATTATTATTCAATCTAATTTTTCTTTCAGATGAATTATCTGTCGCTTATATGCATCGTGGGTTTCGCAGGGACTGCTATCGCCCAAACTGCGCCACCAACGTCAACTTGTAAGTAGCCTTTTATATCAATTTACTGCTCATCAGATAAACAAAAATATTTCAAATATGTTTTATTACTGCGTACACAGTTTGTAACAACAAATATATTGCTAGATTGTACTCATATCATATTGAAATGGACTACTTGAAATCTATTTTGAAAAAATATCTTTTTCGAAATGACCCTCTGGGCCCGTGGTTTCATTCTACTGGAAGTAGAGGGTGCTGTTTTAATAGGTATCATTAGTCAGGTGGTGGTGGATGCGATATCGCCATTTTTGACGTCGCCATTGGATTAACACATAATCATGAAATCTTCACAACAATAATCTAAATTTGTTATGTGGCGTCGAAGCAAAATTATCTTACTCTAAAACCGTTGGGGTACGACAATGTACCCCACTGTAAGTATGTTGTTTTTTCAATTTATAACTGCTAACCGTCTATTTTGAATGGGGCTGTCAGCCTTGTATTTTCGCCAGCCTCGAACGTCACGTGTCGCGTGTCCTATACCGCCTGTCATTAATCGAATTAGTTCCATTCTGCGGAAAAAACCGAGGGCGTTCTCCTCAGCAATTATTGCTTTAACTTTGTATCTTTTAGCCGCTGCTTGCCAAGCACTACCTCTTGGTTTAGAGGATGGTCGCATACTTGACAATCAACTCACGGCTTCCACTGAATGGCCAGACGACGGCAACTACGGACCTAGTAATGCTCGTCTGAATCGCCAAACACAATACCCTTCCGGTGGATCGTGGATTGCCCAATACAGTCACGCCGACCAATGGATCCAAGTAGACCTAGGCGTCTTAACACGGGTTACTGGCGTGTTGACTCAAGGAAGACCTTCTAACCTGGATGCGCGCTTCGGTGCAGGTGTCAGTTGTTGTCCCAGAGGATGATTTAAGGAAGCCCCATCATGCACTGTAAATGTGTTATCACTAGAGTTTCAACTGCCACTTTACTTTTCAAATCCCATTGAACTCTGTGCAAAAGATGTTGTTTTAGAATTGCCTGTGTGTCGTCATTATTTGGTCGATTTCAGATCTAAAGTGATGTATGCATGAATGATAATTCATACCTTCTGTAGATAACATAAAATGTGAAATCGACCAACTTTTTGAAGCTGTATTTATTGTAAATATATCTGTCCAAATTCAAATTTAACCATGCACGTGTGTATGCAGTGGGCGGGCAGTGGTGTCATGTTTACGCACACAGCTGTGCTAACCGCAAGACTTGCTGGGAAGTGCTTAAATCATCCTCTGTTGTTGTCCACAGTGGGTGGAAAACTTTAAAGTTCAGTACAGTAATGACGGTACTGATTGGCGCTTTGTGCAGTCCACAAACAATCAGGTGAGTTTTTAGTTTCATTTGTAAAACTACGCGCATTTTTCATATTGTGTTTTCTATCTCACATAGAAGCTCATATCAAAGTATTCTGAATTCAAAGTATTGAGTTAAATTGAACTAGTGGTTTAAAACGTGTTTCACAACGTGCCGTAGGCCTACAGTATATAACAGTATGCATGGTAACCACTATGGGGATCACATTGACATTCATAACATCTAAATGGAACACAATTCAGGCCCAAAATTTCACAGGGATTAGGAGAAACATACAGGGTGATTTAAAAGAACTGCACCCAACTTCACCAATCGTTTTCATATGTTTACGGAAATTGTACATGAAAAAATAAATATCAAAAAGCAGTGATATTTAGTTACTGTAATAGACATTTTGCAATCAGAAGATATCTTATTTTAAGTTATCATCGCATTATTAGATCAACAACGAGAGCTAATATAAGTTAATCTGTTTTCTCTTAATGTTCTTCTCTGATGTTACACAGTAAAAAGCAAATCAAATGTATTGTTACTTCATATTATTAAATCAATAATATTGATGTTCAATTGCATTGTCAGGTTTGCTAAAAATTGTTCTGCACGGCTGGCCTGTTCTATAAAAGTATTACTGTTTGACAATATAGAGGTCAGCCCTATGGACAGTTTTCATGGAAACGGACATTTGCACCCATTTTGTTGTCAATTTTACTGGGAAATTTTGCTAAAACTGCCTTCTCTTTGAACTCTCTTAATAGTTTAAAATTAAAGAAGCCTTGTATATCAATGATATCAAGTGTAATACAAGCTTTTGCAATGCAATACATTGCTAAAAATTAGGAAAAAGGAGACTTCGGAGACAAAATGTAACGAAAATAGTCAAACATGGTCAAATAAGGCCTAAATGTCTAAAATATAATAGCGACGAGCATGGGTGGTGCAATAGAGGGCAAGTTGTCCCACAACCGATTTGCTGCCTATTCTTGGCTACGCCACTAGCAGGAATCCATCTAAAATAGGATATACATTTATAGCATTCACTATCTACTTCGAGGGTTGAAAACCAGAAAAAATTAACTCATATATGAACCCCTTAATTTGATAAATTCGACTTGATAAATTTGACAAGTCATGCGTTTTCTTCTTATTGATATTGAATTTCTATTCCTGTCACAGACATTTGTTGGAAATACAGACCAAAATACGGTTGTCACCAATCTTTTCTCTACACCAGTTGAAGCGCGTTTTATCCGAATACTACCAACCGCGTGGCATGAACATATCAGCTTTCGTTTTGAAGTCGTTGGTTGTCAAGGTAAGGTATAGCACGTTGGAAGGTCAATTGGTGTTGTAGGTCTAGCTTTGAGATGGTTTCAGTCTTATCTTTGTAGCAGATCTCAGGCAGTCAACATAAATGGGATCGTTTCTACGCATGTGCCATTTCACTATAGAGTTCCTCAAGGATCCGTGCTTGGACCTATACTCTTCACCATCTATTCCTCCCCATCGCAAACATTGCTCGGAAACACGGTTTATTTGTTTCTGCTTATGCAGACGATACACAACTGCGCGCAAACAAGCAGAAGCTTGTATCATATATATAAATTCATGGATATCAATGAATAAACTCAAACTAAATAATGAAAAGACAGAATTTTTAATCATGACTTCAAAATATCAGCAGCATAAAATTCGAGATCATTCCATTAACGTCATCGATCGTTGTAAACTGCAACTTTAAAATTCGGGTATTTTTCTTTAAAGGCACTACTGTGTTGTTACTATTGAACGACATTGTTCAAATGGGGTATCAAAATGTGCGTAAATAAACCACTCTTCTTGTTATGTTAACATAATTGTGAATACAATTTTAATTCTGAAGCTATACCCAGTGGCACAGGTTAGGATTTCGACGCTGTATCAACGTTGATACAACGTCGAAATCTAACCTAACCTGATTTCAACCTTATTTCAACCTACAGATTGGTTGAAATCAGGTTGAAATTTCAACGTCGATACAACGTTGAAATTTCAACCTGATTTCAACGTCGAAATCGGACGTTGATACAATGTCGTTACAACGTGGAACTTCAACCTGTGTGCCCACTGGGATAGGCTGAGTTACTTTTTGGGAAGTCTTTATGTTCTACATACAAGACAGCTCAAGAGCAGAGGGTTCTAGGGAATCGTAAGAACCTCAAAATAGTTCTTACCATGCTTACCGGTCTTTACAGAACATCTTTTGTCTATTTTGTTTTGGCCTTTGCAGAACCTTTTTTATTTCTTCGTAAAACTATTTCAGGTTCTACATACAGGACAATTTACCCAGTGGGCACAGGTTAGGATTTCTACGTTGAATCAACGTTGATACAACGTCGAAGTTTCAACCTAACCTGATTGCAACCTAGAGGTTAGTTGAAATCAGGTTGAAATTTCAACGTTGATACAACGGTGAAATTTCAACCTGATTTCAACCAACTTTCAATGCAAAATTAAGGAGGCTGAAATCAGGTTGAAGTCCATTTGCAAATACAACGTGATTTCAACGTCAGGTGTGCCCACTGGGTATACTAAGAGGTCCGTGCAGACAAAACAGACGTTAAAAATGAAGGTCAAACCAGCTATTGTAGTTCTATGCACATACATACCAGCTCTTAGCAGGGTCGCTCCATTGCCATATCTGAAAATGTCCAACATGGGCCTTTACGAACCATTTTAGCTTTCTAACCTTTTTCTAATAGTGTAGCTGAATGTTCTCTTGATGATCTATCCTCACAGTTTGTACTCTACCCAAGGTTCTCTGCTCAGATGATTCAGCATGTTATGATCCATCAACTCAATCTTGTGATGGCTCCAACGACTGTACGGATGGCAGTGATGAAGCCACATGCGGTAAGTAAGGGCAGTAAAGGAAAGGTAGTTAATGTACGTAGAAATGACGTCATTGCTCCGTCGGAGAGCTTAGACATTAGTTTTGCATATTTAAATACATTATCTTTAGCATCCGTTTTAAATACCTTTCTTTTACCGCCTATTTACTCGCCATGTTTATGCATTCAAAAAGCTTTCTTCCAGAAACGTACTTTTTTTTGTTAGATCCTGTAACCTCTAAAAAATCACATCGAGCGATTATTTTCTCTTGTTTTGCATGATGCTACAAACGGATTTAAGAAATAAATGTGGCCATTTTATCAGAACAAAATGCATTACCTATTAAACCGTGCCCTACCCTCTCTGAGGTGTAATAAACAGACTGGTGAATCTAGACTGGACGGGTCATTTGAAAATTGGCTAGATTAGAAGAAAAAAACATTTATTTTTATGCAAATTCAAAAAAGCCACATGCGGTAAGTAAGGGCAGTAAAGGAAAGGTAGTTAATGTACGTAGAAATGACGTCATTGCTCCGTCGGAGAGCTTAGACATTAGTTTTGCATATTTAAATACATTCTCTTTAGCATCCGTTTCCCGGATCCGTTTTAAATACCTTTCTTTTACCGCCTATTTACTCGCCATGTTTATGCATTCAAAAAGCTTTCTTCCAGAAACGTACTTTTTTTGTTAGATCCTGTAACCTCTAAAAAATCACATCGAGCGATTATTTTCTCTTGTTTTGCATGATGCTACAAACGGATTTAAGAAATAAATGTGGCCATTTTATCAGAACAAAATGCATTACTCATTAAACCGTGCCCTACCCTCTCTGAGGTGTAATAAACAGACTGGTGAATCTAGACTGGACGGGTCATTTGAAAATTGGCTAGATTAGAAGAAAAAACATTTATTTTTATGCAAATATTAATTCAAATGTTGCTTTTCGACGGTCCCAATTCTGATATTACCTGCACCTTAATATAGGAACGGGGGAGGGGGGTCGTCGGATGCGATATAGCCATTTGACGTGGCCGTTGATTAACATGTAATCATTAAATTTTCACAAACAATTCTAAATGTGTTATGTGGTATCATATCAAAGCAAAATTATGTTATTATAAAACCGTTGGGGTGGGACAAAGTACCCCACTGTAAGTATGTGGTTATTTAATCTATAACTGCTAACCGTCTATTTTGAACGGGCTGTCAGCTTTGTAGTTTGAAGTCCGAATGAGAAAGACTAGTTTGCGTATGACGTCAGACGCAAACTAGTCTTTTTAATTCGGTCTTTGATTATAATTTTTATTAATTTTATTATGTTAGTGTGCACAGCGTAACCCATTGTGTTAGCGTAACCCATTTTACTTTTTAAACAAAACGCCCTAAACGGGTTTTTCACCATGCAAGCAAAAACCAAAACAAAACAAAACAAAAAAATGTTACCCGAAGAAAGCGGTTGATCATGATCAGACACAAACTACCCTTTTCTTAAATATTGTTTTACCCGTAAACGCATAACGCATTTACTCATTTGTGCAGTGCATTTTGCATTTTGTGTGCCCCCCCCCCCCCTATTACGTTTAACAATACTTACTTTGTTGTATGTTCTTCTACATTTATGTTTGTAGATCAACTACGTCAAATGGTTGCATTTATGGCTGTAAAAACCGAGGCGCAGACAGGCGCTGTTGGCGATGTTGTTACATTTCAAACCAACACCGGCAACGCGTTCAACACCGCAACGAGCATATTCACCTGTCCCGTGTCGGGTTTTTACTTATTTAATTTCCGTATCAGCATCAAACCAGAGGAGTACCCTGTTATCTCATTGATGAAAAACGGGATTGTGGTTATTTCCACGTACGAATCTCCTGAGATCGAGAGTAACTACCATATTTCAAGTAATTCTGCTTTGGTGCAGTTGGTTGCCGGCGATGAAGTGAAGTTGCAGTTTCAATCACTGTCGGGTACTATTGATCACAGTACTTATGGTAATAGTGACAAGTATGAGTATTCCAGCTTCTCAGGTGTCATGTTGTATTAAATCCAGAAAGTCCGAAACCAGATAAATTTTTGGTAATACCCGAAAGCCTTTGCAAAAGTAAACACGACTAAGCCATCATCGATGCGCACATCATTATTGCGCAATTCAACGTGTGCAGTGACACTCTGCGCATCCAAGATGACGTATTTTGCAAAGGAATTTTGGGAAATACCAAAATGGTTAACTGAAAGAGAAATTAATTTTATGTAATTGCCATAATTGTTCTCTCTTAATCAAAATATAGCCTTTCAAAAACATAGTGCAGTTATGGCAATCTTTACTTTGCTTCGACGCGTTAGGTTATTGTACAGTGACTGTGGAGTATTTCCGCTTATTTTGAGGGCCCGGTACATCGTAAAGTTCAAAAATAAGCATTTTCAGAATAGGGTAAAGTCTGGTAAAAGCAATCATATCTGAGATAAGCATTGTCAGAATAGGGGGAGGGGAGTCTGGTAGAAGCAATGATGTCAGAAGAGATTGTCTGGTGCCAAACGCTATAACAGTTTTTGCCCTGCTATTACATTAGGCTATATCATGTGGTGAATTTGAATGCTCATAAATAAACAATATTTTTTTTCTTTTAAGCGTTCATACATTAAGATACATTTAGCCATATTAAGTTTAATATGCTACATTATACTCATAATAACTTTTCAAATTAAAAACATGTAGATGGCACGCCTCGGCAACATTCCGAGATTATCTCTTTCAGCCGTAGTAGATGTTAGGATAAATAATATACGCCGTAGAGGTGACGTAGTTATATCGGATTAACTACCATAACAATGGATGAATACAATTTTGACTATAGACGAATCCAACGAGCCAAGTCATGGTCAGGATTTGGTCGGCCATATTTGGGTACCCGCATGCACCAAACAGGTGTTGTGAGTACCCAATAGGGTGGATTAAACCCGCTTAAAATTCGATGTTAGATTCTTTTGTGTTGTAAACTGTCATCATTCTTTTGTCTACATGATACACGGGTGATAGAATGCAGTTTATAATACCCTTCAAGGCCGCATCATCCCACATTTTAGGTGGGATAGTCGGGTACCCGTCGCGGCTAATGGCTGCCATTGAGGAGCAGGAATGCGTGAAATTGGATTCGTCTATACCGCCCTGCACTACAACGTTCACGTGGTACGATGCATTGAACCATAGATGTCAAAGAAGGGCTGATCACTCGCACCTGTAAAATAAGTAAAAGAAAAGAGCGGTATTGTATTCAATCTATGTTTGCTGACATACACAGGTGATTAGTGCAATCTACTTGTAGTGCAGGGCGGTCTATTCAAAAATTGTATTCACCCATTGCTATGGTAGTTAATCCGATTATGACGTCACTTCTACGGCGTATTCGCTGTCGTAGTGCACGTTAGTAACCATTGGTTACTGCTCCAAGCCTGGGCTCATACACCTGTTCCAAATTTTGATATGCCATAGGCTTTGTGTTGTGATCATTTCGATCAGTGGTTCGTAACAAAGAAAGCGTGATCCAGTTGACCTAGCAACGGTCATATTCTAACGTGCACTGCGACAGCGAATTGAGGACCACTTCAGATGTATTGTATGGCCCCGAAACGTATGTTTATTCTTATCTCTTAAGTCCGTATGCACAAAAGAAGTTAGACCAGGTCTAACGTTAGACCTGATCTAACCATGGAGGTTAGAATTAGGGAGGAATCATTCTACTTTTTTCTTTTCCTCCTTCTAGAAAAGTCCAAAAGTGAAACTGCAGCCATCTAACATAGAGTTACATGTACAGGATCCACAATAACATAGAATAATGTTTGTAAATACCAAAAGGTTTTTTTTTCTTAGGACTAATCTCCATAGTTGGACCAGGTCTAACGTTAGACTTGATCTAACTTGTTTTGTGCATACCGGCATTTTCTTAAATGTCGACATTGTAACATGCATGATGCAGTCATGTCTACAGTAGAATTCATCTCGACCTTTGCAGGACTTAACCCCATTAAAAGCTATTAAACCAAGATAACACTCATTGAAACAGCTCAACTGATTAAATCGGATCTTCTCTGGTTGTGCACAAGTGACTGTTTTCATGTGCGATATCGCAATAAAGATGGTATTCATAGCTTCAGTAACCGATTATAAAGGAAACGAAAGGAAACAATGTTATGTGTGGCTTTGTTCACGAAATCAGACAATGTCGTGCTTTTGTAAACCAGCATTCTTGAAAATGAGCAACATAATGATTTTTGACTTAACACGGTTTAGAAATAATTTCTTCATATTTTTGGTGTTATCTGTCGTTTACATATCCTTCCTAAAACACCAAAGTACGAGTATTTCCAAACATCTAAATTTGCTAAAAATTTAGGACATGTTACAAAACTATATTGTCTAGAATTTTAGAAGAGTACTTTTAATATTGGCCGGTTATTTTTCACACAGCGACGTTAACTAGGCAATGTACTATTACCTATAACATTAACTAAAACACCAAAGTACGAATATTTCCAAACAACTAAATTAGCTAAAAATTTAGGACATGTTAAAAAACTATATTTTCTAGAACTTAAGAAGAGTACTTTTAATATTGGCCGGTTATTTTTCACACAGCGACGTTAACTAGTCATATCCCCATACTGTTAACGTAGGGCTATTTGTAAAGGTCACGCGTCAATGGGAAAGAGCACTGTGTATTGTGTATAGGAAAACGGACAGTAACTGCAGTATGGGTAATGGGCTTTATTAAATTTCCAGTTTCAGCATGCAATGTTTGCAGTTATGTGGTAGTTTTTCATGAAATGGTCGCAGCCTCCCGGAGGGGGGGGTCAATCCCATTGCGGCCTGTACACCATCCACGATAATAAAAACGCGTAAAAAGGGTAGTTTTTCGTGAGTAGGCACGATACGCGCGTATCGTGTTTAGGGTGTCAAAAACATGAAAAAAGGTAGCAAAATTGCAATGTTTAATACGCGGAAATCAAATTTAGGGTATGAAATTGAATAAAATCCCTGTTTAGGGTGTGAAAATAGGCACATGTTACCTGTTTAGGGTATCGTTTTAGCAAAGGGTTAAATCCTTGTTTACGGTTCTTTTCAAAAGTTGATTATCGCGGATGGTGTACAGGCCACAATGGGAGTGACCCCCCCCCCCCCACCCCGGGCTTAGCCTACATTAGTCTTTTTAATTTTGTCTTCAATTATAACGAAATGTTTCCCCACCAGGGTGTGATACTCATTATAAGACCCGGATCAATATTCATAAGGGTCCTTGTCATATCCCGAAATGCCAAGAAGATATGACCCACCGAGTGGTGTCAAATGAAAGAGAAACAAGCAAAGCATAATATAAAATATTTCCTCACCCGGGGTGAGACTCCTCACAAGAGACCCGGGCCATTATTCATATTTTGGCTCCTTTTAATATCTTGAAATGCCAAGAAGTTATGACCCCCGAATGTTATCAAATGAAAGAGAAAAAAGTAAAGAATATAAATTATAAATACTCCTCATATAAAACCGGGTCAATATTCATATAAAACCGGGTCAATATTCATATAAAACCGGGTCAATATTCATATTCTGGGTCCTTTCTGCATTGAATATCTCAACAAAACAAAAGTGTACCCCCGGGAGGTGTCACATAAAAGAGAAAAAGTCTGAAACGTATTACAGTACAATATACTGCCGAAGCCCCATGGTTCAGCTATCATGCGGTAACCGCTCCAGTTCTTTGTTGTAAATTTTACCTTTCAGTCGGATAGAAATGGCTTATGAGTGTTGCTTTCATATTGACATCTGAGGTATATATATTGAATATGAATATAGTGGGTGCCCAGTGGGCAACATTGAACATTCCGAGAAATTCAGAATCACTGTTTAGTTTACACTGGGGTCAAAACTCAAAATATTCCCCAGGTCACAAACATTCAGAAAATATATAATTTGGCCCACCTACGACCAATTAGTCTGGAGTTATTTGCGAAGAAGTCAAAGGCTGAAATTTGGGCTCTTTAGGGGTCAAACACAGAAAATTAGTTGACGAATTAAGATGTAGGGCAAAGTGGGGCATTAGGGACTACGATTTTTAGATTACATCATACCTGACTTTTATTTAATATACTTGTTTCTGTTTTTAATGGTTTTACTTGATATACCTGTTATTCAACTATGTACCGCAGGAAAAGAAATCTGCCAAAAATGCGTTCATTTTCAAACACCATGCATTTATTTACAGTGATGTCAAGTGGTCCTTATTGCCCAATGGTGGGGCATTAGGTACCACCAACTAGTACCATGTTTGTTGACCATTTTGAGACCTTTAATCTTTCTTAAGAGTTTCTTTTTAAAAGTCTAATATCAGTATGGTGTTTATTTTATGTGAGGATTAACTGACACATGCAGTCCTTGTCTTTCCAGTCCTCTTCCGAGTTCACAACTTCTCCATATGCAAAATGCCAGAAAAGTTTTCAAAACATGCGCTGGAGTCAACCACCACCAACATGACCAATCAGGACATTATTTTGTTTGGATCAGCTTCATTATCCACTTTTTGCTTCTTTGTCTTCTTTTACTGGCTTGGTTTTAGTGATCTTATTATTTTGCAGGTTGGTTTTGACTTCTTGTTCAGCTGCTGCTTTTTCTTCTGGAGTGCAGCAGCATATTGTACAATACATACGGGGCATTGAGGACCACTTCTAACTTCATTACATGGCTATGCCTTGACCCTAAAATGTCATAGTTGGGTAATTTAACTTACTAATCCCATTATGACATAAAATAAGCACAAACTTTAAAAGTTGTTGTTGAACAACTGATACATATTTCACTGAAAACTGGGCATTAGGGTGTATATCGCTTAAATCATAAAGTTGCAAAATTTTCTTTAAACTTAAATATAGGGCCTATTTTCTGTTATTTTCTATTTTTACACTTACTACTAATAAGCAAAACTAATGTAAAGTGTAAAATCTTCGAGCTCCCAATAGGGCTTGCTTAATTGGGACAATGTGCGCGCGTCATGATCGGGATGAAATTTGGTGGGAAACAGGCTCCTTGTCCCTTTTCTTTTTGTTTGCCTTCCCGATTTTTTCTTTCGTTTTTTTGTTAGACATGCATTTTCTTCTTTCATTCTGTTTTGTGATGTTATTTTCCTCAAAACAGATTCATGTAAAGATTTCTGACCAAAAAGATCAATATACCCAGATCCATCCCACATATGGCTCCCATCAGTGATGTGGCATATATTTCTTTTTGAAATTGAGGTGGACTTTGGTGAAAATCTGTGTAAAGTAGAGTGAACTTGATGAATCAAATGTTTTCGCTCACAGAATAACTGAACAAATGCGCACAAAATACTTGGCTTATAATAAATATAGGACGAAAAAAGGAAAAAAAAATTAAAAGCAATATGAGATTATTAAAGTAAATTTTCTGAAACATATCCAGTACTCACATTTTATGGAGCTACGACGTTTCTGCTGGTGTTCTAGATGAGAGTGTTTCTAGATGTGCTCTGGATAATGTGGTCATAGGCAAATGACCATATGGAAGCTCGTTGTTGCACAGGCAAAAGCATCTTGTTTTCCATGTCCTTACCCATGACTCACACCCATACAGAAAGACAGTAACACAAGTTGTCTCAAATAGCTTGATTTTTGTTTCGATTGGCAGGGATAGGCTTCTCCAAAGGCGTTCCAGTTTCCAGAAATCTGCCCAGGCTAGTGCTTTTCTTCTTTTTAGGTCTCCAGCACTAGAGCCCATCTTGAAACCAAGTACTTGAAGTCTGTGACATGGTTGATGGTACTACCATAGACTTCAAGTGCTGGTTGGGCGTTACAGTTTACAGTCATATATTCTGTCTTAGGTGCGCTGATGACAAGGCCTAGATCTGCTGCAGTTGCAGTCCTAGTAAGCTGCGACTGGGCCCGGGCTGTGGAAGATTCCAACAGGGCAATATCATCAGCAAAATCCAGGTCATTTAGCATGATAGCAGGATACTTGCTTGACCGACGTGGGTAGGTAACAATTCCAGCGTCAATTCCAGAAGTTGATTTCTTCAGAAAGTACTCTACCAGGATAATGAACAGGAATGGTGCTAACGCATCACCCTGAAGCACTCCAGTTGTTACTTGGAAAGGCTCTGAGATACTCCCATCTACCATAATGGCACTATTGGAGTCCTTGTAGAGCACCTGGATGGCATTTACCATAACCTTTGGTATTCCATATGCCGCAGCACTGAAAACATGACGGACCTGTTGCTGGAGTCGAAGGCTTTTTTGAAGTCGACAAAAGTGACTGTCAAGAAAAGTTGGTACTCCTTGAAGCCTTCCATGATCCTCCTCAAAATGTGTATTTGCTGAGTCATGTTAAACATCAAGCGTGTGGATCGGATCCCAAATGAAACTATCTACAATCTGACCAACACAACTCCACTGGTTGCCAGAGTCAAGATTCATCAACTCAAATTGCTCGGCCATATACTGCGTCTTGAAGACGACGAGCCTTTGAAAGATGCCCTTTATATTCCACCACATGGGGAGAGAAAACCGGATCGGCCGCGCACACTATGCTTACAGTATGTCCAGCACCTCCTGGGAGATACTGAAGGGATGCTGCAGCCAAACAATATTGTTTCACTTGCTCAAGATCGCAATAGTTGGAGAAACATTGTAGTCGCCTGCTTCGCAGCCGACTGACGATGATGATGGAAGCTCGAAGACTTTTCAGCTTACAAGTACAGTCTTTCTAAAAAATTGGGTGCTACAAAATTTATTTAACAAATCCAAAAACAAACTGTTGAAAATATAAAACTTTTACGATTAAACAAACATTGTCTCACCGAGGAGTAAAAATTTGCGTCACCGAGTGCTAAAAAAGATTGTTACGACCCCAACTACCCAGCCCCCTGATATATATATATAATGGTAATAATAATCTTGTGAACAAAGAGGTACTGATGTCCATCTTTATCTCAAAATCAGATCTATCGACACGACATATTCCTGGGTTTCTAGAAAAGTGAGACACAATTAGTATAAAATGTCGTCTCAAAGACCAGTTGCTTGGCAGCTAACATCCCATAATTTCTTTGCCAATCCGTCGTCACGAGCCAATTTGGACTCCTTAGTGACACGACAATTGTCAAAATAACACCCTGAAAGGTGCGTTATAGACTCCTCAAGAGCGCAGTAAATAGTCGTTTGTGCTCCGGCTCTCTCATCACTTGACATAAGCCTGCAAAATAAAAAGAGCAAAATAAGGGATATTTGTCAGTTTATATTGTTTCTTTAATTGTTTTGGCCCTCTTTTATACGCGGTTTCTTGGACCCATTCTTTACTTAAAGGAGTATTTCGTGATCCTAGCATCCTCTTTTTATGACATTTTCCAGTAGATATCCACGAAAAAGCTTATTTCCAAAATTTCAGTTGATTCCGATTTTGCGTTTGCGAGTTATGCATGATTATGTGTATTACACTGCTCCATAGACAATGTGTTGTAATTTCGTTCTGGTGCACCAGAACGAAATTCAAATTTAACGATATTTTTGCTAAACGAATTAATCTGCAAGAAATATTTGGTACATAAACATTATGTAGCCAGAGGTATCCAGTGGTGTAAAAATCTCAACTTTTTTGGGAAAAGTGGGGGATGAGGCTGTGGATCACGAAATGCCCCTTTAAGAGACTAAAACAAACGTTTGATATCACTTCCTTAAAGGACGGTGACCTGATAATATATTTGGAAAATGGAATTCTCTAAAATTGACGTACATGTATAACATAAAGTGTCATCCCATTCATTCAAAAAGAACACGTAAATGTTTCTTGTAAATGGGACTAATTCCTATGGAATTACTTACATTTATACATCGTGATAGTGATAATATAGTCTATAGTGTTTTTTATTAATGATGTTCATGTAATAAATTGATATCAAAGGTCCTATTTTTCTCATTAACATATTGAAATTAGGAGTTACAAATCGCCGGTGTATTTTCGAAGATATCACCAAAAAACTGTCGAATTAGTCTAAGACTAATTCAACAGTTGATGATTTCTTCGGAAATATACCGATTTGGAAGGTACTAATTTCAATATGTTAATGAGCAAAATATGAGCTTTCACCTGATACCAAAATCTGCATTTCGATGAGGTTAAGTGGGGATGAGGCTGTCAATCAGGTTACCCGCCTTTAAGTTTTGAACACAACTATTAATACACTTAACATGCTAAAGATGTTTAAAAAAACCTGGCCGTCTGCCAATCATTTTACTCATTCTGTTGCTTGAAACAAATACAAAAACATAGAAGGCCTGTTAATAACTCCATGAAATTTGCTGTTTTAATTCAAAATCAGACAGAAGTGTTTACCTATACCTACCAAAAGAAGCCTACGCTGAACCAATACTCTAGTAGGGACATCTGGGTAGCTTCCTTCATCGTCGCAACAATACTAGACATTATAGCACCTGGATGTAACGAATATGTAGTGACACCAGATCCTTCAAGTTGCCGCGCAAGTTCTTTGGTAAATAAGACGTTAGCCAGTTTACTTCTGTCGTATTCTCGTAAACCGGGATATATTCGACCTGCAATAATAGGGTGAAAATTCTGCTCTTGTCATTCCAAAGTATTGATTGGCTTATTCGTGTTATCCCAGCAAACACAAAACGTTTTAAATAAGTTATATTTTGGGTTTGGTTTAGGTAAAAACGTTTTAATAACATTAAAATGTCGGGTTATATAAAGGTCATGAAATCGTTTAAAACGTTTTGTATGAAAACGCACTACAACAATTTTTTTTAAATGTTTTCGAAATGTCATTGTAAACTATTTTTGCAAACATTTTTGCCAAATATTTTGTCAACACTTAAATAACATTATCTTAAAATATTTGCACCCAGCAAACACAGAAATGTTCTGAAAAAAATTTTTACAAAACGTTTTAATAACATTTAAATGTCGGGTTATATAAAGGTCGTAAAAACATTTTAAAAACGTTATTGAAAATATTTTGGGCAAACATTTTCTGCAAAATATTTTGTCAACACTTAAATAACATTATCTTAAAATATTTGCACCCAGCAAACACAGAAATGTTCTGAAAAAGTTTTTACAAAACGTTTTAATAACATTTAAATGTCGGGTTATATAAAGGTCGTGAAAACATTTTAAAAACGTTATTGTAAATATTTTGGGCAAACATTTTTTGCAAAATATTTTTTCAACCCCGAAATAACATTCTGTTTAGAATGATTTTTACCAAGTTTTCAAAAATGTTTTTGGAATGTTATTAAAACGTTTTTATACCCTTTATATAACCCGACATTTAAATGTTTTCTGTAAAACATTTGTGTTTGCTGTGCAGTAAATTACCAACAAATGTTATTTAATGTTATTAAAACGTTTTATACCATTAATGTACCCTTTATATAAACCGACATTTAAACGTTTTCTGACAACCTTTTACAACCTTTTGTCGAAAACATTTTGTGTTTGCTGGGATAGCATGCACAAAAATGCTATGGGTATTCCCAAAATTCGCTGCTGGTTTTGCTATGCAAACCATGCCATAAACATGGCATGTTCTTACCATGAACATGGCAAGACATTCCGATTCTTTTGATTTGTATATGACATGAACATGCCATAAACTCATCTATCAAGGATTCATGGACATGAAATTAGGGGGTGACTTTTGAACCCATGAAAAATATAATTGACGCCCTTGAAAAAAGAATTCATGGGCATGGAAGTAGAGAGAATTTGACATTAACCACGATTCGTGCCATGAATTACCCATGAATAAGGAATTTATGGACATGAGAGAATTTGTCATTGACCGCGATTCATGCCTATGAACATGTCAAGGTTCTGACCAAACGCATGACACAAACAAACATGCAAAGGCATGAATATTCATCTGTGAGCATGAACAACCCATCACAAATCCCCAAATTTACGAAAATTCATGCCCGTTGCAAGCGAAAATAGGGCATGTTCTTGACATGTTCTTTGCAAGATTTTGGAATGTTCTTGGGCATGGTTCATGCCTAAATTATTGCCTTATATATAACAATGCATAGTAATAAAGTGAAATTTAAAAAAGTCCTTGGGAAATAGATATTTAAAGCAATAATGTGTGATTTGCTCAAAGGACGCCCTCTGGTGTATTTTTTTTTCGAATTTCTAGTTTTTGCATGATTGTAATAGCCAATGGTGTACTTAAATAACTCGTTAAAAAACTCGTGAAAGTGCTTTGATTACAGTCGAAATTCTTCTAGAAAGCCGGGGTGATTTTGATACAATAACTTAGGAGCAAATCACATCACAGTAGGCCTATATAATATTTTGTTTTGGTTTTCACAATTGAGGGTAATTTAGCCGAAGATCAGGATATTTGATGAGCTAAAGCATATAAAATTTTCCCCTTTTTTGGCCCCAAAAATGCACAGGGCAATTGTTGCTTTATTTTATCTTCTAAGGCCGGATTTATCTTTTTCAGGCTCACTCGGGTCTCACTGCCGTAAACAATGAACCGGCACAAGGTAACTCAGTGACCAGTGTGGTCAGGGGTGACAATATTGGCCCAAGTGTGTTAATAAATAAAAACTGCAAAGTTTCATCTTGTGAGCTTTGCTCACTGAAGATGCCACTAAAATGGCTATTCGTTCATTGATGACATCCCGCCAGGTGGGAATAAGCAAGAAACTGCAGAACAAGCTTCAAAATGTCCAGCTCACATCAGCAAGATAATTTTTAAGAAACGCAAGTTTGACTCAATCACGTCAGAACTCAAAAATGGCTTTCGACCAAACAACGCATTAATGACAAAATTCTCGTACTCAATGTGTTTCTTTTGGTGACCGAGCTTTTGCTGCCTATGCTCCATAATAAACTACCAGGTCAATTAAAAAACTGGAATTTTGAACAGTTCAAGTAGCTCCTGAAGATCCACCTAATTCAGGATGCTTATCAACAGTACCTTTTGAGGTATGAGCGTCGTTGAACATTTTGAAATGCATTCGATCGACGTTAGGACATAAGTGTAACTGATTGTTTGATTGATTGATTGATTGATTGATTGATTGATTGATTGATTGATTGATTGATTGATGGTCATTTTTAAGTTGAAATCGAGTTCTACGAAGATGGCCCAGTGTCTCCCTCTATCCTTTTCGCCATTTATCATGTTTATGGTCCAGTGTCTTCCTCTCTCCCTTTCGTCATTTGTCTACAGATCTAAGGCTTTGCTCCCGCGGGTCCTGTGGATCTGGTAAATGCAGGCTAAGATTCTTACCTTCTTCGTCGTTTGGCGTAAAAATTAGATCTCCTTGTTTCACCATGGTATGAGCAATGGATGAGACATTAATAATACGACTAGGTGCGCTTTCTTTGACTCGATCCAATAATAACATAGTAAGCAGAAAATGTCCAAAGTGATTCACAGCAAAACCATATTATAGCCTTCTTTTGTGCGGTGACCCTTGGCTGATTTGGCGATACCTATAAATAAAGTGAAACATTAACATTTTATTAGAACAATATCCGCAACTGGAGAATTCCTCCAAACGTTAGACAGTATCGGACGCCTATAGTATTCCACATTCCCTTACAATTTATTGCAAATCGTCGCTCGGATGACATACTGGCGTATTCAGCCATTTTTGACCAAATGACATAAGTTAAGTTTCATAATCTATATATTAATTAAGCTCTATATTTTGACAAGCTTTCAAGACACCTTAAATAATTAAATAATTGGGTATTATCACTAAATTAGGTTTGACGTATCTCACTCGATTGGAAATCTGTATACAACATTCACCATTATTTTTTGCGTGACATGGTGGAGTATCACTAACATACGCCACAGTGTCGTAAATATGTGACATACGGCACTATTTCGGTATAACGCGGCTGTATGGCTAATGGCTATCTCGTGTCGTATGTTTAATGATTAATTACAATCAATTGGTAAATAACAACAATGTATTTTATATATTAAATGTAACTTAACTTACATATCTATCATTTCATATCAATATTAGAAAAAGGGATATCTTAATTGAGGTAATGTATGACAAACGGGTAGAAGTTGCACAAACTTCAAATGCGATTATCTCAAAATGTTCGTGATATATCACTGTGTCATCCGAGCGCCGAAATGTATTGCAATATTGGCATTTCCAAACTTCACAATGTGAGTTCCTGTTTTACCACCGTGTACAATGTATATATAATGTTATTTTACCTGCATTATTGATAAAATAATCAATTCTCGATTCTTGCTTCAAAATAGTTTTGGCAAATTCGCGGACGGAATCCTGATCGGAGAGTTCGAGTGGAATATATACTACATTGCTGCTTCCAGAGCGTCTCTGGATTTCCTGAAAAAAATTATTACAAAAAACAATAGAAAACAGCGTAAAAAAATTCAAGAACAGTACAATAGTCGAAAAACTTTACTCCCGTGGTTGTAACAGTTCTCGACAGTAGTGTCATTTTTATGTTTAAAACAAGTTTGTGCCTTCAAAATTGAAAAAGTATTCAACCATTTATCACTTCATAGAACCAAAAGCGTAGACCCCGGTGGGTGGGCGGGTGGTGTAGATGTTAGCTATAAAACGGCAAATTTTCGCTGTAATACGGCGCGATTTGTTTGAGGAAAGTTATTCTGGGAGTGGAAATCGCACCATTAACGCTACTAACAGATTTGTAATACGCCGCCTGAAGTAATACAATTGAAAACATCACATAGTACATCTACCTGTGATGTAATGCCCTGTCAAACTTTCATGCGGTCTGCCACTGCGGCTAGCGGCATGACAGCCAATCAGCCAATGACAAGCCCTGATGGTGTCCGTTTGTCTGCAATGCGCGTGCTTCACGCCGCTCAGCGGCAAGTGGCATAACAGTATGAACCAGCATAAGTAAATGGTAATACAACTTGATTCTCACTACCTTGACTGCCTCTGTGGCCTTCTTTGGATTTCTGCAGCCAATAATAACTCGTGCTCCACGACGTGCAAAATCAATGGCAGTTTCTTTGCCAATTCCGGCATTGCCACCTAGAAACATAAAATTACATGAATACTTTATTCAAGCTAATACCAGAACGTACAACATGTACAAGAGAAACGCCAATTATAACACATCTGATTTTGCATGGAGATATAGAAAGCACGCTCACATACTCCCGGAGACATGCATATTATACTCAATACTTTTAACCTTCGCCCTACCATGCCTACGAGGGGGACAGCCCCTTAATCTTTTTATCTGCGGCATAATAAAGCACTTGTGTTTACACCAAATGGCTTAAACTAATCATAGATCCATCCTCTATTTTTCTCTATGTTAATTTTAAAGATAAAAGTCGTAACCCACCACCTTACCCAGGGGTATGTCCGCCCACTAGGTCGAATGAGATGAGGCAGTTTATTTCGCTCTTGTAAAATAAAGGGATATGGACTTAGAACTTGGTAGTTAGATTAAACCGTTCTTGAAGATGTTCACCAGGACTGTTCATGATCATGTTGATAAATTGTTATTATTAAATTCATGTAGTAGACAATTATCATGTCATCGACTGGAAGGAGGCTAGGATCATTGGCAAAGCGAGTAACAGATACGAGATGGATTAAGGAGGCGATCACCATTAAGAAGCGGGACAAACCATGAACGTCAGAGACGCAATACAACTGTTTTTGACGATCTGATAAAAACTAGGTCACACCTGGACGCAACGTTCCCGGAACCACCGCAAGGTGGCAGCACGCGACGAAAGCTTTGATGGAACACCTTAATTACTTTCATATGGAAAAACCAGGTAATGCTCTGAGATGCCCGAGATATCTATGATGTAGCCACAATTTTGACATTGTAGCGCATGGAATGCCTTAGAATGGTTTCAAAAGGGTTGGAAACGCTGATAAATATACGAAACAGCATAGATCTGGGCCAAAAAGTGCATTTAATCGACAGATCTAATAGACCCGTGACGTCTGCGTGACGTCACTGGTCTATTCATGTACAGGTAGCCGGGTATAGCCCCCTTCATCTGGCCAGACGCCACCAACGGCATCTATCTCTAGTTCCGAAAAACTCTGGGTCACGCGATGCTGAGCAGTTTGATCGATGAATAAGGTGCCGATGTGATGATGACGTAATTCTGTCAGCCAATCAGAACCCCACTTACGTTCTTACGCTAACAGCGCCAAATTGGCAGACCTCTAAAGAATCTTTAAATATAGGTTCAAATAGTAATTTCCTTTAGTAGAATATCGATTTTTAGCCGAAAATCAATTTTACCTGTACTTTTGTACATAGCCAGACTCCCAGTTCTGCGAGAGCGGCTCACATTATGACGTTATTATAGTAACATTCATTTTTTGTACTAGTTATATTGGTATCACAGAGGACACCCATAGCCGTAGGTATACATTATTGCTACCAAACAATACAGTTTTAGGATGATTATAGGATAATATTGAAAATTATACACGTTGCAATCACCCCCCCCTCCTTCCCTTCGTTGTTCATGTTCCAAAATTATGACTAACTGTAGGAGGACTTAACCTTACATCTTTCTCAAATACATGTAGGCGTAGGTCTATGTTTAGTAGTGTTGCTTATATATAGTAGTATTGCTTCCCGAATGGCCTTTTTAGCATTGATTATGATTCCCGGATGCCTTCTCTTTGAGCATTGATTATCATTATTCTTTAGAGCAAAGTAAGATGAAGATTTAGAACAGAATGGTAGAGGGGAAACAAGTTACAAAAGAAGTACATCTACTAGATTTCAAGGATAGCAAATAATTTGAAATAACTAAGCTAAGTGGCCTAAAGCTTAAGGGATGTGGCTATAGGAATAAAGACCAAACAAACAAATTCTTGTTTAAGCCGTTATATTGTAGTCTTTCAACCCTTTCACAACTTCAGCTGTGTAACTTACAAACAATCCCGCTAACAGGTGGTTCTTTTAATTTTAGAAAATACATTAAAAATCGACTTTTTGTACTGATCGTACTATAAATGACCACCAGCCTATAATGTTCTGATCACACTATAGACTGGGATTACATGTGACGTCATTGCCAGGCAATTTGTCTCTATTGTTCCTTGCCCGGAAATATGCCCACGCAGTCAGGGACCGTGCTTTTAAAACGCCCGCCAGATCACAATAGGGGCATTGAATTGTGTAGTGGTCATACGTATTCGCTGAAGTAAAACGGTAGCACTGTCCCTTATCGACTCATGAATAATGTGTGGAAACAGGTCAAGGACGGCATTCTGATAATTCTAATCCTTTCTTTTGAGGTCAATAGAATAAAGAAAGACCTTGAACACAGGTGCCTGGTTGTAGATAATATTTGATCATCAAAGCTGCTGTCATATAAGATATTTCGAGGAGGCAGCGCTTATTATTTCTTGTAAACACAATCTAATATGGTACTCACTACATGTAGAAGAGATATAGCTTCATGTTCAGTGTAATCAATTAAAATACTATGACTGGATATCAAAAAAATCGCGAGGCATTCCTTCTTGTTATGGACGACAAGTATTAATTTTTATATTATTATGACAAAATCCAGTCCCTTCTCAATTGATTAGGCTCCGGGAGTAGGCTTTCTTTTCGAAAAAGAAATCATAGGGCCTAGAGGCCTTGATATAGGCCTAACCTAAACCCACATTCGGTATGCAGAAACCTTCACAGTCCGGGCGACGCTTGCACTCGCATCGCATTAAACAGGCAAAGATCGCTAAACTGAGGTCTGCTTCAATTGCCAACCTTTATCGAGGGGCGAGTTTGAGGTTTTATAGTCATCTGTTACCTATACCATTTTCACCCCGACATGACAGTGACGTCAACGCATTGAAACGACTGTTTCGCTCGCGCATCTATACGGCGTCTTTAAGCGCGTGCATATGTACACCAGTCTATTTTGCATTTTCTCAAAACTAATAACACAGTGGTAACAAAAGTTACGTATATTATAGGGGCAAGGAATCCAATTACTACACTGGAATTTCAGTAATCCAAGACAAGCGGTTCGTTATTTATGATAAGAAATAAGGTACCGCTAGGATGTACCTCATTTCCTATCATATATACTGAACCGCTTGTCTTGAGTCACCGAAATTTCAGTCTGGTAATTGTATTCCTTGCCCCAATAATATACATACCTTTTGTTACCAGTGTGTTATTATTTTTTGAGAAAAATGCAAAAATAGTCACAAATTTACCACAGGGGTGTAGTACCCCCTTAAAGAAGCTTTTAAAAGCCATCACTTGAAAGAACAGATGATGAAGTGGGGTTAACTAACCAGTTGGGTGACCTAGGGGGAAACCAGACCCTAGTTGAAGACATCCATGTGCTCAAGGCGATATATGGTGAAACTCATGTTACCGTTTTACCATTTTCCTGGGAAACAGTGAATTCCAAAGCGTGGCTTTAAACTGCAATAGATTGCACATGCCTTCATCGCCTACCTGTAATAATAGCAGTTTTTCCGTGTAAAGTTGTAGTTATGTGGTCACAATATCGCCGATAAAATCCGCCATTAATATAGTACCTCATACCTAGAATAAAAAGGAGAAACAATGCACCTATGCATGCTAGTATAATCATGATAATGTACCCGACAGACATTTCAGTGGCCATGTTGGTGCTTTAGCTGCGTGTACACTATAGCTGACCGATGTCTCAACAAGTGCATGTATCCCTTATGATAACATGACTAATAATAGAAAACTAATATTACATAATTACGCTGTATTTGACCAACACAAATAATGCGTCGACCGTATCCAGTGTTCTAGTAGACTATGCCATAGTCGATTTTTGATAAATAAGAATAATGTTATTAATCATGAAGAACGCATAATTTTACTGATGTTTTATTACAATTAAAAATGGTCATAAAAAGTTTATAATCCTATAATTACAGTGTTGAGATGTTGATGCGTCTAATTCACTCCCCCTTCAGGGCTCGTGCATTAGACTCATCATCACCTCAGAACGCAGGCATGATTTTGTACAATTTCAATCCCAACAAGTGATACGCGTTTATTAACCTAATTATTAATTCAAAATATCGTATGAATTCATTATTTATAACAGTCTCCAGAATCCTAGATTATACTTGCAGCTTCGTTAAAATATATCTTAAGCAACACATTATATTTCGTTGTTACATTTGCCCAAATAATAAGTATAATTTACGTGCAAAAATTAGCAACATTACGGCTAATCCTAAAAACGGAAACCCTTCAAGGTTTTCTTAATAAAATTTTACAATAAGTTTTCAGAATTAAATTTGTTGTACATGATAATATTTTAGTAGTTTAGCTGCTAAGCTCCCGAATTTGGTACAAGTGTGGACATGAAGTACATTTTGAAGTTTATTTTAAGATGTGGAGCCATTTCAGATTTGACCCCTAGTAACCTCTAGAGGTCACGAAAGGTCACACATGGGGTAAAAATTTGAACATGCTCTAATCTTGTCGGCAGATACGCCAAATTATTGATCTGATCACATCTCAAAAATGTATAGTTTGTGCTATCCACGACCTATCGTTACAGTTTTATTCTACAAAATCTCATTTAGAGGTAAAAAGAGCACATTTTTCGTTGTACAGGGGTGAAAATTTCAACTTGTTCCAAGATTGGTGGTAACAGATAGTACAGAAACACGATAGTAAAGAAACAGGATAGTACTTACCATCTAAAACGTACTCTTTACTTGTTATTTGCAGTGGACGTCAACGGTTAACAGGGCCCTATGGCCAGCCAGTGGCATTTGACATTTTTAACCTCTATCTCAGTATGTTAACACAGTAGATATGCAAAACTATTAATTCTTTTTATGATTTGTATCAGCCAAATAGACAATTTTCCACCATTTTTGTCAAAATGAAAGAATGAGCAAGTTGAAATTTTCACAATACTTGCTATATTTTTTAATTGTTTTTGCCATACAGGGTCAAAGATATTTCAAGTTTGGCTTCATATTTGACTGAATAAGCATTAATATTTGAAAATTTTTATTGTTGGTGTCAATTTCGGCGGCCATTTTGGGGGCCATCACAGAAGTACACTGATGGCTGAGATGTTTTTGTTTACCTTTAACTTATCTTAGAAGTATATTAGGCCCTAACTGAAGCCAAAAAGGACATTTCCCATTCACCCGTGTGTGGTTAACTGACTACGTAATAATCACACACTCAGGGGTATAGGCCAATTACATTTTTCCTGTCCTTTTGAAAGCCGTATCTTGCTAAACAAATGTATTAAGGCAAAAATATCACAATTAATATTGAAAAATTAAAAACCGACACAGGTACCTGATGTAATTTCAACCCAAGCATTTCACTGTTTCGTAGTGAATGTGTGGATGACGGGGTGCTGCCATTCATAGTACAGTTCATTCATAAAAATATCAAACTCACTCGATAGTATCGACCATAAGGCATATTCTAGCCAAATTTTGGCTAATTTACCTATAGGTACCTTGCAATATTCATAAATAATGGTCATAATGCCCATATTTGACATTTGGCAAATACGCAAATATTATACACATAAATATATACGCTAGAAATTCTCACGGACGGAAAACAGCTAACTCCTCCTTTGATGTTTACTGATGTATGGCGAGCGTGGCCTTCATACACATACATTTGGGAAAGCTATTTAGCATAACAAATGGTTAGTTCCCATTACACTGTGCAGCAAGGAAAGGGATTATTCGCATAGTAAATACACTATTAAATCACGGCATGATGTAAATTAGGTGATGATGTCATAGCTCATTAAAGTTTGTCACTCGGTGTATTGCAACTTGTTGTAATGCGATATATGATAACTTATAATTATTTTTTATTTGGCAGCCATTTTGGGCACCATTTTGAAAACATACTTACTCTTGGGACTTTTTTTTCTTTATATCAACTTGAATTTATGCTGGGCTCTTTAATTGAGCTAAAAAATAGTATTCATATGGCCATTTATAGTGATTACCTGCATTTCACGGCCATTTTGGGCGCCATTTAAAAAATACATTGACTCTAGGGACTTTTTTCTTCTTTATATCAACCTGTGTTTATGCCGGGCTCTTTAATTAAGCTAAAAAGGTTAATTTGGTTCAGAAATAGTATTCATGGTCATTTATAGTAATTACCTGCATTTGGCGGCCATTTTGGACGCCATCTTGGAAAACACCCCTCGGGGCCAGTTTATATTTTTGGGAACATCCTGATTATGATTTGGGGTCATCTCAGGAAACTAAAAATGTTGGTTTGGTTGATTCCTATGGGAATTAACCACACTAATTTGGTTGCCAGCTTTTACGCGAACTTTGCCGCTGAATCGAAACTAACATATCAGATGTACCAGATTTGGCATTTGGCCATTGCTGGAGAGCCTAATGACATATGTGTCATAGGCAATGACTATGGTAGCAAAAAATCGGTTGCAGGGGGGTCCCTGTATGGTGTCAGTGCTTATACATGGGTCAAATTTCAAAACTGCTCGAAATATAAACCCCACCAAAGTATATCTATAAGGATTCTGAAAAAATACAGTTGGACCTATCGGTGAGTTATTGAGTTAATAGCAAAAATGTCAAAGGTCAAATTCACATCCACATGTGTAAACATCGTTAAAGTGCGCTGATTTAACATGTTAAAATTGTCCCTCTTGCAAAACATTTAAATATTAGGGACGCTCAATATGACTTCATGTAGGGCTGCATTTTTTCTCTGCCGAAGCCGGTGAAATGATCTTTTGATCTTGACATAATAGCCATCAAAACATCCTAGATGGTGCAAACTATTCTTTGTTTGAAATGGTTTTGCGAGAGTAGCATGTTGAGATATCTTCTGTTTTGATAATGTTGCCCACTGTGGTGACCTTTGACCTTTTTGTTAATAACTTATGAACCATGCGTCCCAGATATGTTTAACTATTATTTTCTCTGAATCCTTATAACCTTATTGTTTGGATGTGTTTAATACAAGATTTGAAATTGGCCCGTATAACCTTTGATATCATGTTGGGACCCCTTGCCGCTGATTGATTTTTGGCCACCCAGAAGTTATTGCCTACAATCATAAATCAATGTGGTCAAATTGACCCCGTAAGTAGTCAACTATGTACCTTACCCCTAAATTGTGGTCAAATTTTGAACCTTTAAAATTTGACCACAATTTAGGTGTAAGGTGCGTAGTTGACTACTTACGGGGTAAATTTGACCACGCTGGTTTAAGAGTGTATAAGCCACTGAAAATTATAGGTTAACCTTGGTGAGGTAAAAAAAATGCTGTGCACCCTAGCAAACAGCTATTATTGCACAATGGAAAGGAAACGTTTACGGATGGTGAGGAAAGAATTGCAACAAAATAAACACAACAGTTACTGAGCACAAAACATATATTTGACTTATCTCTTTAATTACATGTACACTGTGATTGTTATACATAATGTCATACCTGACACAGAGCAGATTGTCCTTACATTTATGTATACACATACACGTCATGACGAACAGTGTTCGATACCGGAAAATATTTAGAAAGGATAACGGTTCAGATCTCCACTCACTGACATGTCCGTAACCAGTGAGGTGTACGAAACTGCTCGAGTGCGACGCATCCTCAATCGACAAAGAGGTCAAATTTTCAGGGTAAAAACTGTCCACGAAGGGGTCCAAATTTTGGAAATTCCGCACCCCGCAAAAAGATCCTGGTTTCGAATCTGCTCACAGATAAAGGCCAGACAAAAGTGACGCCCCATCACAGAGCATCGCAGCCAAAGCACAAACCGTCCGTCATATAAATGACTCAATATCATAACGGTGTACATGAATCAAATATTGCAATTTATATTTTAAAATCGTCATGACAATAATGGTCACCAATATGATAATTCAGATATTTATGTATAATAAACTATGTGGTATAATCCCTAAAACACAATATCAGTATCTTTACCAATTCGATATTGCAAGTGGAATTTTTTTAGTATAGAGGATATTGACAGTGGTGGCATTACAGGGGTGGGGGCAAAATATTTTTCTCTCACATATACTCCTCACACACACCCTACCCCACCCCCACACAAACACCCCCCCCCCCCCACTTTTAAGGTATATAGAACCCAAAAAACTTTCCACTTTATGCAGCAATTTTGTGCAAATGTGTTGATTTGGCCCCTCCTGAAATTCACTTTGCCCACCCCTGCCCCTGGTGCCGCCACTGGATATTGACCTCTCGCATGAAAATAAAATGTCCTAACCTATGGAAGACACACACCATAATAATGGTGTCTTCCCATATTATACTAAAACAGAGAGCTTCAGAAAAGTAAAAAAAAATATCATGTCATATCAAACGACACAATTCAGTCGTTGTCTTACATGCAATTACTCTTAAAAGGGTATTATTAAAGGTGGGTGACCCGATTGACAGCCTCATCCCCCACTTAAGCCCCTCAAAATGCAGATTTTGGTATCGGGTGAAAGCTCATAATTTTTCCTAAGAAATCATCAAAAAAATATCGAATTAGTCTCGATGGTTTACCACGTTTGAGACTAATTTGACCGGGTTTTGCTGATCCTGCTGCATCATTACTTCTACGGCGAATACAATGATACAATACAGTAATATACGACATTTCCAAAACACTCAAAGACTGTTATATCGCACAAAATTATTGTGCCAATATTATCATAAACATAATCAACTTAATTACTTATGCATCTGAGACAATAATCACATATTATAATACATCCTAATACAAGCATTAAAGTTTAAAGTCGTATTTGTCTCTTTAAAGAGGGGTGATGCAAGCTATTCAGCACATCATTCTGAATTTACATCTAACACTGAAAGTAATGCACTGTCTATCAATATTTACAATAGCATACTTTAAGGTTTTAAGATAAAACTTATAAATAGAAACACCTATTAACCATTTTCAAACAAATTGCCTCGCCTCTGCCTCGTAACTTTCTTTCAAAGCTTCTCAAATTAAGCTATGGTGAAATAGGTTTCAAATCACTGGGTCTTATTATAGCTAGCTAAAATAATAGTTTCTCGATCATGGGAGTATGAATGTTCTGCGTGCACTGCGTAATGTCGCAAGTTTAGTGGAATGACACATAGCGCGATCGATTGTGCACGCACAGGAAATGCAGCGCTACCCAAAGCGTGTGTGGTAGGCGTTGTACGCTTGACGCAATTGTCATTGCGTGTCAATTGAGCTCTCATTATCAAGAAACTATTATTTTAGCTATAGTTATAAAATACACTATGGGGTGACGTCAATCGGGTCACCCATATGATACATACAATAAAGCACAATACAATGATACAATAGAGTAAAATGAGACTTTTCCAAAACAAGTATAGCACATAAAAATATTGTTCCAATATTATAGTAAACATAATCAACTTATTTACTTATAACAGGCAATAATCACAGATTGTGAGTTTAAACTTATCTTCGTCTCTTTAAAGAGAGATGAGGCAAGTAATTCAGAACGTCATTCTGAAATTGTATATAACATTGACAAGTAATGCACCGTCCATTAATATATACAATGGCATACTTGAAGGTTTCAAAATAAAACTTTATAATAGAAACACAATATTAACGATGCTCGAACAAATTGCCTTGCCTCTACCTCTGCCTCTTTCAAATCTTCTCAAATGAACCTATGGTGAAATAGGTTTCAAATCACTGGGTCTCATTGGTAATATAATACACTATGTGGTGAGTCAATCGGGTCACCCACCTTTAATATGATACATACAATAAATAAAGTACAATACAATGATACAATACAGTCAAATACGATACTTCCAAAAACACTTGAGGAACATGGTGCACAAATTATTGTTCCAATATTATTATAAACATTAAATCAGCTTAATTAATCAACTTAAATAATCAACTCAACAGGTATCTGAGGCAATAATCACAGATTATGAGTTTAAAATCATCTTCGTCTCTTTAAAGAGGGACGAGGCAAGCAATTCAGCACGCCATTCTGAAATTGTATCTAACACTGATAATATTTGCAATGGCATATATTCAAACAAATTGCCTTCTTTTACAGCTTCTCATTATTAACCTAAAATATGTTTCAAATCAATGTGGTGAAGTCAATCGGGTCACCCACCTTTAATATGATACATACAATAAATAAAGTACAATACAATGATACAATACAGTCAAATAAGTCATTTCCAAAACAAGTATAGCACATAAAATTATTGTTCCAATATTATAGTAAACATAATCAACTTAATTACTTATAACAGGCAATAATCACAGCTTAAACTTATCTTCATCTCTTATAAGAGAGATGAGGCAAGTAATGCAGAACGCAGTTCTGAAATTGTATCTAACATTGATAAGTAATGCACTGTCCATTAATATTTACAATAACATACTTCAATGTTTCAAAATAAAACTTGGTAATAGAAACACCTATTAACCACATTCAAACAAATTGCCTTGACTCTACCTCGTAACTTTCTTTCAAAGATTCTTAAATTAACATATGGTGAAAATGGGGTTCAATCACTGTATCTCATTAGTATTAAAATACACTTTGGGGTGACGTCAATCGGGTCGCCCATCTTTAATATGATACATGCAATAAAGTACAATACAATGATACAATAGAGTAAAATGTGACAATTACCAAATTAATACTTGAAGAATATATTTCCAAAACAATTATAGCGCAAAAATTTATTTTTCCAATTATCATAATCAACAAAATTACTTATAACAGGTATCTGAGGCAATAATCACATATTGTGAGTTTCAAATCATCTTCGTCTCTTTAAAGAGGGATAAAGCAAGCAATTAAATCAAGTAAATCAGCAGCCATTCTGAAATTGCATCTAACACAGATAAGTAATGCAGCGTCCATTATTGTTTTTAATGGCATGATTTAAGGTTTGAAAATAAAAGTTAATGAAAGAAACACATAATAACCATATTCAAACAAATTGCCTCGCCTCTGCCTCGTAATATTCATTCTTTAGGAGGCTAATAGGTTTCAAATCACTGGGTCTCATTAGTACTATGTGGTGAAGTCAATCGGGTCACCCACCTTTATAATGATACATACAATAAATAATGTACAATACAATGATACAATATAGTCCAATACTATACTTCCAAAACACTTGAGGAATTACATAGCGCAAAAATTATTGTTCCAATATCATTAGAAACATAACCAACTTTTAAGATCTAACACTGATAAGTAATGCAGCGTCCATTATTATTTTTAATGGCATAATTTAAAGTTTCAAAATAAAACTTGATAATTTAAAACCCTATTCAAACGAATTGCCTTGTCTCTGCCTCATAACTTTCTGTCAAAGATTCTTAAATTAACCAATGGTGTATAAATAGGTTTCAAAACACTTGGTCTCATTAGTTATAAATTATATTATAGGTGACGTCAATCGGGTCACCCACATTTGATATGATATATACAATAAATAAAGTATAATACAATGATACAATATAGAAAAAAAAATGTGACATTTACAAAATACTTGAGGAATATATAGCGCATAACATTATCAACTTAAATTACTCATTACGGGCATTCATCTGAGACAAAACACAGATTATATTCGTAAGCAAGTTTAGAGTTTTCTTCTCTTCTAAGAGGGATGAGGCAAGAAATTCAGCACGCCATTCGGAAAATTTATCCAACACTGATTTAGTAATGTATCATCTATTATTTGCAATGACATACTTTCAACGGTTTAAGACTTGAGCTTTTTTCTTGCCTCTGCCTCGTAAATCTATTTCAAACCTTTAAAAAATGCCTTGTCTCTGCCTCGTAAATATCTTTCAAAAGCTTCTCAAATTAGCCTATTATATTAAGGTCAGTGAAAATGGGTTTCAATTACTGGCTCTCAACAGTAATAAAAATATACTATTGAAACCCAAAAAAGGTATATACATTTGATTCTGTAACTCATACATTTGATTGGCCAATTACTATTGATTAATTAATTTTGCTCCTTTAAGCGTCAGCTGCAAAAAGACTATTGCACCACGCGCGAGTGTCATAGTCAATTTTCCATTGCACTGACGCGGAGCATACGTGGCAACGCTAACAAACGCGAGCGTATAGCACGAGCTGACCACCTCGACTCGCCACTAGAGGTTATCCACTCAAGTGTGACCTCAAACAAAAGGCACTGGTTCTCGTAGTATTCCTCATTCAAACCAATTCAATACACGACCGATTTATATACGAGTTCTATAGAAATATATTAAATATTTAATGTTTTATTCGTTCAATGGAAAGAATATTTTCATTCGGTGACAAATGAACGGATGAATGGAACAGTCCGTATTTCACATCATGAAAATATACTTACCATTACTCATAGAACACTGAGATCTTGAAATGAATATATGTGATGCGATCAAGCAAAATCAGTCGGAACTCGGAGATATTGATTTTGAGATATAGCCAAAGAAAGGAAATATTTGCTTTTGTTTCCTATTGTTTTGGAACCTCTTTAATTGCTCATATCTTTGGAACTGGTTGTTCAATTTCAATGGAGTTTTCTGCAAAATACAGCTTTGTAAATGCTTCTTACTATCCTATAAGAAACTGAAAATTCTATATTTCCGAGTTCCGACTGATTTTGCTTGATCGCATCACATATGTTTACTTCATGGTTTAGAGTAACCCTATATCCTTTTCAAGGTCTCGTAGTGCTCAGCACAGACAGAACATTAAGCAAGCAAAATCATATTATTCCTCCCCAGATCTTTTGAACTTTGACCCACGGTCAGTCAAATGGTGTACCGAACGGGGAGAAGGCAAGTTTCCCCCTGACTCGAAATATCGGAACAGTTAGGATATGCTCCTTCTTTTTGGCCTGTTTCATTCCAAATTAAGCCATTTTAGCAATAAAATACATGGTGTATCAATTTTCAGCAGGACGAAAATTAAGAAATGTGTTGTTCTGTACCAAATATGAAGGGAAAAAAAGCACCAAGATGTAGAACTTTTTTTTTCATGGCCGTTCTTAGCAGCAAATGTTGGACGACATAAGAGAGCAAACTATTCTTTTTTAATTGTTTTAACAAGGTTAAATATGTTTTTGTTTTGTTTTGTTTTTAAATAAAATTACTTACAATATAAATCCCTTTAATGACCCCATAAATCATAAAGAAGGGGTCAACACCGCCATTGTGGATTTGCCAAAAAAGTTCCCAGATATCGGTCAGACCATAAATAGTGAAATACGCATGCGCAGATTGCATGGTTCGTATATTGATTGACAGGTAAGCCATTCTCAAAGGGATATAAACATCATAAACATTAAAGATTTACCGTCGGTACCTATACTACGTGAATTAGACTATTTTATTTCCCAAACTTCACTTATCCCCAGTGATTTTTGCACCGATTATAGCGGAAAGGATACTCTCCACATAAACAGTAAATTGAATTTGTCTCTATATTTTGAAAAGAATTTTTTCAAATGAAAAGTTTTTTTGTGACATACATCATCAGCAGACTCATATAGCATCAATAGACAAAGACACTTATTTCAAACATGTAGTTGAATTCATGCTTGAATGAAAAACTTCACTGATTCAAAAGTTGCAGAAAGTTAGTATGAAGTACTCAATTATAATGCACGTTTTCCTGATACCGGGTGCTCGATTATAATCCAAGTGTACTTGATAATAATGATTGCCCGATTATAATGCAAGTTTTCCTGATACCGGGCGCCTGATTATAATGCAAGTGTCAGATTGCTATTGCCCTATTCTGGTCAGACAGACGGGGCATGATATCAAATTCTGCTTGACCATCCTCCTGTAAAAGGATACTCATTTTTGCGACTTTTGAAATCAGCAATCTCTCCATTAATGTGTGATCAGGACACCTTTGGGATTAGAACCACTGGGTATGAATAGGCTATGAGTCTATGGTAGATGATACATGTCAAAATATTTTCAATCGAAGAAATGCTTTTTGAAACCAAATAAAACCAAATCCAAAGCCTCTTTATATCAAATTCGTGGCTGATACAGACTAGATTTTACAATTTTTTCCAAAACGTTTTGATCACATTTTGAATAGAACACTATGAGTAACGAAACGTCTGGGTTAGCGATAGTATGGCATGGCTGGTAGATGATGACATTTTGAAACGTTTCATATTTCGGAGTTGTAAATATCGAGCGTATTAAAATTAGGAGCACGCACTGGAGGTGTGGAAGGAGGACATATTTCAAAGTAACAAAATGACAACCATTTTCAAAGACGTGTTTCATCATGTGTTGTCGCTGCCCCACGTCGGGAGCTGCAACACATGGTCATGGCCATCTTTTGTTTTAACTTTTTTTGGCGATTAAAATAATAATTAGACACTATTTGACCTATTGCATACAAAAATGGATTAGCAGTAGAATTGATTGGTAAAGCAAAGGCTATGATCCATGCAAAGGCAGTGGGCGAGACTGTTGTGTACTCAATTTGAACAAGAATGCCTAAGATAATGATAGGCATCCAACATAAGAAGTCTGTAAGAACAAGGAGTCCCATTTTGAATGCTGCTCGTACTTCCAATATCCATCTGGATTTACTCATTCCCATATGTGGAACTATACATGAACATGAAATAATACAAAATATTGCAATATAACAAAACGCCAATGTGATGCAACAAAGAAAATTAACACCTAGAAATAAACCAATGGAATAGTAGGGGGGAAATGGTTGACCCAGTTATGTTTATAGATGAAAAGGTTATATTTGGATTCAATCGCTCACTATCCTTGAAAGGAATTGTAAATTGTTCATACACTCTGTCAAACAAAATATTCCTCGCCAATGGCAGTCCAATGCACACCTCTGAATACACAAAATCCTGGTCACCAACAAATAAAGGTACAATACTCAGTGTAAATGCAACAATCCAAGTAACTATCACCGCGATCACTCTTGACTTTCGAGTTGACAACAAATTCCGGGAATCATGTACCATAACAACCGGTCTCGTTTCATCTATCACTGGATAACGCAACGTCCAAGAACCAAGAAAGATATTCTTGAATACCCAGAACCTGTCAAGACTTATCAGTGTCAGGAAGAATAGAGATGCCTCACTTGACAAAATAGACAAGACAGCGGCAAATCTACACAAAGAGCTTGTTCTCCATTTTGTAGCATACAGTGGAAAATATACGCCATAAATGCTGTCCTTTACTGAAAGAATTAACAAGTAGAAACCCATGAGTAAGTCAGCTGTTGCCAGGTTTACAATCAATAGCTTTTGTTTTATTTCATCTCTGCGGAGTTTCCTGAATTGAATAAATCCCCAAATGATAACCACTGAATTTGTCAATAGAGTTAATAGACCAATTATCCACGCTGTTGACTTGACAGCGTGTTCCAATAGAAGCTGTTCACACGATAAATACGGAGAAATAGCTTCCTCTGAGATACATTTAGGCCTATGACTTTGATTCAGGAAGCATTGGCATACAGACGCTGAATTTACTGTAATGACCGTGTGAGATCCCAATCCACTAAAGGATTCTTTTGTTATTTTAACTAGAGGAATCCCCCTCAAATTTAGGAACTGCAAGTTGTAGAGACCATTGAAAGCGTTAGCTTTAATATCTGAAATGTCGTTTAGAGAGCATGAAATCTGAAGCACGCCACTTAATTGTTGAAACATGAAAGCACTTAGCTGTGTAAGTTTGTTACCGTCTAACGTAAGCATTTCTAATTTATGCAATCCCTGGAAAACTCCTGATTCAAGGTGTTGTAACAAATTATAATGAAGCCACAAAACTGTCAGGTTACCATTATTACCAAAGACACCTTGTGGCAGCGATTTCAACCTGTTCTCATTTAGTTCCAGTCTCCCCAGTCCGACCAACCCTGCAAAATCATCTGGAGTAACAGTTGATATATAGTTCTTAGAAATTTCAAGTAGATACAAATGAGACAGATGATTGAAGGTTGCTGATTTTGAGATACCAGGTGTCAATATTTGGAGTTCATTCAAATGCAGACTTAATATAGACAGTTTATGTAACCCTTGGTATAGGTTGACATCGAGCACAGTCAACTTATTTTCATACAAGTACAGTTCAGTCAGATTGCCTAGCCCCTGAAATATAACAGGTTCCAATAGTTGGAGTTCATTTGTGTACAGTCCCAATATAGATAATTCATGTAACCCTTCGAATAGGTTGACATCGAGCACTGTCAACTGATTTTCATCCAGGTACAGTTCAGTCAGTTTGCCTAGCCCATTAAATATACCAGGTTCCAATACTTGGAGTTCATTTTTGCTCAGTAGCAATATGGATAATTTATGTAACCCTTGGAATAGGTTGACATCGAGAACAGTCAACTGATTATCATTCAGGCCCAGTTCAGTCAAATTGCCTAGCCCGTGAAATATACCAGGTTCCAATAGTTGGAGTTCATTTGTTTTCAGTCCCAATATAGATAATTTATGTAACCCTTGGAATATGTTGACATCGAGCACTGTCAACTGATCTTCATACAGGCCCAGTTCAGCCAGATTGCCTAGCCCATTAAATATACCAGGTTCCAACAGTTGGAGTTCATTTGTATACAGTCCCAATTTAGATAATTTATGTAACCCTTCGAATATGTTGACATCGAGTACAGTCAACTGATTTTCAGACAGGCCCAGTTCAGCCAGATTGCCTAGCCCATTAAATATACCAGGTTCCAACAGTTGGAGATCATTTGTTAGCAATAACAATTTAGATAATTGATGTAGCCCTTGGAATAGGTTGACATCGAGCACTGTCAATTGATTTTCAGACAGGTACAGCTCAGTCAGATTGCCTAGCCCATGAAATATACCAGGTTCCAATACTTGGAGTTCATTTTTGCTCAGTTGCAATATAGATAATTTATGTAACCCTTGGAATAGTTTGACATCGAGAAGAGTCAACTGATTTTCATACAGGCCCAGTTTAGTCAGGTTGCCTAGCCCATGAAATATACCAGGCTCCAATACTTGGATTTCATTTGGTTGCAGTACCAATTTAGATAATTTATGTAACCCTTGGAATAGCTTGACATCGAGCACTGTAAACTGATTTTCATACAGGTATAGCTCAGCCAGATTGTCTAGCCCATGAAATATACCTGGTTCCAATACTTGGAGTTCATTTGTGCTAAGTGCCAATATAGACAAATTATGTAACCCTTGGAATAGGTTGACATCGAGAAGAGTCAACTGATTTTCATACAGGCCCAGTTCAGTCAGATTGCCTAGCCCATGAAATATACCAGGCTCCAATACTTGGATTTCATTTGGTTGCAGTACCAATTTAGATAATTTATGTAACCCTTGGAATAGGTTGACATCGAGTACTGTAAACTGATTTTCATACAGCCACAGTTCAAGCAGATTGCCTAGCCCCTGAAATATACCTGGTTCCAATACTTGGAGTTCATTTGTGCTAAGTGCCAATAGAGACAAATTATGTAACCCTTGGAATAGGTTGACATCGAGAAGAGTCAACTGATTTTCATACAGGCCCAGTTCAGTCAGATTGCTAGCCCATGAAATATACCAGGCTCCAATACTTGGAGTTCATTTGTTTGCAGTAACAATTTAGATAATTTATGTAACCCTTGGAATAGGTTGACATCGAGTACTGTAAACTGATTTTCATACAGCCACAGTTCAAGCAGATTGCCTAGCCCCTGAAATATACCTGGTTCCAATACTTGGAGTTCATTTGTGCTAAGTGCCAATAGAGACAAATTATGTAACCCTTGGAATAGGTTGACATCGAGAAGAGTCAACTGATTTTCATACAGGGCCAGTTCAGTCAGATTGCCTAGCCCATGAAATATACCAGGCTCCAATACTTGGATTTCATTTGTTTGCAGTAACAATTTAGATAATTTATGTAACCCTTGGAATAGGTTGATATCGAGTACAGTCAACTGATTTTCATACAGGTACAGCTCAGTCAGATTGCCTAGCCCATGAAATAGACCAGGCTCCAATACTTGGAGCCGATTTGAATGCAGTGTTAATACAGACAATTTCTGCAAGCCTTGAAACACGTTGACATCAAGCACATTCAACCGATTCTCATGCAAGAATAGTATAATCAAATTAAATAGTGCGTCAAATATACCAGAGGGTACTATTTTGAGTTGCTGCTTATTGATCCATTGACCCTTCAAATTTGACAGACTATCAAGTGATTGTAATATCGTCAGTTGGTTTCGTTGTAACTGTAAGAATGACAGTTGGTTTAAAGTTTGAAACACATCCTGGTTAAGTACAGATATGCTATTTTCATCTGGTCTTAAGTAACTTAGATTTGGAAGACACCGGTGCACAGAAGTTTGCCGCATGCTAAATGCAATTGAACTAATCTGGTTTCCGTTTAAATTCAATACTTTCAACTTTCTCAATGAGCAAAACATTTGATATGTTACTCTTGACAATACATTTTCTTCCAAGTAAAGGTGTTGCAAAGAACTAAGACCTACAAAGGACCCACTTGACACATTTAGCAATCTGTTATTGGAAAGATCAAGCACCTGTAATCTCTCGAGACCTGAAAATGTGCCGTTTTCAATGGATGTCATTTTGTTACCTGGAAGAAGTAAATATCTGTATTGGGACATACATGTAAATGATCCAGGGGAGATGCTCAACATATCCCTTCCTGAACCATCTAGAACAGAAGGAAGGGCGATAATTCGTTTATTTGATTATAAACGAGGAAGAAACTCATACTATCATGAGAATATGTACATTTCCTATCAAAGATCTTAAAATAAATGTGGTTTGAGCAACCTATAGCATAAGGTATGTAGGGTAATTCAGAAATGTAGATATAATCTGTCTGTGGTAATATAGACATCGATTCATTTGAACCAAGATTTCGGATGTATCTATTTGAATACAATTCATCCAGGGCTTCATTATAACGTATAAGTTGCTCAAACCATAGGATATCATGTTGTACAGTAAATACATTGTCAAAGCTTTCCAAATAAAAACATTGGGTGAGGCTAGAGTTTGATAACGTTACATTACAAAGTGCAACTGGTACAATATCTGTTACATTGACATAAGATAACTTTACCCTGGTCGATGCCTTAATGATAATCTCCAGGTTACTGGTGAAAAAGACGCTACAGGGTTCAGGCTGTTGGGTGTAGGCAACAAGCTCCGTGTCCCAGCATTCATTCCGCTGACTCATCTTCACGTAAAGATAGTCATATGTTGACCAGTTCGATGCTTGAAGGACATGGAAGTGAATACCGTTTCCAGGTGGAGAGGTGACGGTGAGGTTGCAGGGTTGAGACGCGCTAGATAAGATCAGTGCCAGAGGGACGATGCCTATATCAAGATGAACCTCATCGTAGCAAGATATGGTAGAGTTCTGCGTTTCATTGTGTCCACTTCTGAAAGAAAGGTTTGAGAAAAAGTTAGTAAAGTAATGTATTCAGTTTGAAACTTGTCATCTTAATGCTTATTTCATTCAAAAGCGGATCGCCCAATTGGCAGCGGAACATAAACAGACTGATCATATAACATGTATAAGGGTCTGTAGAATAGTTATCTGCCTCCCCTGGACAAAAAGAGTGGAACAAGCAATTTGTGGCAGGGCAAAAGGGGAAGCAATATTTAGTAGGGCAAAAGTGGGAGCAAGCAATTTTTGGCAGGTAGAAAGGAGGGGGAAGAGATTTTTGTCACATATTTATGGAGTACCATTTAACATAGTCATTTCAACATAGTCCTTGGTACGTATACTTCATTGACGTATAAAATGACGCATGTTTCTCCTCTTTAGCACGGTGATTTTATGTGGGTGCCTGATTTGGGGGTCTGAAATAATAATTTTTGCCCGTAGCCAAATTAAACTTATTATTAGGGTTTAAATATTTTATTATTTTATTTTAGGGTTTGAATATAAATTTTACCCCGTTTGTTATGATCATAATCCAAAGATCCTGGGTTCGAATCCCGGTTTTGATTGGGAAAAGTGTATATAAAGTAAAATGACTGATCATCATAGGCTATATTGTACATTAGGTAATTTGTCAGTTTCCTTCACGCAACAACAGTTCAACAGTCCAAACAGTCCACACCTGGATTGGCTGGTGCAAAAGATGCAACAGAGTCTCAGAGGAATGGGTGAGGACCTCAAATTAAAACCCGCAAGGGTTTCTTCGGCAACTTAGGGGCTCTTTAAATAGCCGGTGAAATGACGTACAGAAATTACCACAGAAGATTGTCTTTCTTTATTATAAAATGTAAATAAATTTGATATATTTTTGTAATATATTAATATAGATTAATATAAATTTGATTAATATCGATTTAATTTGAAATTAGTAATTAATCAATTAGAGCAAAATTACTCGAAGGAGCAAAATAACCCCAATTCACCTCACTGTTACATCACTTCCGTTTCTTTCTCTTTTTCTTGTCGACTTATTTTCTTTCCCTTCCCTTTTCCTATTTTTTCCTTCCACATTAAACATAATAGTATCATTAAAACAAAACACTCAGCACCCACCCCACAGCCCTTCCACGCCACACTTAACTCTCTTCACGCGGGTGTCGACTGCAGACGACGTGTTTAAAAAAAATTTAAACATTTCAGAAATTTAAATTTTCATGATCATATTTGGAATCAGCATGAAAAATGCATTAAAATGAGTACAAACAAGCCTAGTATTTGGTGCAGTGGTTCTTTAGATAGCTCTTGATATTTTGAGAAAATATTTCAAAACTTCAACTTTTTCCGTTGAAGCTTCTTCTGCAATCGCCTTTTTGAGGACGCCACATCAAAGTTGAAACGTGTGATGACGCTGTATGTTCAACACACTGTACTTGGAAGAATAATTATAAGGTGTGTGGGGTGTGTTGGGGTGGGGTGGGGGTTGTGGAACTTGTGTATATTACTTAGACATAAACTTCCCCATATGTTAACAAAAACCACAGCGGACAACCCTTTTGTAAAGACCTGCAACCTACGACCTTGTTTTTGACAACCGTTGGCATATAACTTGTCCACAATCTAACCGAGGACCTCCATTGCCCGAAGCTAAGCACCAAACCGTGGACCCACTTGACTTCTTAAAAACAGATCGAGACCTGACCCTACATCCGCAAACGTAGCATGGCCTTATATGCATTTTTACCCCATTTGCGATAACCTAGTAAGGTAAAGACGACCATAGACGTTTTCGGTTGCGGGATGTCCTCTGTTTTCAGGGATATTTTTTTTGGGGGTGTCCTCGTTTGCAGGTCATTAATAACGCTTTAACTTTTAAGTCTTTGGACGTTTATTAAACCAAATCCCCATTGACGTGAGATTAGCCCATTGGAGAAAGCGAAAGTGATGACGCACCTTTTCAATTTTCAGCATTTTTTAAAGTTCCGAAATAGTAGGCTTATATGGTGGAAATACCTGTGATCTTACGAAAGTGCCATGGTAAAAATGTTTCAAAAATTTACATCGAACATCCAGCTGAGCGCATTGTGATGAAAGGAGGAGGGAAAATAGTACTGTTGATAGTTGGGTGGAGGTAGATATTTATATCGATCGCATCGATGGCGTGCCAAATTGACTTGCTCTCAAGAGTCATATAAAAGTGCATTGGTTTATAGGGTACTACGCACAGGCGTAAATCCACAAGCCTCAGCACACTTTACAGAAATTCGCTGACCACTGTAGCCCAAGACACAACATATACCATTTAGTAACACTCAGGGATTTACCGCTATGAAGCGCACACCCTATACATACAACAATAAACCATCGCAGCCTAGTCTGTGCTACAGACCATGTACCTATATTACCCATAGGGAGATAAATTACTGGGAACCACACTCTTCTCCGCTCGCTATTCGTGGGGCATCGCGGTTTGTGACCCGCGGCTTGTGTCCCTCTAAATCACGAGTAGTCTTTGACAAAGACTTTCGCAGCCAGGATCAGCTCCCTGAGTTTTCGTACGGTAACTGAGACAAACAAGCAGTTAGTTCCTTGCTCAGGGGAATTTTAAGTTATATTAGTTCAGATATTACGAGAACAAATGGAAACTCCACCGGGGTGCGAAATCGCATCGTCAAACACCAATACACCTGAGTCTAACGCCTTACTGAGTGAGCTAACTTGATTACAGTAGAGAAGCTATATAGCCAAAAGTACTCACCCAGAAAGTCCTAAAATAGTATCCGATGTGAAAGCTGGTGGAAGACAAAGCACAAGTAACAGACCCAACATCAGCGTAGACAGCGTGACGATATCTCCTTTCCTTGCCATATTTCTGTCTCTATTCGTCTTTTACTTCAAGTGTGACGTCCTGGAAGTAAAGACATTTTTAAAGAAAAATTTAACAGACTTTTCGTCGGTGCTTATTAATGGATACTGTTTTCCGTCAAAACTTAATTTCTACGAAACTCGCCTTGTACTCTATAGTTTGATCAGTACTGAATTAGCAGGCTTTGTTACATTACGGATTGAGTATCCTTAAAGTGAGTGATATTGCAAGTATATAATTAAAAACGATATGGCTACATGGCGTATCCAGTGGGGTGACCGGGGTGGCGAATTATTTTACTGTAGTTAAAATTTGAATTGGGAGCCCGTTTAAGCTACTGTATACGTGGTGTCCCGCCTATTATGGTTAGGGTTAGGGTTTGGGTTATGTCTTAGGGTTAGGGTTAGGGTTCATTATGATCGGAGATTATATACGTATTCACTAGTAATAGTATATCGTGTGTTTGCGCTTTATTCCGTAATCATTAAGTATGATAAACAGACGCATTTCTTGCAGAGCGCCTCGTAGCACTGTGGTATAGCGTCTGACTCTGAATCCATATGTTGTTGGTTCGAACCCATGGTAGAATTTTAAATCTAATATATTTAGTTTCGCTTTGTTAAGTAAGAAGAAATAATAATGGCACTATGGTGGAATCTAGCCTCATAATACATGTAACAGTATACATTATGTATTATAAGTTTCTCCTATTCAAATGTTAACTACGGAAAAAATATTGCGTCCCGTAGTGTATTTTGTGCTTCGTTCTACATAGTGCTATTATCATGATTATACGCATAAACTTAAACAAATAGGACACTGGTTCATTGTGCCTTTCAACTCAAGATTTGTAATCAGATGTGTGATATAGAAAACTATATAAAAACATCGGTCTACCCACCTATAAAGTAGTTTATGCATATTGTGGAAATATGATTTTGCATTTGGGAGATATTAATATTTTTAAAGGAAAGTTGTTTTAATATTGAAAGTGAGTGAGTCCACTGTTGTACTTTGTCATCATACTTTTTGTCTCCAAGTGTGCGAAAACGAATGTCATATGACACCGGCAAATAAATACAAAACGTTTTCGTAATACCACTGAACATGTTCAAATGGGTGGATACATGGGCAGAACAAGTTGAATTGTCGACTTATGTAAATGTTATAAAACGTTTAATAACATATGCAAAACATTTTTAAAACGTGCTACAAAACAGTGAAACATAATGTTATTTTTAAAAGTGCATACATAAAAAAATTCCAAACATTTTGGCGACATTTTAAATAACCATTCATATACTGTTTTAAAACGTTTCCTAACCTTTTAATACGTTTTAAATAAATTTTAAAATACTTCAAAAATTTAAATTTATGTGTTTGCTTACATTATTATCCGTACTTCAGGCGAAAACATGACGTACACTGAACAAGCTTTGCATGGTAGTATATAGTAGTAGTTTTCCTTTACAAACACGGACGCTTTCTGAACTAGAATGTGCTTTTCCCAGAATCTGAAATATTTGCAGAAACAAAGTAAAAAATTCAGGAAAATTAAAACGGGCATTTCATGATCCACAGCCTCACCTTCCCACTTTTCTTAAAAAATTGAGATTTTTATACCATCTGAAACCTCTGGTTTCTATGCACAAAACTTTTTGCAGATTCGTCAAATTTGTATTTAACGGGTCGGGTCATTTAAAAGCGATCTCCGAAAAATTATAACTCAGTGGCCTATGGAGCCTATAGATGTAATACACATACTACATAACTCGCAAACGCAAACGCAAAATCTGAATCAACTGAAATTTTGGGAATAAGGTTTTTTCGTGGATATGTACTGTTAATGTGCCATACAGAGAGGATATAAGAATAACAAATTATGGAAGCGAATAGGTATTCCAATCATTGAATTTAGTTTGTAAACATTAAATTAAAAGTGGTCTAAAAGGTGCCAATGATTTTATTACAAGTTGTACTGTTACAGATATCGTGTACTTACACACAATCAGTTGTAGGATACTTCACTTGAAAAAAGTTGACCGCACTTCAACTAAAACAGCAAAATCCACTCCAGTCCTGCAGTGTTGAATATAGACTTCAATTTAGAACTATTGAATAATGTAGCAAACGCACCAAAGGCACTCCATAAGTAAGTGCAATGGCTCTAAATGTTCGGATAAAGCCCTTGTTTGGCTTTCTAAGCTATTTTGACCAATTGCGAGGGATGCGATCATCGGGATACCTGGGGAAAGTTAGTAGGCGTGTTTTATTGGTGTCCTCATCCAATAGAATTATGTCGATTGCTATTGGTACATTTTGGCTTTAGTAACGAACACACTGATTGACAGTGAGATAACTGTGACTAATGGGCATGGCTTGAGTTATTTCCTTCCTGGTTTGAAGTTAGCTTCACAAGGAAAGAAAGAAGGAAGGAAGGGAGAAAAGAAGGAATGAAAGAAAGAAAGAAAGAAAGAAAGAAAGAAAGAAAGAAAGAAAGAAAAAGAAAGAAAGAAAGAAAGAAAGAAAGAAAGAAAGAAAGAAAGAAAGAAAGAAAGAAAGAAAGAAAGAAAGAAAGAAAGAAAGAAAAAAGAAAGAAAAAAAAAAGAAAGAAAAAAGAAAGAATAATTATAATTAAATAAGGTATTTTCGTTCTTATTTGGCTGACTGATTGTTTCTTTTTTTATATAGCTAATTGTGTGCAGTTAGACTGCTTTACCATTTGAACTGTTGAATATAATTTATATTGCTGGTTTCAATACAGAAAAGAATCTATATCTTTGACTAGGCTTGTGAAATGGTTTAATGATGATATTTTATATCTCAAAACACAATTAGCATATTTGTATTATAAAAACTGAATAATGTTATTTGCTAATAACACAGAATATTGGATTTTTAATCATACTTCTGTTCTCAATGGCCTATATCAAAGTGGTCGGAAGAAATGTGTATTCATACTATTTCGCAGATAGATACGTAACTTTGATATAAATTTATAACAGGACATATATAACAGGCCAATCCGCGATCACCCTGCATCTAAATCCACAGCAGAGCTGCTTCTTGAGACTACAACAGGTTTTGGGTTAAACCAGCATGTGTTGGAACCTACAAGAAAAGACAGTATCTTGGATCTCGTATTCACAAACAATTCAAGTCTTGTGAGAGATGTCAAAGTTGACCCAGGACTCAGTGATCACTACATGGTAATCACGACATAGATTTGAGAGCAAAATGGAAGAGACAACCAAGACGGAAGTACTTCGTCAGGCGGAAGGCAAATGATGATTTGATTAATGATGAGTTGAGTACCTTCAAAGACAAGTATTTTAGCATGGGAAATGTCTCTGTGCAAGAAAAGTGGGACAAACTTGAAAGTGAAATAAAGACAGTGATGAATAAGCATATTCCTCAAAAGACAGCTGCTAAACCAAATAGCTTGCCATGGTTTAAGAGGTCACACCACAGACTCAGACGCAGGAAGCAGAGGGCTTTTAACAAGGCGAAAAAGTCGCAAAGTAGTGATGACTGGAAAAAAAGTTTGTCTTGCCAGAAAGAACTTAAGAAATCTCTCAATGAATCCGAGCGTGAGTTTGTTGCAAACAACCTTACCACTGCAATGAAAGAGAACACCAAGCAGTTTTGGTCATACATGAAAAGACTGGGTAAAAGTGAAAGCGGTGTCGCAGATCTCAAAGTTAACAATAATATCATTAGCGATGGAAAGGAAAAAGCAGAGGCATTAAACTCACAATTTGCTAGCGTCTTTACAAAGGAAGACAAGGAAGCGATTCCTACACTTGGCAGTAGCAGTATTCAAGACATTCCGGATTTAATTATTCATGAAAAGGGGGTTTTAAAGCAACTCCAGGAACTGTCGCCGAATAAAGCAGCCGGACCTGATGAGATACCTCCATGGTTTCTCAAAAATGTTTGCTGGGAAACTTGCGCCGATATTTACAGACTTGTTCCAAGCTTCTGTTGATCAAGGGACTCTCCCCCCCCAGTAAACACCGATACGTCGGGCCTACGTTGGCAATGGGTTGGACATGGTGGGAACACGTCGGAGTCGCCCTTGCTTCTGCGGAACGGCGTCGGGCCTACGGCAATGTAACGACGTCTTCTTCAGATAGTTGGAAGGACGTCGGGCCAACAACAGTCAGCCGGTGTCTTTCATGCATAGTCGGAAAAAGTCGGACCTACGGTTGAGTAACGACGTCTTTTATGGGTAGTCGGTAAAACGTTGGTCCAACGACAGTGAACCGTATAGGCCTATATACGTCATAGGACGATCTTTATTTGCATAATTTAAATTGCGAAATTGGGTTAAAAGTTTCTTTGCCTGGAATGGGGTAGGCCTATTAATTAATTCATAGCCCCCCGGTAATGGCTCATCTTTATAGTTCTGTACATTACCTGGTCGAAAGTGCTATACTAATAATGTGTTGAACAATGTTAAAACTCACGTCATAATAATAATAACCTGTGTAAATGACTAACGCAAAACAAAAGATTTCCCCAAAATAAATAGGCACATGCCTAGGCCTACTAGCAATATTATAATCTCGATTTTAGAGTTGAAATGATGACCCAGTCATAGGCTAGCTATTATCATGACGATGTTTGTTTTGAAATGAGTAGGCAGCTCACGGGTGATGAGACTATACAAAACCGTTACAACATTTGAACTGATCTTAACCCCTGTTGCCCAGTGTTGGAAGTGAACTTTTGGCCTCCGTTGCCGTAAACATGTACAGCCAATGCTACGTAGAATTACTATACATCAGTGCGTGGCAGTTGAAATTCAAATGGCACAAAGAGACAAGCGCTATATCGTTAAGATTTTTTGGAAGTTATGGATAATATTATATCTTTTTGGCTGTACATTATACTGTTTATATGATTGCTGCTCGTATTCATTGAAGAGTGATGAGGAGATATATAAGTGTTGTCTAGTTGCCGAGCAGGCTTTGACAAGCACAATTGCGTAGAAGTAGAAGGATCTAGCTTAGGCCTATGCAGGTTCAAGTAAGTATTTTCTAAATATTTTTCTTCCAATTTGAATTTTTAACGTGTAAACCTATTAAACTACATCAAATTCACTCATGTTTAACCAGTTAGGGCCTAATGTATTGCTATATTAGATCTTGTTTTAAATCTCGAAACAGGTAGGCACAGACGTTTACTGATGTTTGTGAAAGAAAACGGTCAACAGAAACATGTTTAACCACGGGGTCATACATTTACTACATGATGTACTTTACTTTATCATGGTCGGTGTATGACTACGTCATGGTTTTATGTGTTTACAACTAGGATTCTCCTCACTACGATGCCTTCACAACTTCCGTTGCCGTACTTTACGAAGTCGGACCATCATGTCGTATACAATCAGCAGGACCGTTGGCAAAAAGTGTAAGTAAAACCAACGTACTTTTTATGTTGGTATACCATCGGCACTAGCGTAGGCAAAGAGTTGGCCCTAAAACAATCCAACGTACTTTTCTCGTCGGCATAAATAAGGTCCGTAGCCGGCAAAACATTGTCCCCTAAGTCGGAACGACGTCCTTTTCAAGTCGACATGAAAAAGTTGGTCCCACGTCGGGACAACCCTTTTTAAACATCGGACTAAAATCGGCATGACAGTAGGCAAAACAACGGCCCAGCGTTGGAACAACGTCTTTTACGTGTCGACGGCAGGATGCACCCCCGATGAGCACCCGACACGAATCCCGACGTCCGGTCGACTTTGCTAGCTCCTTATATCCGACGTCGGACCGACGTCCGTGTGTTATCTGGGCCATCAATGGAGGGAGGCAAACATTTGTGGTATCATTAAAAAGGGGGACAAAGCCGTGCCTGAAAATTATAGACCTGTTTCGTTAACAAGCGTCAGCTGCAAGATTCTTTAGCATATTATACATTCTCATTACATGTAATGGATCACTTGGAGCAGTATAATTTTTTGGTTGATTCACAACATGGCTTCAGATCTAAGCGCTCCACTGAAACTCAACTCATTTTAACTGTTGATGATATTGCAAGAGCTTTGGAACAAGGGGATTCAGTGCATATGGCAGTTCTAGACTTCTCCAAAGCCTTTGATAAGGTTCCTCATGAACGCCTACTGAATAAGCTTCATCATTATGGGATTAGAAACAACCTTCATCAATGGATCAGAAGTTTCTTAACAAATAGGATCCAGAGAGTTGCATGCGAGGGTAACTTTTCATCACCCAAATAGGTCCTTTCTGGAGTACCACAGGGGACGGTGTTGGGGCCGTTGTTGTTTTTAACCTATATAAACGACCTCCCGGACATGTTGAGCAACCAAGTAAGACTCTTCGCAGATGACTGACTGGTGTACTCTACAGTGTCAGATGAAAGGGACATGGACTCTCTACAAGCTGATCTAAAATCTCTTGAAGCATGGCAGGAGACGTGGAAGATGAGCTCTAACCCTTCCAAATGCACGGTCATGGAAATTACCTTGAAGAGAAACCCTCCACACAGAGACTATGTTTTCTGCGGGCAAGTTTTACAGCAGCCAAACTCAAATCCTTACTTAGGGGTGCAGCTGGATAACAAGCTGAACTGGGGAGAGCATGTTACAAACACAGTTAATAAAGCAAACCGGACATTGGGTTTCCTCAGGAGAAACTTGTGGTTTTGTCCAGGGGAAGTGAAGTCTACTGCATATCTAACGTTAGTGCGTCCAGTACGCTGCTTGTACATGGGACCCATACAGGGCAGGGCTCATAAAGAAGCTTGAAAGTGTGCAGAGAAAAGCTGCAAGATTTTGCACAGGGGATTACCAAAGAGAAAGTAGTGTCACTCAAATGCTGGAAGATCTCGGATGGGACACTCTAGCTGTCAGAAGGGAGAGAAATCGTTTAGCTATGTTTTACAAGATCCAAAATGAGTTGGTAGGAATCAACAAAGAAGCCTATATTCAAACCTCTTCTGCTGCGGGTTTGAGAAGAAACCACCACGTTGAAATTCCATTCATCAAGAAGGACGTATATAAAAACTCATTTTTCCCGAGAACTGAAAGGGCATGGAATTCCCTCACTCAAACCACTATATCAGCCCCATCTTTAGATATTTTCAAGAAAAACCTCTAGCTTGCCGGTCACCAAATAGTTAGCGATTTGCGGTTTTCGCCCTGCTGACTACAACTTCAGAAGGTTCAGAAGGTTAAATGTTATTAAATTTTTTTTACCTAAACCGTTTTTAAAACGTTTTTGTGTTTGCTGGGCAGTTTACCATGAAAGTGAACAAGAAAGCCTAAGCAGTATTTTACTGTACACACTAGCAAAATTAACCAAATTCATCCTAAGATATTTTGATATTTGAAGATATATCTTCTGTATCGGCTGTATCAACTTCCTTGTACCGAGCGGATGATTTGCTGAGTTGCAAAACCATATAGGGACGCGGGGGGGGTCTTCAAGCATGTTCGTATGGGGATGTGCCACTAAGACTTTCGGATGCTGACTTTCTCTACACCTTATACTTTGTGGTGTTTTTGCCACCCATCAGTATACACATTTTTCACAAAATCATCCAAAAAGCACCCAAATGTGCCATAATTGGGTACTTTTAGGGTTGTTGTTACATAGGTAACAACATGTATGTGTTGTTACGTGTTGTTACATAGGTAACAACGCATAATAGGTCAAGGTCAATACGGCTCTATGGAATTTGATCTTATTTGCCATCTTACCAGGGTAACAAACCACCTGAGATATGGCAAACTATTCTTTTTATTAAATGCTTTTGCAAGGGAACAAAATGAGACCATTGTTATCAAAATCCGTGAATTTTTATTTTTTTGTCCCCAGTAGACATGGTAGAGTCAAAATTTTGACCTTTTCCCCGATAAGTCAAGAAATGTACATCGGAGATAGGTCAAACTATACTTTTTCTGAATCCTTATGACGAGAACAATACATTGGTATGGTTTTTAGTAAGATTTGAGAAATTTCACCCCTGCATAAACGGCCATTTTGAATTTATGCAAATTAGGCATTGTTACACTACTTGGATTTTTGGGGACTTTTGATATGTTTTTGTGTTAGCTTTTAGGAGATGGGTGCGTGCGAAATGGATTTTGTTGCAATTAGAGGAGGGTGATTTTTTTAAATTTGATTGGCCTATAAGGTAAAGATGTGGTAGCCATGTTTTTGCTTGTTGTGTGACAGGAGAGTCGCACTTTGATTTGACCACATAGTAAAAATTGGGAATCCATATCATTTCAAATCGCGTTCCAGAAAGTTAATTCGTAATTTCCTCATCACGCTGGCAGCAGAATGCCGTTTGATAACCGAGTTTCTGTTTATACATTAAAGAGAAAGTGGTAACATAAATATATTTCCTCAAAGTGCGAGGAGTTTTTGTTATACTATATTTTTACAAAAGGGAAGCGCTCTTGAATATGGTTTACGTCCCCCATTGGGCTATTCCAGTTGAAATCCATATATGTGGATTTCAACTGGAATAGCCCATTATAGCCTTGGAGGGAATGGTTCGCAAAGCCAAGTGCATGTCATAGTGCAGTTTTGTCCACGGCAAATTCACCGTGACCTTTTCAGCCGTAAACCCGCTTTGTGAAGATTAAACCGAAATATGCAGTACTAAACCATTATAGTAATCGATTGTCCAATGCAAATTTCTTATTTTGATAATATTAATCCAATGAGCGATCGAATTGTCCGCTACGTTCGACTAATCCAATCGATAATGATGCTATTGACATGTACGGGCGGAGCTCCACTGACTGAGTTTTGGGGTATTTTTCACTGGTTTGCTATCATTTGCTTATCAAGGCGGTCCCCCGTTATTATAAGGACTATGCTAATAATTTAAAGATTGACATGTAGAGAATAAACCATACTTGATTGACAGAAAGTACTAAATTTGTACCTATTACGGTTTCGTGGTACCCATCTTCCAAGTGCGATTAAGTCAGGGCGGCCCGGTGGAGCAAAATGTGCATTGGATTAACACGGGAGTTTGGATAAGATGTAGATTTCCTTTCTCATACAAATGTTAAAAATTCAGATATTTTTAAAAGAATAAGTAATTGAATCATAGAGCAAGTACTAAAATCATAGCTTTTATACTTTTTGATATATGACGCTAACTAGTTCATCTCCTATATCTACAACACAGCGCTACCAGTACGGGTCAATTGCCTGAGTGCATGATGAATAAATCCATCGAATTTCCAGAAAACAAAATGACTATTGAACAAATTGAACTACCTACGTAATCACAAAATAAGACCCATCAATAAATCATACAGGTCCAAAAAAGTCCTTACCCCCTGCAAATATAATGGTACGCCCCTGAAGAACTCAAATATGAACCGATACATTTTCCTCAGTGCTTTTTGGACGTTTATAGTAATTGGGGATTTTTGATACCCTTTCCTGGACTTTCACAGCGATTTCGATATCCTCAAAGGGATTTCTTCAAGATGTATGATAACCATTTGGGTGATTTTGATTCCCCGTGCGATAGTTCCACTTTTAACAACAGTTCTTGCATACGAACCCAATCAAAATACAAGCCACCCCTGGATCGTTCTGTTCTCATTGCAACCGATTATCTAAAATACAAGTCACCCCTGGATTGCTTTGCCCTCATTGCAACCAAATATCCCCATCTGTTATGACAATAATCAAAATTGAACACTTTCGAAATGAAAAGAGATAATTATGTTTCAAGAATTTGTTTTCACAATGATAACACAAATGAATGATCTGTAGCTAGTTATTAGTGCCATGCTAGGTTATTTCCTTATATTTCCTTACAAATTAAGTTTTAATGATCTGTGGCTGATTAGCAAACACAAAATATTCTAAAAACGTTATAAAGGTGTTATAAACATGTTTTGGTTTTATTCAAAACGTTTTAATAACATTTAAAGCCATACTATAGTGTATGTGATTTGCTCCACAGCGACGCCCTCAATTTTTCTACTTTTTGCATGATTGTAATGCCCACTGGTGTACAAAATTTTAATTATGTTACAGAATAACGGTATTGACAGTACTTTCTGTTTAAAATTAGCAATCTGAAGCCCTTCAACAATTTTAATTTCACGTTGGTACTGATAAATTTAATATCAAGACAATTAATTAAGAAATAAAGGGTAATGCATTATCTTTTACACCCAACTAATGTGTCCGAGGCAGTAAAAACGTAAATAATTATTTAAACGTTTTTACTGCCGAGGTCTACTGAAAATAGTGCGATTTAAATAGAAAATATAATTTCTTGGCACAAATATTTTAAGTTGTTTACTTCAAGGTGGAGCGCGTGCGCGTAAGTGACAGCGCGTATCGCGGAAATATTGCACGCGTAACCAAGCGTAATGCTGTGCGTAGAATGTGTTACGGCGCTTGACCCATTATTGCAGAATAATGGGCTCTCACATGATGTGTTTTAACAAATCACAGTCAGGACCGCGACACTCCGGAGGACAGCAGAGGACAGAAAAATGTGACTCTCCTGCTAGTCTCCTACACAACCAGTTAATTATGTTTTTGTTCATACCGCATACAGTCTGGCCCGCGCCCGAGACTAGCAGGAGAGTCACATTTTCTGTCCTCACATCGGTATAGGCCGTCTGCACGTTAATTGTACGGAGTGTCGCTTCTCTACCTTTATTTTCTCTGTCACAGTGCGCGATTTTGAATAATGGGTCGTAAGAGTAATAGAATGTTCATTAACGTATCAATTACTTCTAATTCCATAAAATACAGCCCTTTTTATGGATTAAACATATTATCCTGTTTGCTTGAAAAATAACTCAATGTTAAGGTTACACAAAGAAACGTATAAAAACGTATAAAAGACGTATAAAGTTGTTCTATAAAACCAAGTTTTCTCAGCAATTGAATATCGCAGTGCAAGAAATGTTGGTGCGTTTGATGTAGATTTACATTATTTTTGTGTGTTTATACAATTTTTTAGAATCCGTTTTCAAATTCTTCGTTTATATCCTTTTTACGCACCATGCAAAAGAGACCAAAAAACGCGTTCCATGCTATTTTTTTCAAATGTGTGCCCCGTATAAAACCACACAGAGTGATTGCTTTCTCCTTTTTTGTATTTAGTCCAGTCAATCTAAGCAAATTAGTGGTGTCACTCACCACTAATTGCAACAGATTTTTTTTCAATTTTATACATTTTAGAGATGTCACCCTGAACATCATACCAAAAATATACTAAAATATACTTGGTGGAAAGGATTCAGAAAAAGTATAGTCAGGACCTATTCAGAAGGGGGAGGGGATGAGAGGTAAGACAACTTTCAAGTTGGCAAAATTTGACCAACATTTTTACAAATGGGCTAAAAAGTACAAAAAAGGAATAACAATCTTAATTATTAAGGCGGCCACCATCCCACAGGGTGACAAGGGAGTATACTTCTTACAGGGGGCTTTTCCCTTCTCCCCCTGACTACGCCACTGGCGTGATGTGAAATAGATAATGTGGGTCATTTCATAGTTTATGGTAAATCTAAAAACTGGAATTATGAAAACGTTTGGGTCTAATGACTATTAAAAGAAATGACATGTACTAAGAGAAAAAATGAATAAATGTGTGTTTTACCGACTTTACGCCAACTTGACATTGCGTTTAATGAACAGAATACAACGTTTGATTTAAAAACTAGGGTTATTCAAAAAGTTTTACCTCCAAAATCATATATCTTAAGTGTCGGAATATTGAAATTACTCATGATTATACTCTAAAATCTCAGCTATAAAATAAAGGTTATTTGATGAAGATGTGAGTTTTGGTTCTTTAGATATATTGGTTAAAGCGAATACAGATTTGGTACGTCTGCATGGTCGGAAACGGTTAAAAACTGAAGCAAAAATTTTAGTAAGGCGACGAAAAAAGAAAACCCTGTTCTACGGGCCCGACCGACCCAGATTTTGAACAAATTGGGAATAAAATTTTCCTGTACAAATGAATACCGACCCAAATTTCGACAATTTCAGGAACAAAATTTTTTTTTGGTATTTTCCAAAATTGCAAATATTTACATATTTTGGGGATTTTTTGGGTCATTAAAAAAAAAAAAAAAAAAAAGGCCGACCGACCGACCCTACTTGAAAGGTCCGTCCGCCCGTAGAACAGGTTTTCGTTTTTTCGTCGCCTAAGCATCATATTGTAACTTTGGTTAATCTCCATAAAAATGTTTTAAAGGTGCAGTTGTCCAACTGCTTACTCAAGATGCATATTTTGTTCCTATTTGAGCTCCCTGACATGCCTTAGGACTTCAAAACAAAATAAAACGCGTTTTATATGAGAAGAAAACATTGTAGGGTTCAACAGACACACAAATGTTACTGAAATTTGCCAGATTTCAACAAGACCACGTTTAAGGGTAATTTGTAATTACGTTCTACCTTTTTAATCAAAATTAGCCTTTCTTTTCAGACCGTTTCCAAATTTGTATTCGCTTGAACCAAAAATCACATATTAATCATATAACTTTTTATTTTGTAGCCAAGACTCCAAGTGAGAGTTATAGGTTTTGGAGTCGAAGTATAGGATGGTATACTGAGCTACATAAGTCACTTATTAAGTGTTGGAAGAAGAAGGGCACTTCGAAACCAGCCAATTGTTTTACGTAGCGAAAGTGCTACCTTTCCGGCCAGAACGAGAAAGATTTTGAGTACGCCAAAAGGGCGCATAATTTTCAAGAGCATTTGAAGGAAGGTAATCCCTCTATGGTCATTTTTGATGGCCAGTCGTACCCCCGTGTAAGGTGCTGGGGGTAAAGCCTTTCTCACTAAAATGAGCGCAAAGCATGGATCTACGGTTAACTTAAGTCGTTTGGGCGTAAACACGCGCGTTGTTTTTTATGACGGATACAAAATCTTAAGATGTTGGTACAACCCCCCCCCCCGCGCACACACACACACACACCCACACTCTGTAGTTCTAGGGTTAAAAATTCAAAATTTTGTTAAGTTATAAACAAACAGTGTGTTTTGTTCTGAAGTGAAAGTGAGTAAAAAGTGTTTTTATAGAACTGGTGGTAAAGCCTTTTAAGAGTGTTTCATCGATGATTGTGGTAGTCACAAAACTTTACGAACAGTCAAAATCGGTATTGAAAGACGCTCATATTTTCATGAAAATGGTTTCAATTTAAACAAAATAAAAAGCCAATTCAAATAAAGAATAATTTGCATACCAAGGCGATAGAAGTAAACGCCATTGAACCCTGTTGACCATGACCTATTTTATAATACTCATTATTATGGCTATCATTCAATAACTACTATGGGCGTCGATAAAGTGCCCGATATCAGCAGTTGCAGTAGGTGTGGCGATTGATACACTATAGCCTACCTGATATCAGCGGTAGAGGTGTGCCAATTGTTATAACATGTAGGCAGGTAAAATATCTGATATCAGCAGTAGATGTGGGCAATGATAAAGTACCTGTTATCAAAGGTAGAAGTGTTATATATTGATAAACTTCCTAGAGATGGGACATTGATTCTAACAGTAGACCTAAGCATTGAAAACAAACTACCCTTATAAATGCTTTATGTCCATACCCATTCGATTTTTGATTCATTACATTTTTATCTACCATAAAATTATATCATAATTAACCAATATAACGAGCTTGAAGTGGCGATTACAATTTCGAAGAATTGCACCCCAAAATAATTAGAGTCTTTTTCTATCTTTACAAAAATCCTCTAAACTTTAGTGCTTCATTTATCTTTTATGTCATCAAGTCGCCAATGAGCAGGTATTTTTTAATGAAATGAAACCGACTCTGTTTTTGATTGATTGAAAACTAGTTACCTGGTAAAATCAACTTTCGAGTTCATTTAGAGCTTGCATCAATACATAAATTCTATTTGCAGAGAACATCTGTTATCATATGCTGAAAAACAAGATCTTTAAAATAACGGAAAACTAACCTTTAAAAGTATTGAATTTTATTCTTTCATTGTTATTGTCATAACAGATGGTTTCCTTTGTATCAAGGAACTTTTTTTATTAAATTCCAACTTTGGTTACATGGAATAAAATATCACCTGATTTTACAAGTTTCAATTTCTACTTCGGCGCCAACTTGTCGCTTTTATCGTTGCTGTTCACGAGTGTAGGGAGTGGCACTCATTATTGTCATAACAGAAAGCTTCCTTTGTATCAAGGAACTTTGTATTAAATTCCGACTTTAGTTACATGAGGCTATATCACCTGATTTTACCAGTTTCATTTTCTACTCCAACTTGTCGCTTTTTTTAATGCTGTTCACGAGTGGAGGGAGTGGCACTCGTTATTGTCATAACAGAAAGCTTCCCTTGTATCAAGGAACTTTGTATTAAATTCCGACTTTGGTTACATGGACAAAAATAAAATAAAGGCGAGGCTGCATCACCTGAGGTTCCCAGTTTCATTTTCTACTCCAACTTGTTGCTTTTTACAATGCTGTTGACGAGTGGAGGGAGTGGCACTCATTATTGTCATAACAGAAAGCTTCTTCGGTATCAAGAAACTTTGTTACTTAAGTTACTTAAGTGAGGCTGTATCACAGTGGCGTAGCCAGGCTCATACCCCCCCCGGATGCTGGCTGTCCTGATATTTATGATTTTAGGCCTTTTTTGTACTTTTTAGCCCATTTTTTACCATTTTTGTGTCAACGTTTGCCCCCTTTGCTTCCCCCACACTTTGCTCACCCTCTTAAAAAGTTCTGACTACGCCACTGCTGTATCACCTGATTTTACAAGTTTCATTTTCACTCCAACTTTTTTCATTTCTCTTCACGAGTGGAGGGAATGGCACTCATTATTGTCATAACAAAAATCTTCCTCTTAACTTTGTATTAAATACCAACTTTTGTTACATGGGCATGATGAAAACAAAAGCGAAGCTGTATCACCTGATTTTATCACAAGTTTTCTCCTCCTCAAACGTATCGTTGCTCTTCCTTATTATTGTTTGTCCCACATAACATACAAATGTAGTGTTTCTAGATAACAAACAGCCATACAAAAACAAAAATACCAATATGCCTAACTAGACTAGACGAAAATCTCAAATGTGCTTGTATAAAATTGTTGAAGCATTTTTGAGTAAAAGTTGATCACCTAGGTAACTTTACTAATTTGGACCTGCTGAATCCAAAAAAATGCAGTGAGCAAGCATTATTTCGAGTCTATGACCCTCAAAATGGCCCCAGAAGTACAGGGGTCAAAATTTCGACACGCTCCGGATCCGATTTCACTCATCAGCACATCAAATTATCCGTCTGGTCATAAAGGATCATAAAAATATACATTTTATGCCTGTACGACCTATGGTAACGGAGTTGTGTGCCAAAAAGGATCAAAGGTCAGGGTACCTTTTTGTACAGGGTTCAAAAATTAAAGTTGCTCCGATTTTCATCAACTTTGTACCAAATTGTTTGTCTAGCTTCAGGCAGTGATAAAAAGATAGGTTTCCATCTGTGATGTATAGTTGCTTGGATAGCAATGATAAACCCCGGTGATAAACCGATTTAACAGGACAATTGCCATGCATTAGAACCTACAGACCTATTTTTTAGCCACATAACATTTTAACTATACATCACAGATAGTAAAAACCTATCGTTTTCTTACAGCCTGAAGCTAGACAAACAATTTGCTACAAGTTTCATGAAAATCGGAGCAACTTTAATTTTTGACCACTGTACACAACTTGACCTTCGACACTTTGTGACACATAACTCCGCAACCACAGGTCGTACATGCACAAAATTGTCATTTTTGTGATCCTTATGACCAGACGGATAATTTGATATGCTAATGAGTGAAATCGAGGCATGTTTAATTTTTGACCCCTGTATAACCCTAAGGGGTCATTTCTGGGATCATTTTGAGGGTCATAGACTCAAAATAATGCTTGCTCACCGCATTTTTTGGATTTAGCAGGTCCAAATTAGTAAAGATACATTACAAACAAAATGGATCATATTATTAGTTAGAATTCCCTTCATATATCCTTGATTCTATTCAATATATTGTAAAATGGTCTTATTTTGGGCATTTTTGTGCTTCGTCTATTCGTTCATTGGGCTATTCCATTTCAAAATCCACACTACACTCTGTGGAAGATTTAGCTGAAGTCTTCCACATAGGGAGTATAAATTTTGAATAGAATAGACAATTAGGTGACTTCAATTTGAAATACTCCACTTGTGGAATATATAGGTAAAGCCATATACAGGGGGAGTGTGGGTTTCAAAATGATTAACTCTGACTAATTACATTTGAAAAAACATACTCCCCCTGTGGAAGATATTTCCAAAATCTTCTATAGAGGTAGTGTGGATTTCAACTGGAATATCCCATTTAATATGTGCAACATATTTTAATACTGGCTAAATTTTTACCCACAATCCTTCACGTAGCACAGTGGAGCGGCCGTACGTGAGTATTCGAGGACTGGATGATCGATTCTACACACGATCACGGCGTATGGGAGTCCCAACCGCTTCAATTTCGTACCTTATACAGGGGCGGGGAGATAAAATTGAAAATTCCACTGTTTTTTTTTATCTTGAATTTATGGCAGGGATTTATAGAATGTCAAGGGTAACAACATTTTTGGAATCAGTTGACGGTAATTCCCTGCGCATAGGTAGGTACGATCATAACATAGACATTGGTGGCACCCTTGTGTTCAAAACCTGTGACCACAATCCGATGAACCCCTTCCCACCCATGATGAAGAAAGGTAAATGTTGTTTTGTATTCCTTGATACACATATTACCACAAACCACTTGCTCCTTTTCATGAACTATGATCTCTTTTTTTATAAAACGACTGGAAAAAATGCCCTTCTGTGTTAAAAATGTAGTCTAACATTGCAGACTGCGCATATTAACCTGTACAGCTGGTCACAACTTGTAGGCCAAGTCTGGCAACATACTTTCATCTAGAACTTCACTAATATTTGCTCGATAGACATGCTTGACCCCCTCATTTTTCAGAAAACAATTTTAATCAGATGAAAATATTCAACTTCAAAATTTTATGATCCTGCCTAGCATAGGATCTGAATATCCTCCTGTAGAGTCTGTGGAAAATGCAAAATATCGAAATGCACAATAATGTATTATGGTAAATAAATTAAAATGAATGTTTGGCATAAAAAGCACAAAATATCAATTTGGGGGCTAAATCGTCGCTGTAATTCTACAGATGCGGTCAAATTTTTTTTAATGTTATGTGGTCATATTAGATCATCATGGATATATTTTGACCATTGCTAAGATGAAATTGTGATTTTTTGGGGGTGTGGTCATTTTCCATAGACTCTGAGGTTACGATGGGTATTCTGACCCTATGTGCAGGGGGGTTACAGGCCACTGATTTCAAAACATTTCACCCCTTAGCAGTGATCTAGAGGGCCCAGATTAACGACCTGTGGTGTCAAACCTTGCATGTAGTGTATGTAGTGAGGGGTGAACGAACTCCTTAATCCCCTATGTGATCTGACTACTGACATTCTACCAACCCCCCTCCATAATTTAAAAGTAAGAAATAAAAAGGTGTGAATGATTACCCCTCCCTACTTATATATCCGCCTAGATGAGAGTTCCGCCGTATTGAGGCACATGGCGTAAGTGGTAAGAAACATCACAACTTTTCTAAACCATTGACGCGTGACCTCTACAAATAGTGTATGTTAGAAGTATAGGCAATTGCCTAGTTAACGTCACTGTGTGAAAAATAACCGGCCAATATTTAAAGTATTCTCTGAAATTCTAGAAAATATAGTTGTGTAACATGTCCTAAATATTTAGCTAATTTAGGTGTTTGGAAATATTCGCACTTTTGTGTTTTAGGAAAGATATGTAAACGACAGATAACACCAAAAAATTATTTCCAAACCGTGTTAAGCCTGCAACCGTTATGCTTCTCATTTTCAACTGAAACTATAAATACCAGCTAATTGCTCATTGCACAGGTAAAACAGAAACATGTGTAGTGTGGATTTAACCAGAGAATATCTGATTTAATCAGTTGAGCTGTTTTTAATGAGTGTTATCTTGGTTTAATAGCTTTTAATGGGGTTTAAGTCCTGCAAAGGTCGTGGTGAATTCTACTGTAGACGTGACTGCATCATGGTACCTGTACCACAAAAATATACTGCGAAGGTCGACGCAAACATCATCTTCCTTTATAGCCAGTATATTTTTAGCTGAAAAAGTGACGTTATTCTGAAAACTTAACTTTGTTTTATGTTGAAAGAGTGCATAAACTTAAATCAAAGAGTACTGTTACACGTAGGTTCTTGTTTTAGGTTATCTTTAATCAACACTGTACTTTTCAAACACTTGTCACTTTCTGGTCTTGTTCCTTCCTCTCCCACACATTTTAATGTTCGTACTTTTCTTTTACCGTCGTTCTTTCTATCTTATAATTTAAAATACGATTTAAAATATGATATGATTCACACTCGCCATATAAGCGTTAGGAGAAGATGCACGCGGCTTTAAAGAGGGTACTACACCCCCTGATAAATTGTGTGATTAATTTTGCATTTTCTCAAAAAATAACTACACACTAGTAACAAAAGTTATGTATATTATAGCGGTAAGGAATCCAATTACTTCACTGAAATTTCATTTATTCAAGACAAGTGGTTTATTATATATGTTAAGAAATGACGCACGTTCGAGCGGTACCTCTTTTCTTATCATAAATAACGTACTGCTTGTCTTGAATCACTTAAATTCCAGTGTAGTAACTGAATTCCTTGCCCCTATAATACACATAACTTTTGTTACAAGTGTGTTATTATTTTTTGAGGAAAATGCAAAAATATTCACAAATTTATCAAGGGGTGTAGTACCACCTTAAGTATTCGATCTATGCTTTACTTTATTATTACTTTTTAAAATTTGGACATGTCCATCATAAATTACTATTGCTACTTAAAACATGCACTTTAAGGTGTGTACGACGTTCAGGTAAGAGGTAGATTGGATGCAATGATTGGATGACGTCACAATGTCCCGTCCTGATATCGATTGAGTAGACTGTGTATACTCTCAAACTTACACAAAAACTGGATAAGGACAGTTAGTCATCCACACAGCCAATCCACTCCGTCTTTTACCTTGTCAACGTCTACGCCGAATTATTAATAATGGGGAAGTATTTGGATTTGATGCTGTTTGCACACGAAAGCCCGCTTACTTCCACATTTTTCATGTGCAAAAACCCCTCTCTTGATAATAACGCAATCACGCTTCTTCTTTTGCTTCTTCTGGTCTACAATGCCTTCATGTGCTTCACCATTATTCCAAACAAAGTTGCCTTCCACATCCTGATCATTGAGATCAATCCACGCTGTAACGAACTTGTTTTTACCCTTAACCCCACCGCTAACTGTTGCAATGTAATCACCAAGGAACCTATGCTCATCGCCATCTCGGACAAGATGACTAACAAGATCTGCGCCGAGACTTGCGCATTCACGTTTAGCGGTTGCCCAGTTGACCTTTTTTCCGTTATACAAATAACACGCGCCATTGTAAGAAGTCCATATTTCCGGACACGTCACATCACATTCTACATCTAAAAAGAGAGACAATAAACAGAGGAAATGTGCGTCAGAAATAATATGGTATTCCCGGGAATACCGGGAAGGTGCTGTCAATTTCGGAAGGGATATGAATGTGCGGCTACCTTTAGAAAACACTTGGGGTAAGATATTTAATGCTTTGTGTGATACCCATAGGCTTCAACATAAAAAGCCCAAGGTTTGGAATATCAAGAGATATCTTAAGAACCATTGAACCAATACTTGGCTTGTTCATACTCATTTTCATGCATTTTTCATGCTGATTCCAAATATGGTCATAATAATGTGCAATTTTTGAATTTTTAAGACACATTTTGAAACTTGTCGTTTGTATAATAGAATAAGCCCATTATCCTCATGATATGTCATAGACATGTTAGAAGGGCCCATATTCCCCGGTAATCTTATGTCAAACTCTCCGACAGTTTCATGTCGTTTATAGAAGAAACCCACAAAACAGGTTAGGCCCGGCGCCCCCTTTCCCTCTGGTAGTCTCATGTAAATGACAATGAGAGCTCCCAAACTCTACGGTAGTCTCATTTAGTTTGTAGAAGAAGACAAAATCTTTGCTAGGGAAGGTAAAATGACCTCACATGACACCGGCAGTCTCATGTTTATGTCTGATTTCGTAAGACTCCCCCGATACCTGCTGTTTGATCTTTGCTTCTCCAAGGGAGTTTTCCCAAACCAATGGAAGGACTGCATACCTATTCACAAAAGAGATTCGAAGTCTAATCCATCTCTCTACTCTGCATCATCAACAAGGTCATGGAGGTTATTGTACAGAATCAACTTCTGAAATATCTCCTTGGAAACCAACTGATATCAGACAGACTGTTTGAATTTAGGCCACACCCCAGCACAGGTGCCATCCTCACCATTCTGACCCAAGAGTGGTCCAACTCTCTGGATAGAGTGTACACTAACGAAGTGCGCCTGATTGCCCTGGACATCAAAGGAGCATTTGACAAGGACTGACATAACGACCTTTGCTTGAAACTCATGGCAAAAGGAGTATCCGGCAAGCTGCTCACCTGGATTAGGAGCTACCTGACAGATCGTTCCATCAAAGTTGTCTTATCTGGCCAGTCAGGTACTTCCTCCATCAATGCATCAGTTCCCCAGGGGTCAATATTGGACCCACTTTTGTTCTCTGTCTTCATTCATGACCTGGGTGATGAATGTGAAAACCAACTCTACCTCTACACGTACGCAGAGGATTGCACCTTGCTTGTGAAATTAAATCTAGAGACAACCCTGAAGCCGTTACTGCCCGATCCTGCCAGTAGATATGGTTCTGTGGGAGCATGTCAAGGCATGGACAAGCTGGAGCGGGTAGCTCTTCTGACTACAAATGGCTTTGGTAGCAGTTCCTTCAGATCTGATGGGCACAAGCTGGTGTGCATTTTGTAGAGGACTGTTGCTGCAGCCACTTGACGTAATTGATGGACAGATGTGATGTTCAGCTCTGTACTTGATTCCGAAGGGCCTTCCTCTGGATAGAGTCTAGTAATCCTAGAGTGGTGACGCTGGCGCTCATCCAAGACAGTGAGATGTATTCCATCATATTCCTGTAAACGGTTGCTCTGCTTCTGACATCAAGTTTATTTGCAACTCTCTTTAGAGAATGTGCTTTATCCAGGTCAGCTTGCTTCTCAGCCGGTTTGGTGGTACCAAACAGAACATCTAGCTTAGTTGGGTTCCTCTTTCTTGATATTGTCATTGCGTTACATATTGATGGCTCGAAGGTCATCTTCCATATGTCTGCCCAGATCTTCATTTTCTCCAAGTCCCTTTATCCACACTGCAGTTCACGTTTGATATAGCCAACCAGATGGAAGTAGTTGGAGACATATCTGACAACGACGCACCATCCTTCAAGAACAGAGTGCATAAGCATCTTATTTCACGCGTCTGATGCTTTACTGTACACCTTCACTCTTGTTGTTTCTAAGCTGCTGTGTACCACTGATTGGCCGGCCCATGTCACATGCATGAGGGGTGACGCACGTCAAGAACTTGGGCACTATAAGAAACAACCATGGGCTATTGTTTATTTTAGCATTTTATAAAAAATAAAAAATAAAAACCTTCAAGATATATATAATGGACATAATTTATTAGAAAGCCCACTATCCTCCGGTAGTCTCATGCTAATGATAATGAGAACTCTCAAACTCTCCGGTAGTCTCATTTATTTTGTAGCAGAAAAATATCTTTGTAGGCATGGTAAAAACATCCCATATGACACCAGCAGTTTTATGTTAATGTCTGATTTCGTTTGAAAACACGCCCCTCCCCCACCCCCAAACCACACAATATGTCATAGTCCGGCTGCCAAACACAATTTTGCCACAGAAGCTTCTTTTGATGTCCGTGGTTTTGTTTTTGATGGATATAGCTTCTCACGACAACCAACTTCAAAAATACGTTTACTGGACCTCTGTCAGCATTGAGCATTTTGAGATATGGCGGGTAAAAGTTTACACAGAGGTCAAAATTCAAACTGCTCAAATGCTGTTGAAAAGGTCTCCAAATTATTCCTCGTACGCGTTAAATCCGTGCATCAATTGCACGCCGTGGTGCAATGTATTGCTCGTGCTTAAGGGGGTACTACACCCCTCGATAAATTTGTGGATATTTTTGCATTTTTCTCAAAAACTAATAACACAGTGGTAACAAAAGTTATGTATATTATAGGGGCAAGGAATCAAATTACTACACTGAAATTTCAGTGACCCAAGACAAGCGGTTTGTTATTTATGAACAGAAATAAGGTACCGCTAGGATGTACCTCGTTTCGTATCATAAATACTGAACCGCTTGTCTTGAGTCACTGAAATTTCAGTGTAGTAATTGGATTCCTTGCCCCTATAATATACATAACTTTTGTTACCAGTGTGCAATTATTTTTTGAGAAAAATGCAAAAATAGTCACCAATTTACCACATGGGTGTAGTACCCCCTTAATAGACCCCTAGCTGGGTCGTAAATATATACGTATTGTAAAATTAATTGGTAAATTCTAAGGGTAGATACTTTTTGTGATGTCTTCACATACCTTCACAATGTTCATAGGATGGGCAGCATTTTCCATCGATGTATTCTGGTTCACAATTTTCACGAAATGCACAGTCCATAACAGCACAGATACGCTCACCACTAGAGCACACGCAATTCACTTCACATGGATTGGACGATGGCAGAGATTCGCCTTCTATACATCCACCGGTAACATCTGTAATTTAAAGCAAAATAATTGAATATTGATCATAGTGCCGTAAGCCATGATACAATTGCATCGAGTGCACGTCGTATTATCCATACATTAATTACACGCCGTGGTGCGATGTATTGCCTGTGCTTAGATAGATACGTGTCAAATTGATTGGTAAATTCTAAGAGTAGCTACTTTTTTGATGTCTTCACATACCTTCACAATGATCATAGGATGGGCAGCATTCTCCATCGATGTATTCTGGTTCACAATTTTCGGGAGGAGCTAAACAGGACATAAGAGCACAGACACGCTCACCATTAGAGCACACGCACCCCGTTTCACACGGCTCAGAAGGTGGCAAAGATCCGCCTTCGTTTATAGGGTTGCCGTCTGCATCTTTACATTCACTAGTAACGGCTGTAATTTAAAGCAAACAGAGGTTTTAAAACTTTAGTGCACAGTATTTTCTGAAAAATAATATTATGTCAGTTGTGGAAGGATTTGGAAACATATTTCACATCCACAGCAGAAATCACGCGTATTTACGCATTCGCACAAATTCCGTACCCCATTCAAATGCAAAGAGAAAAGACCAACTCATACAAAATCTTTGAAACGTAATATGATGATTTGATATAGAAAACGCGATATTTTCATCTGCTAGTGATAGACGACGAAAATAAATCCTTCTTATTATGAGAAATAATTCAGTCCGCATCGTCCTAGCGGAAAATTTATGGTCAACAATTTAGTAAAAATTGAGAAAACTTTGTTTAAATAAAAACAAATACCCTCTGGGCAATATATACCCCATCAGATTAAAATATTCACAACGAATACAAATACCTAGCTTAATTCACTTAACTTTATTTTACCTACCGGGATTCAAACCAGGAACCTGAAGCATATAAGTTGAGCTAATGAGGTTTATACATTTGATCAGGTGCTTTAAGTTAATAGAAGCAATATGTTGATGACTAAACCTGAAGTGCATCTTTTTTACGGATATTGATCAAATTTACTGTAAATAATGATAACATTTACTATAAATGTTGATTTTTTTCTTTAAAGAGTAATTTAAAAATCAAAATTGTAGTAATGATTGAATTCAAAAGTAGTATTGTTATTATTATAATTATACTAGCGGGTCCCCACTAGCTGAGTAAACAGGAGCGATCACTAAAACGGGAAGAATTACTGAACAGGTGACCTAAGACTATGGCTATTTATATTTTACAGTTTTCCACTTTTCAACTTTTTTTTTTTTTCAATTTTGACCAAAATTGTGGATATTAAAAAAAAAAAAAAAACATTAAAAAATTAAAAAACAGGGTCTAGTTTTGTGTCTTTAATGTAATTTTCGTCAATTTGGATATTTAGGGTAAATTATTGGAATGGAAAATCAATTTTGGGGCTTTTCTCAAAAACTGCTCGTTTTTGCAGAAATCGTCCGTGCTAGTTGGATTACTGACATCATTTCCTTTCTGAAAATACTTTTATGTACTTATCGATCATCATTAAACAATGTCTAAAATTTCCCACTTTGAGTGATCCTGCCTGCCCCCTTAATGTGTGGTTTTGCGAATGGTAACTTTATGATATTAATATGGATATTGCTTAGAGTAAGTCGAGAGAAATATTCTCATATGGAAAGGTTTCTATACAAAAACGATTCTCTTATAAACCATCATGCGCACCGTTTCCACCTCGATACACCTGAGCACACAATTTCGTTCACGAGCTCTCAAGCAAGCAGTGATTGTCTCCACTACAGTCGTTATCTCAAGGACAATATTGTTCAAGGTTGCGCCGCAGGCTTACAAAGAAACAATAGCAATCAAGCTTAAACTTTAAATTAGCACCCGATAGAGGGCAGGGCCTGAAGAATGAGGGAAATTATGGGGTAAATATTTAACGGAATAAACTGCATAATCATATTATTTACATTTATTCCGTTAAAAATCTTATTTTAACTTATCAAATTACTAGTTTTTATATTCTATGGTGTCAAATTTTTATTCACAACGTTGTAAATACGCATTAAATACGATTAATAACAACAGAGGGCGCTTTTTCTTTAATATGTGATCCTGTCTTCTGGAGTACAAGAGTATACTCTCACATGATACTTAATATGTGATCCTAATACAGTATCTCATATTAGTTTTCGTGTTCTCCTACCCACTATGGGTGGTTTATATAGCAAGACGAATGTGGTAAACCAAGGCGATGGTTGGCATTGAAATTAAATGGAGCACCCAAAGTATTATTGCCCTTGGTCTTTTATAAGGAAAAGAAACATTATTTGTTGTTATTTTACTTTTACTTTTACTTTAAAGATGTTTATTCTCAATCAAAAACATACAAATTTGTAGGCGGGTTTTTTCAAATGTCAAAATAAAATGCGCGTAAATTGAAGTGGAGTGAATTATAAAATATCCAGTAATTTGGACATATTGGGATTAAAAAACTGGAGTTGGAGTCGAGTGAGGTATGAAGGACTTAAAGTAATGTTAGAAAGTTTGTTTGAACAGAAAAAAGATATTAAAATAACGCAAAAATCAACCTTTTAAGTTGATGTCCGTTTCAGAGCCAATACCTTTACCGTGCATTGTGTACTCTCATTCAAAATACATGGTATCTCGTGGACAAATAACGAAATTGTGTATCGCAGCAAAAGGACTTATAAAAATTAAACGGTACTCGCGATTCACTTCATATTTTCAAAGAAGGTGACTTTTGAGTGTGGCATTTATAAAAATGTTCAATAATGGGAAAGTTTGACTTGGTTCTTGCATAAATATCGATTATTTGCTCTATTGCACTTTTTTTGACTCACCCTGTAGTTACAGCTGTATCAAAAAATGAAATAATGGTGTTTATGATGCAATACGTTAAGGCCAAAAAAATTAAATTGTTTGCTTGTCCGTAGATCACTTTTAGAAGTTGGGGCTGTCGGTCGGGATTTTTTTCTTAAATCTTTTTTTTTTTTCAAGTACCAAAAGTATAATGTAAAGTACTTGTTTGTATGTAAAACACTCACTGACCACAGAATTTCCATCAAAGGCAAATACAAGGTAACTTTTATTTTATTTGGCATGTATACCAGTACAACGTCAACTTAGCTCACTTCCGGTATTTTTTACCGGTTGACCTCACAAAATGGAATACGCGAGTCATTTCTCGCTTAATTCCCGTATTGAGCCCATAGATAAAATTTGAAACATGAGTATAAACCTAACAATAACTTATAAAAGTTGAATTATTGCGGAAAACATTAATGTTAATGGTGCGCGAATAGCTTAAAAACTGAGAAAAAATGTATGTCACGATCACTAAAATGGTTATATCTACAACTGTGCGCAAACGCGGGCAAACGCTTTTCTGTAACTTTTCTAACTTCAGCTTGTACTAAATTTTCGAAAATTATTGCTGTAATCATGGTATAATCGAGTCGTAGTCTGAAAAGTTGCTTTCAAAGAGGCTTCGTGTCGTAATCATGCGTGATCATTGGTGACCAGTGCAGTGTCATGTCACCAGGAAAATTAGCTAATATTAGCAGCCGGCCCTGTCCATGTATCGAATAATAATCATCTAGTGATGTTTATCTATTAATGCAAAACACTGCTTTGTCTTGCAAAATATTGAAGTCAATATAAAAAGCAAAAATTATATCACCTCATTACACGGAAGTGAAATCAGTTTTAAAAGGATTGTTATTGTGTGAGACTCTGAATAAGAAACAGGGTTGCAAAAAAGCACCAATATTTTGTAGCAGGCTGTTGTGGTGAAGTGGTTGACACTTTTGCCTTTAGTGCCAGAGGTTGAAGGTTCGAACCCCTACCGTTTTGGTTTGGAATCTTTTTTCGCTCTTGTTTTGTTAATGGGTTGAGGGTGGGTGGGTGTCATTTATAATTATTTTGCAATATCAATGCAATACATTTTTTAACACTGTCTTCCCTTCAATTTTTACTATGCTTTTATCAAATCATGAGATTCAGCCATAAATGCACGAATGATTTTTCCTTTCAAATCTGATTTTATGGCATATTTGTCATTTCTTGGAATCAGCCAAATTTGAGAGCCTCTTTGATGTCTTATTAAGACATTAAATTCCCGGTAGAACAGCTGCAGTGGTCAACATAATTGGTGTTTTCTTTTTCTTTCATTTTATCTGCTTCAAATGACCAGAAAAACTTCATGGCAGATATTTTCATAATTTTTGGCAAAAAATAACAAAATTGAAATACTAAGGCTTTAACGAAATTATAAAACCTAGGATTAAGAAAAATAACAAATAAAACCGAGTTAAAATAAAATCAAAAGTAAAATAGAATAGTGTAGTCATGATCTCAATTCCGTGACCATTCTGACTAGTAAGGTTTGACGATTGATTTGACTTCTATGGACTATTTAGAAAAAAATTAGCCCCCATGTCCCTCGCGAAAATCCCGGCATTTTTCGATAGAGGCCAAAATACAAAATGGCCGCCGCCACCATTTTGAAAAATTAAGTTTTGAACCAGAGCACCTATAATCATGTAGAAAGACACTTTTTCGGGTGTGTCGAGCACAAGGATTCCGATTCTGACATTAGTTTGACATTACGGCATCATTTTCACCCAGAAATCCAAGATGGTGGCCGGCCCCATCTTGAAAAATCGACCACAAGGATTTCAAATCTGACATTACTTTAACATTACGACCTCATTTTTACCCAGAAATCCAAGATGGCGGCCGCCGGCGCAATCTTGAAAAAATAAGTTTTGAACCAGAGTACCTAAAATCGACCTCAAGAAATGCAAATCTGACATTAATTGGACGTTATAACATAATTTTTGCCCAGAAACGTTTATTTATCATGTTTATAAGGAAAACAATCAGCCGTATAATATAAACGGGAGCGATCACTATAACGGGAAGAATTACTGAACAGGTGACCTAAGACTGTGGCGATTTATATCATACAGTTTTTCTACTTTTCAAAATGAATCAAAATTTAACTTTTTTTTTCAATTTTGACCAAAATTGTGGATATTTTAAGGTATTTTAAAACAAATTTGAGACAACCTGGTATAGTTTTGTGTCTTTAGAACGCACATATGCAATTTGGCATGGCAAATCAATTTTAGCGCTTTTCACATAAACTGGTCGTTTTGCAGAAATCTTCCGTGCTAGTTGGATTCCTGGCATCATTTCCTTTCTGAAAATACTTTTATGTAGTTATCGATCATCATTACTTTTAAAGATACAATACCAAAACAATGTCTAACATTTCGCACTTTGAGTGATCCTGCCTGCCCCCTTAATGTCATACTGCAGTTACTGTTCATTTTCCTATACACAATACACAGTGTTCTCACCATTGATGTGTGGCCTCTACAAACAGTGTATGTTAGAAAAATAACCGGACAATATTGTTTGTACTCTCTGAAATTCTAGAAAATAGAACTTTGTATAAACATGTCCTAAATTTTTAGCTAATTTAGATATTGGGAAATTTTGAGTGACTATCACTCACTTGTTGACCGCTGTGTAAGCTAAATACTGAGTAGGTGGGGCATCTGCAAATGTTCGTACTTCCCTGATATGTAAATGACAGATAACAGCAAAAACAGCTCCCATATCTGTCCATAACTTTGGTAAGTGCAGCGAGTCAGGGGATTTCAAGTGGGTGATTATTGATTGGCAAGTGCCATATTTGGGCATAAGTGCAGTCCACCATTCAATGTGGAGGATAGACTAGACTTTATCGATTGATTTTGCTGGAGTAATTTCCTGTTAACCAGGTTTAAGTAAGGCAAAGGTCGAATCATGTTTGCTGTGCAGTATAACTGCACTATGTATGGTTTTGCAACTGGTAAGTTTATGGTATTAATATGGATCTTGCTTAGTGTAAGTCGAGAAAAATATTCTTATCATGTTGGTGTATGCTTACAAATACCAAGGCTTGGATGGGTACTAATTACGATGGGACACCCTGCTTGGTCCACCCAAGCTATTTGAACATCCTTAGACGTGGATCACCAAATACACTATTGGATACCTAAGTGGAAGAAGGGCTCAACTCCACCATTTCACAATAATGACATGAATGAGTAAGATCCAGCATTTTATCGCGAGGAGAAAGTTCTTCCTTTGGTGTGAAAGTAGGGCTCAAATCCACTTTCTAAATATTCCAGTACACTCGATCATGGTTTTCATGGAAGAAAGGCCCAACTCCATGAAGTAGGGCCTTATTGAGAATAATGAGAAGGAGTTAAGCCCTTCTTCCTTCTAGGTATTCATTGCATGCCTGGATGTCACATGTTTATATTATGCGCCATTCCAAAAGCATGCAGAAAACATCAATAACCATATCGTATTTTTTCAAACGTCTGACAATTCAAGTACTCTTACCTTGCGTGCTGCAAAATTCCCATTGAGTGTTGCTACTACCCCAACCAGATGCTATACCAACATATTTCACATCCTCGGGTTTCACATCCTCTGAACAATACGGCGTGGATATAAATGCAGGTTGCCCAACTCGACCAACTAGTAGTAGATTAGTGCCGGGAACAAATTCAACGAAAAATTCTCTTGCCTCGGTTGTACTCAACACATTGGGAGTGTCGAATCTGGTCCATTGCTGGTGTGAATTACACAATACTGCCGATCCTTGATTGTTCCATCCACCAATAACTTAAGACAAAAATAACAATAACAATAATAATCCATAACATTTACAATGTGCAGAATAGAAAGGTTTCTAAACGGAACCCACTAGTAGTGGTTACGCCACTGGCAACGATCCGTTATATTTGCCGCAAGTAAATTGAACGTTGAGACTACAGGCTGTGACTAGACGAGAGTACAAGCAGATGACAGTTCAAACATGGCTGATAGCCTGCTACTTAAGAAGATCCTCGATTTCAGCTGTTTGAAGAAGATAAAACAATGGATTTTGTTACCAGTTCTTACAGTAAAAGCAGCAAGAAAGAAGGGACGTATAGTGAGGCTAATTCCAGTGTATGATGACCTTTTGAGTTTCCATGCAATTTTTTAACTAATCAATGAACAAAACATATATATAAATGAAGGATATAAAAAAATATAATGCTTCTTTCGAGGCTCCGCGTTAAGACTATTGGTCTTTGGTGACATAAATTCCCAGTTACGTCGGGCCAGATAGCTTTAACTACTTTTTTTCTCAAGCCAGTATACTATTGCCGCCAATTTTACCAATTCGAATACTAATTGACACGCGATGAAATATTTCACCTCATACAACCTACCTATTTTTATTACACCTTTGTCTTGTTCTGTATCATTGGGTAGACCGTCATTTGTCGGAGACAAAAGAATGTAAGCATCATTATGTCCTGTGACTTTAAAGGTAAACCTGTCAGTACCAGGAGGAAGTTGTGGAAAGGGATATTGGAAATCCGAGTTCTGTACCCTTCTGGACCCATAACTTTCGACAGTTTGTTCTAAGCACGTCTCTGCAGTTTCTGATTCTGCAATAAAATGTATATAAAATATAATATAGTATAATATAATATAGTGTAATATAATATAATATAATATAATATAATATAATATAATATAATATAATCCTAAATAATAATATAATATAATACTAATCAATGATAAAGTAAAATATAATGTCACTACTATATAAAAATTAAAATTAATAAAACTTACACATTTTGAATTCAATATTTGTTAAAGTTAATGTGCTTATATGTTGTATAAGGTCTATTTTTTCTACCGAAATTTATAATACATTTTACCAATGTTCATAAAAAAACTTTTTTTTCTGTGGATTGGAGGTTAGGATCCCGAATCTGTGAAGACCCGCCTATAAGACAGTGGGTAATATTAATGCCCGTGTACGTATGCAAGAAGCGTCACTACTGCTTGTTATATGTGACAGAAAAGGCATTTTAAAGTCCGGTCCCATAGCTGAAGTGGCCCCTAAACGACCTTTGACTCCAATTCTTTGTACAACATATAGACACGGGCTAGAGCCGATGCATATGTGCAAGTGCCAGTATTGTACTATGTAATTTGCGGAAGCAGCGCCATCTTCCTCTTAGGTATTCATTGCTTGCCTGGGTGTCACATGTTTATATTATGCGCCATTCCAAAAGCATGCAGAGAACATCAATAACCATACTGTATTTTTTGTTGAAGAAAAAGCCTTTTCAAACGTCTGACAATTCATGTACTCTTACCTTGCGTGCTGCAAAATTCCCATTGAGTGTTGCTACTACCCCAACCAGATGCTATACCAACATATTTCACATCCTCGGGTTTCACATCCTCTGAACAATACGGCGTGGATATAAATGCAGGTTGCCCAACTCGACCAACTAGTAGTAGATTAGTGCCGGGAACAAATTCAACGAAAAATTCTCTTGCCTCGGTTGTACTCAACACATTGGGAGTGTCGAATCTGGTCCATTGCTGGTGTGAATTGCACAATACTGCCGATCCTTGATTGTTCCATCCACCAATAACTTTAAGACAAAAATAACAACAACAATAATAGTCCATAACATTTACAATGTGCAGAATAGAAAGGTTTCTAAATTGAACCCACTGGTAGTGGTTACGCCACTGGCAACGATCCGTTATATTTGCCGCTAAATTGAACGTCGAGACTACAGGCTGTGACTAGACGAGAGTACAAGCAGATGACAGTTCAAACATGGCTGATAGCCTACTCCGGGAGCCTACTACTGAAGAAGATCCTCGATTTCAGCTGTTTGAAGAAGATAAAACAATGGATTTTGTTGCCAGTTCTTACAGTAAAAGCAGCAAGAAAGAAGGGATGTATAGTGAGGCTAATTCCAGTGTATGATGACCTTTTGAGTTCCCATGCAATTTGTTTAACTATCAATGAACAAAACATATATATAAATGAAGGATATAAAAAAATGTAATGCTTCTTTCGAGGCTCCGTGTTAAGACTATTGGTCTTTGGTGACATAAATTCCCAGTTACCTCGGGCCAGATAGCTTTAACTACTTTTTTTCTCAAGCCAGTATACTGCCGCCAATTTTAGCAATTCGATTACTAATTGACACGCGATGAAATATTTCACCTCATACAACCTACCTATTTTTATTACACCTTTGTCTTGTTCTCTATCATTGGCTAGACCGTCGTTTGTCGGAGACAAAAGAATGTAAGCATCATTATGTCCTGTGACTTTAAAGGTAATCCGTTCAGTACCAGGAGGAAGTTGTGGAAAGGGATATTGAAAATCCGAGTTCTGTACCCTTCTTGACCCATAACTTTCGACAGTTTGTTCTAAGCACGTCTCTGCAGTTTCTGTTTCTGCAATAAAATGTATATAAAATATAATATAGTATAATATAATATAGTATAATATAATATAATATAATATAATATAATATAATATAATACAATATAATATAATATAATGCAATATAATAAAATACTAAATAATAATATAATATAATACTAATCAATAATAAAATAAAATATAATGTCACTACTATATAAAAATTCAAATAAATAAAACTTACACATTTTGAATTCAATATTTGTTAAAGTTATGAGAAAAGCGCCAAAATTGATTTTCCACGCCAATTTTTTTCGGCCCACCCGGGGTCCACCATAACAACTTACCCTAAATATCCAAAATCCAAAAATTGCATATTTGCGTTCTAAAGACACAAAACTAGACCAGGTTGTCTCAAATTCGTTTTAAAATATACCTTAAAATATCCACAATTTTGGTCAAAATTTAAAAAAAAATTAATGTCTTAATAAGACATCAAAGAGGCTCTCAAATTTGGCTGATTCCAAGAAATGACAAATATGCCATAAAATCAGATTTTAAAGGAAAATCATTCGTGCATTTATGGCTGAATCTCATGATTTGATAAACGCATAGAAAAAATTGAAGGGAAGACAGTGTTAAAAAAATGTATTGCATTGATATTGAAAAATAACTATAAATGACATACACACACCCTCAACCCCATAACAAAACAAGAGAGAAAAAGATTCCAAAACAAAACGGTAGGGGTTCGAACCTTGAACCTCTGGTACTAAAGGCAAAAGTGTTAACTTCACCACAACAGCCTGCTACAAAATATTCGTGCTTTTTTGCAACCTTGTTTCTTATTCAGAGTCTCACTCAATAACAATCATTTTAAAACTGATTTCACGTCCGTATAATGAGGTGATATTACTTTTTATATTGGCTTCAATATTTTGCAAGACAAAACAGTGTTTTGCATTAATAAATAAACATCACATGATCACTAGACGATTATGAATGGGTATGGACAGGGCCGGCTGCACTGGTCACCAATGGTCAGGCATGATTTCGACACAGTTTTCAGTCCGACACGCCGTCAGTCCGAATCCGAAATACACTGCGCTAGTCCGAATTTGGAAAACACTTCTTCAGTCCGACACTGCGCTAGTCCGAAACTAAATACCATCGCGCTAGTCCAAAACTGAAAACTACAGTGCTCTCCCGAATCTGAAAAACACTGCGCTAGTCCGAATCTGAAAAACACTGCGCTAGTCCGAATATCAGACTAGCGTAGTGTTTCCACAATTCAGATTCGGACTAGCTCAGTGTTTTTCAAATTCGGACTAGCGCAATGGTTTTCAGTTTTGGACTAGTGCACTGCTTTTTAGTTGCGGACTAGCGCAGTGTCGGACTGAAGGAGTGTTTTCCAGATTCGGACTAGCGCAGTGGTTTTCAATTTCGGACTAGCGCAATGGTTTTCATTTTCGGACTCAGTGCACTGCTTTTATGAAGGCACCATGTCAACAATGCCTAGAAAAGTTGCTTTTTGCCTTGTAAAAGTACGTAATTTTTCGCCACTTCCTGCTATCAGCATGGAAGCATGTCGATTCGGCCAAACCAATTCGTCCACAGTTGACTTGGCCATATGCCAATTCCCCAAGCTAAGTCAGCCACAAAACAATTCGATATTGACCAAAAGGGATAAACGATTTAATATGTTAATGAATATATGTGACCGTCCATCACGAAACAGCTGTAAAGTCGGCTCGCGGTCAATTTTGTTTTATTTCGTGTTTAGAAAATATATCATAAGCTTTAAAATGAAAAATCATTTGACTCCAAACGATATCCAGAAGTAAAAAAAAAAGAGGGTTAAGTGCACAACGTACAAAAAAGTGACTATATCTCATTAACCGATGATCATACAGATATGCGACCACTGACTTTTTTTTCCCTTATGACCAGAGGAAAAGTTCGACATATGGCACGACTCGAGGATATTTGGTTAAAAAGATAGAGGGTTAAGTGCACAAGTGACTATATCTCATTAACCAATGATCCTACAGATATGCGACCACTGACTTTTCTGTTCCCTATGACCAGAGGAAAAATTTGACATATGGCACGACTCTCTAGGATATTTGGTTAAAAAATTAAAAAAAAAGTGACTATATCTTATTAACCAATGATCCTACAGATATGCGACCACTGACTTTTTTTTTTGTTCCTTATGACCAAGGGAAAAGTTTGACATATCTCACGACTCTGTAGGAAATGATGTACATCATCATCATCATACATCATCCTTTTATTTTCATTCAAATCAACATACAATATATATATAAAAGACACAACATTTGAATGAGGAGATGCTCAAAAGGCCCAAAGGCCTGAAGCGAGCACCCCCTTACCATGCTTACACTGCCTTAAGTTACAACATACAATTACACAAAGTTAACAAATAAAAGAAAAAAGAAAGAGGAGAAGAACATGCAAAGAAAGAACCAATATAAATATTTATAACATTTCATATAGACATTCCACAGTTCACACAAGAAATTGATAGTTGGAGTGGAGATGGGGGATGGGTGAGGTCATTAAATAATGCCTAAATATTAGATGTAATTTTTTATTAGACTTTTCTTTATTTGTAACTTAAACTGGTTTACTTATTTTGCCATCTTTATTTATTTATCAGTAATATTTCATTTCCTAGGACCGGCAGTTCACCGGAAGCCCGTGTTGTGAGGGCCACAAACTGCGGCTACGTACAGAAACACGAACGCTGACTTGTTTTGTTCTTTATGACCAGAGGAAAAGTTCGACATATCACACGACTCTTTAGGATATTTGGTTTAAAAGATAGAGGGTTATTGCACAAAGTACAACGAATTGGTTTGTGACCGAATGCAAGACATCAAATATACAGATTTGGTTATGGAGAAAATCACGAAATAGTTAAATTTGGCCAACTTTTTTTGTACATCAATATACAGGGTTCGAATTGGCATGTGGGCGATTTGGTTTGGGGCTGAATTGACGAATAGTATCGATATCGATATTGATATTTTTACAGAGCACGTGATATTTCGATATGATGATTCGAATTGTCACGTGATCGTCGAGGTGTCAGTTCTGCAGGAACTGACACAAAACATCCTGAAGAAGGCTAGAGACTGGACCTTCCTGATGGATGAGGAGCACAAGGTGATCTTAGACTAACCACAGACTATCCGATGCAAACCTTAAAATGCGTAACAAACGTTAATAATTACGAATTGACGGGTGTGTGTATCCTAGGTCGAACAGTTGCGTGACCGGGGTCTCGACATTGCCTTATGAACTCTCGCCCTCCTGATAATAACCTTTAGACACTGGCAGGAAATGACAGGAACTCACATGACAGGAACTCACATTTCCTGTCATGTGACAGGACTGACTCACATTTCATAATGACCTTTGTATGACCTTTGAACTCCAGTTGGTAACTCAATATTTATGGCTCGTGTCACATGTCAGGTTTGGATCATTGATGCTGGTTTTTCTATCAACCACGATCATTGCAATAGTTTATCTTTGTATTAACCGTTCCAGCCACATAATTTTTAAAATAAATATCAAGAGTGTTATCACAACTTACCTGGTTCAAGGTCCCAGTCCCCACAGAACTTAAAGCTGCCTTCGCTTCCCCAGCCAGTAGATATTCCGACATAATTAACGTCAATGCTGCCTGTGTTTTGGAAGCTCATGACAGATGTCTCATCACTAAATACCTCCACCAAATCGTCTCCAAATGACACACGAAACTTACGATATTCTGTGGCGCTCAAAATCGCGGGGGTATTCGGAAAGACTAGGTTTTCGCATTGTTTGCAAAGACGAATAGATGATTTCTGGTTTCCCCAACCTCCAATTACTGCAGAAACAATGAAGGAAATATATTATTGTATCCTGTCGTAAAAATAATTGGTTATTCTCTCTCAAAAAGTGAGAGGGAATAGGGATTATAACATTTTATAGATATGTCTGCATTATTGGTAGCCATCAGTTTCCAGTGAACAATGAGGGAAATATAAGTCGTTACAATAATTGATCAATCTCTCTCAAAAAAGTGATAGGGAATAGGGATTATAAACATTTTATAGATATGTCTGCATACAGGCTGTATCAAAATGATTGGTACCCATCAGTTTCCAGTGATATGGACATGACTGTCACAGCAAAATGCAACATAGGATTCTCATAATTTGTTGATTAATTAAACAGACATATAGGGCCTAACTACGGTATATATTGTGATCATTTCAAGAAGACTCTGTACTGCATTTGGAAGAAAGAGACTTTTCAATAACCATCAAAACTGACTGGTACCAATCACTTTCATACAACCTGTACTTCCTCGAAGCATGAGAACTCTATTGCTGTTGAACTCTATTTTTATACCCTAACGCAGACAAAAACCTACCAATTTCATACATGGTCTCGGCATCTCCTTCGATCGGCGACAAGGCGATATGTACATCGTTGTTAGCACGAACACTAAACGTAAAGCTCGTCGCTCCTTCAGGTACAGACCACAGGTATTGGTATTTATAGTCATTCGGTGTGTTAATGGGTTGGCAGTCTATTGCTGTTGTTGCATTGTTGTATTTTTGAATGAAATAAAGATTGATTGATATTATTCAAAGATAATCAATATGAAAAATGCGAGGGGGAATCATCATCAAAATTCATATGCATTGGTGCACAAATGTCACAGGCCTACTCCGATTTGGGGTCAACGGTGTTTCATGGGACATTTCCAGTCATTAACCAAATACAGTAAACCAAAAATTTAAGGTACCAGCTATGTTCACCTCCTGTATATCCTAAACAAAGACATATATGTCATAATTGGAACCAACAGCTAATAGCTGCATCTTTCAGCAAAAGACCTCATTCGTTGAAATTGTTCAAGAAATAAAGACACAGCGATCCCAAAACCCAAGGACGATACCAATTTAAAAGTTGCAGTTTGCTGCATTAAAAGGCCCTATTGATTTATACACAAAGTGTTCGTGGACGAGAGAACAAGTGCTGCTCTTCCATTAATTAGCTAGTGTCGTGCTTTCATTGATTAGAACACAAAAGTGCAACTTTTGATTTCGTTTCTTCATTAGGTTTTAGATCACCGTTTCTTTAATTCTCAACCAATTTCAACAAATAAGGTCTTAAATCAGAGCTAAAGAGGACAGGTATTGACTGCTTGTTTTAATTTTGACATATTTGTCTTTATTTAGGATATACAGGGGTGACCATAACTGATACCTTAATTTTTTGGCTTACTGTACGTTCAATAATTTTGGACTATATAAAACAGTGTCAAAATGTATTATTATTATAGTATACAACATTACGTTTGGGTTTTGGAAAGAACCTTCTGTTAAATCATGCATGACTCAATTACAAATCTCTACATCCCTTTCTTCTTGTCTATTGATATTTTGAATAGTGTTTATCTTTCCCTAAAGGTGGGTTTACACGATGAAATTTCCATTGCAAGGCCCATTACTTAGTGGGTGAGATTATGTGCTCACTGACCATGAAGCTGTGCAATTGATCGAAATACACGAAGCAATATGTGGCCATGCAATTCCATGAGCGTGGTCATAGATTTGGGGATATACTCAAAACATATTTAGTGGTTAAATTTTCATAATCATATCAAAATGGCACCTGTGCTGTCCAGACAGCAAAAGATCGCCGTCCTGTGTATATCTATACAACTTATCCTGAAGCACTTCATGTTCCTCGTACAGATCAAGGAATTTCCGTGCCATAGGTGTTGCTTTGGAATTGGCCATGATGTTTTATTTGACAGCAACAGCATAGGCCTACAATGTAGCCTACAATGTTGGTGAATCAAGTTGGTCCCTACATTTCCCAAATGAATGCAGCGACCAGCTGGTGTTCATTCAGCTGATTGGCTGAAGGAGGTTAGATTGCATGCAACAACCTTGAAAGTAGAGCATGTCTCTACCTTTTTGCCTGTTGCTTGGGGGATTAATTTGCCTGATGCTTGGGGGATTAATTCCTTGCAAATCCAAAATACACGGTGCAATCTTTTTCCAAGGTCTGTGCAACAGGCAATTGCATGGAAAATTGCATCGTGTAAACCGGCCTTAATAGATAGCGCCCTGATCGATTCTTCCTGCATATCAATATGCTTCATTTACATTACATTACAGAGATCGGACACTAATCCCTACCATAACAAACCATGTATACAATGATCACATATATTACAGGTGATATAACAGGTCTATTAGATTAGTAAACTATGATCTATTTGCAAGTATTATAATATATTGATTGAGCAGGAAAGATGTGATACTATTTTTTGTATAGTAGTCTAGTTGCCGGCGTCAGGTATACATAGAATGGTTTTTTTTATGATGATGACATGTATGATGCAAACTCATAGGTGTTGTGCGTTTGGCAATTTGGGAGGGGTGGGGTTCAAAATGACCCCATAGGATTATAAAATCAAAATTTCAATTGATCAAATACCTCTTTCAAATATATCAAACATAAATAAACAAAAATAAATAAATAAATAAATAAATAAATAAATAAATAAATAAATAAATAAATAAATAAATAAACGAACAAATTGAACAAATTGTAGCGTAGCATTAAAATCATAAATATAACCATTGCTGGCAGGAGGACTCGAACCAACGATATTGACATCAGCAGTCTGATGTTCTACCATTGAGTTATGACAGCATCTAGTGATGAGGGACGAGTTTTTAGCTTATATAGTGTTTGTCTGTGATAATGCCGCCTCGTGAAAGAAATAAATATAAAATCTCAATTTTTAATTTAAATTGATTTGATAATTTTCTAACCTATATTTTCTTCAGAGCAGGGACAAATATTTCCCCTTTTATCCAATTTGACCGCTAAATTAGAATCTATATACTTCTTTTATTACTAATTTAATTCCGCGATTTGTTCCATTAAGCAATATCAGAGATTAATGTCAAGCATCTCACAACAGATATTTAGTTGGCTTAGTGGTTTTGCACAGTGCTTTTTAACCGGGAGGTACCGAGATCGATCCCACCTCTGCCTGCAATTTTTTTAAAGACTGGGAAATAATAACCTGACATTCGCCGCTGACATTCGTACTGCAGAAGCGGAGTTATAACTTGTTAAACTTTGCTCCTTCCGTAAAAGGGTACATTATTTTGGCACTTCATTATTTCTTTTTTTTCCACATTGCTGGTATTTTATATCAAATGGTCATAATTTTTTTTTTTTTTTTTTTTTTTTTTTTTTTGACAGCCATGGTGTTACTGTCTATGGTTTATTCCTGTACTTGAGTCCGGTGGGGAAGAAAACATACAAAATAACCACCGGACCCTTCACAAAACTTTCCTGACAGCAAAGACTATAATTGTTATATATTATATAGTTATACATATAAAACCTTTCAATAGGGCCTATACTATAATTATTACACATATTTTACTTAAATGATTAACAAAAAAGATTAACAAAGGATTTTTTTTAAACCAATTAACCAGTGCAGAGACTTCGCCATAGTTGCCATTTTTTTGAAAACTTGTTACGCTCTAAATTACATGTTGCTTGATATTTCAGGATATTATGATAATGTTTAATTTCTTGTTTAAAAGCTTTTAAATCTGGGTATTGTTCCATCATCTTTGCTCTATAGATGTGGAATTTTGCCATTGTCATTATAAGGGTTAAAGTCAAATCAAATTTAGAACCAAATAGAATTGTCAAAGTAGACATTTCCAATTCCACATTAGTTTGTTCTTTTATCCATAATTTAATGGTATTCCAAAATATTTGGGAGACCTGACAATTTACAAAAAGATGTTTAATTGTTTCCGGGTTCCCCTTACAAAATGTACATAAATCATCCTCCCTTACATTAAATTTTAGCAACAGACTATTTGTTCCTAAAATCCTTTGGTTAATTCTATATTGGAACCATCTATACTTCGAATCAACAGAAAACTTGAAATTTAAAAGACATAATTGTTTCCACTCCTCATTTTCTATATCAACATCTATTTTCCACTTATTACCTGATTGTTTCATTCTCTTAGCCCCTACAAAGACATCGTAGAATAACTTACAACCTTTACGATATTTAAACAATAAGTCCATATTACTCGATCTAAAAGGTGAAACTAATTTTGTCCCTTTTAACTTGTTAATATTGAAATTTGACTGAATTGCTCTTATAATACCATTGTATTCAAGGAAGTTTGTTTTCACATTATACATTTCTTCAAAGTCATCTTTTGACATAAAAGTCCCATTTTCTGACAGTAAATCATTTATAAAAAGAACCCCCCTTTCCTTCCAATGAACATAATGAATTGAATTACCACCAATTTTGATTTTATCATTCCACCACAGGTACTGCTTTGCAATACGATTGAAATCTAATTCACCATAATTAACAATATTTATCAAAGAGGACCAAGAAAAAAATACGTCATACCAGAACTTATTGTCTACCTTATTTTTCGTTGCATTAAATCGGAGTAGACCTGTACAGCAAATATCGTTAGTCTTCACATTCAAACATAACTTTGACAATTTTATCCATTTTTGTCACCTTGAATAACCCTGCGAATCCAATTTATTTTTAGTGCATTTATATGAGATTCGACATCTGGCATTTTAACTCCTCCATTCTCATAATCTTGTACAAACTGAGATCTTTTTATTTTGTCCGGCTTCCCATTCCAAACATATTTAAAAATGATGTCATTAACTGTTTTGATAAAATCTTTGCTCGGATTTGGAAGCATCTGCGCAATATAACTGATCTTAGGAAGAACCAACGATTTTACCACTACAACTCGACCCAATACAGTAAGATTCCTTTTTTCCAATTGGAAATCATCTTTTCATCAGTACAAGTGATTTTTCATAGTTCTGTTTAACCATTTGCACCAAATCAGTATTGAAAGAAATTCCTAAAAATCAAAATTGCCCTCAAAATTCCAAGTTAGTTTTTTATTTTCACAACTTTTTGTGATTCTATTTTTATATGATCCTATCCATACTGCCACTGTTTTATCAGTATTAATTTTCAAACCAGAAATTTCACGAAAAATATTCAAAGTATCAAATGCGCTTTTTAGCGACTTTTCTGTGCCATCTAATATCAAGGTTGTGTCGTCTGCGTATTGTGTAATTTTAAAATTCATGTCCTTTACTTTTATTCCTTGTATATCTTTATTTTCTTTTATCATTAAAGCTAAAATTTCCGCACATAAAACAAAAATATATGGCGAAAGCGGATCGCCCTGTCTACAACTACGCTGAATTTGAAACGGTTTTGAAATATTCCCATTTATTATTACTGACGAAGAAGCATTCTTATATAGGGTTTCAAACCATCTACAAATATCTGTCCCAAAATTAAAAGCTTTTAGAGTTTTAAATATAAAATCATGTGATACCGTGTCAAATGCTTTTTCAAAATCTATGAGTAATAGCAGACCAGGTATTTTATGAATATCTGTATAATTTAACAATTCATAGAGAAGGCGAATATTTTCGCCTATAAATCTGTTTGGAACAAAACCATTCTGGTCTTCCGAAATTAGATGGTTTAAAACTGATTTTACGCGGTTAGCAATACAAGCAGATGCTAACTTATAGGAAACATTTAAGAGTGATATAGGCCTCCAGTTCTTTAGGAAATGACGAGGTTTATCCCCTTTGGTAGAAGAGTAACATGACCAATTTTTTGTTCTTTTGTAAGAGAACCTTTCCTAAAACCTTCATTTAACGACCGAAGAAGAAAAATGGAAATGTCGTCCCAAAACATTTTATAAAATTCTACTGTAAAACCATCTGGGCCAGGAGTTTTGTTATTTTTCATATTTTTCAAACCAATTGAGAGCTCAGACAAATCCAGCTCACCTTCTAAATTATTTGACTGCATTTGCGTTAATTTATTGAAACATAAATTTAGATCATCAATATTGACATTGTTTTTTTCTTCCTTTTCTTTGTACAAAGTTTTGTAAAATAACAAAATTTCTTTTTCAATCTCCTCCTGAGATGTTGCCTCTGTGTTATCTTTCTTAGTAATTTTACATATTTGTTTATTTACGAAGTTTCTTTTTTTAAGGTTAAGAAAATATTTGGACGGTTTCTCCCCTTCTTCTATCCATTTAGCTTTTGATCGAACAAAACAACCTTTAATTTTTCTAGTACGCAGCTCTTCAAGCTTTTGTTTAGCGGCATTAAGTTCCCTCATTACTGAATCGACGTTTTGGTTATTTAAAGCCGTTTCTGCACATATCTTCTCCAGATGCTGTATCAAATTGTCAAGTGTTTCTTCTGTTTTATCTAAGTCTTTCTTTCTTTTGGATGAAAAAGCCAAAGTAGCACCTCTAATTTCCAATAATAATGTTTCGAAGAACAGCTGGTCATCGATAGTAAGAACTAACGTCGTCGGATTAATATCATTTATATATTCTCTATCATAAGGAGAGGCCGCATATATTTTCTTCACCTTAGTAATCGAATCTTTAACAATATTTACATATTCCTCTTCTTTAAGCAATTCATTATTGAATTTCCAAGATCCCCGACCATTTTAATATTATTACCTTTACTTAGGCCAATGATCACCATAGAATGGTCAGTTCTGTAACCAGGTGTAATATCAGCAAAATCGATCAAATTTAGCAATTCAGATGAAATCAAAAAGAAATCTAATCTGGCTTGTTTTATTGGATTATTTTTCTCCAAGTAAAACGTCTAATATTTGGATTCAGAACTCTCCATGGATCGCATATTTCCATGTCTTCTTTTATATTAAGAACCATTTCTTTTGCTTTCGGGTTATTAATATTTACATAATTGAAAGTATCCATTTCTTGATTCTGGACTAAATTAAAGTCTCCGCATATAATAGAGTAAGGGTTTCCAAAAGTTTCCACAACCTCTTTTACACGACTATAGAAATATGGCTGATCATCATTTGGCCCATATAAACAACATAAAGTGATATCTATAGATAACAAAGTAATATCGAGCACAATCCAATTTCCAACATGATCACGCTGTATATTCCGCACTTTAAAATCAAAATTATTGTTCATCAAAACTGCCACACCTCTTGAGTTCGTAGTGTGACCTGCTATATAAATCTCATAACCCCATTCAGACCTGACCATATTTTCAAATTTTTGATCCCAATGTATATCCTGAAGACAATATATCGAAAATTTCTTTTTCCTTAGATAATTAAAAACATCACGTCTCTTGACTTTATCATTCAATCCCCTGCAATTTACAGAACATATTTTAACTGAGCTATCCATATGCAAAACATTTATTTAATTTAGACTGATCATGTATAAGAAGCCAAAACTGCGTATAGTACATTTCATATAAATTAAGCTGTCGCTTTCTGATACCAGAGAAAAAACAAAAAAACAAAAATAAATTAAAGGACAAAGAGACAAAGTCAAAATACAAAAACCAAAAGGTAGGTCAAAACAAAAATTGAACCCAAAATCAACTGACAATTGTCAAGGAAAGTCTGACCGTCAATATGAGCGTACACAAAAATTGTCGCCTCTAAGCGACTGTTAATAAAGCATTACATGTAAACATCTAATTCATGCATATCAAAATTGCATCAAAATATGAGAAAAACGTTTTGATCATCTTCAATTTTTGTATCCCCTTTTTTCCTTTTTTTAAATCCTCTATAGGCACGCATGCATATACCCAAAAATTATATATTCAAAACGTGATTAAAAGAGCTTCAAAAACAATATGATTACATGGGTAGCTTTTGCGTTTAACATAACTTTATATTACAGCAAATATGACATCAAAATAGTCATAATGGTCATGATCAAATGGTCATAATTGGCGGTCACTTCAAATCACCCCCAACTGAACGAGGTTCAGGAATGTCCTCTCATTGTTAATTGTTGGTTAGCCCACCACTTGAACAGGATTTAGCCAAAGCAAACAAAGACTTAAGCTTTTTACTAATGCTATACATAAGTATAAGCTTATTATCCTCTTCAACAATAGGATTAAAGATTGGTGCTTGACTGGAATTTCGTGCTAGTGTCATTGGTTATTGTTAAAAGGCAATAAGGTGTGTAATTGCAATATTTCCTCTGAATAGGACAGACTCTCTACATCGAACCATGGATGCTGAAGGTTCGCAATACTGTTATTAGCTGTTATTTAGGGGAAGGTATCTTCCAACCCCAATTTCAAATGAATATTGAATGTTTATGAGATCACTGCGTCGGGTGTATCACATACTAGGTTCTCTTGAATTTTTGACATTTCTGAGAAAATTTGTGTTATCGTTCTTTTTATGGAGCTCTTCCAATTCAACAAATTACATACCTCAATTTTTTCCTAAATAATTAGTTATAAAATGTTAAACTAGAACTAGTTATAATTTTTATAATTTTCGTATTTCACATATTGAACTATCTTAGATAATTCGGTATGTGAAAACTATGATTTTCCTGATATCGTATTTAAAGTGCATTTCATCTAGAGATAGACCAGTATGCATGTATGTGATGCGTATAAAATCACGTCACCTTTCGCGAAATCGAGATAGCCCCAAGATAGGCCAGTATTATGATGAACATTTATATGGGATAGACCGAGATAGAACTGTATGCAACGTTATCACTAAATCACTCCTGATATTTATTTTTCAATAAATATCAGGAGTGTTATCACGACTTACCCGGTTCAAAGCCCCAGTCCCCACAAAACATAAAGCTGCCTTCGCTTCCCCAGCCAGTAGATATTCCGACATAATTAACGTCAATGCTGCCTGTGTTTTGGAATCTCATGACAGATGTCTCATCACTAAATACCTCCACCAAATCGTCTCCAAATGACACACGAAACTGACGATATTCTGTGGCGCTCAAAATCGCGGGGGTATTCGGAAAGTCTAGGTTTTCGCATTGTTTGCAAAGACGAATAGCTGATTTCTGGTTTCCCCAACCTCCAATTACTGCAGAAACAATGAAGGAAATATTATTGTATCCTGTCGTTAAAATAATTGGTTATTCTCTCTCAAAAAGTGATAGGGAATAGGGATTATAACATTTTATAGATATGTCTGCATTATTGGTAGCCATCAGTTTCCAGTGAACAATGAGGGAAATAATAGTCGTTACAATAACTGATCAATCTCTCTCAAAAAAGTGATAGGGAATAGGGATTATAAACATTTTATAGATATGTCTGCATACAGGCTGTATCAAAATGATTGGTACCCATCAGTTTCCAGTGATATGGACATGACTGTCACAGCAAAATGCAACATAGGATTCTCATAATTTGTTGATTAATTAAACAGACATATAGGGCCTAACTACGGTATATATTGTGATCATTTCAAGAAGACTCTGTACTGCATTTGGAAGAAAGAGACTTTTCAATAACCATCAAAACTGACTGGTACCAATCACTTTCATACAACCTGTACTTCCTCGAAGCATGAGAACTCTATTGCTGTTGAACTCTATTTTTATACCCAAACGCAGAAAAAAACCTACCAATTTCATACATGGTCTCGGCATCTCCTTCGATCGGCGACAAGGCGATATGTACATCGTTGTTAGCACGAACACTAAACGTAAAGCTCGTCGCTCCTTCTGGTACAGGCCCCAGGTATTGGTATTTATAGTCATTCGGTGTGTTAATGGGTTGGCAGGCTATTCAACGATAAACAATATGAAAATTGTGAGAAGGAATCAGCATCAAAATTCGTATGCATTTTACGCTATTATAGGCCTACTCCGATTTGTGGTCAAAGGTGTTTCATGGTTCATTTCCAGTCATTGACCAAATACTTTCAATATAAATTTGCGTCTATGTATAACTGCGTCAAAATATCGTTAAAATAGTCCAATTTTGAAAATCTTTGTGGAACAAATTACAACATTCTGGTCAATTTTTAAGAAAAAGGGTGGGTGGTCTATATTCGGTGAGAGCTTGTCTCACATGCTTCTTTTCCTGCATTGTATAGTGGTGAGAATTTGTCTGCAAATTGTATTCTGAGTTACTGTGCAAAATGTGCATAAAGGTTGTATTCACGTGTACCTCAAGTTGGTGCTATATGTTTCTCATTTTGCTATAGTGCCAGTCAAACACATTTTAATGCTATTGTTGAAGAGGATTATTAGCTTCTACTTATGTATAGAATTCGTAAATAGCTCTAGTCTTTGTTTGCTTTGGCTAAATCCTGTTCAAGTGGTTTGTTAACGCATTCGGAGCATGGATACGGGTACGGAATCTTAATTTAGCATCAATCATTTAAAATATATATTATAGAAGTGAATATACAGTATTTATTTGCAACATTTTATGTTCTAAAACAATTAACATGATTGATACAGTCATGAAAATGGGTATTTACAGCTATTCGGCTTGATGACAAATCCATAAGTTTTCAATATACGTATAAGCACGGTTGTTTAATGGCATGTAAAACCCTGTCATTTTAAAGAAAATTTGAACAATGATAGTGCTATTTAACTTACATCTTGTTTGCATCTTTACAAGGGGTAGACACTTGTGTAATGGGCTATTCCAGAAAATAAGTGCACACCCCCTATAGAGGAGTAAATTTTCAATCAAAGAAATGTCCGGATTTCCAAGTATGCTTTCTGAAAACGACTGGAATTCCAGTTGCTAATGTCACTTTAAAAAGCTTGGAAATCCAATTAAATGAAGGAAAAATCACGGAAATGTCCCAAATGAGCTCTCAAATTGAGGATTTCTGATTTTGAAATATTTTTCTGCCGGATTTTTTTACGTCACGGCTGTGTAATGATCGCATCAAACAACCGTGTAAACCACAGCACTCATCATTGATTTTGGTGTTTTGTGCATCAATAACTGCTGATTTTCCTACGAATATGGACTGTAAACTTGGTAAATAAGTATAAATAATTATTTTTCTGGTATATTTAGGATATAAATACGATTCTCTGGCTTTAATTCTGTGGTCTTAACTTATATTTTTTATCTACATGTTACTGTTAGTGGGATGGAGTGGGGTGAGAGGAACAATAAAATAGCAATTCGGTATATCGTCATTGCATTATGTCATATGTTCATCAGTGATTCTTCTCGTTTGTGTTTTCACTCCCATTTACTCAACTAGCGGAAGCCCTAGTAATGTCCGAATTAATGAACGAATGAATGAATGATGAATGAATGAATGGGTGAATGAATGAATGAATGAATGAATGAATGAATGAATGAATGAATGAATGAATGAATGAATGAATGAATGAATGAATGAATGAATGAATGATTCATGAATGCTACATGACAACTGAAACAAATATAGTGAAAACTAAAAGATACGTACCTTCTGTGGCTATAACAGACCCTACCAAGCCCACTATGCACATTAGCGAGACAATATTCATCTGAAAAAAAAGGTTGAAAACAATTCAACAACAGGGAGCTATAAACATTTGAAGTACTTGGATATCCAAAGATTGTGACCGTGAACTACAGTGTATCAGTTATATGGAGTATCTTACATCAGCACTGGAATTTAGTACTTATCCGGAAAGTAAAAGCGAGACTCAAATTTATCTGAAAAAATAAGGTTGAAAAATAAAGTATCTGGATATCCAAAGATGTGACCATGAGGTATTATACCGTAAAACCCCGTCTACAAGCATATAGAGTGCTTCTGATGAAAGCTACATTAATCCAGGCGCCATTATGGAGTATGAGCAAATAAATTACGGATCCAAGCATATACAAACAAGTATTATTTTAAGACCAATCTATTGTATTGGTATATTTACGCTGGCTTCGAATTAATTTAGCTTTCATACAAAACACTATGTATGCTTGTAGACGGGGTTTTACGATAGAGTATCTCACGACAGAGCTTGAGTTTAGTACTTAAAAATAAAGGTGTAATTCCGGAGGCAAGCTGGAGCAGGTGCTTGCTATTGCACGTGCTTCATTACACAGTATACAAGCGGTTTGAACCTGCATTGTCCAGGCTTAAAGTACTCGTACCCATACCCCAATTTCCGTACCCGTACCCATGCTCCGAACGCGTACCCGTACCCGTACTTTTCACAGACCTGTATCCGTATCCTTTCCCGTAACCGTACTCGCGCCCTATTTTGGATTCGGACCCGTACCCATACACATACCCCGGACGTGGACCAGTACCCGTACCCTCATTGTACCCGTACTCATGGCCTTGGACTCGTACCCGTACTCATGGCCTTGGACTCGTACCCGTACTCATGGATATCGGGTATGGGTATCAGGCACACGTGCTCAACTCAGGAATCAAGACATAACTAGGAGAGTGACGATGACCGTATTTGCCGGAAGCCCTAACCCTTACCCTATCTCTAACCCTATCCCTAACCCGTTCCGGTAAATACGGTCAAGTACCTCTCTACTGCGAGTGGCTAACAGTGAGCGGCTAATATAAAATAAACTAAAGGCCTGATAGCTGCATGGGTTTAATAATTATTAAATGTCCCTTATAATGAAACCACCACTTGGCACTTACTTTCGCGGGCTCTGTAAAATCATAAATTAAAAAAAAATTAATATATTTTTAAACTTAATAAATAATTCATAAATTAAGAAATACCACAATTTAAATAAACAATCCGATGTAAGTTTATTTAAATCTGAATTGTTATAATTATTTCAATATTTTTATTATTAAAATATCACTGAGTAACATCATACAGAGAACGTTTGTATTTTAACATTTGTCAAAGAACACGTTAAATATGTATACTTTAGAGAAGGTTGCCACAATATAAGTATCAGTCCAAATCATTCGCATAATTCGCATCATTCGAAGAAGTCGCATAATTTTTTTTTCTTTACCATTAGTTTCTCTTGGACAGTGTTTATCAATAGTCACGGGAACCAATGTCAAAAATTCTTAATCGTGTTGTTTCAAGAAGCAGTCTCACATCTCGGGAAGTTTTAAAGGAAACATTTGATGGATATGAATAACACTGAAATCTGTGATTCCTTTTCGAAATATTAAAAAATTACCAAAATAATGTAATTTACCCTTACCATGACAACGGATTGAAGTGATTCAGATGCTTCGTCGTAAACAAAGATCCGGGACAAAGATGTTCCGATTAAAATGAAGCTGGTTATATGCAATGATATTTATACAGAAATAAAACTGGAAATAATTTTTAATCAGGTTTTCGACGTCACTTCATTTTTGACCAATAAGATGGGTCGTTCTATCTTACCAAACAGTCTACATGAAACTAATCACCCAATTGGCCAGGTCTTTACCGTTTACTGAGAGTGACGTACCCTATAACCAGATGAACCATTCTTGCATATTTTATGTGCTGTATTACAAACAAAACACAGTTACAATTAGGAAACATATGTTTCACGTCCTTGTTGTTCTGATTTCTACTTTCCGTAAGAGATGAAATCAAAACTCAACCGGCGGTTTCCCGCAGGTTCCGCCCGGTTTCCATTATTTAGAACAATAGAAACTAGATGGAACCGAACGGAGCCGGCGGTTAACCACCGCGGTTCGAGTTTTGATTTGGTCACGGTACATTGTCACGACTGAATTTTGTTTTCTGTCGTTTCTTTGTTTCTCTTCTCCTGTGAACGCTTTACATTTTGCTCTAAACACGGCCACACACTCACCACACCCAATACACACCCCACCCACCCCACGTACTTTATATTAAACTATCCAAAAGCGGACGTATTTGTCTGATTTTTTTAACCTGGGAAATTCCACGCATTCCTACACCTCAATAGCAGCCATTGAAGTACATTTGGGCCATCCCACCTGAAATGTGAAATGATGCAGGCTTTGCGGGAATTTTAAACTGTGTTCCATCACCCGTGTGACAGAAGGATGCTGAAAGTTTACAATGCAATACAATATAAGATTGATTTTGAACCAGCGCTTTTCCACCCAATTGGGCAATTACAACACCAGTTTTGTGCGGATGGCCCCCAGTAATGGCGGAATATATTTTGACCATCACTTGGCTCGTCGGATTTGTGTATAGTGACCAATGGTCAAGCTGACGCAACGGATTTGGCTTTGAAGCTACCATAGTGCAGTTTTGTCCACAGCAAATTCACCGTGACCTTTTCAGCCATAAACCCGCTTAGTGAAGATTAAACCGAAATATGCAGTACTAAACCATTATAGTAATCGATTGTCCAATGCACATTTCTTACCACGTGATAATATTAATCCAATGAGCGATCGAATTGTCCGCTACGGTCGACTAATCCAATCGATAATGACGCTATTGACATGTACGGGTGGAGCTCCACTGACTGAGTTTTGGGGATTTTTCACTGGTTTGCTATCATTTACTCATCAAGGCACTCCACCGTTATTATAAGGACTATGCTAATAATTTAAAGATTGACATGTAGAAAATAAACCATACTTGATTGACAGAAAGTACTAAATTTGTACCTATTACGGTTTGGTGGCACTCCTCTTCCAAGCGCGACGAAGTCATGGCGGTCCGGTGAAGCAAAAATGTGCATTGGATTAACACGGGAGTTTGGATAAGATGGTAGATTTCCTTTCTCATACAAATGCATGCTCCCCCGTTATTAAAGCTTGTACCGGATTAAAAATTCAGTTATTTTGAAAAGAATAAGTAATTGAAACATAGAGCAAGTACTAAAATCAGAACTTTTATACTTTTTGATATATGACGCTAACTAGTTCATCTACTATACCCACAGCACAGCGCTACTAGTACGGGTCAATTACCTATGTGAGTGCCCCTGTGTTGTGTGCATACATGTTGTTAACAATAACTGCATGATGCATTACAGATTAACAGAAGAAAAACGACGAAAGAAGAACCCAGCAAAAGCAGACCTTTAGCAAAGCTTTGCTAAAAAATTAGTTCCGAATCCCTTCAGTACTTTTGTCCCAGAAGGCCAGGTGTCGGGCCAGATGTTGCCCTATAGAGGTTATTAGTGTATCATGTTTATATCAAACAAGTCGGCGGTTTCTCTGATTTAATAATCGATATCACCGGTGCAAATTAATTGCCTTTGCGTGCGAATGGTAGTGGAAGTGGTTTCATTTCAAAGTCCCCAGTATGCAAATTAGGTTAATGGGTAGAAACGCAAAGCTACACTGCACATCACACCTGGCAATAGACCATTTCGGTAATTCCCGAAAGCCTTTGCAAATTTAACGTGGAAAACGTCATCACCGATGCGCATATCGTTACCACGCAGTTCAACGTATGCGCAATAGTGATGTGTGCATCAACGAAGACGTACTTTGCAAAGGATTATGGGATCTACTAACTTGTCCCCTTTGTCCCCAAATAAATAGAAACGCCCTCTAGCGAGCACATTTTAAATGAAGAACCTATCCGAAGTTTTTGCTTAGTGATATGATTGATACACAAAAATTGTTTTAAAAATGTTTTAAAAAAATAAATACGTGCAACATTATGGCAAAAGCTGATGTTATCATTTTAAAATTGGTAAAAAAATTCAAATTGAGTATGTGACAGTATTAATGATCTCCTGTTTGATATTCTCGCTCTTATGATTAACTAGATGAACATTTAAATAAAACTCGGACCAATATGATCTTAACTAAGCTGTTTGTTAATGGTTTCAGTCAGAACATTTTGTCGCCAATGTGCAAGTGAATTACTATATCATAATAATCCCTTAATACAAGATGTAGTAGTACTCAACAAGATTAGACCGGACGATGAATGGCTTCAGTGATATTCACGGGGGTACTAGTAGAGGGTACATAGATTATATCATGAAAAGGATATTTATATTTGTTAACAAGAGCTTAGATAATTTTCAAAAAACAGAACTTACACACGCAAGGCAAAAGTTTGTGAAAAGATTACTTGTACCTGTAGGTTTTTTTCTGCTTTGTTTCTTTATTTGTTTTTTGGTCGTCGTCGTTGGTCGTTGTTGTTGTTGTCGTTGTTGTTGTTGATGTTGTTGATGTCGGTGGTGGTGATGTTTTGTCTAACGACGATATAATGAAAGTGACAGCACTGAAAAGTCGTCTGCTATACGGCCTTCAAGATTGTACCAGCAGCGGCCACTTATTTTATACCCATGTGAGAATGGTAAAATGATATCGGGAAGTGTTTAACAGTAAGCACCTACCTAAATCCGGGGGAGGAGGCACATTGAAAAATTTTGGTGGGTATGCTCCCCCGGAATTTTGAGGTGGTGGGTCTTTGGGAGCTGCGAACAGTCCAAATCAAGGGTCTTTATTGGCTTTCTGGTTGAAAATCGCTTTCTGGTTGAAAATCGCCTGAAAAAGCCTTTCAGAGCTGAAATTATCAAAATCAAGGGTCTTTCGGAGCTCTATTTTGGTCAAATATAGGGGGTCTTTCGGAGCTGCGAAATCCAAAAAGGGGGGTCTTTCCGGGTGAGCATACCCGTATGGTCATTTGTATTGAGTGCCCTCTCCCCCCCCGCCCCCGGGCCTAAATCATCTACAAATCTTAGAGAATATCTTAACGCTTACTCTAATCCTAATCATAAACCTCAATCATAATCCTCACCTTAATCCTAAACGTTAATACCCTAAACAGGGCCGGATTTACCATTGGGTACGGTGCGGAGGACAATCTGTAATGGGAACATAATGCACTCATGCAAAGACCTGTATTCATTTTTTAAAGGAAGCATATGTCATGATTACTGCGTACTTTGGAGGACTATTAATGTGTTAATAATTCAATAATGTAACATTTGCGCGGTAATTTCTATAACTTACGCCATTTTTAATGAACGGGATTCTTTAGCAGCGTTAATGGATATCGATCATTCCATATGTTATATTTTGTGTTTTTCATTTTATTTTCAAAAACACCTGTGTTGACATTTTGCTGACAAACATATTTTTGAAGACTAGCTGCTATGGTTAAACATGTTTCGCCTTGCTAAATGCTCTGTGTGCTAGCCATAGGCTTCAACATAAAAGTCCCAGATTTGAGGTATTTTTCTCAAACTATCTGGAGCTATCTCAAGAACCACTGAACCAATGCTAGGCTTGTCTGTACACATTTGAAGGCATTTTCTATGTTGATTCCAAATATGGTCATACAATTGTACAATTCTGAAATTTCACCGAATTCGCCGTATTAGCGATAAGTACTGTGAAATCAATTGTTATTGTAGTATAATCTTCCCATATAGGGGGCCTACAGCCTCTATAAACGCGCTCTTAGATTGAAGACAACTACCGCTCTTTTAAAGATAGGCCTAAATCTTACAGGTGCAAGTGATCAGCATATGAATATTCTATAGAATTACGATCCATGTCTTTATCCCTGCTCTTTGACATCTATGGTTCAATGCAGAGGTACCGCGTGAACGTACTAGTGCAGCACGATATATTTAAAAATTGTTTTTACCTATTGCTATAGTAGTTAATCCGATTACGTCACTTCCACAGAGAATTGCAAAGAGCTTTCAATAGTCGTAGAGTAGCAATAGATGATGTAATGCTTTGTTCCTTTGATGCCGATTAGAAATTGCGACAGGCTATTCATAAAAGTGGTACCATTGTTTCAAACAAAGGGGTTCCGCCATTAAATTGGTCACTGATCCGGCATCATATTAACGCTTTACACAACAGGCGAGTATAAAAAAAAGTGACCACAATACAGTCATGTGTAAGGGCAGTCATGTGTAAAGTGGTACCATTGTACTCACGTATCCCAAATGTGCGCTTGTGCGGGCCTGAAGTCTATAAAGGAGGCTTAAGTTGTCGATATAATCTTTTAATCACCCACCTGACTTCAGGCGCTTTATTTAAATAAATTGAATGCTCCAGCTGATCGATTACACATCAGAATGTGAAGGCTGCCGGGTCCACATTTCTCTAGTACTCTATAATGGTAATCGCTGCATATACATGCAAGTAGAAGTATAGGCCTATAAAGATTTTTTTTCTTCAAATGTCCATTTAATTTTATTTTAAGAATGAGATTGGCATAGAAATATCGGCGTACCCAAAGGGGTGGGGGAGGGGCAGCTTCTCCCTGTGAGAAGTCTTGAGAGGGGATGAGGGAGGAAGAGGGTATAGGAGGGATATGGAGAATGAACAGGGAGAGTGAGAGAGGACAAAAAGAAAGAAAGATGGGGAAGAGAGAAGGAGAGCGAGAGAGTGATAAAGTTAGTGTAGGCCTAGTAAAGAATACGTACAAAGAAAGAAACGAAAGGAAAATAAATGTAATAATAATTATTATAGAAACTTAACACATAACAGCACTAAGCAGCCATTCGATGACATCAATGCCGTTGTGCGTTACGTAATTAGAGAGCCCAGTCAGATGTATTTCGCACCTGCCAAGCACAAGTCACCCAATTTCGAAAACTGGACGTTGAATCAAGGGGGTGACACTAAATTCACGGTTGTTCTATTAGCAACGCAAAATCTATGAAAAATTCAGCTGGTTTACTAGCTAGAAAGTGAGGCCAGTTATCGATCCGTTATAGCTCGTTATGAATAATTCATGTTCGACCCTTGGATCATGTTAATTGAGTTTGGCAAATAACAACGTTGTTAGTTTTGCGAACTTTGCCTGTTCAATGAGAGTATAGCGCGCCTCCAATACATCTGGGCACAAAACAGGCGAAAACGATCCAGTTTAATGAAATGGCGGACGGGTATTCCCATCAGGCACCAGTGATATGTTTTTTTCAAAGAAAGTCTACTAATTTGATATGAAATGACATTTTGCTATAGCAAAGTCAAAATTAGGACTTGCTGTCAATAATATGAAGGAAATATGTGACAGAGGCAAGGTGGGAAATACAAGTAGTATTTAAGTTATAATAACCTTTGATACCCGACCTGACCTTCCATCATGGCGCCTTATTCGTCTTTATGTATTTCTATTATGCTCTCAAGTAAAATAAAATACCAATCTGCTCTGAGCAGACAATGTTACTCGGCTCCCAGCATGAATTATTGATTTTATACGGAAGTAAAGAAATGCACAGTGTATGTGCATGATGTGCAAGCATACTCCAAATATTTACGGTAAATCTGAATAGTGGTCACATGTGACATATCATGTGTTCGGGAAATCACGTGGCAACATTTTAAGATTTCAGGCTTGTTTACTAGTTAATTGCCATTTGTACTCTTTATTATTTATCTTTGTTAATTAACATATATTTTAAATGCTGATAAATCGTGGTTGGCTACCCATGATATCTGTTAAATTCAATGTTTTATGAATATAATTCTACCACGCAGAGGGGTCACGCAGCAGAATTTCACATCACCTGACTTAGCTACATTTCGAAGCTCTGCTCTTCAAATTCATGTAAATTTCAAAGTTCATACATTTAATATATTTAATATGATACTAATTTTTTGTTATAACCAACTGGTACACGAAATATACTAGCTTATTACCTATACAGAAAGGTGATTATCAGCCTTCACTCAGCAAATTGACATGCCCGGCATATGCAGCCATTCTCCGTCTGGATAACATGACTGTCGCCCTCAATACGTCTGGGCACAAATTTAAATAACAATACGCTATTTACATATCAATGCGGCCTCATGCTAATTAAAGCTGCCCCATCCAGGAGTTCATCTATGGTTGAATGTACACTCTCATGAATATTGATTGGCAACATTTTCCAATATGTCAGCGCTCTAATAAGACACAAAAGAACAATGAACGTTGCAGCCCGTTAAAGAATTGTGTGTGAGTGCGACTCTCTTTCACCGTCTCGACAATTCACATGCTCACCGCTATACTGCACTCTTTTCAAATGAATGGCGGTAGAACCCGGCGGTAGAATCCTGTGCTGGTATGGTGTGGGAAAACACCAGTACAGCCCACGCTCTGCTACCGAAAGTTGCACCCTAACATAATGATACATTATGTCAAATATTATTCTAAATGTGTTATGTGCTCCCATCACCTAAATTCGCCACATATACCATATCGTTATTGCATAGTTTGTCATTACTGGCGGCAATTCGTGCGACATCGGCTGTCTAGCTTGTTACGCAGTCTTTCTCTTGCAAGTCTAATGTTGTCATCATCTAATCTCAAATATTCGCTGCATTCTAAATATGGGCGGTCTGTGTATGAGACAAATCCCACTTTTTCTGGCACTGACCGAGTGACGTGACAGTGTTCCCATAATCGCGACAAAAGCGACCTGAAAGTTCGCAGATCAGTCCAAAATTCAGGTCCGTACGATTCAATTTTCGTCCATAACGTTTCGTTAAAATGTCGATATAATTGCACATCTGCTTCATTCCAAGTTCTGATTTTGGCTGTAGTATTGGAATCAATTTGGTAAACTTGATTGAAGTCACCTTTTACAGGGTTCATTCGCAGTGGGATGTACAATATATCTTCAAAGCTCCAACACAATATTTGTCTCATGAGAACTAAAGATTCATCTAAATGTTCATTGATCAAAACTAAATCAAACTCCTTTTCCAGACGTATTATTTCCTTTCTAAATAGAGAATCTTTTATTCTGTCGTCCGATTTGAATCCCAGATCATAGAGTTGTCCGTTTCTGGCTTGATGTTTACCATATTCAAACTTCTGAAGATACTGATCAGGATTACCGAAAAAGGTTTCCACAGCATCTATGACGTCATCTGAAACGCCCATCTGTGATGTAAAGTTATAATAGTTAAATGCAGATAAAAATTGCTGAACTGGATCTCGAAGAATAGTTAAAAATACGGGGTCTCGAACCACTGCCTGCATTTCACGGCGATTGTAAATCGCATGGGTCGCCAGGATATCAAAACTGTCGCCTTGGTTTATCACTTCTGAGTATCGGTAGACATAATTTCTGTTAAACTGTTCAAAGCCTGTAAATCTGTTGTAGTTGCGTCGTTTTGGTGTGACTATGTTAAGGTTTCCATCCAGTCCGTAGCGTTGGATTATCGCAGCGACGGTACTTCCAGCCGTTTTGTGTGTTTTGACGAAGACGATACGTCGATGACACCTTTCCTCAGTTCTGTGGAATGAAAAAAGGAGAACATAATAGAAAAAAGATTATATCATGTTAATATGTTTGCGACATTAAAAGCAGACAATGGACTATTCCAGTTGAACTCCCGCACACCCCTATGAAAGATCATGACCTTAATCTCCCACACAGGGAGTGTCAACTTCAAACATCTTCAAATGGCATTACCTGATACCTAAAGGGTGACTCCATTTGAAATCTATAACCCCTGTGTGCAATTGTCATGTCTTCCATAACCTAATGCACCACCTACCACATATGATAACATCTTAGTCAATACTCATAGTTAGATGAAGAACAAGTTCGATCATTACGAGAGTTAATGGAGGTAAGCAGACCCACGGAATGTGGGGAGGCCGGGGTCGGGGAGAAGTACATCCTCAGAAAGAAGAGACGGCAACTGCCTTGGATCTCTCAACCGACCTTGCACCTGGCTGATGATAGGCCCGGGATGATTAGAAGAGAGCAAAAGGCAGATCATAACGATGGGTGTGTGCGATTAAATCATAGATCATCTAAATATGATCCTTTGTTTATTTCTACTCACAGATTTCTACTCGAAAAAAAAGTATAATGTAAAACCTTTGCCCTTCAGGCTAGAAGGCTGGTAGGCCTACTAGATTATATACAATTGTGATACGGTCAAGCAAAATCAGTCGGAACTCGGAAATATTAAATTTCAGTTTCTATAGTAAAAAAAAAGCATTTACAAAGCTCCATTTTGGAAAAAAAAAACATCGAAAACATCCCGTTCCATATATTATGAGTAATTAAAGAGTTTCGAAAACAACAGGAAACAAAAGGAAATTATTATTTCCTTTGTTTGGCTATATCTCACAATCAATATTTCCGAGTTCCGACCTATTTTGCTTGATCGCATCACAATATTTAGATCGTATACATTGTACGTACCGAGAAATATTCTTAGATTCCGAAGTTTCGATGGAGTTAGATTGATAGATCGATTTTAATAAATTTCTGTAAGAAGATGTGTTTTCCATTTGTATTTGGGATCCATCCGTCAGCATGTTGATAAAAAGAAAAGTTATGCCCAACACGAATATAAGTACCGTAGTCACACCAACACAACGTGATAAATATTTGGGAACCATCTTGTTTTGCCCGCGCTGTTTGTCAGTGCTACAGAAAGAGAAAGATAAAGATCAAAGTCCAAAATTGTAATATATTTGCTTATTTTGTTTGACTAGGTCAACCCTTTGATTCTGGTTTGAATAATTAGTCATGCTGTCAAGCTTAATAATATATAGTAACTTAGTAAGAATATTAATACTCACTTATAAGCAATTAAGGGGTGTCCATACAAGGTAGGGGTGTGTTGGGGTGGGGGTGGGGGTGTATGGGTACGGGTATGGGGTGGGGTGATTTGTTGGGGAGCTTTGATGTGCAGGGTGATTTGGTAGTGTCAGCTCAGTTCAACTTTGTGGTTTGTATCACATGCACGAAAGTTGTGTTTTGGAAAGCTTCAAGTGGTGTGTAGCCCGTGTGTAGCGGGCATCAATGAATGCTATTAAAATGCTATCTTCAGTGGGTAACAAAATATAGCCAGGACTTTTTCATGGAGGGGGGACTTTCAATATGAATGTGTGTGTTTGTGTGGGGCCGTGGCGTAGCCAAGGGGGTAGGTGGGGGAAGCTGTCCCACCTGTCTTGTCCCAATGCTGGCCGCCGGCCTAATATTTAAGATTTTTTGTTGGCTTTTGTTATGCGCTTTTTACTTTTAAGGTAAGGCTTGCCAGGTGAAATCAGGAAATAGTGGTAAAAATGGCATTTTAAGGTTTAAGTATATTTGAAAAATGTTCAACATACTGCTTGCAGTTACTGTTCATTTTCCTATACACAATACACAAATTCCGGCGTTTTTACCCTTGCGCGCAGTTTTTCTGCCTCCGCAGGAGGTAGTATGCTTTGAAATTTACACCTAAAATGCCGCACATTGCGCGGCATGTAGGCCGATTGTACAAATTTATATTCTGACAAGTACTGTATAATTGAAGACCGAATTAAAAAGACTAGCTTGCGTATGCCGTCCTGTCAACCAGACCAAAAATGCCATACTGCGCAGGTCAGCAACCAATCACGGCGCGCCTTTGTCATGACGTCAGACGCAAACTAGTATTTTTTTAATTCGGTATTTAATTATGGGTTGTAGCCTCATCACATCAGCAATATCGTAGAAATCAAGTCGGACAACCGTAGCTGTGTGTGGCAATGGGAATACACATTAAACAAGGTTTAATTTCATGATTACATGAAACCTGATTATCAATGCAAAAACTTTGGCTGGAGAAGTTGAAGCTGACGTTCATGGCGACACTTTGGATGTGATAATTTGACATCATGGATTGTTTTGTGCAAAATTGGAGGTATTTTTTGCGGCGAGTCAGCAGACCGACTGACATGCAGGCTAGGCTCGACTAGGCCGCAATCATCGTGTCTACATCATAATTAGTTCATACCCGCTGGACAGCAGGAAGAATGTTTATAACTTACATTTCAATACAATCATGTTACTTTTATCTTGAACTTGGAAGAAACTGATTTCAATAACAATTTCAATATTGCAAACTCATGACCATCAGTGACCATACATGACACTAAACAGTGAGATCCGTGCCGGTTTATGACTAGAAAGTAGAATGGATTATTTATTTCTGTTCATCTTGATATCAACATTTAAATGGTAAGTTCATGAGTTTGACCTCAATTAAAATACAAAACAGAACCCGTGTCAAATCTACATTGTATGTCGCACAGTTATGTGTAGTGCATGACTAAGTGCATGATGCTAGCATGACTAGTCTAGGGCTAGGCCCGGGGCTAGTCCTTTACTAGCCCTTGGCAGTTGGCAGTTTGACCTGCACTTGGGTTAGGTAAATTTCTGACTAAAATCCAAAGCCTAAAATTGGGCCTACTCCCACCATGATTATAGGCCTACTTAACCCTACATACAATACATCATGGATGTAAACAACATGGGGGACGTGTTCCCATACTTTTTTTTTTGTTCTTTTCAGCCACTTCCCATCATACCGTCACATACAAAATGACATACAAACCGTAGCCTATTTATTATAGTACCGTATATAATAGGCCTATAGTATAAATTTCAGTACTTAAAGCCATATTATAACATTTGCTGAGGAGAACGCTCTGAAAATGCTTTTAAATTTTGGTTTTACACGATTGTAATGTACTTTAGTCAATAAAGATACTCTGCAAAAATCAAGACTTTAGGTGTTGTAGTTTTGTCAAAATCCGAGATTTTGAATAAAACGATGGAACCGGCGTTTTATTATTACGATGGAAATATTAGTCGAACACGTATGCACAGTACGTACACGGCGTGCGGGATACACACACCCCGAGGATCGTACCGTATTACAATCGCGGTAGTAACACTAACATGCATGGGCGCTAGTAGTAAATTCCAATTGTCTTTACCTCACTTGTTCGGCTCAAAATTAAAAGGGGACATATCTGACAGTAAAAGCTAACATTTTATGGAAAATAAATACTATTTACACATGGGAACAGAGAGAGTGAGGGAGTCCTTTTGAAAAAAAATTGCTCGACCGATAAGCCTACACTCAATCCATGACCCTCCATGCGCCATCAAGCTCGGTTCCATGCACTACATGTCCCATGCAAAGCAGTTAATAATAATAATAATAATAATAATAATAATATGGAAATTTATAACTTTATGCCCAAGTATTCGTCAGAGCCGCTCACTGCGCAACAACAGGAATATGACCACAAAGGGGAACATGATGAACAGAGCATAATTCTTGCATATATAATTAGAAAATAAGGCCTACCTGACAACATTGCATAACAAAAACAAAAGAAAGTTGTTGCCAACGACTTGGTTTCGCTCCATTTTGACATGCCATATTTTGGTAACCGTTAATATCCGATTAAAATAAAATTTTCAGTCTTGTATTAGGAGAAAATGGACTCACATATTTTAATCAGACAAAAATCTATATCCAATAGCGGTACCTTAAAGCTAGCATTATAAGTATCTCCTTAACTAATAACAAAAGGTGTCCACTGGTATCTTGGAGGCATTGTCTTTTTTAAAGACATTTCTTGTTTAAAGTAGCCTACTTCTAGTCGTCAGATTCTTGTCAAATTTGGCATAGTTGCTCACAATAACTCATTCCAACAAACATGACAAATAATGAAGAGATTTTTTTTGAAAAAATGTTCAGGTCGTTAAATATGGATAATTTGCTGCAAATCGGGGAAAACGTCAAATTTCAATATTAAAATCACTTCGTTGTTTTTAAGATTGATTTATTCTGAACAACTGTGCCAATTTTCATGGAAATTAGACTTCATGAAGTTACTTTAAAACTGCGCGCAAGAGTAGGCTTAGGGCCTAATATTTGAAATAGCCGTATTTTCCATCCAACCAGCACGCACAACTAAGGCCGTATAAAATTAATGTTTTGGTTCTCGTCCCCTCCCTCCTCAATTTCTGGGATTTGTCAGATTTTTTTTTATAGATTTTTCAATTATTTTAGACTTTGGAATGATTTATGAATTTTTCATACATATAAATAAGTTTATTAGAGAACAAGGACCACTTCCAAGTCTTTTTATGGTACTCTAGGGGTTTAACCCTCAGAATCTCACATTTGAAAAAAAGTGCCTCATCGTTTCCTCGAGCACTGTTGGAAAAGACCGAAAACTACAGACAATGCTGATTTTATTGAAGACCGAATTAAAAAGACTAGCTTGCGTATGCCGTCCTGTCAACCAGACCAAAAATGCCATACTGCGCAGGTCAGCAACCAATCACGGCACGCCTTTGTCATGACGTCAGACGCAAACTAGTATTTTTTTTAATTCGGTATTTAATTATGGGTTGTAGCCTCATCACATCAGCAATATCGTAGAAATCAAGTCGGACAACCGTAGCTGTGTGTGGCAATGGGAATACACATTAAACAAGGTTTAATTTCATGATTACATGAAACCTGATTATCAATGCAAAAACTTTGGCTGGAGAAGTTGAAGCTGACGTTCATGGCGACACTTTGGATGTGATAATTTGACATCATGGATTGTTTTGTGCAAAATTGGAGGTATTTTTGCGGCGAGTCAGCAGACCGACTGACATGCAGGCTAGGCTCGACTAGGCCGCAATCATCGTGTCTACATCATAATATTAGTTCATACCCGCTGGACAGCAGGAAGAATGTTTATAACTTACATTTCAATACAATCATGTTACTTTTATCTTGAACTTGGAAGAAACTGATTTCAATAACAATTTCAATATTGCAAACTCATGACCATCAGTGACCATACATGACACTAAACAGTGAGATCCGTGCCGGTTTATGACTAGAAAGTAGAATGGATTATTTATTTCTGTTCATCTTGATATCAACATTTAAATGGTAAGTTCATGAGTTTGACCTCAATTAAAATACAAAACAGAACCCGTGTCAAATCTACATTGTATGTCGCACAGTTATGTGTAGTGCATGACTAAGTGCATGATGCTAGCATGACTAGTCTGGGGCTAGGCCCGGGGCTAGTCCTTTACTAGCCCTTGGCAGTTGGCAGTTTGACCTGCACTTGGGTTAGGTAAATTTCTGACTAAAATCCAAAGCCTAAAATTGGGCCTACTCCCACCATGATTATAGGCCTACTTAACCCTACATACAATACATCATGGATGTAAACAACATGGGGGACGTGTTCCCATATTTTTTTTTTTTTGTTCTTTTCAGCCACTTCCCATCATACCGTCACATACAAAATGACATACAAACCGTAGCCTATTTATTATAGTACCGTATATAATAGGCCTATAGTATAAATTTCAGTACTTAAAGCCATATTATAACATTTGCTGAGGAGAACGCTCTGAAAATGCTTTTAAATTTTGGTTTTACACGATTGTAATGTACTTTAGTCAATAAAGATACTCTGCAAAAATCAAGACTTTAGGTGCTGTAGTTTTGTCAAAATCGAGATTTTGAATAAAACGATGGAACCGGCGTTTTATTATTACGATGGAAATATTAGTCGAACACGTATGCACAGTACGTACACGGCGTGCGGGATACACACACCCCGAGGATCGTACCGTATTACAATCGCGGTAGTAACACTAACATGCATGGGCGCTAGTAGTAAATTCCAATTGTCTTTACCTCACTTGTTCGGCTCAAAATTAAAAGGGGACATATCTGACAGTAAAAGCTAACATTTTATGGAAAATAAATACTATTTACACATGGGAACAGAGAGAGTGAGGGAGTCCCTTTTGAAAAAAAAAATTGCTCGACCGATAAGCCTACACTCAATCCATGACCCTCCATGCGCCATCAAGCTCGGTTCCATGCACTACATGTCCCATGCAAAGCAGTTAATAATAATAATAATAATAATAATAATAATATGGAAATTTATAACTTTATGCCCAAGTATTCGTCAGAGCCGCTCACTGCGCAACAACAGGAATATGACCACAAAGGGGAACATGATGAACAGAGCATAATTCTTGCATATATAATTAGAAAATAAGGCCTACCTGACAACATTGCATAACAAAAACAAAAGAAAGTTGTTGCCAACGACTTGGTTTCGCTCCATTTTGACATGCCATATTTTGGTAACCGTTAATATCCGATTAAAATAAAATTTTCAGTCTTGTATTAGGAGAAAATGGACTCACATATTTTAATCAGACAAAAATCTATATCCAATAGCGGTACCTTAAAGCTAGCATTATAAGTATCTCCTTAACTAATAACAAAAGGTGTCCACTGGTATCTTGGAGGCATTGTCTTTTTTAAAGACATTTCTTGTTTAAAGTAGCCTACTTCTAGTCGTCAGATTCTTGTCAAATTTGGCATAGTTGCTCACAATAACTCATTCCAACAAACATGACAAATAATGAAGAGATTTTTTTTTTGAAAAAATGTTCAGGTCGTTAAATATGGATAATTTGCTGCAAATCGGGGAAAACGTCAAATTTCAATATTAAAATCACTTCGTTGTTTTTAAGATTGATTTATTCTGAACAACTGTGCCAATTTTCATGGAAATTAGACTTCATGAAGTTACTTTAAAACTGCGCGCAAGAGTAGGCTTAGGGCCTAATATTTGAAATAGCCGTATTTTCCATCCAACCAGCACGCACAACTAAGGCCGTATAAAATTAATGTTTTGGTTCTCGTCCCTCCCTCCTCAATTTCTGGGATTTGTCAGATTTTTTTATAGATTTTTCAATTATTTTAGACTTTGGAATGATTTATGAATTTTTCATACATATAAATAAGTTTATTAGAGAACAAGGACCACTTCCAAGTCTTTTTATGGTACTCTAGGGGGTTTATCCCTCAGAATCCACATTTGAAAAAAAGTGCCTCATCGTTTCCTCGAGCACTGTTGGAAAAGACCGAAAACTACAGACAATGCTGATTTTACACTGAAAAAAAAAACACCTCCCTCCCTCATCAATTCATGAAAATCCTAAAGCCTAAAACTAAAGCGGACTATCCGGGACCTGAAAATCGTGATGAGACTAAAATATAGAGAAATAAAATGGAAAAATATGGGAATGCCAATTCAAGTAGATGAAAAAACATGAAACAGCAAAAACAACAACAACAAAAAAAACAACATGACACACAAAATTATGATACCATAAGGCTTCCCTAAAACCCGTTCTGTTAGGCCTAAATGCTAAATGATTACCGTATGCTATCTTCAGAAGACAGCAAAAAAATATTAAACATCAAACTATACCAAATAGTAGAGCAGCCACTTTGTGGCTACATATTAGGGGTCTCGTGCAAAAGTTTTGAACAAAGATGACAACCGTTTTAGAATTAATCGTTAGAGTCTCCTAAAAAGTGATGCGAACTGAGATACTTTCATGCGTTCTGGGCGCGCGTTCAAATGAAATATTTTCAAACATTTTAACAGATTAAAGCATTTTACACGAGATCTAGCGAGGCCATAACGGGGCTATAATAATTGGACGATGAAAATGTTAATGTATGATTTACTTCTCCTGTATATATGGCCTTACATATTAATTTGTAAGCGCTCTCTTATCCGGGTCTTTAGTAAAATCATAGTTGATGGAATTTACAACAGTATGACAAAACAGGCGATATAATTTTTTGCACAAGATTTGCAATTTAAAGAGAATTGGCTATTGCTCATTAAAATGAAGCTAGTATAATTATGGACAATATAAGTGTGATCTTTCATTTAATGACATTGGAAAAATATGATAAGCATATCACTTGAGGTAAAGTTTTGACTTTTAAAACCTACATTTTGGTCAAAAATTGTGCGTGAATAGGTTGATGGCAGATACCACATTCGCCTTGCTATATATAAACATTGAATTGCGTCATCTGTTGACCTAATGAAAGAAGTGTTTTTAGCGGAATGTGTTGGCTTTCGTTCGCTAAAAAAATCTGATTGGATGAAGGGAACACTTGAGGTTTTGACAAAAACCAATCACGCCTATTTTCCAGCTAGAAGCTCACACAGTTCTTATGATACTATGCACTCAACAGAATAGTCGACTGCAGATCCGTCGAATAACGCTTTTTCAATAGGAAATGAACTTTGCTGCTTGGATGATGTCACGATGAGGTTAGCATTTATTCCGTATTGAAACGCGTGTTCGACGGATCTGCACTCGACCGGCCTCGCACTCAAACACAGACTCAGTGTGTAGCCTACTGCTGCTTGGACGAAATTGTGTGCTCAGGTGTTTCGAGGTGGAAACTGTGAATGCTGGACGGTTCACACTCTTTCAATTTCGAAAGTGCACGGGTGCGAAATAGAAAGGGCGCCAATAAAAGGATTAGGGATTAATCTAATGTGATAATCACAACCAGGCACATGTAGCTTCAACAAACTCGGAATCCTCGGTGGGTGGAGACGACTTGGGAAAGGGACGAGAATCCAGGTCAGGATAATACTGGACCTTAAAGCACTCAGATTTCTTGATACGATAAGAAGTATTCCGAAGCTGAGAACCCACAAATTTGCGGATGTTGCACCATGGGCCTTCGATAGTAGTGACTAAGTAGCGATCTCTAGCATGAGATTTTTTGCGATCTGAGTAGAGGTAGGCAAGATCACCAACCTCCAACTCTGCTGCTGGGGAGGCAGAGGCTAATGGGGCCTTTGAATGAGCACTGTGTGGGTGGTTGGCTTTTCGCAAGGCATGCTGGGCCTGAATCATTTGACAATCAGTGAAAGGAACCTGCTCATTGGTAAACTGGTCTCGCTGAAACCACATCTCACGGGCTGAAAGACCTCGGGATCTGATGCGAGTATTAAGGGCTGCAGTAGCAATGGCAAGTGATAATGCTGTAGCCGGACCACCTGTAGAATCTTGTCTGAGCAACTCATCTTCAAGCTCACGAATGGCTTTCTCAGCAACAGGATTCTTGTTATTATTTTTAATGCGACCGATCTCAACCGATAGATGGTAACGTGTGAGAAGTTTGTCATTGGCGAGTCGAACAAACCCTGGTGCTGGGTCAGTACGAATGACTGCAGGGGGCCATCAAGTGGACGAAGTTCAATGCACAATTGAATCAGGGCATCACGCAATGTGCCATGTTGTTCATTCTCGACAATGCAAGAAGCTGTGTAGGACGTTGAGGTTTCGCGCAGCACAAGGACTAGCTGGCGGCTACGCTTCAGGATATCAGCTGCAAAGAAATGCCAACTGCATCGGGAGGGTCACTTGAGGACTGCTCGATCAATGCCTTAGGGGCATTGGACAGAGAAGCACACTGGTGACAAGTTGATGTCACTTGATCAATAGCCTTGTCCATATCAAGAGCATAAAAGTAACGCTGGGTCACCAAACTGAGCTGATGTTTGAGGGATGGTCAAGTTGGATGTGCAGGGCAGTGAGAAGACCATTTAAGACCTGTCTGGGAACAACAATACAATCGCGAGTTGGGGACAATGGTTGATCACGACGAACAACAAGTAGGCCATCTCTAGCGATAGATGCAACCTGCAAATAGCGCTTCACATCTTTGACAGAAGTAGCTTTCTTTGAAGGGCGAGTGCCCTGAACTAGATGAGCATGTGTTCGTCGCAGATCCAGGCATTCCTGCTGAATAGCATGCCAAGCTGCTTTGCTGGCAAAGGGGAGCTTAGCTTTCCCGGACAGAATGTCATGTGCGGAAACACGAAGGACAGTTGCTTCCTCTTCACGTTTGATAAAGGAGCATATTTGACAAGTGGGCTCAGTGCAGTCAGGGGCATTACGACTAGCAAAGTCTGAGGGGTGTTAGCTGATCCTGCAAGATGACGAACAGATGCTTGGAAACGACTGACAGTGGAGAGGAATGTGGACACGCGAGGACTGGCTGAAAACTCACCCCGGCAGAGCTTTTCATATGCCTGAACACAAGGTTTGCTGTCAGTGAGGATACATGTCTTGTGTTTGGACTGAATAACATAGGGACTGAAGTGCTTGGTGGAGGCAGAAATAGACAGCGCCTCAATTTCACAGGGTAACCATGTTGGCTGTCGATCACGCAATTTAGCACTGAAGAACCCGGCGAGGAAGAGTTTGTCATTGCGGGAAATATACAATGTCGACCCAATGCTATGTTTCTTCACGGATCCATCAGTAATGATCCAAAGCTGATCATTGGGATGGGGAAGTGTGACTGCCCTAGCGGAAGACGGTGCTGCTTGAGCCTTGTGAAAAGCAGTATGCAGACTATCAGACCATGTAAGCTCTTCAGTTGATTGGTGCCCTGCAATAGCATCATCTAATGGGGCTACCAGACTGGCACAATTCTGAATGACACGGGCCAGAACCTTGCATGCACCGATGAAGGACCGCATGCCACCAACTTTGCTTGGAGGCGAGCAGCTGGAAAGTGTGGCGATGCTATGGGGGCTAGCACAAAGGGTTCCATTTGACCAAATCCAACCAAGAATTACTGTCTTTTGGGGGCAAATGACTGTTTTGGAAGCAGAAAGACGTAACCCAGACTTAGACAAAACTTGCAAAACTTGACGCCAATTCTCAACAAGTTCATCCACAGTATTACCACCACAGTACAAGTCATCAGCGAGTTTTGCTACGACACCTTTCTCTAAGAGGTCACCAAGGACACGACACATCAGTTCCTCAAGGGCTGTTTCAGAACCTGGCATACCCATGGCACACCGTGTATACACACGCACCCCACGAAAGGGAGTTGCAACACCACAGTATTTCATGGACTCATGGGATAAAGGGATCTGGTAGAAAGCACTAGTCAAGTCAGTGGCAATCAAATACTTCCATTTGGCAATTGAACGCAATGTTGAGTCTACATTGGGCATTAGAGAGGGTTGTGGCTTGCTATATCTACCGACATCAGCAAATGCAGTAACCAGACGAAAGCCTCCATTAGGCTTCTTGACAAGAAAGGACGGGTTAAGGTATTCGACACACACACCGATATCTTCAGGTCTAGCAAAGACGCCTGCTTTTTCAAGCTGATCAAACTTTGATTGCAACTCTTGGAGTTTATCCTGTGCATACAATGGGAGACGACCTTTGCGTTGGGGGGGGGTTGGACCGGTCCCATATTAACCACAGATTTGAAAGGGCCGACAGCACCATTGTAACCTGGGAAACTAGGGTCAAAAACCTCATCGTACTCATCGAGAAGACTGCGGAAGTTAGATTGCTCACAAGTGCCAAGTATACCATCTGGGTCAAGGGCAACAGCAGCTGAGTAGTTAACCGGTGAACTGGGCTTTGGGACATTGACTGATGCTGCTGCAGCAGTGTGTGATGGCTTAGAAGTTAGTGATGGTGAATAAACAGTGTGTATCTGGCCAAGATGTTCATGCTTTCTGATGACAAGTGGCACACCAGTATTGTTGGGAATGCGAACCCTGCCTGCAATACTTGTGATTACATCAGGCTTGGGCCAGGCTTGTTTGGGCGGTAGGAACCTACCGAGCGGGGTATCAACACGGGGCTCAATGGCAAAAGTAGCATCTGATTCAACGATGTCTGCAGGGAGATTTACCTCAACGTATGAGCCTGGCCATATGGTAGTGTTTTGAGAAGGTCCACGAAGTATATGGGCACGACGAACAGTGTGCTGGGGTTTGGGGCTCTTGTTGGCGCCATAAGTGATAATTGTACCATCTTTCAAGATGATTTCTTCGTCAAGGTCTCTAACAACTAGACCTTTAAAGACAAAGGAGTGTCTGTCACGAGTAAAAGTGAGGGTTGTTTCCCCAACTACCTTAAGAGGGGATGACCCATCAGCTTGACGGGCAGACTGCGAACTCTGATGAATGGGGCATCCTAATCGTTGGACAGTGTTTTCGCGAATGAGATTACCATGTGGATCCACTGTCAATGGTGATGCGGACCGCATGGTGCTTGTGGAATGCATCTACATAAGGAGACTGATCAACATGAATTCGCAGCGTTGTCTGAACATTGGGCTGGGCTGCGCACTATGGTCAGATTGGTCAACAAAGGCACATGCTAAATCTGAGTCGCTGTCACAATCATCAAGGATGTTAAGCTGACGAGCGCGGGCCAGGTATTTTCTGTCCTTTTCAGGGAGGTACGAGCACTCGCTTAAGAAATGCGCATGGTCATGCCGACCAGCTTGCTCACACAGAGGGCAGGATTTACCAAATGATTTCTTAGCTTTCAATTTAGGCATCGGTCTACGCTGACTACTAGTGCGCATGCTGCGAGCAGCATCGTTTGAGCTCAGCTCATCCAGGAGCGAATCCAGAGCTTGAGAAATTTCGGCTTTGATAGAAGCCAAGGTGCGGGATCTTAGCTCTGTACCGTACCGCTGCTTTACTAATCGGGGCAGATCAGGGTTTATAAGACGCAACCACGTTAACACTACAAAGTTTTCTAGTGTAGGCGTAATCTCCTCATCTTCATCGATGACTTGGTCATGGTGACTGATGCCGCCTCCTTCACGCATGAGGTTGTCTTCGGTGAATGCTACTAGACGCTGGTACGAGTCCTCTGGGCGTTCATCAGGGCCAAGGCTAATATTGTTGAACTCCAGGAAGTGGCCACCTGTTGTTTGGAAGACAAAATGGAGACGGATGGCTTGCCATATCTTGTTCAGGCTGGTGCAGTTTTTGAGTATTGTATTTCGTGAGATAATTGGACAATAGTTGGCTATTTGTCCAAGCATAAGCTCAATGCAGCATTTTTCTGGACTGCTGTTTTCCTTTGGGCTTCCTGTATGTCCTCACCATCGTTAGTGAGACCTCGAAGAGGGGAAGTTTTTGACTTTTTTGTCCCATACCGCTCCTTCAACCAAGTAGGGAGGAAAGCTTGGGTCTAATGACAGTGTATACTGGAGGTTGTGTTTCCAGCTTTCAAATGAGTTTATTGTTTCGTTCTTTGTTAAAGGCCATTGCTTCGGCGCACGATGTGTTGTGGCCATTGCTGATTGTTTTTACACTCGTGTATGTGAACCAGAATAAAAGCTAATATGCAGCCTTGCAGGCTTAAGCTTACTGTTTTAAGCTTACTGATCGCTCACAGTCTTGTGAAAGATCACACATTTAGGGTTCAAGATGACCACCAATTTCGTCAGGAAGGTCAGCTGAGAGACTTCGGAGATGACTGGTTTCGAATCCAAGCTGTCACCACGCCAATAAAAGGATTAGGGATTAATCTAATGTGATAATCACAACCAGGCACATGTAGCTTCCACGAGTGCAGAGACAGAGAGAGAGAGAGCTCATCCAGGCTCAGTGCACCTTAAGGGCACACAACTATGAATCAACTGGCGGGGGGCGAAAGTGCACGGGTCCGAAATTGAAAGGGTGTGAAGTGTCCCGTTTCCGTAGTAGTGCTGTACATAGATGCGTTTATGATATAGAGAATCGTTTTGGTATCCAAACCTTTCATATGAATGCTATCGTCAGGAGATAGCTAGAAATATTATACCAAAATGTTTTCCTATGGCCTAAACACGCCCTGTTAAGTGCTACACTGTAGGCCTATATTAATTATTATAAGCTGTAGGACCTAAATGATATCTTTAACATCAAATTAATACAAAAGAAAACGTGTTCTGTATGCTAAGCCTAAATATAGGATATATTTTATGTCGCCCCTAAATTATATCTTCTGTAATATCAATATATACCAAAAGACTTTCCTAAATCCCGTTGACAAGGTTGAGTTAATGCTAACTGTATGAATTAAATTCAAACATACCTACAAAATCGCCTTGTTCAAATGTTATTTGGACCTCGTAAATTGTTGGTATATTTAAAACTGTAATGGGCTATTCCAGAAATTAACGGCACCTACCCTAAAGAAGACATGGGATTCCCAATAAGTTTGCGTTTTCCCATGTCTTCTTTAGGGTAAAAAGCCGTCCTCAGCAATTGCGAGCATCAACATGCGAGGGGGGTATACACCCCCCAAACCCACACACACGCATTTGAACATGAGAGTCCGTGATCATTATTTTTAGAATCCAATTAAATATTCATAGCTGATTGATCATTGATTATCGGTTATCGACTATCGATTAACACCATCTCAAACGCTGCTTACCAGCGTAATAAGGTAAGACTGTGATGAAATCCGTAGGCATGATACTCTATGCACTACTGCTGGCTATATGATCTGACCTCGTTGTTTACGAGGTCAGATCTTAAAAAAGATTAAGATTTTCCCATGTCTTCTTTAGGGGGTGGGCCAAAAATATCTGGATGCGCCCAATAAAAGCATAATATTGTAGACCAGTTACAACAAAACCCGGAACAAGTCGCCAGACATGTTTCTGAGTTATAGGCCTTTAAAGATGACAATTGGAATTCTATAATTCATGGTATATTTAACAGTGAGACTAAGTGGACTTTCAAATCCTTGAAAGTACTTTTTTAAAAAGAGGTTTATTTAATCAATAAATAACAGTTGAACTATGATAATCCCTATTCCATCCTGTGTAAGGCAGGAAACTAATTGGCCCATTACTCAAAATAGTAATTTGGCAAAAATATCAAGGTGTCATTTGCAATATTATCCATATCTGATTAATTAGTTATTTATCTATTCGTTATTTTATTTATCCATCCGCCCTCCACCCCGTTATTCACCGTGACCTTTTCAACCATAAACCCGCTTAGTGAAGATTAAACCGAAATATGCAGTACTAAACCATTATAGTAATCGATTGTCCAATGCAAATTTCTTACCACGTGATAATATTAATCCAATGAGCGATCGAATTGTCCGCTACGGTCGACTAATCCATTCGATAATGATGCTATTGACAAGTACGGGTGGAGCTCCACTGACTGAGTTTTGGGATATTTTTCACTGGTTTGCTATCATTTACTTATCAAGGACTATTATTATAAGGACTATGCTAATAATTTAAAGATTGATATGTAGAGAATAAACCATACTTGATTGACAGAAAGTACTAAATTTGGGAGTTTGGATAAGATGCATGTAGATTTCCTTTCTCATACAAATGTATGGTCCCCCGTTATTAAAGCTTGTACCGGTTTAAAAATTCAGATATTTTGAAAAGAATAAGTAATTGAAACATAGAGCAAGTACTAAAATCATAGCTTTTATACTTGTTGATATATGACGCTAACTCAATCTCCTATATCTACAACACAGCGCTACCTGTACAGGTCAATTGCCTGTTGTGACTCGAGTGCCCCTGTGTTGTGTGCATACATATAGTTAACAATAACTGCATGATGTGACTAACTTTGGAATTAAAAGTGCTCAAACCCATTACAGGTGAGCGTAGAAACAAATTCAAAGTAGCCTATATACGGTACCTCTGGAAAAGGCAAGGTCTATACTTTGAATTTATTTATTTATTTATTTGTTTATTTATTTATTTATTTATTTGTTTATCATTATTTATTTATTTGTTTATTTATTTACTTATTTGTTTATTGCATTTATTGCATTTATTTATTTATTTATTTATTTATTTATCATTATTTATTTATTTGTTTACTGCATTTATTTATTTATTGTACTTATTGCATTTATTGTATTTATTTATTTATTTATTGTATTTATTGTATTTATTGTATTTATTTATTTATTTATCATTATTTATTTATTTATTTATTTATTTATTTATTTGTTTGTTTATTGCATTTATTGCATTTATTTATTTATTTATTCATTTATCATTATTTATAATTTTATTTGTTTACTGCATTTATTTATTTATTTATTTATTTATTTATATATTATTTATTGTATTTATTTATTTATATATTATTTATTTATTTATTTATTTATTTATTTATTTATTTATTTATTGCATTGATTTATTGCATTTATTTATTTATTTATTTATTTATTTATTTATTTATTTATTTATTTATTTATTTATTTATTTATTTATTTATTTATTTATTTATTTATTTATTTATTTATTTATTTATTTATTTATTTATTTATTTATTTATTTATTTATTTATTTATTGCATTGATTTATTGATTTATTGATTTTTTTACTTTTACTTACCACTCGATTGTGATTGTGAATTTAGTACAACACTGGGCATTTTTTAAAGAAATTCTTGTAATTTTATTGGAAGTGTCTCCCACCACCGGAAGTGTTATATTCCTGTCAAGTCTCGAAGTGAAGCTTGTTGTGCAAAATTCACCCTTTTCACGCGTTTCTTTCAGCTGTAGAATAAAGTCGTCCGAGGTAATTGTAGATGAAAGTAAGATATGAATAATATTAAAAGTTTGGACTATGTAATAACCAGTTCATGAATTGGTAAGCTTCCCGGGTAAGCTTATCTAATTCTAAAGCTTATCTAGTACATGTATTAACTTGTAAGTAGTATACATGTTGTAGTCATGATGGTAGTAGCTCTGCACAAGGCACGGTATGGGATAAAATGTGTACCGGTATACAAAAAGCTGGTGCAACGCAATTGCATGATTTCAATTAGAGTTTGCACTAAAAAATACACAAAAAAATACTAAAAAATACAAAAGCTCTTGTAGCTTAAATAGTTACATGTTTGTCTAATTACACAGAGCTTCAAGGGAAGGCCGCACTGACAATGAGGGGCCGACCACTGAGGTAGCTCCATCATCTCACCTCCAGTTTTTACTTGCACTTTTTTTATACGCACCGTAATTCATTTTCTGTCGCCTATGAAGTATGAGACGACGCATGTGCACACCGCAGTGCTTGTTCGAAATATTCACTAACGGTCAAAGCTTAGAATCTGTTCGTATCACATATCGGTCGGATCTTCGGTGTATAAAAATGAACCGGGATATAAACACTGACATGAGGCCAATTCCATGCCAAAAGTGCCTTTTGTAACGTCCGTAACAAAATTTTAGAACATTATTGCTCAAAACAGGAGCATTTATTTCAAATTTGCTAATCATGCCTCCATAGATTGATGTCAGACCTACTTCAAGATTAGTGCCGTACTATTACGCTGACTTTCGTATTCGGCGAGGAGGACGATTTCGACCTCCTGGTTTGTTTACAAACAGAGAGGTAGACAAAAGACCGTTCCGCTTGTCCAAACACTCCAAGTATCAGAAGGATGGTCCACAATAGCGTGATTCACGTAACATGAATAGGGATTAAAAAGCTGTCACGTAGAACCATGTGCTTCTATTGTCCAAGTTGCCATCAAGATTTCATATGGAAACAGTTCAGACCCAGTACACGATCATGTCAGAAATTAATATTTTGTTCTGGGTCTGATTATTCGGACTACTTCAAGATAGTAAAGAAAAAAATCTGAGGAAGTACCTTGACAGTTTTTTTTCATTATGAAAAATGTTACGGACGTTACATTTGAGATAAAATGTAACGTCCGTAACACTAAATCAACAGTGTAGGACGGTACAGGAGTATTAATTTCAAACTTGCTTTTCATGTTTACATAGAATGGAGTCAGGGCTTGCTCAATATAGTTAACAGAAAAAAATAAGACACAGATATGAATGGCGATTTAAGGATATGTACCATCTGTCAAAATGGCAGGCACTTTCGCGTAACTTAGAACTGTAGCTAATTAAATAAGAAAGCCAAAACAAAATTGCTTCATTATATTGAACATTAGAGTGTGTACTAGTAGCATACTAAGAAATAAAGTGTTATCCTAACAGCAAACATGTGTGCTATTCACTTAAAAGTTGCAATGTATCTGTAACGTCCGTAACGGTGGAATTGTCCATGACTGATAAAAATGCTATGTATTGGCTTAATTCACCAGCACATATTAATAAGCGTGTCATTATATAAGTTTTATTGTACTATTACATGTACATGTAGGCCTACCTACCTGTTTGACTTTCGATGCATACGATCCTAACATTATAAAGGAAATATCAGCTAAATATTTGGCAAGTTTTTCAGAGCTGGATCCGGCCTGCACATGCTATTATTATTGTAGCTGTTTGCGCCGTGCTGATGGTGAAACAGTCTCAATCTATGAGGGCATTTCACACACATAAATTGTGCTCATTAATGACTGAATAACGTTTTGTGGGGTTGAGAATATTATCGACGTAACAGGCTCACATGATAAGCAATTAGTTTTTAACCAATGAGGTGGAGCGTTTTAGCTGCGTTGGACTTGTCTCTGTTATGTTAGGCCCTTCGCACTTGATTATTAGTTTCCTGTTGAAGATTTTGGAAGAGGGACGAGGTGACTTTTAATTATTAATCAATAATTATTAATTATCTTTTATTTTCTTTATTTAGTTTGAACTATTCCAAGCAACTATTGACTCATTTTGACTAGAGCGGCAGCCGGGCATTTTTAAAATTATTTCACAAGAATATTTGATTTTATAAATAAGTGAAGGTGGAGTTGTACTCTTTGTTCATTCATCATTATTGTTGATATTTTTAAAGTAAAAAAATGGCAAGAAGAAGTAGTTGAAAGTTATTTTAAAGGAGAAAATTAGATATAAAAACAAAATAATTAATTATTTTGAGATTTTCAATTTTGGACGCGGGCGGTAAACAGGAAACTAATAATCAAGTGCGAAGGGCTTTTTTTAGTACAAACCTAATTTAACAATACAAAATATTGATATACATGTATAGTCCAAAAACAAATCAGCAGTTAATGAAGAAGTAATTTCCGATATACTGTCAGTAGCAATTAGAAAAATTTATTATTTTTAAGAGTTTTGTTTAATACACATGTCTAGGGAAATTGAAATTACAAACTAGAAACAACAGTCAATTTTACTTCGTGAACTGACAGTTGAATCATCGCTGATCAATGGAAAAATGGGAGCAATTTTAGTGATGAAATATCCACTTAATTGCACTTGAAATGCGAACTGAGAATTATGTTGGGAACGTGTATAGTAACAAATTGGTAGGTCATGTTATGTGGAAAGTGGTATTTGAGGGTATGCTTATTGAAGCAGTCAGTGGCCTATTGTATTAAGTATACGGTGTTATTTACATGTTTACAAACTACATTCAGATACGAAAGGTCACTAGCTACGAATGCGAGGGCATCCGTGAGCAATTCGTAGCTAGTGTTTTTCGAGCAACGCAGTGCAAGTTATCTTCGTTTATTTGAAGTCAGCACTACAAAGGGAGAAAGAAAGAGAAAGAAAAAGCTATGTGTACTTCTTCTTGCCAAACTCCTATTCTCTTGGTCAGGCTGACGTCACAAAGGGGAAATAGCCCTTGTAAAACCAGTGTACGCATGTGCAGTTCCCCTTTCTCGAGCTGGTTGCTATGCGCGCGCTTGTGCAAAGGGAGGAAGGGGACAATGTTCCCGGATGTCCGACCGAGTGAATGCTTGAAATTGTAAATTCATTGGGTTGTTCCATATAGATGGCTCTTACATGTAGTCTTACCCATCTTGGTACTTGGTTACAGCATCGAGCTATTCCACAGAAAAATCCTAATCCACTCAATAGGGTTAAGCCGATTACGCTATTCAATGCGAGTCATCACTTGAATGGATTTAATCAGTGCAGTCGCTCAAACACGGCCTTTGATGTTTATGATCGTTATGCAACAATATCGATCATCTATTTTAAAACTTAATTTAAACCGACCCCCCAGGTGACCCGTACCGGAAATGGATGGTATTAGTGCCCTTTTGCATCGGTCACATGATCTTCGATTGCGTCATTGTGTTTCCGAGTTCAAGTTGATTTACTAGCGAAAACCTGATCGAATTCCCTCATTTCCTTCCAAAGTTACGGTGAATTTATGTACAGTATTTTTTCTTATTGTGATTAGTAATACTGGCAGGTGTCTGCGGGACTTTTAAACCAGTGGAAATGATTTGGAAAGGTTTTCCAAGACTGGCAATGTTTTTTCTACGATCCGCCAAGCTTGGCCATAAGAAATATTGGCGTTATAAAATTACTGGAAGTAAATTGTTTTCCTCTGTTTATGGTCACGGCCACAATGCTTTGTGGGTAAAAATGACGTCATTCTGCTTAGAAGTTGCGATAACGGTGGTTCATAACCGGCCAAGCTCAATAGATAAGAAGCTTAGCAAATCGATAGTGCACCATTCATACCTGATTGCTCAGTATCGACTCATAACGATCATAGTACAAAGGGAACTGGGTTCGTGGATTCTCCTTCTATTAATAGCTCGATGGTTACAGTGTAATCCCCGGGGTGTAATCCTTTTTACAGCTTCATCTTGAGTTCAACTAGGAAAGTTGTAAAGTATTCTTTAAAATTGGAAGGAATTTGTTATGATATTATGTTGATGATCATGATTCACCACATCACCATTTAGGATGTGAGCCCTAAAGGGAACCCTCGTAAATAAATGCTGATCAATATTGACTGAACTAAACTGAGTCGTGTTACATGGTAGGCAGCTCGGGATTTTAACTTTTTCGCCGTTTTAAGATAACTTTATGAAGTCCGGGTAAAAGCGTTTTATACTCGCAGTTGTAAAGAAGGTTTCTAAACGGTGTTTTTGTGGATTAATTGTCGTGATGCCCCTCAACGAAGGTGAGAATGGAGCCGGTGACGGTGCACATGGCAATGAAAATGGTGGACATGATGATCCAGGACATGGCGATCAGCCCGGTGCCGGTGCTGGAGCAAAGCTTAAAGCAGTGGCCGGTATACAGGCCCCAGGTCATTTGGTATCCATGGAAAAATGGAAAAATGGAAAACTTGGCGCCAGATGTGGCAAAATTATTCAATTATAGCCAATTTGTCAGCACAAACGCCGGAATATCAGACTGCACTTTTTCTGCACACGATTGGGCAAAAGGCCTTGGAAATTTACAACGGGTTTGATTTCGCGCAGGAAGCTGACAAGCTCAAGCTTGAAATTATAATTGAGAAATTTAACCAGTATGCTATTGGTGACATTAACGAAACGTATGAGCGATATATGTTCAACAAAAGAGACCAAAAAGAAGGAGAAAAATTTGATGATTATGTTGCAGGCCTCCGCATACTTGCGGAAACATGTAACTTCTGCCCCTGTCTAAAAGATACATTGTTACGGGACAGAATAGTAGTAGGCCTAAGTAGCGCACGCACGCGTAAACGCCTTCTCCAAGAGAGAGCACTCACACTGAAAAAATGCATAGATATTTGTAAGAGTGCCGAGACAACTGAGTCACAATTAAGTGCATTTGAAACTGAAGGCTCCGCTAAAATACATGGCACAAAGCCAAAGAGGAGCAAACAGATTAGGCCTAAGAAAAGCGAGAACAGTGTCAATGACAAAAGTACATGTAGGCTTAAGAATGATCCCAGAGAGTGTAAATACTGTGGGCAAAGCCACACAATGGACAAAACAAAGTGTCCGGCATACGGAGTTCCCTGCAATCAGTGTGGGTTAAAAAACCATTATGCCAAAGTCTGTAAAACTAAATCCAAAGTGAGAACCGTTACATATGAGTATGACTCCGACTCTGACACAAGCAGCAAGCACCGAATACATCAATGTGGTAAAGCATGAGTCTGAGGATCACACAATTAATGGGGTTAGGCCTACTGAGGATATCTTTGCAGAAATGCTCATCAAACCACATGACAAAGTTGTGAAATTTCAGGTAGATAGTGGTGCCAAAGTAAACACAATACCCAAGAAATTTGTGGATGAGAAAGACATTGTTCCTACATGTAGGTCTACAGGTAATAAACTGAGAATGTGGAACAATGCCACATGTGAAGCACTCGGTACATGCCGACTGAAACTACTGAATCCCAAGAATAGTAAGAAATATTCGGTTGAGTTTGTGGTCGTCAAAGAGGACCTTACACCGCTGTTGGGTAGTAAAGCCAGCCAACACATGGGATTCATTACAGTAAATGAAGAGAACTTCAATAGGCCTAAGATATCAGCAGTTGATAAGCCCAAAACCAGCGTAGACATCAAACCTGAAGCGAACTATGCAAAAGTGTTTGATGGTTCATTAGGGTGTCTTCCCGGTGAAGTTCACCTACAAACTGACACAAGCGTTGAGCCAAAGATATTGCCTCCTCGCACACTTCCACATGCAATTAAACCCAAAGTCAAAAATGAACTTGATAAATTAGTGGAAGCAGAAATCTTGGTACCAGTTGAGGAACCAACTCAGTGGGTTAGCCAGTTAGTGGTAGCCGAGAAGAAGAACGGTGATCTTCGAATCTGTATTGATCCCAGGCCACTTAACAAGGCATTAAAGCGCCCTCGGTATCAACTTCCAGTGATCGATGATGTGTTACCGAATTAGCACAAGCCAAAGTATTCTCAAAGTTGGACTTAAGCTCAGCCTTTTGGCAGATCCAACTGGACTATGAGTCCAGCATCTTGACCACATTCAACAGCCCATTCGGATGCTATAGGTGGCGCCGTTTACCCTTCGGTACTTGCGCATCGTCCGAGATTTTTCAACACCGCATACATGTCGCCTTAGAAGGGTTGACCGGTGTTATTTAATGCGTCGTGAGATGACCTAGTAGTCTCACGGTAACGGTGAAGACTACGAAGCCACTACGACGCTAACCTAGAACAGCTGTTGAAGCGCTGTACTGAGCAACACATCCAACTCAACAAGGAGAAGTCCATATTTAGAGCCAAAGAAATACCATTTCTTGGCCATCTACTGTCAGATACAGGTCTGAAAGCAGACCCAGCTAAGGTCGCGGCAGTCGCTAACATGCCAACACCGACAGATGTACATGATGTTCAGAGACTGGTAGGATTCGTGAACTACCTGAGCCGTTTCCTTCCTAGCTTATCAGAAGCACTTGAGCCACTTAGACAATTAGTCAAACCAGAAGTGCCGTGGCACTGGATGCATGTACATGATGAAGCACTTGACAAAGTCAAGAAGATGGTCACTGAAGCACCAGTGTTAGCGTATTACGATCCAGGCAAAGACCTCATGATTCAATGTGACGCTAGCGGTAAAGGCTTGGGAGCCGCACTCCTGCAAGATGGTAGACCCATTGCATACAGTAGTCGAGCACTCATCGACGCAGAGACGCGATACGCATCCATAGAAAAGGAGATGCTAGCGGTAGTCTTTGCATTTGAGCGTTTCCATCAGTATACCTTTGGTAGATTCACACAGGTGATCAGCGACCATAAACCACTTGAAATGATCGCAAAGAAGCCACTGGTGAAAGCACCAAAACGTCTCCAAGGGATGTTGTTAAGACTACAAAGTTATGATTATGACATTCGGTATAGTCCGGGTAAGACTATGGTCCTCGCTGATATGCTGTCTAGAGCGTACTTGCCCAACACAGAAAACATAGGCCTAAAGTTTGAAGAAATCAACATGGTGAGTTTTCTACCAATACGGGACGAGAGACTAGAACAGTTGAGACAAGAAACTGCAACAGATGAGACACTACAAATGCTGAAAAAGGCAATCATCAACGGGTGGACAGAGCAGCGTAATCAACTACCTGAGCAAATCACGCCCTACTTCCACTACCGTGATGAACTGTCCGTACAAGATGGACTGATCTTCAAGGCTAATTGTGTGGTAGTACCACAAAAGTTACGCAACGAAATGCTGACAAAGATCCACTCATCACATCTTGGGACAGACGGCTGTCTCAGACGCGCGCGAGAATATCTGTTTTGGCCGCGTATATCAGTGGAGATCAGAGAATACATAGCATCATGTGATACCTGCCGCACATTTGAAACCAGCCAACAGAAAGAGACATTGTCTAGCCATGACTTGCCCACCAGAGCATGGGAAAGAGTGGGTACAGACTTATTTTCATGGGAAAACAAGGACTACTTAATCACAGTTGACTACTTCAGCAACTTCTGGGAAGTCGATCCACTACCAGATACCTCCAGCGCAACAGTGATAGAGAAACTGAAGACCCAGTTCGCCAGATACGGAAGCCCGACCTAACTGGTATCCGACAACGGTCCGCAATACACCTCTGAAACCTTCCATCAATTCGCGAGTACATGGGACTTCGAACACCTCTGCAGTAGTCCAGGAAACAGCCAAGCCAATGGCAAGGCTGAATCTGCAGTCAAAACGGCCAAACGCATACTAACTAAAAGCAAAAAGGCGGGAACAGACCCATACATAGCCTTCCTAGACCATCGAAATACACCCACGCAAGGACTCGATACAAGTCCTGCACAAAGACTTATGAACAGAAGAACCAGAACACTTCTGCCAACCTCAGCAGCATTGCTGAAACCAAGAGTGATTGATGAGACTGCCAACATGAAAACCCGTATCAAGAAACAAGCAGAACATTATGACAAGAATGCCAAAGACTTGTCTCCCCTGCAAGAAGGACAAGTTGTCAGAATGAAACCACTTGTCCAAGGACAAAAGACATGGCAGAAAGCCATAGTCACACGACGCCTAGATGAACGTTCTTACATAGTCGAGTCTGACTCTGGAATTTATACAAGAAACAGAGTCCATCTAAGAAAGACTCCAGAAACACCACCAGAAACTCTGATAAACAAAGAGAAGGTGCCTCAAGACACAAGACAAGAAACTATGCCTGCTGCAACAAGCAGACAAGAGACTTTCAATTCCCAAAATGGACAACAGCAAGACAAGAACAAGAACTTGCAAGATAACAAGAAAACCATGCAAGACAAGAAAACCAAGAACTCAGATGCAACAAAGAAACCAAGAAAGTCAACGGCACCAAAACAGAACTTGAGACCAGAGATGAAGACAAGTACCAGTAACCATGGTAACCAGAGAAACCAGCAACAAGAACCAAGACCAATGCCAGAACCAAGACCAATGCCAGAACCAAGACCAGTACAGGGACATGAACCAGAACTCTCTACCAAACCGGAAGAAAGATCAGATGTCCTAGCTACTTGAAAGATTATGTTTAAACCTGACCAAATGTTGGCACTTGATTAAACCAAAAGAAAGAAAAAAGAAATCTTTCGAACAATTTTGGAAATTGATTTGAAGTTTTAGTAGTTTTGGAAAAGTTGATCTTTTTCAATATTAAAACTTTTCAGAGTTAAAGTTAAAGTTTTGAACACACAAAAAATGAAAATAGTCTAAATACAAAAGAGACTATTAGAAAAAAGACAGTCACAGACATTTGCTTTATTTAATAGTGAAGTGATCACAAGAAATAAAGAACAAGGACTTTTCAAGATTAAAAGAATAAGCCATTCAAATTAATCTGATCTAAAAAGAGAGATCCAAACATTTTATTTTCTTAAGGAACTGAAAGAAAGAAATCTTTCAGGACAATTTTAAGTGATCACAGGAATTTGAGAAAAATGACTCTTTTATGAAAAGAAAAACATCTAAAAGAAAGGGGATGTTGAGATATTTCATTTAAAAGAAATTGAGAACAATAACTTTCCAAGTGGAAAGAACAAACTCTTAAAAGAAGGGGGATGTTATGATATTATGTTGATGATCATGATTCACCACATCACCATTTAGGATGTGAGCTCTAAAGGGAACCCTCGTAAATAAATGCTGATCAATATTGACTGAACTAAACTGAGTCGTGTTACAGAATTAAGTATTTAATTAAATGTTATTTTCAAAGAAAAATAACATTGCAAGTTGCTAAAAACTGGCAAACATCAAGAATTTGTACCAAATTAAGGGGCATCCTTCTAAAGTCTGCACAAAAAGTAACTCAGCTGTTATATATACGCCTATAGAAGAACTAATAGTTGTTTTCACAATATTTCAACATAAAAAGAAGGATGATTTATTTACGCGCATTTTGATACCCCATTTGTCCAATTTTGTTCAATATTGACAATACAGCAGTGTTTTGAAAGAAAAATACCCCCAATTTAAAAGTTGCAGTTATTTGTATTGATTTGAAGTAAGCCGAAGATAATAGCGGGTTTTACGTGTTTACAGTGCTGGCATTATAACCATTGATCGCTGTAAACTGCAACTTTTAAATTTGGGTATTTTTCTGTAAAAGCACTATCAAAATGCGTGTATATAATCACCCTTCTCTCTATGTTGAAATATTGTGAAAACAATTATTTGTTGTGAATCTATAGGCGTATTTATAACAGCTGAGTTACTTTTTGTGCAGACTTTATATAGAAGGACACCAAAATTAGCTGAATTGGGATAAAGTCTTGTTATTGAAGGACATCCAACAATAGTAGGACAAAGTAGGGCAAGATGTCCTGCAAAATGTCCATGAGCCAGTACGGTACTGACAGTCACAAAATATAAAAATCCATTAAAGCCTGACTACACGGTTTCGCAGAAAAATAGGGGAGTGCAAATGTGTCCTGTCCATTATTCTGGCATTAACCTTAGTGTGTTTTAATACAACTTGATTTGTATTAGATCTTATCTACGGTACTTTTATACACAGACCCAGTTACCAACTTTGGAATTTGTCTGCATCATGTGTTAAATGTCTACCCAAAAATACCAGTCGATCTCCAAACCCCCCAGTACTAGCATGATGAGAGATCAAGGAGGGGTCAACGAGATTCCAAGGGACCATCAGGATGGCTCAGAAGATGATGTACCTCTACCTTCACAGCAGGGATTTGTAGTGATCGATCAACCGGAGAGTGATGATGAGGGATTGTCAAGTGGGGATGAAGGGGAGGGACAGATGCAGAATGGAGGCTATCAGCTGTTAGCCCAAGATCCTGATGTGAGTACAATGGATTTACGACGTTGGACGGTTTTTTTTGTGATGAAGTCAGGCTAAATGAGTCTGATGGCAATCAAAATCATAATTGAGTTTTCAATTTCATTGCATGAGCCATTCTCTGACCTTTATTTTGCTGAAAACCCCATCATATATAGTTAGATTTACAATTCCAGAGATATGGCCATTTTAATGCTACTCAAAACAATAAAATACAAAGGAAGTTGAAAACTTGTCATCTCAATCAAAATCAATATTCCCAACATCTGACTCTTTTTGCACTAATGTGATGTGATCAACTTGAAGCAAAATGATCATTTGTCATGCAAAATCAAACTTCATTTTATATGCCAATTTCATAGCTTTATTTGACTGAAAACTGCCATAAAATCTGCATTATATCGTAAATTTCAAAAAATCTAAATCATTTGATATCAGGTGGACATTCCTTGTATTCAGAATGCAATTTGGTGTGTCTGATGTGCTCTCAGATCCCACAAAAAGTACTGTGCAAACATTGCTATCCGAACCCTTAAGGAATTTAACATTCTTTCTACTCAGCGTGGATTGTATCTGAATATCATGTATTTGACATTGCATTTTTATTCCGGTTCTAATTTTGTCTCAGGGCCCAGAGGATATCGAGGAAGAATCGGAAACCCCTTCAACCACAGGATCCACATCAATGCCAGCACCAGCAGCAGCAGCAACTGCTTCATCGTATGACTCTGCGATGATGCAGCAAGTATCAAGCTTATCTTCCACTTCATCATCATCCCATCCTCATCTACCCCAACACATGGCTACACTCATGCCTAATCAAATTCCACAACCGGACCAAGCGACAAAGGTGTCGTACAGCGACACAACGGATGTGCGGGAATGGCGCAAGCAACAGATGGCCGGGGATGATCAAATCAAGGCTGCGATGGCTGGTTTTAAGCTACCAAACACGCCACAGTGGGCTAATTTTGTGAGTGAACAAGATTGGAAGAAGAATTTGGTATCAAAAGTGAGTGATGGTAATAGTTCAAGACAATCAGGGACAAATAATGATGATAAGGATGGAAGTACTGACTCTGAACATAGTGGAGATAGGTAGCTAATACTATCAAACTGCAAAGCATTTATAAGTTCTGGTAACAGATCCAAAAGAATATAGTACTCACTAGGTATATTTCAGTTCCTACCAGGAACCTTGTTTACTCTACAATGACTACAGTGTTTTTATATCGGCAGTTCATGGTGACTGTGATGACATCACCACTTTTGAAGGTTGCCATTTTGAAATGATCTGGTCATAGATTCTGTTCAATTTGTATGTCCCCTCCTCCTTATTCATAGTGTTTTATTCCCTTGATCCAAATAGCTTCTTTGAGCCAACATGTGGTTTTGTCTGCCTCTTGATCAATGCTTTTTCTCGTCCCAACTAATGGGTAGCTGCGACATGCTCAGTTAATTGTCGACATCTATATTCTTTTGGGTCTGTTACCAGAATTTATTTACATATTTAATTGAACGATCCTGATGAATTTCATCATTAATGGCATTTATTGCGTTATGCATACAAGTGAATGGGTTTTCTTGCATTACGTAGCAGGGGAAGGTCACCCTGACAACTGTCACCTAGAGGATGGTCCATGGCAGCAGGGCTAGAATTACAGTGCAAATCTGTGAATCAATGGTCTATACCAGTTGAAATCCATACACCTCATGACCTTAATCTCCCACACAGGGAGTGTGAATTTTAAATGGAGTCACATTACAGGAAACACCATTTGAAATTCACTCTCCCTATGTGAAAGATTAAGGTCATGTCTATGATGTCTTCCATATAAGGTGTGTACAATGTACATGTTTGTATTTCAACTGCAGTAGCCCAATTCTCTAAAGATTCTCGGACAAAGGATTTCTGTGAATCAATGTCTTGGTAAATATTTTAAGTCAACATCTGGAATTTAATGTAAAAGAGAGTGAATCATGTAAAATTCCTTTCGAATTTTAAGGGGGTACTACACCCCTGCCCAATTTTGTGCCTATTTTTGCATTTTTCTCAAAAATTATAGAGCATTGGTGACAAGTAAGATATGTATATTATAGGGGCAAGGACTACAACTACTGCACTGGAAATTTTATTTCAGCACAGACAACAGTTGTGGAGTTACAGTCAAAAATGAGGGAAAACCAATATTTGATCAATAAATCAATAACTACTTGCCTTGAGTTCCTGAATTTTCAGTGCAGTAGTTGTAGTCCTTGCCCCTATTACATACATCTTACTTGTCACCAATGCGCTACAATTTTTGAGGAAAACGCAAAAATAAGCAAAAAATTGGCTAGGGGTGTAGTACCCCCTTAAATCAAGATTGTTTCTTGGAATGTGAGGTGAAAATGTACCCATGTGTCATCATAGTTGTCACTCTGATGGGTTATTGATTTCCGGCAAGAATGTAATTTTTCTTTTATTTCAGTAATCAGTACTAATAAAGGGTCATTAGGGATGGCTTCAAAACCCAACCACTGGAGGACTAGCACCCTGGAGAAACTGGCGATTGGGCTTGGTTTTGTGAGGGCTTGGGTGGTCGGTTGGGTTTGAAGCAATCCCTAAAACTTTTTGCTAGGCACAAGAGCAACACAAAATTCCACTAAAAGCTATAACCAGTGTTACTTTTTATTTCACAATGGAGATAAAAAGATTGACATGCACTGTAAGTAATCAAAAGGTAGCCATTGCAATATTATGAGTAGACTCAGTAAAGTACTCATGAAATAAGTAAACTTTAATCTTGTCCAATGAAATTTGGACCGCTAAAGGATCGTACCAAATTCTTTTCATGGATCTGTGCTATAGTAAAAGTCAGAATAAAGAAAGATAGTTCATGTCTGATGTCACCTGTCTATCAAACTCAGACGGTTTTATGTGATGTTTGAAATTTCAGAATGTAGTGAAACAAGTGTGCCCTTAGGTTAGTTTTTTAAACATACAAAATGTCTCAATAGTTGGGTCTTCGAAATAGGAAACTTTCTTTGCTAAAGGCACAATGTCAACAATGCCTAGAAAAGATGTTTTTGCATCGTAAAGGTACCGATATCGTCTAACATTTTGTGCATTCCTCCTCTCTGATGAAGGTGCCACTGCCACAGATGAATACCTCCTTTTTATCGCTAACTCTCCATGGCCCATGATTGGTTAGTTACTAACCAATCATGGGCCATGGAGAGTTTGATTGACATGTGTCATCAGGCAATTTATTTCTGACTTTAGCAAAGGGGTTCTTGGCTCTGTCAAGTGGTGTTGTGCACTATATGCGATTTCACGAAAGGTCATTAGTTCAAATCTGCCTCCAGAGGTCTACACGATGCATGGAACAAGTACAAAGCATATGTGACATGATCAAGGGAAATGAGTCGGATGTCGCTAATATTGTTTTTGAGATATTGGCAAAAACAGTGTTCAAATTCTTTTGTTTTATATTGTTTTCAGCCATTGATAAATTGCTCATAACATTCCCCTTGATCATGTCACATATGAGTCAATCAATATCACTTCAACTGGGGATTTTGTTTTTTGTTTTTGTGCGTTATGCACGCATCATGTCTTCTGGAGGCAGATTTGAACTAATGACCCTTCGTGAAATCGCCCTATACATGTACAGGATGTCCCAGAACAATTAGTACAGGTGACAGTTTTTATGGTATTTTGAAGTGTTGTTGCTTTTTTCACCATGTTATCAGTAAGCATTATCGGAAAGCATTATTGGTAAGCATCATGATCAACTAATTTCTGCCAATCCGATATCAAGGGGTTGACAGTGATTCGCCGATTCTCCAAATTTGGCCAAATTTGCACGCTACGGTATGCTATACAGAAGTTGCCGGGAATCACAAATTTGGTACCAGCATGGGCGCCGCCATCTTGGGAAAAGGGGGTGCTGGCGACCGTCGACTTAACGGTCGCCAGCACCCCCAAACGTGCCCAGCACCATGACTACGCGTCACAGTACGCGTTCCCGACTGTCAATCATCAAGGGTCAATCACCTCGAGCTTGACAACGATATCTGAATAGACTATTGCCAAGTCTTACGTGTAGGCGCGAAATTAAGGTTAATTTTTGTGATTGAAACAGTATTTTTCTTGTATAAATCTTGGTCTGGAGAGTGGGATTGTTGGTCGATTTGATGTATTTAATAAAATTAAGTTAATGGATGCGCTAAAAATATTATTAAAAGTATTAAAAACAGCTATTCAACATTTGAAAAAAATACGCTGTTGCAGGCTTGAAAAGGTCTAACCTTGGTTGCAGTAAGCCATGATTTTCACGGGTAATTTTATTTCTTGAACGCGAAGCACGGGCGCGATGCAGCCGGTAGAAATCGCGGTAGTGTTCCAGGCCTACGCGATGGAAGGGTAATGGCGGCATCCATAGTTTTATTACATTTATCCTCGAGTGACGCTTCCCAATCTTTATTTATTCCCTGCCGATATGTTACCGTTGAAGCATTGGGCCAATATGATTACTGGTTGCGCCTTCTCCAAAACCCTTGAGTTCTGTCCTAATGAAAAGTATATTGTGTGACAATATTCTTTCCAGCGATGAGATCCTCTCAATCTTTTGTTTCCACTAGTGCACCTGCAGCTGTGAGAGCCCTGATGCTGTGAGAGCACTGGCATGATAGCGATACTGTTTGACCCCAGATGACCTTTTTTTCATGCTCCCCTCATACGAAGGATTCCACCTATCAAGTTTAAGCCCAATAGGGCAAAGTTTAAATTGAGCCCCTACATGACCTTTGACCTCGGTTGACCTCAATTTTGTTTTGCGCATATATTCCCCTCGTATCAAGGATTCCACCCACAAAGTTTGAGCCCGATAGGACAAAGTTTGAAATCCATGACCTTTGACCTTTGACCTCGGATGACCTCCATATAATGTTTTTCATGATCCCCTCATACGAAGGTTTCGACCCACGAAGTTTGAGCCCGATAGGACAAAGTTTGAAATCCATGACCTTTGACCTTTGACCTCGGATGACCTCCATATGTTTTTCATGCTCCCCTCATACGAAGGTTTGGACCCACCAAGTTTGAGCCCGATCGGACAAAGTTTGAAATTTGACCCCTCCGTAATGACCTTTGACCTCGGTTGACCTCGATTTTATTTTGCGCATATATTCCCCTCCTATCAAGGATTCTACCCACCAAGTTTGGGCCCGATCGGACAAAGTTTGAAATCCATGACCTTTGACCTTGACCTCCGATGACCTTCAAAACTACCCGATAAACAGCGCCCGCCTGGTACCCATCTATGTCCGAAATATTGGAACGATGCGTCGAAGCGCTGCGAGACACACAGAGCTCATTATTTTATTAGTACTAGTGCACCTGCAGCTGTGAGAGCCCTGATGCTGTGAGAGCACTGGCATGATAGCGATACTGTTTGACCCCAGATGACCTTTGACCTCGTGTAATCTTTTTCATGCTCCCCTCATACGACGGATTCCACCTATCAAGTTTAAGCCCAATAGGGCAAAGTTTAAATTTAGCCCTACATGACCTTTGACCTCGCTCCACCCACCAAGTTTGAGCCTGATAGGACAAAGTTTGAAATCCATGACCTTTGACCTTTGACCTCAGATGACCTCCATATAATGTTTTTCATGCTCCACTCATACGAAGGTTTCGACCCACCAAGTTTGAGCCCGATCGGGCAAAGTTTGAAATTTGACCCCTCCGTAATGACCTTTGACCTCAGTTGACCTCGATTTTATTTCGCGATTATATTCCCCTCCTATCAAGGATTCCACCCACCAAGTTTGGGCCCGATCGGACAAAGTTTGAAATTTTGACCTTTGACCTTGACCTCCGATGACCTTCAAAACCACATGGCCAACATGCTTTTCCCAAGACCTATCTATATCCCAAATTTCAGCACGACAACGTCGAGCTGCGGCGTAAACGATAGCCGGACAGACAGATAGATAGATACACAGATAGACAGAGACCGCGCATAGCCGGACAGACAGATAGATAGATACACAGATAGACAGAGACCGCTTATTATTTTATTAGTATAGATAGATGGTTATAAATATGAACTAAATACCTACCTACCTTTGCAATATCATTATTATGACATTATATAAACATTTATACTAGAAAATTATTGTACATGTTTCTTTCATAGATACTATATATAGACATTTGTATCAATGCCTATTTCTTTTGAATTAATATTTGTTTAAAAATAGAATTTGATTGTGAATGATTGGCCTGCAATGCATTGTACTATGAAGACTCTTCATACCGGTACTTGCAAATTGCCAGTTAAGTTTGCAGGCTATGCAGCATAATATATTACTGATGTTGAACTATGGGATGAGGCACTCAACTTTTAGGTTTAGAGGCCATGTAATTTTCTTCATAAGGACAAGTCACTTATATATAAGGGGTCATAGTTTTCTACACCAAAAGTAAGGGGGTCATAAAATTATCAAGGGCTTATAATGTTCACACATTTATGCGCACATTCTATGCGGTAAGGCGACGAAAAAAGAAAACCCTGTTCTACGGGCCCGACCGACCCAGATTTTGACAATTTTCTTGTACAAATGAATGCCGACCCAAATTTCAGGAACAAAATTTTTTTTGTATTTTCTCAAATTGCAAATTATTTTCAGATTTTGGAAAAAACAAGGCTGACCGTCCGACCCTACTTGAAAGGTCCGTCCATCCGCCCGTAGAACAGGGTTTCATTTTTTCGCGTCTAACAGTAAATATTTTCATGCATTACGCAGACATTTACAAAACAAGAACATTTCCTTGGATCTGTGTGTGCGCAATGGAGGTCATAAAATTTTTCATCTCAAGATGGGGGGTCATACAAAGTTGACACTTGTCAGTGATGACATAATTCACTGACCCCTGTGATGTCCAAAGAAAATGACACCCTGTGTCAAAGACTGGTTTAAAAAGTGATGGTTCAACTTCTCCATCTGGGGGTTATCAGGATTAAATACCAATCGTAAACAATAATCATATAGACAAGTTCATCTGTAGTGTTAATCGATTAAGTCTGAGAAGTTTGTATTCTTTGCATACCATTCCATGAAAAATGAAATCTTTTCTTGCATTTTTAGTGATACTTCACCACTATAGGTAAATTAAGTAATTCTTGACCGAGCTCGAACGTACCTGTTGCGTCCATGTAGCATACTAAATGTGTACACAATGAGATGTGTACATGTTTTCTTCTGTACCACGCTATATGCGCCTGTGTTTATTGCAGAGCCACTAGCGTCTCAAGTGTTCGAACTTAGCCAAGAATGAATTTACCTGTAGTTAGTTTCCAACAAACCGTGTTCAACTGTTGCCTCTACGAATCATTCAATCAATTGAATACATGAATCCAAAACCCACCCAAGTCCATGGGAAGTGATTTTGAGAAAAAACCTTTGTATCATTTAAATCCTTCAGTTAGATTTACCTGGTCGATATGGTAAGTTGTACGTGCAAATGGGTGGGTTAAACTGTATTAGGTATGACGATTAGCATTTCAGGGACTTTGTGGGGTTCATTTTAAATTCTGGACTTGGGTGGTTTTTTGAATCATATACTAAGACAATAATGTTGGAATGAGATTACCACTAGTAAGATAATACAAAATAAAGCACACTTATGTATAATGTTGATAAGCATTCTGCCATGTAATATAAACCACACACTTTCCTTGATTAAACCAATTTTTTTTTCAAAAGTCACTCTCCAGCAATGAATGTGTTACAAGTGGACTTTTATACATACTGGATTTCAATCAATGTGTTACAAGACTCAAATCATGGACTTGGGTTGATTCTTTCATACATGCTATTTTTCACATGCTCAATTGACACAGAGGATGAATTTGAGTTGTTCTTTCATACACATGACAGGCCTATATATAGCAACACTTTCCCATGCTTAACTCAATTTGGCCAAAGTATGGACTTGGGTGGCTTTGTATTCATATATATGTGTGTACATCCATATCAAAAGCGATGCACATGTCGGCTGCTACATGTGTCTCATTTCACATAATAGCTAGGAATAAATACCAGACTCATCTCAAGTGGACGTCACTTCAAAACATCCCTAGGTCACATAGTTTAGGAATATGTTCCATGTATTCCTAAATCAAGTGACTTCGGTATGATTTGAGGTGACGTCTACTTGAGATGAGTCTGGTATTTATTCCTAACTATTATGTAAAATGAGACACATGTAGCAGTTTGACAAGTGCATTGTTTTGATATGGATGTACACATATGTGATGCGATCAAGCAAAATCAGTCGGAACTCGGAAATATTGATTTTGAGATATAACCAAACAAAGGTAGTATTTCCTCTTGTTTCCTGTTGTTTTGGAAACTATTTAATTGCTTATATCTTTGGAACTGGTTGTTCAATTTCAATGGGGTTTTCTGCAAAATGCAGCTTTGTAAATGAATTTTACTATCCTACAAGAAACTGAAAATTTAATATTTTCGAGTTCCGACTGATTTTGCTTGATCGCATCACATATATTCAATTGAGAAGACTCAAAAGTTGTTCACAGAGAAGCTGATAAGACCATCAGGTGGTTTAAAGAAGCTATTTGGATCCCCAGCAAAGGAACCGGTAATAAACAAGGATGAGGGAGCCTATTCACTAAATAACATCTTTGATTAACTCACCATGCCTTGTACAACAGTTGACTATAAAAGGAAGCTGTCAGATGTGATGGGTTGCCACTCTAATGTAGTGGTGAAACTTGGTATAAATGGAATTGTACACAAAAAATACAAGTCTCTGTCTCCTGTATACAAATAATGTTGTAAACAGTCAAGTTAAATTGTGTGCCCATGTTGTAAAGACCATTTTATCTGAAGTCTGATATGTATATAAAGACAAATAATATACTGTAACCTGTCTGCGTGTTTGTTTTATTTACTTGGACCTATTATACAGGCTGTATCAAAATGATCAGTACCCATCAATTTTGATGCTTGCCTCTTCCAAATGTAACAATCCCAGGTGATATCATGAGTGACCAAAGATTCATGTAAAAAGGGTTTTTTTTTTCATGATCAGGCACAGTACATAATGTATTTGGTTATGGTAGAAAATTGCTAAAATTATGTAAAATTATGTAAAATCAGCCGTTTTGGAGCCAAAATTCATTTTTTATAAAGGTTTTGGTGATATTTAAGCCTCCAGAAAAAGGTCTGTCCTCCCAACTCCCAGAATCCCTTTGGGTACAGTTTAGGCTAATGAAAGTTGATGATAAGTCGAAGCGCTGCGAAACGCATTGCCGGACAGACACACAGAGCTCATTATTTTATTAGTACTAGTGCACCTGCAGCTGTGAGAGCCCTGATGCTGTGAGAGCACTGGCATGATAGCGATACTGTTTGACCCCAGATGACCTTTGACCTCGGTGTAATCTTTTTCATGCTCCCCTCATACGACGGATTCCACCTATCAAGTTTAAGCCCAATAGGGCAAAGTTTAAATTTAGCCCCTACATGACCTTTGACCTCGTTCCACCCACCAAGTTTGAGCCTGATAGGACAAAGTTTGAAATCCATGACCTTTGACCTTTGACCTCAGATGACCTCCATATAATGTTTTTCATGCTCCACTCATACGAAGGTTTCGACCCACCAAGTTTGAGCCCGATCGGGCAAAGTTTGAAATTTGACCCCTCCGTAATGACCTTTGACCTCAGTTGACCTCGATTTTATTTAGCGCATTATATTCCCCTCCTATCAAGGATTCCACCCACCAAGTTTGGGCCCGATCGGACAAAGTTTGAAATTTTGACCTTTGACCTTGACCTCCGATGACCTTCAAAACCACATGGCCAACATGCTTTTCCCAAGACCTATCTATATCCCAAATTTCAGCACGATGCGTCGAAGCGCGGCGAAACGCATAGCCGGACAGACAGATAGATAGATACACAGATAGACAGAGACCGCGCATAGCCGGACAGACAGATAGATAGATACACAGATAGACAGAGACCGCTTATTATTTTATTAGTATAGATAGATGGTTATAAATATGAACTAAATACCTACCTACCTTTGCAATATCATTATTATGACATTATATAAACATTTATACTAGAAAAATTATTGTACATGTTTCTTTCATAGATACTATATATAGACATTTGTATCAATGCCTATTTCTTTTGAATTAATATTTGTTTAAAAATAGAATTTGATTGTGAATGATTGGCCTGCAATGCATTGTACTATGAAGACTCTTCATACCGGTACTTGCAAATTGCCAGTTAAGTTTGCAGGCTATGCAGCATAATATATTACTGATGTTGAACTATGGGATGAGGCACTCAACTTTTAGGTTTAGAGGCCATGTAATTTTCTTCATAAGGACAAGTCACTTATATATAAGGGGTCATAGTTTTCTACACCAAAAGTAAGGGGGTCATAAAATTATCAAGGGCTTATAATGTTCACACATTTATGCGCACATTCTATGCGGTAAGGCGACGAAAAAAGAAAACCCTGTTCTACGGGCCCGACCGACCCAGATTTTGACAATTTTCTTGTACAAATGAATGCCGACCCAAATTTCAGGAACAAAATTTTTTTTGTATTTTCTCAAATTGCAAATTATTTTCAGATTTTGAAAAAAAACAAGGCTGACCGTCCGACCCTACTTGAAAGGTCCGTCCATCCGCCCGTAGAACAGGGTTTCATTTTTTCGCGTCTAACAGTAAATATTTTCATGCATTATTTAGACATTTACAAAACAAGAACATTTCCTTGGATCTGTGTGTGCGCAATGGAGGTCATAAAATTTTTCATCTCAAGATGGGGGGTCATACAAAGTTGACACTTGTCAGTGATGACATAATTCACTGACCCCTGTGATGTCCAAAGAAAATGACACCCTGTGTCAAAGACTGGTTTAAAAAGTGATGGTTCAACTTCTCCATCTGGGGGTTATCAGGATTAAATACCAATCGTAAACAATAATCATATAGACAAGTTCATCTGTAGTGTTAATCGATTAAGTCTGAGAAGTTTGTATTCTTTGCATACCATTCCATGAAAAATGAAATCTTTTCTTGCATTTTTAGTGATACTTCACCACTATAGGTAAATTAAGTCATTCTTGACCGAGCTCGAACGTACCTGTTGCGTCCATGTAGCATACTAAATGTGTACACAATGAGATGTGTACATGTTTTCTTCTGTACCACGCTATATGCGCCTGTGTTTATTGCAGAGCCACTAGCGTCTCAAGTGTTCGAACTTAGCCAAGAATGAATTTACCTGTAGTTAGTTTCCAACAAACCGTGTTCAACTGTTGCCTCTACGAATCATTCAATCAATTGAATACATGAATCCAAACCCCACCCAAGTCCATGGGAAGTGATTTTGAGAAAAAAACCTTTGTATCATTTTAATCCTTCAGTTAGATTTACCTGGTCGATATGGTAAGTTGTACGTGCAAATGGGTGGGTTAAACTGTATTAGGTATGACGATTAGCATTTCAAGGACTTTGTGGGGTTCATTTTAAATTCTGGACTTGGGTGGTTTTTTGAATCATATACTAAGACAATAATGTTGGAATGAGATTACCACTAGTAAGATAATACAAAATAAAGCACACTTATGTATAATGTTGATAAGCATTCTGCCATGTAATATAAACCACACACTTTCCTTGATTAAACCAATTTTTTTTTTTCAAAAGTCACTCTCCAGCAATGAATGTGTTACAAGTGGACTTTTATACATACTGGATTTCAATCAATGTGTTACAAGACTCAAATCATGGACTTGGGTTGATTCTTTCATACATGCTATTTTCACATGCTCAATTGACACAGAGGATGAATTTGAGTTGTTCTTTCATACACATGACAGGCCTATATATAGCAACACTTTCCCATGCTTAACTCAATTTGGCCAAAGTATGGACTTGGGTGGCTTTTGTATTCATATATATGTGTACATCCATATCAAAACGATGCACATGTCGGCTGCTACATGTGTCTCATTTCACATAATAGCTAGGAATAAATACCAGACTCATCTCAAGTGGACGTCACTTCAAAACATCCCTAGGTCACATAGTTTAGGAATATGTTCCATGTATTCCTAAATCAAGTGACTTCGGTATGATTTGAGGTGACGTCCACTTGAGATGAGTCTGGTATTTATTCCTAACTATTATGTAAAATGAGACACATGTAGCAGCCGACAAGTGCATTGTTTTGATATGGATGTACACATATGTGATGCGATCAAGCAAAATCAGTCGGAACTCGGAAATATTGATTTTGAGATATAACCAAACAAAGGTAGTATTTCCTCTTGTTTCCTGTTGTTTTGGAAACTATTTAATTGCTTATATCTTTGGAACTGGTTGTTCAATTTCAATGGGGTTTTCTGCAAAATGCAGCTTTGTAAATGAATTTTACTATCCTACAAGAAACTGAAAATTTAATATTTTCGAGTTCCGACTGATTTTGCTTGATCGCATCACATATATTCAATTGAGAAGACTCAAAAGTTGTTCACAGAGAAGCTGATAAGACCATCAGGTGGTTTAAAGAAGCTATTTGGATCCCCAGCAAAGGAACCGTAATAAACAAGGATGAGGGAGCCTATTCACTAAATAACATCTTTGATTAACTCACCATGCCTTGTACAACAGTTGACTATAAAAGGAAGCTGTCAGATGTGATGGGTTGCCACTCTAATGTAGTGGTGAAACTTGGTATAAATGGAAAAATAAAAAAAAAATACAAGTCTCTGTCTCCTGTATACAAATAATGTTGTAAACAGTCAAGTTAAATTGTGTGCCCATGTTGTAAAGACCATTTTATCTGAAGTCTGATATGTATATAAAGACAAATAATATACTGTAACCTGTCTGCGTGTTTGTTTTATTTACTTGGACCTATTATACAGGCTGTATCAAAATGATCAGTACCCATCAATTTTGATGCTTGCCTCTTCCAAATGTAACAATCCCAGGTGATATCATGAGTGACCAAAGATTCATGTAAAAGGGTTTTTTTTTCATGATCAGGCACAGTACATAATGTATTTGGTTATGGTAGAAAATTGCTAAAATTATGTAAAATTATGTAAAATCAGCCGTTTTGGAGCCAAAATTCATTTTTTATAAAGGTTTTGGTGATATTTAAGCCTCCAGAAAAAGGTCTGTCCTCCCAACTCCCAGAATCCCTTTGGGTACAGTTTAGGCTAATGAAAGTTGATGATAAGTTTCTGGTGAGTTTCATCAAATAATGAGGCAACCCTATCATTATTTGACTGCATTTCATTATTACCTTTATTTTTGATGCAAGACAATTGAATACATGAATACAAAAGCCACCTAAGTCCATAGGAAGTGATTTTGAGAGAAAACCTGTGTATCATTTTAATTCCTTCAGTTAGATTTACCTGGTCAATATGGTAAGTTTTACGCGCAAATGAGTGGATTAACCTGTATTAGGTATGACGATTAGCATTTCAGGGACTTCGTGGGGTTCATTTTAAATTTTGGACTTAGGTGGTTTTTTGAATCATATACAAAGACAACAATGTTAGAATGAGATTACCACTAGTAAGATAATACAAAATAAAGCACACAGGTATGTATAATGTTGATAAGCATTCTGCCATGTAATATAAACCACACACTTTCCTTTATTAAACCCATTTTTGTTCAAAAGTCACTCTCTAGCAATGAATGTGTTACAAGTGGACTTTTATACATAATGGATTTCAATCAATGTGTTACAAGACTCAAATCATGGAATTGGGTGATTCTTTCATACATGCTATTTTTCACATGCTTAATAGACACAGAGAATGAATTTGAGTTGTTCTTTCATACATATGGCAGGCCTATGTATAGCAACAATTTCCCATGTTTAAATCAATTTGGCCAAAGTATGGACTTAGGTGGCTTTTGTATTCATATATTCAATTTAAAACTAGATGGCAGTTGTGTTTGACCAAACATGAATATCTATGCCTGTGACCACACCTAACCCCCTTCCCCTACTATTCACAAACGAAAACTTGGTGAGCACCATGTGAAAGCCGTTGTTTTAAGTTTACATTTGATATACAGGGTGTAACAATAAAATTTGTACAATTGTATTTTGACTTCTCAGGAAAAAACTAAAAGAGTTACGGCACAGATGTTATATGCAATACAGTCAGTAATATCTTGGCTAAAAGAAGACGCTTAGTTGGTTTCTTTACTAGCTTGGGTTCAAAAGTTACGTTTGATTAATTAAATCGTCCAGAAAACGTGTTGGGCCACTTTTACCATGTTAGCGTATATCAAGTTTGAATCGCGTAGATTGTGCTTATCGTGCATTTAACATCAAAAGAACTGACACAAAAGAATTATAAGTGGTGTTTGTTCATAATTATGATTAACATGAACTTAATAATAACATGATATTTCTTTAAATTCTATAAATGAAGTCATGAAATTTCTTTCAAATTATCTTACAAATAAAGTAATTTCTCATATGCCTGAGATATCATTGGTAAAACCGAGAACAGTTTTTGCATCCATAAGTACAAAACAATAAGATTTTGAAATTAAGTTCAGCTGGGCTTCTAGCTGTTCTGGGGCGACCACTATTGCCAGCATTTCTGTTAACAAATTCTACATACTTCTCATAGTTATATGTAATTCTATGCCTTGATGGAAGATGTGAGTTTGGAAAATGAGCTAGATAAACAATCTTATGGTTTCTGCTTGACTCCATGTGCTACCGAATATCACAACCATAAAATACGCTCTTCCAACGTGAATTGGGGTTGAAGGTGTTGAGCTGCAGCCACGATTTCTAGTAAATGAGGTTGTAATGTCAGTGCTTAGTTGTTACTTTCAAAAACTCAAGGAGATATTCTATTATTTAATCATTTCTACCACTTCGAATACCCCACTGTTTAAATCGACCTATCGTAAGAGCGCCGTCCAAGTGGTCCATGATTCAACTCTATTCAGTCACTTTTGTAACACTTAGACAAAAGTGGCCCAAGCGGTTTTAAGACTAGGTTACATAATTGGCTATATCTTCACTTGTATACCTACAATTTTATTGGAACAAAGCTTATCTGGTGGCTAAAGAAATGATCTTGATAGACATATAAATATCAAACCAAAAAATAGGCAGCATGCTTGTGTCATTCTATTTTCAAAATTGTACAAATTTTATTGTTACACCCTGTACATGTAATGCTCATAACACTGACCCACACTCTCTCTAATACCCTATCAAGCCTTCACTCTCTTTTATGCCCCATCAGACCATAACTCTCTCTAAAACACCACCAGACTGAACCATGCACACTCTCTCTAATACCCCACCAGACCCTTACTCTCTCTTATACTCCACCAGACACTCACTCGCTCTAAAACACCACCAGGCTGACCCATACTCTCTCTGATACCCCACCAAGCCTTCACTCTCTTTGAAACATTGAGAAAAGATTTGTTTTAATTAAAATGAAATTTGTAATTTTTGGCTACCATCAAGAACATGACAGGAACCATGCTGAATGATCAGCATGGCATGTATGACATTTCCACCAAATTGTCAGATAATGGGCTTTGTGTCCTAATGATAATGAAAAACGATCAAAATGAAAAAGTAATGCACATGGAACTTGGAATCCACTTTTGTACAGGGTGTCCCTGAAACATCTATCGGCGGAAATTGAATTTTAATTCAATTTAAGGGATCTAAAATGAAGCGTTTATTATGTTTCGACAGTATTTTTGTGGGACATGAGAGCACCTCAGACCTATCGAATTGCATTCTGAATCTGAAGCATGTCTTTCTGATATCAAATAATTTTCATTTTTGAAAATTGCAATAATACAAATTTTATGACAAATTATAAAAATTTGACATTTTTCAAATTTTTGATATATAACATTCCTCGAAGTAAATTATATAAATCTAATGATATATTCTTAAAGTGTGTGTAGCAGGGAGGAAAAGCCGACGGTCAATTGAAAATTTTGACCTTTTATATTGAATATATGGATTTTTTTTCCCAAAATTTTTTTTTGGTGTTTTGGGAAAAAAATCCATATCTTCAATACAAAAGGTCAAAATTTTCAATTGATCGTCGGCTTTTCATCCCACCTACATACACTTTAAGTATAAATCATCAGATTTATAAAGTTTACTTCAAGTACTGTTAAATATCAAAAATATCAATTTTTAATGATTTGCCATAAAATGTGTATTAAATTGCGTAATTTCAAAAATCAAAATTATCTGATATCAGAATGACATTCTTCGTATTCAGAATGCAATTCGATATGTCTGATGTGCTCTAATTTCCCAAAATAAATACTGTCCAAACGTTCATACCCCTTCCCTTAAATGCATAAACCATACATAACCAAGTGAATAATGTGTTGAGGAATATATCAGTTATCATATACTTTATGAATTTTGACAAATGACCACTCCGTTTTTGAAATAAAAGAATTTTACGAAACTACCCAATTTTCAGCTCGTTCCACGGAGTCAAATCCGTCAATGACAATAGACGTCCCATGCGCAATGATTAGCACTCTAAATACAGATCGGTTGATATTTGAATCTGTGGAAAGGTTTGAAAATGAGTTTCGTAAAATTCTAATATTTCACAAACGGTGTGGTCAATTGTCAAAATTCAAAAAGTATGTAATAGCCGATTTATTCATTAACCACACCCAAACAAGTTTCTTACGATACAGTTCTTTCAGGGACACCCTGTATGTTTCTGGTGGGTCATTTTCCCCCACTGCATTCATTGATCCAAGACGCACCTTGCATACCCTATACAGGGGATACCAAACTGACAAATATGCAACATGTTGAAAGAACTCGAATAAAAAATATACCATGTTTGGTTGTACATACTGAATTCTGTTTTATTAACATCTACATATTTTTTTCATTTTTGTTTAGAACAAAGTATTAAACAGTACAAAAATTAATATAATATACACTATACATTGTTGTACAATAATAATTTCAATAGTAGCATTCTATGTAAACTACTATACATGAACAAAAATTTATAGACACACAATGTGATAACCACTGTCCACTTTAGACCAAAGCAGATTCACTTCTTGATGCAAGCGAGCAAGGCCAAAAATCCTGAAGCGGCCTCCCATTTCCTATAATGCACCTTTTCCTCTGCTTAGTACGCAATACATTTTCCTGAAAACTAGCATCTGTGGTAAAAAGAGATGCCTAGTTTATATTTTCATACAAAGCCATTAATGATAGGAAAACTAGTTTAGTCCAATACTTTTTAGAAAATACAATTTTGAATACCTGGAAAGTAAAGGGCAAAAGAATTTGTGAATTTTAAAATTTTAAAATTTTAAATTTTAGTAGTAGGCCTATATTGAGCGACTCTACACAAGCAGCAAGACCCACAACAATACGCTCTCCTGAGATGCGCATCAATGTTAACTTCTCTTGTGCGCGCAGACGGCATCGCGTCATATACATGTACGACAATGCTCCATGAGCTCTCTACAAGCACAGACTGTAACGCAAGAAAACTGCTCATTAGGCAATGATTTCCTAGATGCGGATCCGAGTGCCGTGTAGACTGTTGCTTATTATAGAAGCGGATCACAGTAGTAGTGTGCATTGATGTGAATATATCACACCCATGTTGAGTCGCCCATAAGGTATATTGCTGATAGCGATCGATAGGCAAAAGTGATACTTGCTGGGAAAGAAATGGGCTCAAATTTGCAATCTCGGGTGACAAATTTTATAGCTTTTGAGCCTTTTTCATTCCCAGCATGCATCATGTTTGTCCATCATCTCGATCAGCAATGTAGAGGCCGCCATACAAGTATTATTTATAGGTTATGGTGTGGGTAGTGACTTCAACATGACCATGTATGCCCTTCAGAAATATTTGTATGTGTAGCAAAAGTGTGCACGTATGTGCATGCAGGCAAATCCAGAATATTTTAGTCAAAGTTGCTCAATTACTTTTTGATACAAAGTCTGAAAAGCATCCCCCTAAAATGAATAATCTCCTGTCAATGAAGAAGACGGTGCACAAGAATGATTTGCAAGCAAATGAGCACTATGCAAAAATGATGTAAGCTTTGAATTATACTTATGTTTGTTTTTGTAACCAGCGTCTTTAAAACTTAATTTCAGATTATGCGTTAAGCGCATACAAGTGTGCATGCACAAGTGATTATAACAAGCATGCTGCACGGCTGATCAACAATTATGACAACATGATTGTTGGTCATCGAGCGTGAAGAAGGTGGTGGAGACTGCTGCTTCTACTCACTCGATGATCATCATTGGGTACACAGAACTCCGTATTAGGAAATTTATTTTACAGTTATATCAACAACTTGAGTAGTTGTTACATTTCTCAATGTTAGTAGCAACACCAGCCATTCTGTACAGACTGGGGCTAGGTAGTGTTTCTAAGTCAAAACATGATTGATTTGTAACGTTTCTTCAACAGAAATGCCATGTGTGCCAGATAGTTGTCTTTTGTATACAAATCCCAGAAATTCTGGGAAAAATTAAAGGTGATGTTGGACACAACACCCCTATGTATTAGGCATAGATATGGTCCATGGAGGCCAAAGGAGCCTAAGGAGGCATTTTTGAAAATTGAGTTACTATAATTTAACCTTATTATAGTTAAATACAAACAAAAGGCCATCATATACTGAAAACATCAAAGGTCTAGCAAATATTTGGTTCTAAAGTTGTTAAGTTGTCTATTTTTTATTGTTTTGTTACTTCATATTTTTGCCTTTTTCTCAATTTTGAATTTGCCGCCTTTGGCCTCCAGGGACCAGATCATGTTACATAGCCTAAATAGTAACACTGAATATTACACAATTTTGGTGTTTTTGCTCAAAAGGGCGGCAGATGCCAGTCAGTCCCGCTCTATTTGGTCAAGGGAGGATGTTTGTGCTTACTTGATGTCAATAGGTGTCAAAGTGTGGCACCGGTTTACAGTACAAAATCGTGTGTAGAGAGCAAGACCATCGTGAGCGCAGTAGCTGCCACTTGCAACATTTCAATAATGTACTTACTTTTTATTGTTATTGAACACCACTGCAATAACACATGAAGAACACCGACTACATATGTGGTGCGATCAATCAAAATCAGTCTGAAGTCGGTTAGATTCAATTATAAAAAGCATTTACAAAGCTGCATTTTGAAGAAAACCCCATTGAAATTGAACAACCAGTGCAAAAGATATGAGCATTGAAAGAGCTTTCAAAGCATGAGGAAATAAAAGGTAACATTTCCTTTAGCTATACCCTCAAAATCCAAAATTTCCAACTTCTGACTGATTTTGCTTGATCACATCACATATAATAAAAGCGATATCTTGGGTTATCTTAGCAGCCATCATGAAAGTAACATCCACAAAACACAATGAGAGGGTTGTGCTGCAAACAAATGTTTTACATATGGCAGCTATCATATTCTACTGCTTTACGATGGTCTTGCACTCCCCACCAAATCTACACAAGTCCTTTGTATCTTTTCAAGTTCTTGTTAGTCACTTTAAATTAAGAAGGCCATGCCCTCTGCAACCATTATCTGATTAGCTTCTTGCATCTCGTTAATGGCCGCAGTAATTTCGTCTTCTGTAAATCTCTCATCGGGGAAGTCCTCGTGTAATGTCTTCTTGATGTCGTCAACGGCAACTGACTGGGCGTGTGTGGTGGCGAACACCTTCTGGACTGTGCCACGGAACAGTTTTAACCTGTAGGTGAAGAATAACACAATATAATGTAGTCAATAATTTGAAAGTGCCAGGAAATGGTTCTTTTAAATTTTGTAATAGGCCATAAGAGGCCGAGTCGAGTGCAGATCCGTCGGAACACACTTTAAAATAACCCTAACCCTAACCTCATCGTGACATTATCCAAGCAGCAAAGTTCATTTCCCATTGAAAAAGCATTTTCCGACGGATCTGCAGTCTATTATTCTGATAAAATATGCTGTAGGCATGAATGAAAATGACATAACTTATGTTGACACTGTCAAAAAAGAGTTGAAGTGTTTGATCCACAGCTGTTATTACGGTCTGCAGGGCTGTCAACTTTTCGAAATCACATTGCATGATATTGGTGTGCCCGGACGGAAATATTGTTTGTAGATTTTAGTCAATTTTTTCACCACAGTGCTCAAGAATCTAAAAAGTTGGGATAAAATTTGAATGATGCACAAGATTTTACTTCCTTGTCTGCAGGTAATTATCAATTAAATTTAATGTTTGCGCTTAAGCACTTCTTCCACTACACTGCAGTTTTATCCCTAGAAACAAATTGTAGGAAGATTCCACAAAACAGTTTTTTAAGAAACCATGATGATGTCACTGATTTATTACTATCCTGTTTTTGTTACTCCGTGCATTAAGTTCTAAGTTATGCCCGCATAAATTCCCAAGACCATGTGATGGTCACACAATACTCTAAACACAACTCATGTCAGGTGCCCAGGTGTGTGTAATCCATTCTACATCAATCCACAATGTTACGAGCCCTGCCTAGCTATTACCAGCTGATCATAATATAGGGGTCATCCGTAAGAAAATATGATTGATGCCAATGAGTTTTACACCAACGTGAATTGCATACCTTTCAGGAAGAAGTGCAGTCTGTGAATCGGAAGTGTCCATATCCTCCTGGCTGTCCCCGTCTGACTTCTTGCGAGGTGACGTCTTCTTCTTTGCACTCCTAACTGGTACTGCATAAACAAAGAAATACAAATACACATCAAATCTATGCTGAAAAACAAACTAAGGCAAACATGTTGTCTTGCCCCCAAAGTTTTACTAAGTGCTATTATATTCCAATGAAACCCGTTATCATAAGTTTCACACGGTTGTATTCCAGTGCTCAAAGTACTTCTTATTTATGTGCTGTAATTTTGAACTATTGACCGAACACAGCCCTAATATGTGCCCATCCACCACAAACTGGTCATAAAGTCGGCATTTTCCATTTTGAGATACAATCAAAAACAGTAATTGGATTTCTATGTTGAATATACTAGGAATTTGACCTTTGATGAACTATAACTTCACTTCCAGATGTCCGATGAAGCTGGTTGAGGTGTCATTTTGAAGCTAAAAGTGAATTCTATCAAAATCTGCAATAAACAGAAAATGATCTAGAGCCGACTTTACTACCACTTCGTGGTGGATGGTCACATATATGCTCTTTGGGGCCATTTTGTCAAATTATTTCTTTTTTTTGGGGGGGGGGGGCCCACCGGGGGAGGAAATCACCCCTATACCCTTGGTATGTTTCAAAGTCCACAACATAACATGATTTTGACATCAAGAATTCTTTAAAAATATTAAGATTCCCTGATTCATGGCAAAAGATTCACTTACATTCTGTTTCATCCTCAGAAGACTCAGCATAGCTATCAAAATCATATGGATCTTCAGGGTCGCCTTCTTTCCTCTCGGACCTTGGTTTCTTGGGTGAACGCTTTGATCTCCTGAAGACAAAAAAAACAGGTTACAAGTCATTGACAGGCGATTTATTTCACATCAACAATTCAAACTGAAATACATACAAACCCAAACTCAAGTCGGCCTATAAACTAATAGGTCATCCTCGGCCTTTTTGGTGCAGAATATGACCTGTACAACGTCCAAAATACTATGCAATGATAAAGGTCTATATTTTTCTCACCTTTTCCTTTTCTGGGATTGTCCCTCCTGCTCCTCCGCCTGTGGCGCCTCCTCGTCACTCTCATCGCTATCATCCTTCCTCTTGCGTCTCTTCTCCTTCTCTAGAACTTTCTTGAAGATTGCAAACTGGATGAGTTCAATGGCCGACTCGGCATCCTCTAGGTCGACGGTCTTGCTCATGCGTGCCTTGGCATGGGCGGTTGAGAGACGGATCATGGTCTCCAAGGTACGTGGGGTTACTGGTTGTGTCTGTTGAGGGAACAGTACATGTATATGATTTTCATTGCTAAGCACATGTTTCTGATTAAGGTTACCATAATAAGTTGGCATTAGCCATGCTTTGAGTTCAAAATTTCTACTTTATCACATATATCATTACTTGATGATTGGACAATGGACAGAAATTAGATTCAATCTGGGCTTTATTTTATCAATGACACTGTGTCATTGGTAAAGAATTACAATGGTACAGTACACATGTGACTATCCACACCAACAATTTTTTTAATATCTTAGAATACTTAACAATTGAAATCTCCATAAAACAAGCTTTGAAATGCTATTCATTTGTCACAATGCTTGGGAAATAGGTGCCAAAATCAATTTTGCTCTAAAAATTTGTTTTCTATTAATTTCTGTAACCTTTATTGTTCTGTATCTCTAAATAAGCAAGGCGACTTTATTACACTGGGTTCGTGATGGATGGTCACATTATGCATAGCAAAACATTGACATCACCCAGTGGTGGAACCACAGCTCCCCACTAGGCTAATGAAAGTCAATTCCCAGTTTCCCGTTACATTATTTTTCATGACTGTGTAGGTGACCATTTCATTATTCATTATTTTATACCATTTCATTATTGCATCTGTTATAGGTGTAAACCAATAACTACCCATGTATACATGTGATAAATCACAATTTGTAGTTTACAGATGTAGTGTACAACCACATGAAGGTGATTCTACAACTATTATTATAAAAAGTTTCACAATATTTTTTATGGGATGAGATCAGAGCAGATCAAAAAGTGCGGGACAGACAATTGAGTAGGTATTCATTAATAATTCATTATTAACCATATACCATGCTCCTACTGCAAAGAAAATCCCTGAAAATCAACATAAATAGATTTATGATATATTTAAAACCACAATTATTTATTTGTATGTTAAAGTTTGTTAGAAATCAACATTTTATTCAAAATAATGAAATATTTGGCCAGCAAATTGTTTTGAGCGGAGTAGGGTAACGGGAAACTGGGAATCGACTTTCATTAGCCCTACTCGGGAAGGCAAACATACCCTAGCTACGTTGTTAGCTGTTGCTTCCTGGCTTCTCAATTTGGAGTACTCGTCCGCTATGCAATCAGCTGCTTCTCTCGTTAACACCGGTTTGATGGACTTGGCAATGTGGATGTATTTACGCATGAATTCCATGCTGACTATCTTTCCTCTGCGAATAAGAAGTTGTGCAATTGGTCAGTTTATAAGGTTTATTTGGTGATTTGTTGATCCAGTACACTCTAAAATACATCAAAATTCATTGCATTTTTGGAACAACAGATGTTCTACTGAAGCGGACAAATAACAAACAAGAAAGGACTCTGATAAAAGACCAGATCGGACATCAAAATGAAGAGAGAAAATTTGTATTTTTATTAGTATAACTTCTGTTTTTTCTTATCGCTAGACGAAGTTGTTGAAAATATCTAAATACTTGGGTAAGGCATCATAGCACTGCTGGTCTCCACCCATGACCAGTATCTTGGACCCACCGTACTCAAATTGTCTGTGTGGTCCCCCTCCCCCACCACCCACAGCACTGTGCTCCTGCACTGCTGGTCCCCACCCATGCCAGTGCTGACAACCAGCAACTCTTGTCCAGCATCAAATTGTTTCTGTGGTCCCCTCCCCCACCACCCACAGCACAGTGCTATTGCACTGCTGGTCCCCACCCATGCCAGTGCTGACAACCAGCAACTCTTGTCCAGCATCAAATTGTTTCTGTGTCCTCCCCCACCAGGGTCTTAGCTAGAAATTGAGGGTTGCCCGTCATTTGAATAAATTTGCCTGTCCTAATTTGACCTTTAAAACATTTACCAGACATCTATTATAGCCCATTGGGGGTTCAAAGAGTTCAAATATGTGCTGATATGGCCTTGTTCTACAATTTGGATGTACTAAAAAGGGCAATTAGCTTTTCAAAACATACAATTTATGATATAGCATCTGTCAAAGGCATTAATTTTGCCCGTCCCAGGAGCAAACTGGCCGTCTAACTGGCCCCGTCTAAAATGACGGCCAGACGGGTGGCTAGCTAAGACCCTGTCCCCCACCCACAGTGCAGTGCCCACCCCTCTTTTGCTACTGGACCACCAAAGGGAAAGGCATCATGGCACTGCTGGTCCCCAATCATGCCAGATAACCAACAACTCTGCTCTGGGTCAGATTGGCTCTCGAGTTCCCCTGCCCACAACACATGCCCATCCCTCTTTTGCTGCTGGTCCACCAACAGGGGCAATATCAGGCACTGTCCAACTGAACTTTGCATAAACCTAGACCCAACATGCTTCCCATTCAGCAGATTGGGGTAGGCAACCCTCAACAAGGCCTCGGACAGTCACACCCTTCTTAAAATCATGACCAAATCAGAAATCAATTTGATTTAGGCATCCCAAACACAGATAAAACAGGTGATGGTCAGATTTGGCTCTTAGTTAAATGATTTTTAAGAACCATGTAATAACATGGTGCATTGGCCTTTGCCAAATTGGACCACAAGGCAGACATTTCAGATTAAAGCTTACCTCCTCCTTTGTCCATGCAGCATATTGTCATGTTTTTCATAGACTTGTGTTTGTCTCAGCTCTTCATCTTCAGCCTCGGGGTCACGGGTGGCAAGGAACTCAACGGAACTACCAAGAGGCATGGCTAAAAGGAAACATAGAAAGCATGTATAGATATTAGGGTAAGATACCTCCTCCAATTGTGCAACAGTATGCCACTTACACGGGCGTCTTTGTGAATCTTGGACCCCCACCCCTCCTCAAGCCACGCCAAACTTCTCATGTTGGAGCTTCATCTTTTCTAGACCCTCCCTCGGGTCCATGGAGAACGACTGGTAATGTAGATTACATAGCATTAAAAATCAACCCAATACATGGACCCTACCAGTCTGTAGGCAATTTGACTTCCAGCTCCCAGTACTTTATGGGAATTCACTTTTACGGATTTGGAGTCACGCAATCTTTCTATATACCACGTCCATGTTTTCACTACATTAACGTTTGTGTAAGCAACTAAAACAACGATATTGTATCCGACCAATCAACATAGCTTGGCAGCGCGGGGATATTTGAAAAGGCTTCCCTAGCTAAATAATGTGCAAACATTGCAAACCGCACGCGATAATATACGCAATATGGACAATAGGCCTAAGTCCGAGTCAAGTTGGTTGCCATTTATTATTGCGCGTACCATGGCTCTATCAGACGCGTGCCACTTGAGCTCAATACCTCTCAGTTGTTGACAAGTGTCCCATCCGATCTTGCGTCACATCCCGCGGCATAGCTCTGTGCTACCATATTTGAATTGAAACTGGGGCGGGCCGTTCGTAATTGACATCGGAATCACCATGCTTTGTTGAACGATTATTTGGAAGGGAAATCTCTAACAGATTGGACCAGTCGAGGAATCAGCGCTCAATGGACTTTCGCGTTCACTTATAATACTGAGTATATTTCTATATTGCTGCATGGTTGACTGTGGTGGGTGTAATTAGTGGCATCGATTTGTGGATGAAGAGGAATGGGTTTTGGCATTGAAGAAAATAAGGGGGGGGGGTTACAGGACTTGGGCATTTTTTTTCATAGGGCATTATGTAATTATTTATTACATTATCCAGAGATGGAACCGAACCGAGACTGGGGGCCAGTCTACATCTTTTCCCAATCACTGCAAGCATGCTGTATATCCGCTTGTTCAGTTCCAAATATTTTTAATTAACCATTTCACCAAGTTCAAGATTATGCCAGCGATCAAGGTCAGTATGATAAAGAATGGCGTATTCAGAAGCTAGCACAGAGGTTTTGGGATTCGTAGCTATGGAATTTTGCACCCAAAAATATCACACATTGCTGGGACAACTTAAAAGCAGGCAAAAATCTATGCTAAATTTTGCTTGGGTTGTCCACATTTTTTCCTTATTCCGGACACTGACCATGAATGACCCACCATTTGTATGATTACACCCACAAATGTTACATAATTCTCAAGATGCAATGAATGGACCTACCATCACCATCCTGTTCCGTAGCACCTCTGTATCGATGCATTCTCAGTACGTGTTCAGAAATCTTACGATCGTGGTCTGGGTCCATCTGTGGAAATGAAAAAATGATCAATAAGAAATCTGAATAAACAGAAAATATGCATGAATTAGCTCCTGGTCAAAGTTGAAATTATAAGATCTGACAGGATGCTAGCCACCCATCCACCCATCATTTTAGACAGGTAGTTTGCTCCTGGGACAGGCAAAATTAATACCTGTGACATATGCTTAATTCTATAAGTAACATTTGAATAAGTTCTGTGAACTCAAAACAAGACCAGACTAATAAATCAAGGCTAGTATAGCAATAGCTATTTGAACTGACTGAACCCCAAGAAGGGGCAGAGATCTGGTTTATAAGTTTTCAGGGGTAATTTTCGGACGGGCAGTTTTAAAATGACGGGCACTTGTCAAATCCTAGCTAAGTCCCCGAGTCCCTGCGAGCAAGGTTATAGCTAGCCCAAGTTGAGTGCCGGCTAATTTTACTATCCAATTACAGTGCTGGCTCGGGGCACAATCTTTTGAGGGATCAGGGAATAGGCTAGGGCATATACCCAAAAAAATTTTTTGATTTTTTTACACTTTTTATGATGAATAAAACATTTAAGAGAAAAAACTAATTTTTATTTTTTTTATTTTTTTTTTAGTGCCGGTCGGCGCCGACCAGCGTGGCTATAACCCTGCCTGCGAGTTTAAGCTGTGAATGGTGCAAAATCTACATTATACATCTTTTGCCACAATCACATTACCAATCTTTTGTTTGTTTTTATTTGGCAATGATCATTGTAACTGTGCAAAGGGTATATAAAGTAAAACATTTTGCAAAAGCATGGTGGAGGAATATTTCAGTAAGATAGCCTCACTTCATGTATCGTATCAATTATTTAGTTTGAACTCACCGTGTCCAGCACAATAAAGATGACATCAAAACGAGACAGCAAGGAGTCCTGCAGCCCAATGTTCTCCATGGGGGACTTGTATTCATCATACTGCAAAAGACATAAGCAGGGAATAAGTTAGATTGGGAAATGATGGGGAGTTTATAAGAAGTAGGACAGTTATGCAAGCCACCATTACCTTTGAATATCCTTAAATGGGACAAGTTTTAAGAATTTCAACTTCCATGAGGGATTTTTTAATTTTAGTTGGCAACCACCTTATTTGGTCTAATGTTGGATATGCTGAATTCAAATTAATTTGATCATAACCCTTAAAATGATCCTGAAATGACACCCATTGGTTAAATATAAGAATAACCAATTAAACATGCTCCAATCAAATTACTTGTTTGGGCCTACATAATTTTTAAGCTTGCATGAAACAGACCTACCATAAACGTTCGCCTCATGGCACCCCTGGGCTCCAATGCCTTGGGGGAAATTTCATGTACAAATAGATAGCTCCCACCTCTAAATAAACCAACAATAATTAAGGGTACATATGCCCTTATTTGCTATTGGGATTTTTATGGGAGGGCATTTTTAGTTTGTGTCTAAAATTCCAGTTATGTCAAGAGAATCCAATAGCGCCATCAGGCGAACGTTTACGGTATAGTTGGAGTTTGTGGGGGAAAATGGTCAATTTTTAGGTTGTACAATTGTCACAAAACTTGCGACAAATAATATCATAACTTACCCTTCCATAGACTGGGTTAGCAGCAGCCAACACACTACATCTTGCATTGAGTTTAGCATGGATACCAGCCTTGGCAATGGTGACGCGACCCTGTTCCATCACCTCGTGTATAGCGGTACGATCTTGATCACTCATCTGGACAGAAAGCAATTCAATACAGAATTTGGTATTATCATACATTGTACTGTGGAACAAGCTATTATACAACAATAAGTGAGAATGTTACAGTACAGACATGTGTGTGTCTGTGTGGGTCCACTCGTAGGTGTTTGATGCCCGAGCGAGGACAAACACCAGATTTTTCTTGACATATTAATGAGGACAGTCCCCATGGCAGGTAAATGTAGGTCCTCATGTAAAATATGTGGAGGCAAATCTGGTATTTGTCCGTTTTTTTAATTTCTGCAATGGACTGCGGATAATGTAGGGCTGTAGCAATTCATAAAGGTGTGTCTTTAGGGAGTTAGTTAAGTGTAGTCCTCAGTTGGAGGGTGTATTTATACTGGAACATACAACACATGCATATAGTCCGTCAACTCAGAAGTACGAAGTAAATAGGCCTCAGAAACTGGAGGTATGAGAATAATTATTTCAATGCAATGGTGTGTAAATGCTTCTTTGGCGCATCAACTGCTGCGCGATTTGTACTTGCTGAGTATGTCCCACGCCAAAACCTGAACTTGTAGAATGCAACAATCACTAAGCTATCAATTGAACTACGGTACCCAAGACATCCATACAATACCTTGTCAAATTCATCAATGCACACCACACCCCTATCAGCAAGCACCATAGCACCGGCCTCTAGTCTCCTCTCTCCCGTCTCTTGATCCATCGTGACGGCAGCCGTCAAACCTACGCCAGATGATCCACGACCCGTGGTAGGGATGGCACGCGGAGCTGTGTTAAGTACGTACCTGTAGAGAAAAGTGAAGTAAACTCTTGTAAAGATCTAATTCAGATTAGGTCAATCTACTAAATCACATCTATTTAATCTTATTTCAAGGGTTGTTATCCTTTAAACTGCCATCTGGTTTCTCTGCTCATGAGTGATCAGCATTTAAACCTTGACCTTACTTTTTTGGTGGACACATCTAGATGTTTCTAGTTTAAAGAGCCAAAATAATTTTACCTAAAACTTCAGAGGCTACATCTAGATATTTTGTTTAATGTTTAGTACTGCAATCAACCACAGGTCCATAACTCTGATAACTGGGGACTAATTGCCAGAGCCCCCCACCCCCATTGACAAAGGCCAAAAAAGCCCCTTTTCCCTAACAAAAAAATTCCATTTGCGAGCGTAACAAACTTTAAAAAAAAGTAGGTTTTTATGCCTTGTTGGTCAAAAAGTCTTGAAAAGTAGCACTTTTTCAAAATCCCCCAGTCCACTTTTTCAAAATCAGCAACCCCCAAGTAAATCCATCCTGATTATGGGTCCGATTATCCTCCAGGTTAACTACCACAATAACAGATGGCTGTGGGGATGTAATCAGCCAACTCATTCCAAGAGCCAAAAAACCTGGATGTTGAGAAATATGTCCCAATTGGATGGGAAAAGAGCATCCACCAAAAAAAAAATAATAATAAATATTATTCTCCCCATTTTTTCTACCAAAGGGGCAGCCTGCCCCCTCTGGTGATACCTATGGATGTGCCCCCTCTGGTGATACCTATGGATGGGCAAACTTACCTCAACATTTGTGACTTTGCTGTTGAAGGATCTCCTATTAGAAGCACATTAATATCACTGTAAAAAGAAACGAAACATATAAATTTAAGATTCTTGAAGAGATTCATCAGGATAGTTTGTGTAGATTAGCTTACGTCATCAAGAGACCAGACCAGGTCTCGAAACGTTGTAGCTCCATAAAAATGTGAGTACTGGATATGTTTCAAGAAATTTTATATTGCTAATGTAAATTTAAGGTAACTCAACTGATAGGAATTCATCACTTTATGATTCACATGGTACTGGTTCTATTGTTGTATCATCCCAGTTTTTCTTTCCTTTTGTTATACTAGTTATATATCAGTTACACCCTTTAGCCATGGTATGGCAGTATACCGTAAAAACTAATAGTTAGCATATGTGCTTACTATCAAGTGCTTTTGAAAACATGAAAGTGTATCAAAGTCCGGCGCTTTACCAACTGAGCTAATAGGGTTGAGACACCTGTTTACTTGTTCGTATATAACTATGCATATCGATGATTTGCTCAAAACCCTTTACACTTTTGTGGATGGGGCTCTTCATGTTTGCATATGGTCATTTTCACAGTAAAGGGTGTAACTTTTGATTTTTAGGGTCAAAATTTCAAACCACTTAAATATGTTTCTGTTTACTGAAATCATGCATAGAGGCAACTTAAATTCCAGTAAAATAATGTTTCAAGGCTTAAACCTTTTGATTTCTAATAAAAAATTTGACATTTGCATAACATTTTGGTTAAAATCTAAGAAAAATGTATTTTACATAACCTCAGAAAATTATGACATGAAAGCTGGAATACATGTGAAATCCCATTCCAAAGTAAGTCAACAGATATAAGTTAAATTTTATACCATGTTTTGCTATGTTTGTAATTGCAGTTTTGAAAATTTTTAACATCAAGTGTCATTTACAATGGAAATTTCCAAACCTTAAACATATTTTTTAAGTTTTAATTGGGTTCCTAAAATAATTTGAATGTCTAACTTCATGTACAAATACTACTTGATGAAAGGAACCTCCCAGCCAAGTTTCACAGAAATTGGAGTTATTTTTTCAAATTTGCAATTCAAGCGATTTGTGTTTCGGAGGCTTCAGTTAACAACACAGGTGATCATAAAAGTAAAATATTTGGCTAACTACTACAATTGCAAGTTGACATAAAAAATAGGTAAAAATATCACAATTACCAATTTTCATGCTTTGCTTCTAAGTATTGAATTTCAGTTGTGACAAAAATTAAATTATCACAGCAAGTCATTTTTTTTGTTTCGGAGGCTTCATGTTAACAATTGTTAAACATTGCAGAAGTAGTTTTTTGAAAACAACAGTGTTGGGATCATCTAAGCTGTTATTTTCTTGTGTGTATTGAATCAATGATTCTATGCGGCAGATATTGTAGATTTATCACATGTTAATTTTTTCACCCATTTGTTAAGTATGGTGTTTTTTGCATGTGAAGCCTCCGAAACAGGCTTTTTTGGGTATCAGTATATTTTTCAAACATTAACCATAATGTCCAAATTTTTTTAAATTTATGACATTCTGCACATATCAAGCAATAATTACAATGCAGATATCAGTATGAAACACACCAATTTAGATATGCATAGATGATAATTAATCTTATTGTTGTTTCGGAGGCTTCATTTGTTTCGGAGGCTTCAATTGTTAACGGAAAGTTTGTATTGGGTCCCATTTTCAAACGGTGATATATATCTCCACGATTTAAAAACATGTGACTTGAGGATCTACTTTGCTACAATTTGATAAATAGATTGGATGAGCTCTTTTATTTATATTTGCACAAGCTTGCTGAACAGTTTGTTTCGGAGGCTTCAAAAAAAAAAAAAAAAAGGGCTCTTTGAAGTCAAGATTTTATAAAATTTTAAAAGCTTGCAAATCGACTAATTTTGTTACCCATTTCAAGTTAAGATAACAACTGTTATGAATCAAGAAGAAGTGAAGAAATAACCAAGAATTATGAACCAAAGCTACACCCACAAAGTTTGTTAACAATTGTTAACGGAAAATGAAGCCTCCGAAACGACAAATATCGAAGTCCGGTTCTCAAAAATACAGGGCCGTTCACAATTAAATCTAATGTGGCAGTGTTTACTGAACATATGACTGTACTTTCAGGTAAGAAAAATTATCCATGAACTAACTGAAGAAAACACAGGGTTTTACAAAAATGTTACTGTTTTTTATAGGTTTTCCAAAATGGCAATATTAAGTACATTTAAGCTAAAGCCTCCATTTCTCCGTTTTACAAAATCAAAATTCCGTTTTGCAATTTTGCCATTTTCCGTGATTTTCCGTTTTACTCATAAATCCCTATAAAAACACCTTACAAAGCAAAATGACAACATGAACTTGTTAGTTATTTGTCCTACCTTACTGAAGCCGACCTTCAACATTGCCATTGAAGTATAACATAAGTAATTCCTTGGTATGTTTTTCATCACAGTATCACTAGGCTTAGAGAAAAAACGCAATTTTTTGACCAAAAATGCGAGATGGCAACTTCAAAATGCGAGAAAAAAGCTTAGATTTATGCCCAAAAATTGGCGAAAATCAAAAAAGTAAAAAATTGAGTGAGGGCAGTATTTCATTGACTCCATACCCATACCCCTGAGTGATGCCAAAACAAAGCATGGAAATTGCCGACCGGACTATCAAAAATACACAAATTTTGTCCTCATAAATCAGCTTAAAAGGTCAATATACTGCAAGGTTTGAGTAGTAAATAAAGAATATTACTTGTGTTGTTGCTTGAATGTGCCAGAAAATGGACTGTTTTTGTACATTCAGGCTGGAAAATCAGGTCAAACTTTAGCTTTTTTAGTTGCAATGGTTGTCGAATTCTGCAACCTTTCGCCACAGAAATAGATTTTTTCGTGGTAGAAATGAATCTTTTAAAAGCGAGAAAAGCACTAAAAGCAAGATTCACGGCGAGAAAAGCAAATTTTGGATAGTTTTAAATATTTTTTCAAGAAAATTCTTACTTTTCTGTCAATTTTAAGCTTACTTTTTCAGAATTTTTCATTTTCGATTTTCCGTGCTCAAATTCCAATTTCCGTGATTTTTTCCCGTTTTCCGTATCGCGGAGGAATGGAGGCTTTAATTTAAGCCTGCTAAAACTGAACGCAGTAACTCCCAAAGCTGATTATGCTACCCAAGGTAGCTGCTAACTAGATGACTTATGTGGCCAAAAATCATGGAATTCTGTGGCTTTATTAGAACACTACGGATTAAAATGTTAAAAATCCAAAGTTACACCCTTTACCGTGAAAATGACCATATGCTTGCTAACTATCAAGTTTTTATGGTATTATCAGTATGTGCCCTTCATATAAATTATTTTTGTCTTACCCACGAAGTCTGGTTCCATTCGCCAAAACTTTCTCTTGTCCACCTAGCAACATGCACAGCACTGCCTTCTTGATGTACTCATGACCGTGGATAGAGGGCGCCAGTGATTGAGCTAACACCTCAAACACGTCCTGCTTCTTGTTGCGCGAGAACTTGCGAATCTTGACAACGTCATCAGCAGAGAAAAGTGGCACCACTTCCTTGCTTAAAAGTTTCACATGATTGGCTAGTAGAATGGTTCTATAAAAACAAAAGTGGGTTTTGAGTTTTTGTAAAATATTCTGGGAGATTCTGGAGTCACTGCATATTACTTGCAAGGCAACTGTTGTATTTGGCTTTTCCAGTTAAAATCTATACACCTATGAAAGACATGACCTTAATCTCCCACACATGGGGTGTAAGTGATTTCATATCGAGTCACCCATTCAGATAGGTAACCCCATTTGAAATTTGCACTCCTTACTTGTGTAAATTAATGTAAGCATTTGCTAGTCATAACACACATTATGCATAGTGCACACCATGCTGATAATTATAATTTGCCCTTTGCATATAGATCCGCCATCTTGCTACCAAAACGAGGTTCTCCCTGCAAACGCCTGTGCAAAAATTGCATTGTTGTTTCTCGCACTTTTCTAGTAATGCGCCAGAAGGCTTTGCAAAGCATACGCAGTTATTAAAGCATACATTTGACAGGTGTACACACACGTAACACACACTTTGTGGGTAGAACCTCGTTTTGAAACTAATTTTTATTGGGCTATCACCCCAAACCCAGAGGCCGTGAGGGGTGATGGACTCGCAGCCAGTATAGAGAGGTATAAACCATGTAAAATATATTTGTTTTATTACTGCAACTCTAGGGACAAGGTTGTAGGCTAGGGAAATAGTACTTCCGATTAATCTTACCTAAATGTTCCACTTGTGTACGACCCTTTCTTGTTGGGTAAACATCTGTATGTTCCTATTACTTGCACTCTGTCACCAGGCTGAACAAAACATATTAACATTATTTAGTTTTCAAACATAGCAGCATTAGTAGGCACCAACTAGTGTAGTAAAATTTCTATCCAGTTTGTATGTCCCTGTGTCCTTATTCATGGTGTCTTGACCCCTACATCTGATCCAGATTACATGAATAAGGATGAGGGGACTTATAAACTGGATAAAACCTACGACCAGCTCATATATAAAATAAATACCACCTATCAAGAGCTTTTGAAAACATGATATTATACCAAAGTCCGGCGCTTCAACAACTGAGCTAATGGGGTAGACATTAATTTGCAGGTTTACTTGTTCGTATATAAAAAAAAACTATGTATATCGATGATTTGCTCAAAACCCTTTTACACTTTTGTGGATGGGGCACTTCATGTTTGCACATTTTAAAAGTGCTCGATAGTAAGCACATATGCTAACTATTGAGTTTTTACGGTAAACCACAGTCTCACCTTGCACTGGTCCACCAAGTCGTTATCTGCAACAATGTCTACTGACCGAGGCAACTGACCAGCAGGTGCCTTCTCTGGCATTTCTTGTATGGTCACAGTCTGATGGTCTTTGTAGATGGACAGGCCGTATTCAGTCTCCAAAGGATTGTCTTGATCATCCTGAAATGTTAATTAGATATTAATTAGCAGAGCTATAAATGTAATGTGATGTGATGTGATTCAAAATCAGGGCACAGACAATCATGAGTCAAAAATAGGGAGCAAAACATACAGTGCAAACTTGTTAAAACATAACTGATATACACAAAATGTTGTTCAAGTCCCCAGCAGCATACCTTTATAAACCTGTTAAGGGGGTACTACACCCCTGCCCAATTTTGTGCCTATTTTTGCATTTTTCTAAAAAATTATAGCACATTGGTGACAAGTAAGATATGAATAATATAGGGGCAAGGACTACAACTACTGCACTGGAAATTATATTTCAGCACAGACAACAGTTGTGGAGTTACTGTCAAAAATGAGGGAAATCCATTATTTCATCAATAAATCAATAACTACTTGCCTTGAGTTGCTGAATTTTCAGTGCATTAGTTGTAGTCCTTGCCCCTATAATATACTTACTTGTCACTAATTGCGATAATTTTTGAGAAAAATGCAAAAATAGGCACAAAATTGGCCAGGGGTGTAGTACCCCCTTAACACAAATTCCTGCAACACAATACGTCAATCAAGATGGCAGTCGTGTACGCGTTCTCTGGTTCTAATTCTGTGGACATTCCTGAAAAAATGAGTAATCAAGAAAGCTCCTTGACCTTCCAGGAAAAGATTGGCATTTGGAGGGACATTTTTGTTTTTCCCAAATAAAGATACCTAAGAATGTGTGGGAAATATTGCTATTTTGTGGGACATTTTGGTTTACCTTCCCAGCAAACAAACACTCTCCTAGATGTCTGCTGAATTTAATACAGTCCTGTCCACATTAGCCTTTTCGAGATATGGCGAACACAATAGGATGGCGCTGCACGAAGTGGGTCAAGTCTTTTGAATTTGCTGGTTTTACCAAGATTGAAGACTGCCCTCCTTTTGTGTACACCATACTTCGAAAAGGCAAATGGGTGACACGAACTTCTTTTATGATTTAGCAATATATCCTTTTTTTCTTACCCTAGTGGGATAAACGGAGCTACTTGGAAATGCGTCCAGTGATGTCAGATCTGTGTATTTCCTTTCCATGGTCTTCTTGGTGGCTGGACAGTAGTGGACACTTCGGACAACCTTAGGTCTGACCAGTGAACCTGGGTATATAAAAAAAATTAAATTGTATTAGATCTGTTCCAAGATTTTACAAATTTTCTTACCAGCTAATTTGACGATACCATTTTTCATCCTTATGTGGCAGTGACGTCAGTGTGCATTTAATTGGGCCCAACTTCAAATCGCTAGTGTTCACTGAAAGCGCTACAGTGTACATACGTGAAAAAAAAATGGTATATAATTTTATTTCAGAGCTTCAAAATACACTTATTAAATTCTTCACTTTAATAGATCAACTGACTCACATTTGGTAACAATGCCTTCAACACACACCAAGTTGCCAATGTTGCGAGCAGAGAGGGAGCGTGGTGTTACATGTTTGGCGCCAAAACTTCCCTCAAAGCCAACAAAGAACTCCTCCACCTGTTTTCCATAGGTTGTGTCAGCGGCAGAGACAATTTCTTTCAGCGCCCTCTGGAATGCTACCACCTCTTCGTGAGATTCATTCAACAACCTGGAGAAAAACATTAACGATATGTAAAGAATTTAAATGACTGCAAAAAGAAATTGTGTATGTGTATGTAATAAGTTAAAAATTGAAATCAGATCATTATCTATGCTTAATTTCTAAATCCTCACCCCAAATAGTATACAAATATTGAATGTTTATGAATTCAATGGTAAGAATATTTCCATGAGGTGAAATATGGACTGTTCCATTCAACAAGGCTTTTCCGAGTTGAATGGAACAGTTCATAATTCACCTCATGGAAATATTCTTTCACTTTCGTCCAATTAATTATAGGGCCTACAAATCACCACAAAAACAAAATCAAAAATATCTAAATGTAATTTATTTTAAAAACAACACCCGCACCTAATTGGCGAGTTGGTGGAAGCCTTGCGCTATAGACCACTTGACATCATTGTTTATCAACAAAGGCGAGGGATTGGTCTATCGATATGCTCGAACGAACCGCTTCACTGTTCAATGGCTTTCATGTACTTTATGAAATGTGGTGGGAGATTTAAAATACACGTGCCCTGAGCAAACTACGATGCGTACGCACACTGCAGGGCAAAGAACAATGGAAAGTGCCATAATTTGCGTGCATTATGCCAGGCAATGACGTCACATGTCAAGTGGTCTATAATACGCTCTCGCGTCTATCAGCATTGCTATTTGTAAAAATAAACAATTTCTACATTTTGCCTTTCCAAAAATCGAATGATGACCAATAAAACAATCTGTTAGGAATGCAATCCAACAACAGGGGGTGAGCGCACATGCAGTTTGTAACTTTGTTCGATGCACAACACAGCACGCACAGAGGTTAATTTACCCTGAAACAATTATGCATTTTGCGGTCAATTGTGAGATATAAAATGAGCTTGATTTGTGTTCGTGTTTATAAAATATGATTGGATCACATGCATTACATATTCATGAGGTTATGAATGGGATTTATAAATTATTTTACCTTAAAGCCCTTTTTGGTGCCTTGCGTCTCAAGTCATTGATATTGACAATAAGCCGGGTCTGATTCTTGCTAATCATGTCTCGTACTTTTTCATTGTAGATTCCTTGGTCAGTCTGAAAATGAATACACACATGAAGTATAATTAAAATTATCAGGCCTCAAAATTTCCAAAATATCTCTGCCATGTAGAGATGCAAAGGATGTTCACCTTTGGCTCTCTACAGTTGCTTGAGAAGTCTAGCTTCGAATTTGCTCACCGATAGCTTAGCATTCGAGGTATGTATGTATGCATACAATGCATCTATTCAATTCTTTCTCACTTCAATGGACATGGTGAATAGAAATGATGGCTATCGAGGTCGCGTCACTGAAGTCATGATAGATTACGTACCGGTATTTGTATTGTTCTCAGAAAAAACCCGCACAATACGCAAAAGTAAGCAATACTAGCATGCTAGTACGATAGTCCTGCCAGCAAGACTTCAGTCTTTATCATAAACATAATGACATCTACGACGAGTTACAGTTACTGGAACTAGCTAGTACGATACAAATTAACAAATGGTTACATTCATGAGTTGTTAATCTATCGTTACATTTACTGTGACGCTTCATAAGGCTGATATTTCAATACAGACAAACAAAAGACCATTCATGCATTTTTGTTCACATTTCATAGTGAATTGGGCAGAAAACATGAATTTCGCGGAGAAAATGAAATTGCATGGAGCTAGAAAAGAATCTCGCGGTGCGTCATGCAATTTCGCGCCGCGAAAATCGCTGGGCCCTGCTCATGTCATGCATGCATGTACTGCAAAATAATTTATAGAACTTCACATATCATAATTTCAAGTGCACTTAGCTTACTTGCATTACATCAGTATTATTATTTGTGGGGAAAATTGCTCACATTCTTTCCAGCAGTGATCGGCTATTGTAAACTGTCAATTTATACAATATAATAATACAATGCTACAATCAGATACAAAAATCAACACGTGCCAATTGAAACTATATCAATTATCAAACATTCCAACAATGCATGAATGAAACTTGAAAGTTGCAAGTTGATGTTGCCGTGTATTTATAATTTATAATATTTTAAGCTTACTAAATATTTTTAACTTACATCGTCGTCTAGAAAATCCAGGTATTCCCTTTGATAATCACGCAGTTGCTGGTCGATGTCTGTATCCATTTTACAATTCTAGATGCTTTATTCTTGGGAAAAAACACGGTAAAAACGATTTTCGGTTGCGAGAAGTTGATCACACAGACTCCGAACAGCGGTGTGTTGTTGCGAGTTTCGCGGGGGTTTTGTTGTCTTCGCGCCACATGGCACATGTGATTAAATGCCCGGGCCTTTAACTCATTCTCGTCATTTGATTGGCTGATAGAGAACAGTTATTTTAATAAGCATTCGCACAGTAAATGTGAAGTTCATAAACTTAAGGAGACACTTTCATCTTTCGAAGTTGCATGCTGCCTTCTAGAAAATATATCAATTTAAAAGGAATAACGTAAATAAATAAAACACACGAGGTTAAGGGATCCAAAATGAGCGTTTATTGCGTTTCGACAGTATTTTTGTGGGACATGAGAGCACCTCAGACCTATCGAATTGCATTCTGAATACGAAGCATGTCTTTCTGATATCAAATAATTTTCATTTTTAAAAATCACAATATAATACAAATTTTATGACAAATTATAAAAATTTGATATTTTTCAAATTTTGATATATAACAGTCCTCGAAGTAAATTATATAAATCTAATGATATATTCTTAAAGTGTATGTAGCAGGAGGAAAAGCCGACGGTCAATTGAAAATTTTGACCTTTCATATTGAAGATATGGATTTTTTCCCAAAAAGACCTAATTTTTTTTGTGTTTTGGGAAAAAAATCCATATCTTCAATACGACAGGTCAACATTTTTAATTGATCGTCGGCTTTTCATCCTACCTACATACACTTTAAGTATAAATCATCAGATTTATAAAGTTTACTTCAAGTACTGTTAAATATCAAAAATATCAATTTTAATGATTTGCCATAAAATGTGTATTAAATTGCGAATTTCAAAAATCAAAATTATTTGATATCAGAATGACATTCTTCATATTCAGAATGCAATTCGATATGTCTGATGTGCTCTAATGTCCCAAAATAAATACTGTCCAAACGTTCATACCCCAGCCCTTAACTATTCTCTATGTTTTATTTATTTATTTATTTATTTATTTATTTATTTATTTATTTATTTATTTATTTATTTATTTATTTATTTATTTATTTATTTATTTTTATATTGATGATTGATTGATTGATTGATGGATTGAATGATCGATCGATTGATTGATTGATTGATTGATTGATTGATTGATTGATTGATTTCCGGGATTTATTTATTCAATATTTCTTTGTTTATTTATTTTCATCCATTCAACAAGTCATCCATTCAACAGTTCATTCATTTGTTGTTCACCCGGGTTGTTCATTTGTTCATTCGTTCATTCATCATGCATTGATACATTCATTCATGCAATGATTCATTTATCTTTCTTTACATTTTCATTCATTCTTTTCATTTTTATTTATTTATTTATTTATTTATTTATTTATTTAATAATTCCAAGCGATAGTAAAACCAATGATTGGTAGAGTGCTCAACCAAGTTTTGGGAGCATTATATTATATTCTATTACCTCCACGACCCATTATTCAAAATCGCGCACTGTGATTTGTTGAAACGCGTCACGTGAGAGCCCATTATTCTGCAATAATGGGTCAAGCGCCGTAACACATTCTACGCACAGCATTACGCTTGGTTACGCGTGCAATATTTCCGCGATACGCGCTGTCACTTACGCGTACGCGCTCCACCTTGAAGTAAACAACTAAAATATTTGTGCCAAAAAATGACATTTTCTCTTTAAATTGCACTATTTTCTGGTAATAGAATAGAAATAAAGGGTAAATAATGTGTCCTCGGCAGTAAAAACGCCTCACCCATTATTTACGTTTTTACTGCCTTGGACACATTATTTTCGTGTAAAGAATAATGTATTACCCTTTATTTCTTAAATGATAATAATTACAAACAAGGAATAAAATTATTTACATTAAAAATAAATTTATTTATTTATTTATTTATTTATTTATTTATATATTTATATATTTATTTATTTATTTATATTTATTTATTTATTTATTTATTTATTTATTTATTTATTTATTTATTTATTTTAAATTATTCATTAAATATTTTAAATATTTAGGCCTACTTATTTAAAATAGCCATCATCGTTCATTTTTAGTGATTCATTTATATTCAAGTAAATATTTAAAATATACTTATTTTAAATTTCCATCAAGCGACATCTTCATCGCAGGTGATTTTAATCAGCCTAACATTGACTGGGACTTATCTGCAGTCAAAGTAGACCATCAATACTGCAAAAGAACTGCTGATAAACTGTTGGAAGTAATAACTGAGCACGGTCTTGAACAACTTGTTCGCAAACCAACCAGAAAACAAAATACTCTGGATTTGATACTCACTAATAACACAAATATTGTTAGTGAAGTGTCAGTAGAAGGAGGACTCAGTGATCATGACATTGTTGTTGCTAAACTCAACCTGAGTATTCAGCGTAAAAGAATCCCTAAAAGGAAAGTCTTCATTAGATCAAAAGCTGATGTTGCTGGCCTGAAGGAAGACATGGAGAATCTTCAACAAGAATACTTTGCCAACTCATCGCTCCATTCACCCCAACAAAAATGGGAGAAGATTGAACAAGACTTGAAGGACTCTATGGAAAGACGCGCGTACCAAGTCGCCTTACCTCGTCCAGATTTAACTTGCCTTGGTTTGACAGGAATCATCGCAGATTGAGTCGCAAGAAACAGAGGGCATATAACAAAGCTAAGATAACAGGAAAAAACAGTGACTGGGAAATTTTCCTGAACCTTCAGAAAGAATTCAAAACAGAACTCAATAAAGCTAGACGATCTCATGTCTCAGACCAGCTAGACAATGACTTGAAGAATAACAACAAATCCTTTTGGTCCTTCATCAAAAAACTCCGCAAAGATGATGTGGGTGTAGCAGATCTAAAGATTGATGATAAGGTCATCAGTGACAGCAAGGAGAAAGCAGAGGCTTTAAGCAAGCAATTTTCCAGTGTATTTACTCAAGAGGACACGTCATCAGTCCCTGATTTGGAAAGTGATATCTCCAACATCAACCGGCTGATTATCAATCAAGATGGAGTACTGAAGCTGTTAAAGAACCTTGAGCCCGGCAAAGCGCCAGGACCAGATGAGATTCCACCTTGGGTAGTAAAAACTGTTGCTGAGGAGCTGTCACCTATTCTGACTGATCTGTTCCAATCGTCTCTAGACACAGGAATCGTACCAACCCAGTGGAAAGAGGCTAACATCACCAGTATCTACAAAAAAGGGGATAAATCCAACCCAGAAAATTACCGGCCAGTATCCCTTACGAGCATAGTCTGCAAGGTGCTGGAGCATATAGTGCACTCCCACGTCATGAAACATCTGGAGAAGTTTAACATCTTATCTGATAATCAACATGGCTTCCGTGCTAAAAGATCTACAGAAACCCAGCTGATCCAGACGGCAGATGACTTGGCGAAAAGCATTGACCTTGGTGAAACAACACACATGGCAATACTTGACTTTTCAAAAGCATTTGACAAGGTACCACATCAGAGACTACTTGTCAAGCTCCATCACTATGGAATCAGGGGTAATCTACTCCAGTGGTTTGGTAACTTTCTGATTGGGAGAACCCAGCAAGTTGTTTGCAACGGAGAGGCATCTGTACCAGTACCAGTTCTATCAGGAGTGCCTCAGGGTACAGTGCTAGGGCCACTGCTCTTTCTGCTTTATATCAATGACTTACCAGATAATCTCCAATGCAAATCAAGATTATTTGCAGATGATTGTGTTGTGTACTCATCGGGAAAGTCTGAAGAACACCTTTGTAAGCTTCAAAGAGATCTCCTTCAACTGCAAAAATGGCAGAACAAATGGTTGATGGAGTTTAACCCTACAAAATGTTATATCATGAAAATTTCCAACAAGAGGAAACCTCCAACAACAAGCTTCAGCTTCTGTGGTCAAGTCTTGAAAGAAGCCTCATCTCATCCTTATCTGGGAGTAGAGCTGGACAGCGGTCTCAAATGGGATGCCCATAGAGACAAAATAATCAAGAAAGCCAACAGAACCATTGGATTTCTGAGAAGGAACTTATGGTTCTGCACCAAAGAGGTGAAAACCACAGCATACGAAATGCTTGTGCGTCCAATATTGGAGTACAGTAGCGTAGTATGGGATCCCCACTATGAGAAAGATATCAAAAAGTTGGAGATGATCCAGAGAAGAGCTGCACGCTTCTGTATGAACGACTATGGGCAGCAGAGTAGTGTGACTGATATGCTGAATATCCTAGAATGGGACACCTTGAGAGAAAGAAGAAGAAAAAGTCGCCTTCATATGATGTTCAAAATTGACAATAACCTGGTGGGGATCAACAAAGACCAGTACATCACTCCAGCAGTAGACAGTAGGACCAGAGGCAGTCACAACAAGAAAATCCAAGAAGCATCTGCCAACACCAACATATACAAGTTCTCCTACTTTCCTCGTACAACGCGAGATTGGAACAGACTTACTGAAACCACCGTAACATTACCAAGCCTGGAAGCCTTCAAGAAACAAATCAAAGACACAAGCAATTAATCCCGTCATGCACGCGAGAGCACCAATCAAGTTGGCGTGATGTTAATTTCCCTGCCGACTCAACCATAGAGATAGAGATAAATAGTCATTCATTCATTTTAGTCATACATCCATTTGTTCGTTCGTTTATTCATTCAGTTATTTTTTAAATTTATTTATTTATTTAAAATACTTAGAAGTCATTCATTCATTTGTTTCTTTACTTATTCATTCATTCCTTTTTATGTTTAATTATTTATTTATTTATTTAAAATATTCATTTATTCATATCATTCCTTCAACAATTCATTCAACAATTCATTCAACAATTCATTCATTCATTCTGCAATTTTAATATTCATCTATTCAAAGTGCAAAGCAACTCCTATGCACCCTCGCATAATAAAAACTCACAGGTGGAAACTCCATAATTGTATATGTGACTGACAGGTCAATTTAGGTCAATGAGAGGTCATTTTATTCTCAACTTCCGCATTGTGGTTTGCATCCAGAAGTCAAAACACACCTTGTTTATGTTACGTTTTTCTTTTCATAAAAATGATGAAAATGTCGAATAATACGTTGAGATAAATAAGCAGTTTATTATCTTTCTAAAGGCAGCAATTAGAACGCATCTCGCAATCGAATGGTAAGTATTCAAGATAAGCTTTATCATGTTTATTAGTTTTATCTGAATCCAGAAACTCAAACTGTCAATGTCATGGCTAATGACGTGTAAACAATCATCATGATTCATGACAATGGGGTAGTTCCAGTAACTGTAACTCGGTATCTTTATTTAACATTCATAACCTCATTAATAAACGCGATGCGTGCGATCCAATCATATTTTATTATTTGTGAAAACGCGAACGCAAATCGAGGTCATTAATATCTCACAATTGACCGCAAAATGCGTAATTGTTCCAATGTCGCACACAATTGACTTCTGCGTATGCGCCGACAGCGTCCAACGAACTCTTGGCTGCGCTGGCTGCCGTATTTGGATTGCGGCGCTACCATATTTGCACAGATTCTGATACGCACTTTTGTTATTGGTCGTTTTGTTTTAGCCTGATCGATTTTGGGAAAGGGAAGATGTAAGAATTGTTTATGTTTACAAACTTTTGAGGAAAATTGTGTGTTATTTTGTTAATTTTAAAGATCAAAGTAACGGTTATGAATGAGGTTAATAACTTTGCATCGGTTATATAATGTCGGGCATTGTGAAAAATCTAAACATTTTGCTTTGGACCTCGGAATATCCTCGGGGCTGCGCCCGAGGATATTCTCGGTTCCAAAGGCAAAATGTTTAGATTTTTCACAATGCCTCCAAATAACCGATCTTGCAGTTATTAACCTCTAATTATGACATTATCTGATATATGATACCGAGTTACAGGGCGCCATATTGGAGTTAATTTCGCAAATAAGCTTATTCTGGGCATTATTTAGCTTTAGTCCAATTGGCTTGCCAAAAAAAATTCTTCTTTCTCCGAGTCTGACTAAACCACATACTATTACTTACGCTAATGTAGTCCAATATGTGACTCTGCAGAAACTCCGACAAACTATCCGCATATGGATGTCTTGATATGATTGCTTAAAATGGTATATATTTTTATGTTTTTTTTTCCATGTTTTTCGAATTTTGATCCCTCTGGCTCTGTTTTATGAAACTCTTGAGAAAGCTCTTTATGCGTAGTTGTTTTTTAAAAAGCAACACATTGCTCATTCATTATTTATGTTAGTTACATTGTAAATTGCATATTTGTGAATACTGTGTATACATGTTTCAAAATCACGCTTTGCAGACAACAGTTTTTCTTCTTAGCCATTTGCAAAATGATTTTCACTAAAAATGCTACTCCTTCCACAAATTGCATAAATTATGCATAATGACATCATTAAATATATTCAAAATTGTATTCATCTATTGCTATGGTAATGGTATACTAATATGCAGTAAACCTTTGACGTAGCGCCATTATTGTAAGGATACGTCGGCGTATTTACTGCGTTACACGACTTGTCTATGATTGGCTGCTGAGGCGATCTGTTGTTGCCGAGTGGAAATTTATGAATGAACTGTGCGCCGTACGCGTTGTTAGCGCCGAATTTGCAACATCACGGTAGTCGCGCTCGTCAAAGGTTTGCTGCATTTTAGTATAGTTACTCACTTCTACGGCGAATCATATCATGCAGTAGTTCACTTAACCCTAACACTTAACCCTGCTTTTTGATATCGGAAGTTAAAGATGATACGAAAAAGGAGAAAAGATGAACAAAGTTCAGTCACTTGGCACCGGGATTGAACCTTTGCCCCGCATGCCAACCACACGATCACGGACCGGTAGCTACACAGGTTATCGCTGCCCGGGCAGCAATTCCTTGAGCATATAGAGGAATCCAAATCCACACATTCCTACACCTGACTAGCAGCCTTTAGTTGGGTACCCGTCGGCTACAATGCACCCAAAATGTGAAATGATTCGGCCTTGGCGGAAATTTTAAACTGCATTCCATCACCCGTTTACACGTTCATGAAAACACAGGTAGACAAAAGAATGATTAAAGTTTACAACACAATAGGCCCTACAGTTCCTTCGGCAAAACACACAGCTTCTACATGGTCTATTCGCTGTTGAAGCGACATATTAATCGGATTAACTACACACGGTATCTATGCATTGTCACTTTCAGCCTGTTATCAAAATACTGTCAATTACCAGAATATCTTGATTATCATCCTAAATTTTGGATGTTGTTGTGTGTATATTAAACAGTTTTTAACAAAATGCTAACAGTTATACAATGTAGGCCTATACATTATGTATTTACAAAAAAAAAAATTGGGGGGGGGTCTTTAATACTTTCAAACAAATTATCTATTCTGTCAGTCGGACATCCGGGCATGAACCGGCTGACAATAGCACTGGAGTGAAAACAACATTCGCATTACTGAACTCTGGAGTATCACAAGCTACATGTATCACACTATTGTGCCAGGTTCGGCTCTCTGCAAACAAAAATATGCGATATTGTTTTCACTCCAATGCATGAATGGATGTGAAGTGGCCCTGACCGAGAGAATAGAAACATTGGAAATATTTCCAATTCCAGCGTGCAAATTGATCAACCAATCAACCATGGCGGTCTCATACACCATATCAAACGCTACAAATGGATGTACTTGCGAACAAAAGGACTATGTATGAATAGATGCGACGGGATTACCTGCGGAATTATCTCTATTGTATTATTCTATTAACCCTCCTCGTCCTTGCATCTTCTCTAGGTGTTAGGCGGCTTTTATTTGCACAATTAGGCGCTCACAACCCCAGGTTGGTGCTAGCGGGTAACCAAAGATGGCCGACCAAATCCTGACCATGACTTGGCTCGTTGGATTCGTCTATAATACTTAGGGTGATTGCATCATCGCAGACCCTGGGATTCACGCATGCTCTTAATTTTTCATCGTGGTTTTTTGTGGTATTTTTGGGTGTTTAAAATGCAACATTGTCCTAATGCAACTTTTGCTAATAATTCTCTGTCTTTTCATTTTACAGATTGCATACGTGCTAAACTAATCAAGTGAGAATGGATCATAATGCAGCAGAACCAGCAATGATGCAGCCCAATGTAGACATCAAAGAAGAACCAAATGAGTTTGGTATGGATCCCAGCTGTTTTGGCACAGACTGTGAAACCAGCAGAACAAACTCTCTGCCATGTACAGCAGATATGGCAATGTCAGGCAATTCTCATGGCCATTCTGTTGCTGAAGAAATGACCAACAAAGTCAATTCAGCGGCCGGAAGTAGCGCTAGTATTGATACGATGAGAGCATTAGCATCGGAACTAGGTGGTAAAATGGGAGCAAATGCATCAGAAGCATCAACTGGTACAGAGGAGAGCCATGGTGCGATTCCTGGCGGTGCACCGGCAGTGAGCACTCCAGATTTTGATACTTCTGGACTCGATCTGAGTTGGTTAAGCAGCGGTGAGAAACCACTCAACATAGCAGACTTATCTTTTGAGCAGTTTCAGTTGTTGTACTATCAGCATCTGTTTAAGAATATGAAAGATGTGGCACCAACTAAGACTAAGTCAAAGCCGGAAAAAAGGAACGGAGGTGAGGTTGCGAGCAAAATACCAAGTAAGGCAGCCTCTAGCCCCGGTGTCAAAAGGGACGCATCCGGCGGCACTGCATCTGAGAACAATACAAGCTCCACTGATAAGGATGGTGGTTCTTCGGATGGAGGAACTCAAGCTTCAAAGGAATTGAATTTATCTGATATTGTAGTGGGACCACTCATGGACGCATCAGCCAGCCCAAAACCACCAGGGTATGGATTTACTCATAAGTGCAGCCATTGCGACGAGATGTTCAGATCGCGCCTGGAATTGACTGCACATGACAAACGAGCGCACCCAACGGAATGGGACAGTGATTTACAGTGCGAAAAATGCAGCAAGAAATTTTCTAGTAAATACTACTTGAATCAGCATGAACTGACGCACAAGGGAGAGCTTCCGTTTTCCTGCGATCTGTGCGATAAACGTTTTCTCTGCAAAGGCACTCTCGAAACTCACGTTATTTTACTCCACACCGACGAGCGCCCTCATAAGTGTGACATATGCGGAGCAGCTTTCAAATTAAAGAAAATTCTTATGCGACACATTTCAACGCACACAAAAGAAGCACCTTACAAATGCCCAAACTGCGACAAATGTTTTTCACGACGCGGTTCGTTGAATCGACACGAACTGATCCACACAGGTGAGAAGCCTTTCAAATGTGAGTTGTGCGACAAGTGTTTCACGCAAAAAAGTACATTGACCTTACACATGATGGGTCACAACAACGAACGGCCATATCAGTGCTCTAAGTGTGATAAGAGCTTTCGAAAGAAAAGCCACCTCACTCGACACGATTCGGTTCACACAGGGAAGAAACGTTATTACGAGTGCAAGGTGTGTAAGAAATGTTTTGCCGAGAAATATTGTTTAGTGGAACATGAGAAGACACACCAAGGCGAAGCAAATATTGCTAGTTTTTATTTAGCGCAGCATAAGAAAGGCAATAGAGACACTTTGGACTATTTTAAAGGAGATGTGGAAGAGTCAAAATCAAATGACAGTGAGCCTGGGAAAAGTGTGGCTGAGGGTGATGAGGAGAAAGACAAGGACAAATCCGTCAGTGATTCTGTGGGAAATGCTGATGAAAGGACAGATCATGAAGAAAAACCCGAGAACAAAGACTGCACAACAGAACAAGAGGGAGAGAGTGACAAACCTCTTGAAGCCCAGAATGATGAAAAATTGCAAGATTAGGCTGGGAAAAAGTTTGTTTTCCGTAGGCCGCAAGCATTTGGTTTTGGAGCAATTTTACCACATTTCAAGAATTTAATCATTTATGACAAAATTGATCATTCATGATCGTAAAAAGTGATCGACGATCGTACACGACGAATGAGCCGTAAATTCCGCCCCCGGTCAATTTTGTTTTATTTCGTATTTAGAAAATATATTATCTTAAGCTTTAAAATGGTATATCATTTTAACTTACGATATATCGTAAGTATCCAGAAGCGAAGTTATGGTTTGTTGAACTTTGCTCAGACTTAAACAAAATGGTATACCTTTTTTCGGTTCTACATGTGTCTCTTTTCTCAAATTGCTGGTAATAAATATCAAACAGTCATAATTGGTGGTCATTTCAAATCATCTCCAAGTCAACAAGGTTCAGGAATGTCTCATTGTTAATTGTTGGTTTTATTATAAAAATTGTTATACATACCTAGAGACAAAATACAATGCTTTGTAACCCACCACTTGAACAGGTTTTAGCCAAAGATATTTAAGAATTTTATGGACATAAATGTAGGTAGAAGCTTATTATCCTCTTCAAGAATAGGATTATTGATTGGTTTAAAAGGTGATTGACTAGTGCTATCAAAATGAGATACATGTATAGCACTGACTTGAGGTACTTACAACCTTCAATTCATGCACATTTTACACTGTAACTCAGAATACAATTTAGGACATTTACGGCTCATTCGTGGTGTACGGTCACATATTGTCAAGCAAATAATTAATGAAAATACTACCCCATTGTCATGAGACTTTTTTCTCATGAATCTCATCCAAGCGATATCCTTTTAAAATCAGTCTATAATTGCCATGCTATTCCAGTTGAAATCCATACACCCCCCTATGGAAGATAATTTATGACCTATCACAAGAGTGTAGATTTCAAATGGAATCACCCATTCAGATACCCCATTTGAAATTCACACTCCCTGAGTGGGAGATTATGTAAGGTCATATCTTCCATAGGGGGTGTATGGATTTCAACTGGAATAGCCCTTTGAAGGGTAAAATTTTGGATCTTTGATAGAGTTCAAATGATCATGATTGATAACATCAAAGATCAAGAAGAGATATGGTCTGTATCACACACACAGACCTTTAGTTTTGAGGAGAGCTGGAGCTGACACTCTCCTACAGCTCTCCTTAAGGGGGCACTACACCCCTGGCCAATTTTGTGCCTATTTTTGCATTTTTTTCAAAAATTAAAGCGCATTGGTAACAAGTAAGATATGTATATTATAGGGGCAAGGACTACAACTACTGCACTAAAAACTCAGAATATCCAAGGCAAGTAGTTATTGATCAAATACTGGTTTTCCCTCATTTTTGACTATAACTCCACAACTGTTGTATGTGCTGAAATAAAATTTCCAGTGCAGTAGTTGTAGTCCTTGCCCCATAATATACATATCTTACTTGTCACCAAAGCGCTATGATTTTTGAGAAAAATGCAAAAATAGGCACAAAATTGGACAGGGATGTAGTACCCCCTTAAGTGCATTTGGTGTTAGCTATAGATCACTCCCCTTAAATGCAATCAGGGGAGCTGTTTTTTACACATTATTCACAAATTGTGACTGAATATCAGTAAAATGAAATCTATTGATAGATTTAACCCAACTCAAAATTACACTTTTTGTATTGTAAGTGTCCAATATTTCAGGCATAGCAACTCTCCTGCATTGTAGCTCACTCGACAGCACTCTTCTTAACAGCTTGATCACTCTCCTTCAAAAAAAAAATTGGGGGGAGCGGTTTGAACAGCTCTCTCTCTTTAATACCCTCAAGGGGAGCTGTTGCCAGAAAAATCTAAAACAGAAGGCCTGATATCACAATGATAATTGCTGGGGGTGGGCTTCACTGGTATTTCTAAGGCAGATATCATGATCATGCATGAACTTTCAAAACGGACCCAACCTAAACAAGTATTTTTCCTGGGTTTCCATAATACCCTAAACACATATTTTGGCCTGTGTTTACTACTCTAAAACAGCAGTAAATGTTATTTATTATTTGTGCAGTTTTTATGTTTCATATCCGAGGTCCATGTCAAATAGATCTTTTTTTTTCCTTCAAATTTTCGATGTTTTTGAAACAGTAAATGATGTACTTTTTGGTGTTTCATGTTTCACGTCTTGTCATTCATACCTTTTTTATTTTTGAGGTTTTTGACACCCTACATTGTAAATAGCTTGCAGGTTAAAAACTACCCTTTTTACATTTTTTTTTCTTTTTTGCATCAAGAGCATGATATCTACATCGAAATACAAGTGCCCCACACCACCGGATAATTAATACCAATCAGTTATGATGTTTGTTGAAAATTCTGCTTCCAAGTGCATTTGATCCTCTTATTAATGACCAGAATTCATAGTTTTGTGACCTACCGGTCAGGGTTCGAATTCAGTCAATTTTTTTGCATCGCAGTTTGTGCTAGATGCAAAACACATGTTTGCATAGCAGTATAGCACTTTTAGCTATGCATTTTGGAAAAGTGCATAGCAGTTGATGGAAATTGCATCGCATTTTGCGATGCGATACCGTCGAATTCGATCGCTGCTACCGGTATAGCTTTTGCACAGCAGAATCTTCAAATGGGGTAGTTTGCATGTAGTATTTCTTTAATAACAGTCATATGGGTAACAGTCTTTTTGATACAGCCTGAGCTGTTATGGTAAGTTATGGAAAATATAAATATATATGAAGACTTATTGAGTAATGACATTATGTGTTTGGAGGTGCTAAAAGGAAAGTAAATGTGTTTTTCAAAGGTGCTACATGTAACTGTAATTATTAACTGTTTATTTTATTGTAGAAAGCTTTTAATTGTTTAAATGGCATTATTTGTAGAAGGGCGTACACGGAATACTGTATATTTTAAAAACATTTGACACGGTCTCTACAAGGATACAACTTGCCAAAAATGCAATCAGTAGCTTATTACTGGAAATTGTGGCTCTATTTGACGTACATTTGTTTTGTCCCAAAGCTGTATTCTTCAGGTGCCATATTAGTCAGACCAGTCTCTCACAGAAGGACCCCAAATCCTGCACATAAATGAGAAAATTACATGTAAATGCAAACCCAAAATTATGTTTGAATAATTACTAGCCTTTTTGAAAGTCATGTAGGTTTATATTCCCTTATATGCACTGATCTATATCTGCCAATTATACTGCCATATTCTGAGGAGCATTATGAGACATCCACCACTTACAAAATGGATGGGCTGTAATGTCGGTATTTTTAATTTTTTAGATCTTGAACCAGCAATTTTTCTGAAAAAGTAAGTTTTACTTTGTTATTACATGTTCCTGTTGCTTGTTTGTCTTTGTTTCCTATTGATTTTGAGAGGTTCAACGGACCATATGCAGACCTTGCCGTTTGAGGCGAGCGATCGCTCTCGCTCGCCACCGCTCGCCCAAACTCAATTTCTAGCGAGCGATTTTCCACTCGCCATAGACTCTAAATTTCGCTCGCTGCAAATCACCCAAAATTGAATCCAATTTATTACATTCAAGTGTCAACCCTTTCAATGTATTTGATTTGTTGTAACAAATTAGCCTTATGCCTAAACCTTGAAAACGAAAGAGAGGGTGTTAACCATTGTGCGTAAAGTGTTTCATATTGGTATGAATGATCTTTCATTCCTAGAGAGTTGTTCGAAAGTTCTAACTTCAGTATGAACAACCGATAGCTTGTGATACACAGTAACTATGGATAGTACATGTACTAGATAGATTTCTCGATCAACTCATGCCAGTTGTTCGAAAGTTCTAACTTTAGTATGAACAACCGATAGATTTCTCGAACAACTAGAGAGTGATTCGACCACTAGCATGACTAGAGAGTGATTCAACCGCTCGCCTAGCACTCATGCTAGCGAGCGATTGACCACTCGCCTATAAAATCTAGCCGGCAAGGCCTGCATTATATGTGATCTGCTCGCAGGAAATGAGTGTAAAGTCGCAAGTTGAAAGTTTCAAGACGTACCAACTGTTGAGTTGATGTACTTTGTTTGTTCAATGACACAGGTCTGTATTGGCAGTGGTATGGTCTTTGTGAATGGGGACAGAATTAAATACAAAGTACAGCATATTATGTCTCCATTTACAAAGGACATATACCACTGACACTATGTATACAGGAGTCTTAAAACAAACAAGATCATCTCAACAGTTGGAATGTGTCAAAAATCCCACAGGACACATACCTGTCCTGAAAACAAACTGCCAACAATAACATTGCAGCCCATTCGTAGTGGATGGTTATCAATTTCAAATGTTTTGAATCTTATTTTGTGCAGCAGGTTGTCTTCATATTCATATTTTATAGTATACTCAACATAGAAAAAGAAGCAATTTGTGCTAACAAGGGAAGAGACTTACGCATCATACATGTACACTGCAACATTCAAACATTACATTTACAATCCACACTACCCCTGTGGAAGGTTTTGGAAATTTAATATCTTCCACAGGGGGAGTATGAAAATGGAACAAACACATTAGGCAGCTCCATTTGAATTTCATACACCCTCTGAGAAAGATTCAACCGGAAGCTTCCACAAAGGGAGGATCATATATTAAGTTTCAAATAGAGTTGGTTAATATGCTAATTCCATTTGAAATTCATACTCCCCCTGTGGAAGATATTTCCAAAATCTTCCACAGGGGGAGTGTGGACCTCAAATGGAATTGCCCGTTTCTTACCATGTTGACGAATATTCAATTGTCTTAACCCTAACAAGGAACATGCTTTTTTGCTATCGGAAGGCAGAGAGGGAACAAAAAAGGAGAGCAAATGAAGAAAGCTTTCACTTGGCACCCCCGGGAATTGACCCTGGGACCCCTCAGGTGCCACGCACACGATCACCGACCTCATGCCGCGGGGGAGTCGCTTGCCCGGCCAGCGACTTGGTGCCCATAAATGACTTAGGGTGATTGTGCAATGGCATGACGTGGAATGCATGCATGCGCAGTGGTTTTCCTTGTAAGATTTTGTGAGATTTTTACATGTTAGGGTTTCCCTAACACATAAAAATCTTAAATCTTACAAAAAGACACCATTTTGTTTTCAGAAGTGCTAAACTTGAAATTCAAGACATGTGTCTACGTTAATATACATTTGTAATAGAAACAATGCTGTATGCTTCTCTAAAGATTTCTTTGTATAAAATTACAGTAAAATTTTGTATACAGTCTACAGAGTAGGACTAAATGTTATGGAAAAGCAGTATTACGGTAAGGCGGCGAAAAAAAACCCTGTTCTACTAGCCTGACCGACTCAGAATTTAAAGAATGGGGAACAAATTTTTCCTGTTCAATGAATGCCATCCCCATTCTTTCCCCAAATAAAAAAAAAGGCCAGACCTACTTGAAAGGTCTGTCCTCCCCGTAGAACAGTGTTGGTTTTTTCGTTGCCTAATGGCATAATTTTCCTATCTGCGGCCATGTTTTGTAGCTTTGTTCAAGAATGTTTCCTTTCAGATCATGTAAAACAGGGTTATATTCTATTGTTGCTCTGTATAAAGCCGATTCAAAAAGAAGCTGTTTTACAGAATATTCAGTATTTATGTATTTATAATATGCTACACGTGGACAGTCAAAATTATGTATGTATGATATCACAGTATTGTGTGTTCATCAAAACAGCATTCAAGTTTTAAATTTTCTATGGCACAGATAACTATAATATATTCTTGCAAGTTACAGTAATAGTTTCAAGTGTTTCGTCCAGTTGCATGGACTTTAATAGTAGATGAAAAAGAAATATTTTGTATTATGAATCATGTACATGTAATGAATGTTTTTATGCCAACTCATATTTGAAGCAGTATATTAATGTTGAATAGTGAACAATTCACATTGTGGTAAATATTTTTGCAGCTTTATAAAAGCAAACAGTGTATTTGTTGTCTTGTATTCATGTTAAATAGAACTTATAATGAACTGTTTTATATTGTTATGTTAGAATTGTGTCTGTTTTCATGCTGTTCTACCATTCAGTGGTATACTGTAAAACAAGTTAATTTCACAAGCAATTTAATTTCGCTAGCACTTCAGATTCGCGAAATTAAATTGCCGCAAAATTACATTTGTGAAAATACGCTTGTACTGTAACTGGTGCCAAATTCCATAACCCTAACTCAACAAATTAAATCTTGAATATTACTAAATTTAACTATAATATCGTAATATTATGGTATAAATTATTATTTGTTAGACATTCACCTTTTAACATCATTAACATACTTCGTTTATCATGACAAGGATCATATAAATTCCAAAATCCTTTAACTTTCACGTACAACTTGCTGGGGGATTGGCCTTTTCGTTAAATCCCATAAGCCTTTGCGAGTACATCTGCGATGTCGTCATTTGACATCACACCCATCTTCGCTGATGCACACATCCAAGGTCTTAGCCAGCCATACATCTGCCCGTCTTTAAGGCGGGCTAATCTAATTTTAGACGGGCAGATTTAATGGATTTTACAGATGTGATAGCTCTAAAACAGACAATTTTAAGGGTATATGAACTTGGGACTAATTCAAAGTGATATGTTATGGCCAAATCAGGACATATTTGAACCCAGTGACCCTTCCATGGGTATAGACAAGTTGTTTTATATTTGAGGGTCAAATTTTGGTATAGATTGGACGGTTGGTTTCTGATTTCTGGCTAAGACTCTGCACACATCGTTTAGTGACCATAGTTACTGCGCATTGCAAGTTGGCATGACGTCAAATGACGATATCTCAGGTGTACTCGCAAAGGCTTATGGGATTTACCAAAAAGGTCAATTGATTTGCTTGTGTTGATACATTCAATGCATAGAAAATAGTGACACTGACTTCCTTCGCATCGTTTGTGTCAAAACAAATTAAAGTGTTTTACAGTAACTCTCCGATTGGAACACATACCCTCCTAGTTTGCACCCCCATGAAATAGTTGACCATTTGTATAGGCTTTAAATGGATAATCAATATTTCAACCCATTTTCTCCCCTCCCCTGCAGATTTCCCCCTGGATTGTGAAAATCTGGATACACCACTGTGTTCTATAATATTAAGCTTTAAACATTAAATAAAGCAACAAAAAGACACCCTGTTCTGCTGGACAGACCAACCCATATCTTGTGTTTTGGGGATTTTTTAGATGGGCAGTAAAAAACGGCAGGTTTTTTTTGTTGTTGATGGCCTAAAAGACTGACCCTACTTGACAAATACATCCATCCATAAGACGGTTTTTTTTCTTTTCTTTTTTTTTTTTCTGAGCAGAAAATATTCAAATAAATTATACAGGTAAAATCTTACTTTATGAGGGCATCTACTAGGATCCACAAAATGCTCATCTATCAGGGGCACAGTTCTTTAACCCCAATACATTTGTACATTCATTGAATGATCTTTGAAAATTTAGGTACAAAAACTCATACTCTGCAAGTTGGGGTCAAATTTTGCACTATGATTATTTCAGGTTATTGAACTATGCCATTGTGATGGAGCCACTGTGGTCCATAGTGATCCATTTTACAAGGGCAATTCAGGTATAGCATGCTAGGGCACCGAGAAACGCTCATTTAAATGAATCATTTTTCTCTATCGTTTATGAAATTGGATACCGCTGTCTTTGTGAGTCAAATATAATTGTATAATCATACATCTCAATCATATTTGTGATAATTGCTGCTCTCATTATGTAGAAAATTCAATAAATTATGCTATGTGAAATGCCAGGGCTGTGAAATGCATGTGTAATGACTGTCTTTCTATTATAATAATATTTTAACAGGCTGTTATATTTGAAATCCATACCCTCTGTGGGATACATGCCCTTAATTTTCCACACAGGGAGTGTAAATTTCAAATGGGGGTTACCTGAATGGGTGACTCCATTTGCAATTGCAATCTACACCCCCTGTGTGGGAGGTTAAGGTAATTTTTTCCATAGGGGGCGTATGGATTTCAACCGGAATAGCCCAATAATCTCTTACCCATAGATTTTAGACGGATGGATTACCTGATTGAATATTTGTAACTTCTTTTTTTTTGAAGGAGCGATTCTCAATCTTTAAGCGATTAAAGTTAGGGGCATATCTTTATCGATTGAATTTTCAGTAGAAGGGTTGATTTTTATTGTTTCCAATCCTTTTCTGTCCCGAATTATGGACAAATCCTTCCTAATTGAAAATACTCACATTAAGGGCTGGTGTATGAACGTTTGGAAAGTATTTTTTGTGGGACATGAGAGAACATCAGACATATCGAATTGCAAAGGTATGTCCTTCTGATATCAAATAATTTTTTTTTTTAAATTTGTGATATAATGCACATTTGATTGCAAATGATTAAAAATTGATATTTTTGATATCTAACAGGCCTTGAAGTAAACTTTCTAAATCTAATGATATGTACTAAAAGTGTATGTAGCTGGGGTGAAAAGCCGATGATCAATTGAACATTTTGACCTTTCGTATTGAAGATATGTGTTTTTTCCCCAAAACACACAAAGAAAAGTCTTTTTGGAAAAAAAATGATTTTAATTGATCGTGCGTTGTCGGCTTTTCATCCCAGCTACATGCAATTTAAGTACATATCATTAGATTTAGAAAGTTTACTTTGAGTACTGTTAAATATCAAGAAATTAAAAAATATTTGATATCTGATGTGCTCTCATGTCCCACAAAAAGTACTGTCGAAACGTTCGTACTAGAGCGCAGGGAATGGGATAAAATTTGAAGTGTTTGTAACTATTGGAGGTCTGTGTCTGCGGCGGTTTCCATGGTAAACGAAACGAAAGAGAGAAATGAAGAGAGAAAGGGGTGAGAGAGAAGGGGATGCCACAATGGCATGGGATCAAATGCCCGCAGTCAGAATTCTTGCCCCCCCCCACCCCGGATCAGGGATGGATAAAATGGGGAGAGTAAAGTGTCATTAAGGGCTCGGATAGTTTTCACGTATTATTTGTTGGACGTGAGAGAACATCAGATATATGGAATTGCATTTTGAATACGAGGAATGTCCTGACATCAAATAATTTCGATTTTTTTTTTTAATTGGCAAATGATTAAAAATAATTGATATGTCAGTTTGAAATTTAACAGTCCTCGAAGTAAATTGTATAAATCTCAGGGGCGTAGCAAGAGCCTCGAGGGCCCATGGACAAGAATCAGTGCGGGCCCTTTTAGTAGGGCCGGATTTATCATTTGGCCAGAGGAGCCCCCAAAATTGCCCTGTGCATGTTCCTCTTAACCAACACCATGTTTTGGACCAAAATATGGTAAAATTGCAAAATTTGACGCACTTCACGCATATCAGACTATAATATATAAAATATATTCACCTTCATTTTGGGCTAAAATAATCTGAAATTAAAAAAAAATCGCATGCAAATGTCCTACATGTATAAGATCGGAACAAAATGTGCTTATCTCCCTCTAATTTGCCACCACTGTCGATCTTATAGGCCTCCAATTTGTAAACCAAACTTGGCCTCTTGATTACACATTCCTTCCTCACGGTGAGTTTGGGGCCTCCAACAGTAGCGTAGCCAGGGGGGGGGGCAGACAAAAAAATGAAAGTAAAAAGTGCCCCTCTGATAAAAAATGAAAGAGAAAATCTGGAGGGCAAAGGAAAATTTAACCCGATCATGAGCCAAAATAGTGTAAAATATAAACTTTTTGCGCGCTATTTTATTTCCCCCCCTGACCAAGAAAGCTGGCCACGCCCCTGGCCTCCAAGTTTTGGCCTGGCCCAGGTAAATTCGGCCATGTCTTGTAGCATCTCCTTAATCAGCGCTTATTTCATTTTCTCTTTGCTTGCACGGGGCCCCTGAACACTCGGGGCACATGGACTTCGTCCACCCTCAGCCCCCTGTCCCTGATTAAATCTAATGATATGTAGCAGGGATAAAAAGTCGTCCATCATATGCAAATGTTGAACTTTCGATTGAATTATTGAAATTGGCTTCAATTGGGGCTTCATTTTTAAAATGGCGCGACGTATCAATGACTAATAATGATAATTTTGCCCATCCCCCACCACCACCAATGACCACCACTTTCAATCTTGTCGCCAGATAACTGCTTTATTCAGTTTGATATTCATATTGAAATCAGCAGTTGATAAACTTCATCCATAATACTGCATACAAGCAGTAGATAGCTAATTCATAAAATGCTGCAGCAGTAGTCTCGTGTAGTGTATAGCAAGGCCTACTTCATCCACAATGATATCAGCAGTAGATAGCTTCTCGGCATTCTGCATGATTCGACTACTACATGTAGTAGGCCTATCATACCAGCTGATATCAGAATGTTAACATTCTCATAAAGTTTGGCATTGCTTTAAAGTTGAAGTGACTGTCAAAAATAGGTATGATTTAACTTTGACGTGTAGGCACTAGGTCCTTTAATTAATAGCCTACTACTATGTCATATATTGCAAAATCTTTCTCCCTTCAGAATAAAGTGCAGCGTCAACATTATTATGCAAGTTATTCTCAAGACAAATGGTGGTGTCGATTCAAATGGTTAATTTTCAATTAGTTATTATATTGTAAATAAATAAATAGAATAATCTCTCTCTCTCTCTCTATGTGCCATATCCAGTGACGTGGGCGACCATGGAATACCAATCCATCCTGTTCTTTGCCAATCTCAACAGCTTGATGTTATCCACACCCGTCCAGGCTGCGATACTCTGAAGCAGGGCCCTGCTCTGAAGATATGTTGTCCTCTGGCGCCCTCTGTCTCTCCTTCCATTAATCTTCCCCGTAAGAAACAAACACTCAAGATCATCTTTCCTCGGGCCCAGGAAATCAAGTTCCGGATCTTCCTCAGGAGCATCCGTTGCCTGCCAGCTCTATGCAATACTGTTTCATTTGTGGTGTGACTAGTCCAAGGGATCCTCAACATTCGTCTGAGGAACCACATTTCCGTTGCTTGCAATCGATCTTCCATTGCCTTTGAGACTAGCCATCTCTCGCAACCATATTTCAGAATTGGTAGTACATAGCAATCTAAGACCCTGAGTCTTGTACTCATGGTGATATTCAAATTACAAAGGAGGGTGCTCATCCTTGTGAATGTCTCTTTTGCCATTGCAATTCTCCTATTGATTTCTCTGTCACACCTCCCATCTGTTGTGATCCAGCTTCCCAGATAGCTAAACCCATCAACTTGCTTCAGATTACCCTCATGGATTTTAATGTTGCTGATAGGAACATCCTTTTGCTTTGTAACTACCAGACACTCAGTTTTCTTGCAGTTGATGAACAGTCCTTTCTTCTCACTCTCAGTCACAACTTTGTTGACTATTTGTTGAAGATCTGACTCAGATGTAGCTATCAGGACAGTGTCATTGGCGTATCTTAGATAGAATAATAAATAAATAAATAAATTTAAAAATAAATAAATAAATAAATAAATAAATAAATAAATAAATAAATAAATAAATAAATAAATAAATAAATAAATAAATAAATAAATAAATAGATTAATTAATTAAAATTAATTAATTAATTAATTAATTAATTAATTAATTAATTAATTAATTAATTAATTAATTAATTAATTAATTAATTAAAATAAACAATCAAATGCCTGAATTAGCCTTGACACAATTTTTGTTAATAGAACATTTATTATTTCATCCTGTTTGCAACTTGGAACCGTCCGGAATAATTGAACCCTTTACTGTTACGTAACGTTTTCGTATAGCCTAAACCCATAATACATAAAATGGCAACCGTGATCGTTTGCGTCAATGAGGAAGTTGTGAGACTTATCCTAACCGTAATAAATCATGTCATGTGATAAAAAAAAATTCCCGCGATCTGGATTTTGCGGCGCGGGAGATGAGTCGATTTCAAATCATTCATTTGATGTTCTGACAAGCAACGAAAAGGACTGGTCAGTGCTGGTGATGGAAAGCTTGGTGTGATACTTAGGCCTACCACTATCATTTTTGAGAAAGACACAATTCTACTAACTGCTGTTACCGAATCTAAGGAGGTTGCAAATTTTAGTTCCAGTATTTGATTTAATTTACAAAATAATGCTTAGAAGGTAAGGTTTGTTTTTTCTTGTTCTTTACATTTTCCTGATCCTTGACAGGTAAAGAGCTACAGGTTTTCATTTGCAATACTTTATCTTGTCTAGTGGAAACTGATAACCTCCATGTGAGTCAACCAGACAAGTCCAGTGACTAAAAGTTAAAAACCACAGTTTTTTCCAATATCTGTGCTAAAACCAGATCTGATGTCAAACTATCCCATTTATTTCATTTCAGTATACAGTTTTCATCACTGCACTGGCGATATCGTGAATCGTAATCGGGATTGGAACACTCAATTAACCTGCTAGTGCCTACTCAGTTACAGAAGAACAATAGGTAAGCCTGTAATCTTAAGGGGGTACTACACCCCTCGATAATGATGTGTGTGTATTTTTGCATTTTTCTCAAAAACTTTTTTTTTTTGCTCAAAAAATAATAACACACTGGTAACAAAAGTTATGTATATTATAGGGGCAAGGAATCCAATTACTACACTGGAATTTCAGTGACCTAAGACAAGCGGTTCTTTATTTATGATAAAAAATAAGGTACCGATAGGATGTACCTCATAGTCATTTCCTATAATACTGAACCGCTTGTCTTGAGTCACTGAAATTTCATTGTAGTAATTGGATTCCTTGCCCTAATAATATACGTAACTTTTGTTACCAGTGTGTTATTATTTTTTGAGCAAAATGCAAAAATAGTCACAAATTTTAACAAAGGGGTGCAATACCCCCTTAATTCATCACATTACCATCATTAGCTATCATCGGCATAATTATATTATCCAAAAATTATGACATTTTTGGTATAGTTTGATAAGTTACGATCGAGTTTCTAGCCATTTCTAATAATTATTTTTGAAAGACAGCGGTTAAAAGCACAGTATGGTATAAAGATGTGGATAACAAAGATAATGGTAATGTTGATGACGCGGATCTTTTGTGAGTGGATTTGGATTGCAGTTTAGCTTCCCTTGAGGTTGTATTTCGAAGTAGAAACATTTTCTCATCGAGTGTTTCAAACAATGTCAAAGCACAATTATTTCAGAAAGAGGATTACTTGTCTCTTCTTGACTATATCATCGTTATTCCCAATTCACGCTTTTACAGTGAACACTGTGAACCTTAATTTATGGAATCGCCCAAATAGGCCTATACTGTGAAATAACATTATTTCACAGTATAGGCCTATTTGGGCGATTCCATAAATTAAGGCCAATTTGTGACATGCCCATTTTAGATCCCGAATTTATAAATCCATTTTATGTGCAAAACCATACGTTATGTTCATAGAAAATGATGGTAAGTTCATGAATCATACACACCCTAAAATCTTTTTTTCGGGGAAAATAATAGGTTCCACGTGTAAAAGAGAACCCTAAAATGCGCAACTCTCATCATATTAAACAGGCCCCATGACACAGGAAAGTTGCCCAGTTGTCAAAATTTTATAAAGTTTCCCAAAGTTGCTTAATAAAATGAGCGTTTATTGCGTTTCGACAGTTTTTTTTGTGGGACATGAGAGCACCTCAGACCTATCGAATTGCATTATGAATACGAAGCATGTCTTTCTGATATCAAATAATTTTCATTTTTTGAAAATCACAATATAATACAAATTTTATGACAAATTATAAAAATTTGATATTTTTCAAAATTTGGATATATAACAGTCCTCGAAGTAAACTATATAAATCTAATGATATATTCTTAAAGTGTATGTAGCAGGGAGGAAAAGCCGACAGTCAATTGAAAATTTTGACCTTTCATATTGATGATATGGATTTTTTCCCAAAAAAGACCTAATTGTTTTTGGTGTTTTGGGGAAAAAAATCCATATCTTCAATACGAAAGGTCAAAATTTTCAATTGATCGTCGGCTTTTCATCCCACATACATACACTTTAAGTATAAATCATCAGATTTATAAAGTTTACTTCAAGTACTGTTAAATATCAAAAATATCAATTTTTAATGATTTGCCATAAAATGTGTATGAAATTGCGAATTTCAAAAATCAAAATTATTTGATATCAGAATGACATTCTTCGTATTCAGAATGCAATTCGATATGTCTGATGTGCTCTAATGTCCCAAAATAAATACTGTCCAAACGTTCATACCCCAGCCCTTAACATATTCTCGAAATTTCATTAAGTTATTCAAAGTTTCACAAAGTTGCTTAACATTTTTTTTTCAAAATAGCCTGAAGTTGCTGAAAACACACTCAAAAACTGAAACTATTATAATAGTCTCAACTCAAAAGTTTTCAAAATTACTTGACCCTGCGCACAGACTGCGTAAAGTGAGCGCGAATTGCAGAAAATTTTTCAATGTGGCCATGTCGGGCAGCTTTGCGAGTTTGGGAGTTTGGGTAACTTCCCCTGTGACATATGTGACCCCACCATTGAATGGGTCTATTTTTTAGTCTATATAGTCTGGTGACTATTCATTATTTTGCAAAAACAATCCGTGTAGGACTCTACAACTTTATAAGCGGCCTGAGATTTTTTTACAAGAAATATTGACTCTTGTCAAATCCTACCATTCTGTCAGAGAATATCTGCATATTTGTATTAATTTTTTTAATTAATTGACATAATTGATTAATTAATAAATATTTTTTAATGATTTACCATAATTCCAAACATGTCAAGCAATATGTCAAATTAAAGCTAATGAAATGCTTTATAAATTGGTCAGAGCACATTTTGCCAAATGCTTTTAGTATTTTAGTTACAAAATTCCAAACATTCTATTCCATTTTTTTGCTATACACGCACAGGAGCTGTACTTTTAAAATCCGCGCCTAATCAAAAAATGAGTCTTTCAATCCATTGTTAAAGTACCGTGCTCCCTGTAGCATTATGGATTGACCAGGTCCTAGAGTGTGATGGTTTTGTTGTAGTACTCATTCAAGCCTATCAAGGTCAGTTATTAGCCATTTGCTGAATGGCTGGGTATTATCAGCTAACAAAGAGATGCCTTATGCACCTGCCAATCACAGTGGAGGTTTGATAACATTTTGTTATAAACCCAAAAGTGATACAAGGACAAAGCTATGCATGTTGGTACTTGATTGTTTGGATTCCTATATGTTGAAAATCCCTTGTAGGAGTATTGTTTTATGTGTAGTGTATATTGTTCATAAATTATTTGGCTTTCAATGATATGTACTTCAAGTGTATGTATCTAGGCCATCCATCACATTAGAGAATGAATTTGGAGAAAACCTTCTGATAATTACAAACACTCGCTGAGCAGCAAGACCTTCCCTCTAAGCTTTTAATCCGATAAGCTGATTATCTATTTGTTTTCATGAATTGGAAGACATTCTTTGATGTATTACTGAGCTCAATCATCTGAAATTAATGGAGCGTGAGCCACCCAGGCTGGTGGCTCAGCATAGTATTTCATTAACAGAAGATTTTCTCCAAATTCCTTTCCTAATGATATATATGCATAAATCCATTAATCATGACAAAATTCAATAGAAAACAAAAGACATACTGAAGGAAATATTGATTTTTGAAGACCAAATCAAGGAGCCAATTTTATGCTCATTTTGTGAGAGCTAGTAATTGAATATATGAATACAAAAGCCACCTAAGTCCATACTTTGGCCAAATTGAGTTAAGCATGGGAAATTGTTGCTATACATAGGCCTGTCATATGCATAAAAGAACAACTCAAATTCATTCTCTGTGTCTATTGGGCATGTGAAAAATAGCATGTATGAAAGAATCATCCAATTCCATGATTTGAATCTTGTAACACATTGATTGAAATCCAGTATGTATAAAAGTCCACTTGTAACACATTCATTGCTAGAGAATGACTTTTGAACAAAAAATGGGTTTAATAAAGGAAAGTGTGTGGTTTATATTACATGGCAGAATGCTTATCAACATTATACATACCTGTGTGCTTTATTTTGTATTATCTTACTAGTGGTAATCTCATTCTAACATTGTTGTCATTGTATATGATTCAAAAAACCACCTAAGTCCAAAATTTAAAATGAACCCCACGAAGTCCCTGAAATGCTAATCGTCATACCTAATACAGGTTAATCCACTCATTTGCACGTAAAACTTACCATATTGACCAGGTAAATCTAACTGAAGGAATTAAAATGATACACGGGTTTTTCTCTCAAAATAACTTCGCATGGACTTAGGTGGCTTTTGTATTCATGTATTCAATTTGTTACGGCTTTCTGGTTCTGTACCCTCGATATACAGTTTCTGGAATAATAAATACCATAAAAAGCAGAAAAAGATGGATAAAGAAACGAAAATCTATCTTTAAAATAGCTAAAAATATATGTATATGTTCAATTCAAGGCAAAAGAAGGCCCGCCAGCCATGCCAAAAGTCTCTCTGGTGGTCATTTTAAAAATGTTTTCCTTTTCAACTCTAGACTTATCAAATGAAGCTAAATGAGAAGATCATTATGAATGAATCATTAGGTGGAAGTGCCATCGGATTGAAAAATAACTTTTCTTGCTAGACCAAATAAAGTGTTAAATGTGCAAATGCATGTTACCCACGAATTTGAGCCTTTTCACCGGTTACGCCATAAAATTTTGCTTTCTTTAATATCTTTCAATATTTAACGTGTGACCCAACATAGACTATAAATGGGTGAAGACTTTGAACGCAAAATAGAATTTTATTAACTTATATCTTTGAAGAAATTTTGGTTATTACAAATTTTAAGAAAGAATTTTTCGAGCTCTTTCCAAAGTGGCTGTCATTTAACATTACTGCATTAGTTCGAAAGAATAGAATAAATGCTTTAAAAAGTCAAATAAGGTTTGGTACCTCGGATGGATTCGTGGGGTAACAGCATCTGAAAATTCCTATTAATTTTGTAATAAAAATAAAAATTACTTTTCCGTAAATAAATAAAATAATTCAGGCTACAATCGCACTAAAATGAATTTTAATCAAAATACAAACTACATGGAATATTTAGAATTAATCATTATGGCATTTTGGGTATAAAAAATTTGAGAATAATAAAATTGCCAAATTCAAATAGACATATTCGTAGTAAACAGTTATATATTATTATTTGAAGTAAAATTATTACATATTTTCATGCAGCAATATTCGATTAAATCGTGTTTGATGGTTTCTATGAACTAATCAGGGCCGTTCCGACCATTAGGCCAGGTAAGGCGGTCGCCTAGGGCGGCAAACGCAGAGGGGCGCCAAAAAAAAAGGGCGAAAAAAGAAAAAAAAAAAGGAATGGAGAAAGAAAAGGGGAGAAAAAAATGAAGGCGGACAAAAAGAAAAAATGGGAGGAAAAATAAAAATGGTCGAAAGGGGAAACAGAAAACAGGGCGGAAAAGGAAACGGGGACCTGAGAAAAAGAAAATAAACCGGGCAGAGAAAAGGAAAGAAGACACGGGCGGAGAAAAGGAAAGAAGAAATGGGCGGAGAAAAGGAAAGAAGAAATGGGCGGAGATAGGAAGATGTAAATAGGCGGTGAAAAAACAGAAGGAAAAAGCAAATCAGAAGAAAAAAAATAGAAGAGAGGAGAAACGAAACAGAAAACATTAAGTGCCGAAGAAGAACAAAAAGTGTGATAAAAAATACAAAAAAGAAGGAAACCACAGGCGTATAGTATATCCCGGGAGGATGGGCGGGGGGATAAATCTCCCCCAATATTTTGCCAGGGGGGATGGACCATGCATACAATCATCCCAAAAAATTTGACGCCTGTATGTGGGTTTCTGACAATTAACCTCATATTTGGCCATTTTACGGTCCCAAAAGTGCAATTTGTTTCGCGCTTCGCGCGCATTTATTCCATTTTGCACCATATTTCAACAGTTTAGCTTAAAAATGGCAAAATTTTACGCGCGCTTCGCGCGCATTTGTACTATATATAAACTTATTATGTCACCAAAAGGTGCTGAATTCACTATACTTCAGGAAATTTTTTCCACCCACCCCCAATATCAAAAAGAAACCCACGCCACTGAGGAAAACGGTCGTGGGCAGTATACAAATATGTAATAACTGATGAGTTTTCAAGGGGTAACTTTTTTGGTATGCTTTGGTGGGGCGGCAGGGAGAGGTTTTGCCTAGGGCGGCAAAATCCCTAGGAACGGCCCTGTGTATTTCTCGGTGAAGATGTTCCAAACACAAGAGAATTGATCAAGCCGTTTTTGGATTATAACAAAAATTCTTAGGGGGGCTTATTTTTTTGGAACCGTTTACAATGTGTTTTTTTAGAAAATGTAAAAATGATCATCAAACAACTCAAAAGTCTTCGAGCTTCCAAAAAAGGACTTTGGTGGACAGCCCCGGGTGGACAGCGCGCAAAGTTTTCGTATTTTATATTATTTTGGCCCTTGATCGGGGTGAATTTTGGTGGGAAGGCTTCTTGTCCCTTTTCTTTTCCTTTGCCTGCCCGATTTTCTTTTCTTTTCTTTTTTTTTTTTTTTTGTCAGGGCGCTTTCATTTTTTGTCAGTGGGACTCTTGACCCCTGTCTATACGCTACTGACGTAAACGTTGCGCAATTTTTACCAAATCTCGCATCAGCGTTGGCCTAAAAGAGCAGAGCACCTATTTTGATACTACTACATGAAATCCAACAAAATTATGTAAAATCAAGCATGCATTTTAATGTTTTTTAAGGTTTTTAAAAAACAAATAAATTAGTAACTAAAAGTGGGTATTCCTGGATAAAATTTAAGCAAATCCTGTTTTGCCCAGTAAAACATAGTCCAAACCTATTTGAAATGGCAAAAACATGCGTCTTAGGGCGGTTTTTTTTGTATGCTGTGACACATTTCATAACCAATTATCTAAAATAATATAAATAATATAAAATATTTCAATTATAGGCCTAGCCTATGTGTTAACTAAAGGATTATAGGAGCAAATCAAAGGATCACATCAAAGGATCGTACTATAGCACGACCGATGGAGTGACACGCATTGGCCACATCGGCGCTGGTAGTAAATTCCAAAGAAATACTTATCTATTTTGCATGGATATATTACAATATGGCTTTAAGGGATCTGGAATGAGCGTTTTGAGCGTTTCGACAGTATTTTTTGTGGGACATGAGAGCACATCAGACATATCGAATTGCATTCTGAATACGAAGAATGTCTTTCTGATATCAAATAATTTTCATTTTTGAAATTTACGATATAATACAAATTTTATGACAAATTATTAAAATTTGATATTTTTCACATTTTTGATATATAACAGTCCTCGAAGTAAATTTTATAAATCTAATGATATATTCTTAAAGTGTATGTAGCTGGGAGGAAAAGCCGACGATCAATTGAAAATGTTGACATTTCATATTGAAGATATGGATTGTTTTCCAAAAAGACCTAATTTTTTGTGTGTTTTGGGAAAAAAATCCATATCTTCAATACGAAAGGTCAAAATTTTCAATTGATCGTCGGCTTTTCATCCCACCTACATACACTTTAAGTACATATTATCAGATTTATAAAGTTTACTTCGAGTACTGTTAAATATCAAAAATATCATTTTTAATCATTTGCCATAAAATGTGTATTACATTGCGAATTTCAAAAATCAAAATTATTTGATATCAGGACATTCTTTGTATTCAGAATGCAATTCGATATGTCTGATGTGCTCTAATGTCACACAATAAATACTGTCCAAAGGTTCATACCCCACCCCTTAATGGCATTCAGCATATTCAGGCGTTTGGATTTTCCAAAACGTATATACATCAAAGAAATCGACTTCGATGTAAAAAGGACTTTCGATGTAAAATATGGGTTATTCCTTCATGTAATTTTACACGAAATTAGGGTTAGGGTTAAGGTTAGGGTTCGGATTAGGGTTAGGGTTGGGGTTAGGATTAGACTTAGGGTTAGGGTTAGGATTAGGGTTAGAGTTAGGATTAGCTTACACGAAATAATTACATGAAGGATCGGCCAAAATATGGACATTTGATGGTAGTTTTATTTTGAACAATTTGAAAGTATTATAGTTTATGTTATGAGTCAGAATTATCTAGTTTTAACGTTGATAAAAGTCATGAATAACCTGAGCAACTCATAAACTCATAACATATTAAGGATGAGCATTCATGTAGCAACTTTCAAGAAAAATTCCGGGGGAAAATTGTATACATTTCACGTTGAACACTTAAAAATCTTTTTACAATTAGCACTATTATTCTTACAGCCCTTCAGTTTGTCACAAATATTCAGGCTTTTTGAGTTGTAGTAAAGTGGCAGCTCTGCGGTAACAGTGGCGTAGCGTCATAGGGGCACGGGGTGGGGAACGTGCCTCCCAATTTATCTCAAATTTTAAAAAATCCCATAGGAAAATGGCCGAAAAACAGCTTGTCCCCCCCATCAGACCCGTTGCCCCCCCCCCAATCATGGTCGGTGCCCCTCCCCCAATATGATGACCCACGCTACGCCACTGTGCGGTAACATCGGTATTCTCCTTTATATTTTTCACTCAATACGGGAAACAATTTATTTTAATATGTAAAAACACATTTTATAATGTTATATTGATTTTTTAATACCAGAATTTATTATAATTATTATTAGTTATTACTAGGCCTATTGGAATACAGTAAGCCAAAGAATTAAGGTACCAGCTCGGGGGTACCAGTTATGTTCACACCCTGTATATCTAAACCAAAGCCCGATATGACATAATTGGAACCAGCTGCCAGTAGCCGCGTATCTTTTAGCTAGAATTTAAGACCTCGTTCGTTGAAATTGTTCAAGAAATAAAGACACAACGATCCAAAAACCCAAGGAAGATGCCAATTTAAATGTTGCAGTTTGCTCCATTGCATGCCCTATTGATTTGTACACAAAGCGTTCGCGAACAAGAGAACTAGCACAGTACTTCCATTGATTAGAACTAGCGTCGTGTTTTCATTGATTAGAACACAAAAGTGCCAACTTTTGATTTCGTTTCTTCATTAGGTTTTAGAGAACCGATTCTTTTATTCTCAACCAATTTCAACAAATAAGGTCTTAAATCAGAGCTTAAGAGTACAGGTATTGGCTGCTTGTTTTAATTTTGACATATTTTGCGTTATTTAGGAAATGTTGAACAAAATAAATAAACATATGAACAAATATTATATTTTATTGGGACAAAATAATTATATATTTTAACGCTTTAGGAATAAGCTATGTTAATCATGATAAAGTTAGAAAATCATGTCGAAATATCAAATTTAACTTTTCCCTAAGTTGTATCAAAACCAATATGTTGTGGAAATACATAATGATTTTGAAACTTTGATAAGAAAATATAGCCCAGGCTGTTGTATCACTGGAGAAGTTTTATCTGTTATGGTAAAAATCTGATATTTTAGCCTACAAATCCCAGCAAACGTAAACATGTATGAAACGTTTTTCGCAATTAAGTTATATAAATTATAGGCCTACGTTATGACATGTCGATTCAATATATATATCATCAAAATAGTATAACAATGTTATATGTAAAATGTTATTATAAAATCTTTTCTGCCACATCAAAATTTTTTTGTCATTTTCAATAAACATTTATTTATGTACAACGTTTTCTGAAACCGTATGAATAAGCGTTATAGGCCTACTTATTACCCATTCATACATTTATCTTAACTTCTCTTGACAATTTTTCATTTGCTCACCCTATTTCCTTTTAAAGGATTTTTTTTTAAATATTAAAAACGTTTTATACCCTATAATAAATATGTACCCTAAAGTAACCCGACATTTAATTTTTTCTGTCAACGTCTTGTGTTTGCTGGGATTATGATTTTTACAGACATTTGTTGACGAAATAACTGCACGATAATTTAATGTAAACTTTACGGTATTTTCTTACAGCGGCAATGAAAACAAAGATGCGATTTATGTGGCCTGATGAATGATATCGAGCGGAAAAGTTGCAGAAAAGACGGCTGTAAGTTGTTCACCATTACGGAGCCTGTTATGAGAGGAGGACATTCAGACTTCGTGAAGACGTGAAGACTCAGTTTCAACCATGAGTGACGTTTATATTTCTGATCCAAAGCTACGGTGTACCACGAGGGACATGCAAACTTCAAATCAGTTTTTGCAATTGCATTTGAGTACTCAGTGACGTAGCGTGGGTCAGGCCCATCGGAACAAATTTGAAAGTGGTGTGGCCGAAAGTGGGGGACTATGGGTGAAACGATCATCAGGGTTTGAAGGGGCAGAGCCCCTCATGTGGTGTAATATAAGGGAGGCAAAGACCCATAAAGCCCGAGCACTTTTGAAAATGAATGTACATTGTACAATTTTAACGTTAAGTTAATGACACTAAACTATGGGTGGAAGCTCTATAGTCCGAAGGTTCTTTATTCCGACGGTTCTTTAGTCCGAAGGTTCTTTAATCCGACGGTTCTTTATTACGAAGGTTCTTTATTCCGACGCTTCTTTATTTCGAAGGTTCTATAGTCCGAATTTTAAAAAGGTTCCCTAATCCGAATATTAAAAGAGGTTCTTTAATCCGAATTTTAAAAACGGTTCTCTAGTCCGAATATGAAAATAGGCTCTATAGTCCGAATTTTAAAAAGGGTTCTATAGTCCGAATATGAAAATAAGATCTATAGTCCGAATTAAAAAAAAAAGGTTCTACAGTCCGAAATTGCAAAACGGTTATATAGTCCGAAACGGATACCGTGTTCTTTAGTCCGAATTGGTAAAAGGTTCTATAGTCCGAATTTTTATAACATTAACGTATACTACATTTTGAATACAGAACAAACAAACAAAATGGGAAAGGGAATGAAAAAATATCGAACGAAATCAAGAATGAAACAATGAACAAATGAATTAAAGAACAAACTAAACGACGAACAAAAGAAGAACATTCGGAAAATGGTATACGAAAGAAAGAAAAAACAATGAAAGACAGAATGAAAACGAACACAAAAAAAGGGGCAATCCCAGGGCCAGCCGCCATCACTGCCAATTGCATGCATGTTACCCGTTCGCATCCCTGATAAAAGCCAGCCAGGATATTTTACACCCCCTTCAAATCGCAAGATAAAATCATACTATTCTGTAAACTAATTTGTTTTAGGCAAAAGCCGCAGCACTTACATGCATCGCAGGATAGCGCTATTAAAACTAGAGCTCAAATACACCGTAGAGTGTTGAGTCTCTTAATTTTTTTACTAGTACATAATATTATAACGGAATGAATAACAGATAAAAAATGATGAAAATACCATCAGAATAAAGATAAACGTCAATGTATGCTACTGAAAATATCCAGAAAAAGCAACCATGTTGAACTTCATCGGATATGTATGTCAGTGTCAAATCATCAATTGTTAAAACAATTGATGATTTGACACTGAAACAAATGATGAAAATAAAATTCGGACTATAGAACCCGTTTACCAATTCGGACTAAAGAACACGGTATCCGTTTCGGACTATAGAACCGTTTTGCAATTTCGGACTATAGAAGCTTTTTTTAAATTCGGACTATAGAGCCTATTTCCATATTCGGACTATAGAACCCTTTTTAAAATTCGGACTATAGAGCCTATTTTCATATTCGGAATAGAGAACCGTTTTAAAATTCGGATTAAAGGACCTCTTTTAATATTCGGATTAGGGAACCTTTTTTTAAAATTCGGACTATAGAACCTTCGAAATAAAGAGGCGTCGGAATAAAGAACCTCTTTTTAATTTTTTTCGGACTAAAGAACCTCTTTTAAAATTCGGACTAGAGAATGCTATGAACACATGTTCGGACCAGCGAACCTTCGGACTAAAGAACCTTCGGATTATAGAAGCGTCGGATTATAGAGCAGTCCCCAAACTATGACATTAAAAATCAAATTTAAATTTTTTTTGTTAAAGGTGGGTAATCTCATCCCCCCACTTTACCTCATCAAAATGCTGATTTTGATATCGGATGAAAGCTCATATTTTTCTCATAAACATATTGAAATTTGGCGTTCCAAATCGGTGTAGGCTTATTTCCGAAGAAATCATCAAAAACCTGTCGAAAATATGGTATACCATATTTGAGACTAATTAGGCAGTTTTTTGATGATATCTTCGGAAATACACCGAGTTGGAACTTCTAATTTGAATATGTTTATGAGAAAAATAAGACCTCCACTTGAAATCAATTGTATTACATGATCAAGGTGATTATCATTAATAAAAACACTGAAGACTACCAATATCACGCTGTATAAATGTCGGTAATTCCATTAGGAATTAGTCATGTTTACAAAAAAACGTTAACATGTTCTTTTTGCATGAGTGCTTGAAAGGGATGACATTTTATGTTATACGTAAGTTTTAAAGAATTTTTCCAAATATATCAGGTCACCTTCCTTTAAAGCTGCCGCCGTCAGATGGGCCTGGCAGGCATGGGTTATCATATATGGTGGGTGAGGGTGGGGGCACCAACCATGATGGGCCGTTTTTCGGCAATTTTCCTATCGGATCGATTGCCCCTCCTGTGCCCCTATAACGCTACGCCACTGAGTACTTCATTTTATATGAAAGAAATATTTCTCAAAAATCACAACATTCTAGGGAAATTTACTAAGTGCATATCGCCAAATGCATTTAATTTTGTGTAAATTAGGCCTTTTGGCTCATAAATGAAGGCCTAGAACAACCATGACAGCTTTAAATTTGAAACCACAAAATTATATTATATTATATTGAAATCCATTCACCCAGATGGTAACCCCATTTGATATTCACACTCCCTGTGTGGAAGATCGTGTTTTCCATAGGGTATATGGGAATAACCCAATGCAAAAAGCGTTTTAATTATAAAATATTTAATATAAAATTATTATTGGTACTTTGGTCTAAGGGCACAAGTGAAAAATAAAATGAAATAAAGCTTTTTTGTCAAAAACGTCATGTTGGTTGAAAATATTTTGCATTATGTTATGTTAGGGGCTGTGCAATAATTAGGAGCCCTGGGGAGGGTAAAACTGGGGAGGGGCAAGCAATTTTGGCAAGCCGAGAGGGGGGGCAAGCGATTTTTGGCACGCATTCACGGGGCACCTTTTTGATAAAATGCTTTAAAAAGGCTTAGGGAAAACGGTACGGAAACGCTTGAGATCCTGTGTCATATACTGGGTACCCAAAAAGGTGGTTTTGTTACATTTTGATGTGCAGCTTGGATTTCAAAACACTGTCTCTTGAGTATTCCTTCACTTGGAAGATTCAATTAGGTCTGAAATTGAGGCTAATTTATTCTATATTACTCATGTTTTTATCCTGTTTTAAAATATTTGTAAATTATTTTCTTATGACGTTTGGCATGAAATGTGCCAAGGGTGGCTGAGGATTAGGGGAGGAGGATTAGGGGAGGATTCATATCGTAAATTTGATTTTAAACCCCCATTAAAAATTTGAATCTAGTAAAAAAATGTCTAAATGAACTCCCAGACATCTAAGCCAAGTAAATAAATACAGAAGTTCATTTAAAAGACCAATACATGCTCAGAATGATTGTAAATGTGGAACAAAGAGGTGGGGTTACATCCTCCCTACTTTGTGATTGTTTTTGCCCGCACTCTCTCGTTTTTTGACCGAATTCCATAAAAGAGGTGTCAAAATGCTCAGGAGGATGAACCACTTCAAATGAGATGTGTAGGTAAAATGTTTGAACCATTTCAATTTTTTACTATGTAACACAAAGGTACCCCAGGTTGTGACACAGGACCTTAAATATGCAAATTTTCCTGCTCGCTGCGCTCGCTACATACATCTAGACCATTTGGAATTTGGGATCCCAAAATTTGGCGTGTTCAGGGGGGGCAAAGAATTTTGGCGGGCCGAGAGGGGGGGGCAAGCGATTTTGGGCGGGCCGAGAGGGGGGGCAAGCGATTTTTGGCGAGCCGTTCGGAAATTTTACCCCCCCGGGGGGCTGATAATTATTGCACAGCCCCTTCTATATATTATTCAACCAACATGTCAATTTCATAACTGTCTGTTTTATTGTGTCACGTGTCTTTCCTTTCCTTTCGACATGCAGATCATGACGTCATTATGCATTCATTTGCATAATCATGAGGTGACGTCATTAACTTGCATATTCATGAGGTGACATTCGTTCATGAGCTAATTTGAATATTCATGAGATGACGTCATTAATTTGCATATTCATGATATTCATGAGGTGACGTCACTAATTTGCATATTCATGAGATGACGTTAATTTGCACATTTATGAGATGACGTCATCAATTTGCATATTCATGAGGTGATGTCAATAATTTGCATATTCATCAGGTGACGTCATTAATTTGCATATTAATGAGATGACGTCATTGATTTGCATATTAATGAGATGACGTCATTGATTTGCATATTCATCAGATGACGTCATTAATTTGCATATTCGTAAGATGACGTCATTAATTTGCATATTCATGAGGTGACGTCACTAATTTGCATATTCATAAGATGACGTCACTAATTTGCATATTCATTAGATGACGTAATTGATTGGCATATTCATGAGATGACGTCATTAATTGGGATATTCATGAGATGACGTCATTAATTGGCATATTCATCAGGTGACGTCATTAATTTGCATATTATAAGATGACGTCACTAATTTGCATATTCATAAGATGACGTCATTGATTTGCATATTCATTAGATGACGTCATTGATTTGCATATTCATAAGATGGCGTCATTGATTTGCATATTCATGAGATGACGTCATTGATTTGCATATTCATGAGATGACGTCATTGATTTGCATATTCATGAGATGACGTCATTGATTTGCATATTCATGAGATGACGTCATTGATTTGCATATTCATGAGATGACGCCATTGATTTGCATATTCATGATGACGTCATTGATTTGCATATTCATGATGACGTCATTAATTTGCATATTCATGAGGTGACGTCACTAATTTGCATATTCATAAGGTGACGTCACTAATTTGCATATTCATAAGATGACGTCACTAATTGTTGGCATATTCATGAGATGACGTAATTGATTGGCATATTCATGAGATGACGTCATTAATTGGTATATTCATGAGATGACGTCATTAATTTGCATATTCATAAGATGACGTCACTAATTTGCATATTCATATGACGTCATTGATTTGCATATTCATTAGATGACGTCATTGATTTGCATATTCATCAGGTGACGTCATTAATTTGCATATTCATAAGATGACGTCACTAATTTGCATATTTATAAGATGACGTCATTGATTTGCATATTCTGATGACTGGCCCATTGATCGGGTCTTGGATTCCTTCACAGAGACTTTTTTCTCTTATATAAATAAATGTATACCTAAGGTTACTAAAAACGTAAATTTAAAACATGGTTTTCTCATGATCTGAAGCGTATGAGTACAAACAAACAGAAAGCTTATCATAAAGCTAAACGTAGTGACATACATGTTGATTGGGAAACTTACCGTAAGTTGAATAATGAATTTTCCTATGCTAAGAAACAAGCATATAATTCTCATTGGGAAGTTAAGTTTGCTAAAAATGATAACTTAAAGTTTCTGGTCGTTTGTCCGCTCTAAACGTGCCAGCCAGATTCTTGTTCTTTTGTCATTGATGGTACACAATCATCAAACCCTTCAGACATTGCAAATGGTTTCAATCAATTGTTTGCCAGTTATTTTACAAATTCCAATCATGTCAGGGAGGTAACTTCTCCTGTTCTTGATGTCCCCACCATGTCACTTTAAAATATCTGATGACATGGTTTTTAAAAAAACTCAAGACTCTCTCCCCTGACAAGGCAGTAGGTCCTGATGAAATCTCATGTCGTATGCTTAAATTGTGTGCAAACTTCATCTGCCCAGTCCTTGCTCGTATTTTTAACATATCCATTTCAACTGGTTTAAAAGAAGCTGTATGTGAGTGGAACAAAATTTTGGATCGTCATACATCACCAACACCGCGTATTGACTTAGTCTCAATTGATTATAGCCGCGCTTTTGATTCCATCTCTCATGCAGTTCTTTTGGCAAAGCTGCATCGCACTTACGGTTTTAGGGGTCCACTTCTAAACTGGATCTCTTCTTTCATTACCAACCGCAAGCAGAGGGTTATTTTCTGTGGTCAGATGTCCAAATTTGTTTCTGTCCTTTCTGGTGTGCCCCAAGGATCAGTGTTGGGGCCACTACTTTTTAATATTTATGTCAATGACCTCCATCTTCACCTCTGCTCCAAAAAATTTCAATACGCTGATGATACCTTTTTATTTCGCACAATTACCAACTTGAATCATTCTGATATTGAAATTCTTCAGAATGATATTACTGTACTTCACTGGTGCATGGTGGTCAGAGAATAATGCTCTCCAACTTAATCCCCAAAAGTGTCAAGTTATGTGTATTACTCGTCGCAAAAATAAGCCATCTCCAATTTATCTTGTGTCAAATACTAAGCTTTCTCAAGTTAGCAGTCTTCGTCTTCTTGGGGTTCAAATTTCTTCTGACCTCACATGGAATGTACATGTATCTTATGTTACTAAAAAGTGCAATAGATTGTTAGGTTTTCTTAGAACTGTGGTTGGAAATCAAAATCAAAATATCCTCCTCACACTGTATCGTTCTCTTGTTTTACCTATTATTGTTTTTTGTTCCCCCAGTTTGGTTTGTTTATCGCAAAAATCATATTAACACCCTGGAAACTATTCAACGTCGTGCCACCCGGTTCATATTGGGTCAAAGTAGGGGGATCAATCATTTGGGGAACGTCTCAAACAACTCAACATCATGGATCTTAACAACAGAAGGAAATATTTGTCTATTTGTTTTGCCTGTACTTGTATTTTAAATTGTAACACTTTTCATTTTAGCAATTTTGTCTGTAAACACACGTCGTTCAGGTAACTTGGTTTTTAATCATAATATCACACCCAAAACTGACAGTTTCAATTTGAATTTTCGATTAATAATTAGTCATTTAATTAGTCATTCAGTTAGCATGGTTAGTAATCAATTACGAATGAATGTAAATAGACATGCAATTTCTTATTCGTTACAAATTGATTATAATTATATTAGTCATGAAAATATTTTAAAATGATTTAAATTTATGTGAAATGTTATACTGTTCTTTTAGCAATACAAATACATCATTTCAGCATTATTTTTCTTGAATAGCAATATTTTATCTTGTATGACTAATTTTTGATAAGTCGAATTAGACCATTTTTTGACTAATTTTAATTTCAAATTTAATTTTCAATTTCAAAATTTTAACAGTGCAGGGGTCCGCCTAAGGGACCCTGGTGGTGTTCAGGGAAGCGAAGCCCCCGGAATCTGTTGGCATTTACAGGATCTGAGATGCAGAGAATGGTGCCAAAATTTGGACCATGCTGTACATGTGATAAGAATTACAATTAGGAGCCCTAAATACAACATAGGATTTTTGGCAAATATGATTTTTTTTATAATCAGACATTGCAATATTAACAATAAAAAACAGGATATCTTTATCTTGGTGGCCCACAAAATTTGGGGGTCCTGGGCCGGGGCGCGAATTTTTTTTCCGTTGTTAAAATTTGGATAGGAAGCCTGTTTAAATATCCCGCACGACCCTATTAGGGTGCGGGTTAGGGTTAGGAAACTTATCTTCTATCAAATGTTAACTACGGAAAAACAAATATTGCCGGACTTACCTGCTGTGGTAAATTCGGCACTGAATATCAGCAGTTGATAGCTAGCTAGTTCCTCATTAGCTATATCAGCAGTAAATAGGTAGGGCCTAATAATATCAATATCTGCAGTAGGCCTAGATATATACTTCATCAATAGCGATATCAGCAGTAGATAGCTACTTCGTCAATAATGAGATCAGCAGTAGATAGCTACTTCGTCAATGGCGATATTAACAGTAAATAGAAAGGGCCCACTTCATCAATAGCGATATCAGCAGTAGATAGCTACTTCATCAATAGCGATATCAGCAGTAAATAGATACTTCATCAATAGCGATATCAGCAGTAGATAGCTACTTCATCAATAGCGATATCAGCAGTAAATAGATAATTCATCAATAGCGATATCAGCAGTAGTATAGCTACTTCATCAATAATGAGATCAGCAGTAGATAGCTACTTCATCAATAGCGATATCAACAGTATATAGCTACTTCATCAATAGCGATATCAGCAGTAAATAGCTACTTCATCAATAATGAGATCAGCAGTAGATAGCTACTTCATCAATAGCGATATCAACAGTATATAGCTACTTCATCAATAGCGATATCAGCAGTAGATAGCTACTTCATCAATAGCGATATCAGCAGTAGATAGCTACTTCATCAATAGCGATATCAGCAGTAAATAGATACTACATCAATAGCGATATCAGCAGTAGTATAGCTACTTCATCAACAATGTGATCAGCAGTAGATAGCTACTTCATCAATAGCGATATCAGCAGTAAATAGATACTACACCAATAGCGATATCAGCAGTAGATAAGCTACTTCATCAATAGCCATATCAGCAGTAAATAGATACTACATCAATAGCGATATCAGCAGTAAATAGATAATTCATCAATAGCGATATCAGCAGTATTATAGCTACTTCATCAATAATGAGATCAGCAGTAGATAGCTACTTCATCAATAGCGATATCAACAGTATATAGCTACTTCATCAATAGCGATATCAGCAGTAAATAGATACTACATCAATAGCGATATCAGCAGTAGATAGCTACTTCATCAATAGCGATATCAGCAGTAAATAGATACTACATCAATAGCGATATCAGCAGTAGATGAGCTACTTCATCATTCATGTCATACTTCATCATTCGTCAATGGCGATATTAACAGTAAATAGAAAGGACCCACTTCATCAATAGCGATATCAGCAGTAGATAGCTACTTCATCAATAGCGATATCAGCAGTAAATAGATACTTCATCAATAGCGATATCAGCAGTAGATAGCTACTTCATCAATAGCGATATCAGCAGTAAATAGATAATTCATCAATAGCGATATCAGCAGTAGTATAGCTACTTCATCAATAATGAGATCAGCAGTAGATAGCTACTTCATCAATAGCGATATCAACAGTATATAGCTACTTCATCAATAGCGATATCAGCAGTAAATAGCTACTTCATCAATAATGAGATCAGCAGTAGATAGCTACTTCATCAATAGCGATATCAACAGTATATAGCTACTTCATCAATAGCGATATCAGCAGTAGATAGCTACTTCATCAATAGCGATATCAGCAGTAGATAGCTACTTCATCAATAGCGATATCAGCAGTAAATAGATACTACATCAATAGCGATATCAGCAGTAGTATAGCTACTTCATCAACAATGTGATCAGCAGTAGATAGCTACTTCATCAATAGCGATATCAGCAGTAAATAGATACTACACCAATAGCGATATCAGCAGTAGATAAGCTACTTCATCAATAGCCATATCAACAGTAAATAGATACTACATCAATAGCGATATCAGCAGTAAATAGATAATTCATCAATAGCGATATCAGCAGTATTATAGCTACTTCATCAATAATGAGATCAGCAGTAGATAGCTACTTCATCAATAGCGATATCAACAGTAGGCCTATATAGCTACTTCATCAATAGCGATATCAGCAGTAAATAGATACTACATCAATAGCGATATCAGCAGTAGATAGCTACTTCATCAATAGCGATATCAGCAGTAAATAGATACTACATCAATAGCGATATCAGCAGTAGATGAGCTACTTCATCATTCATGTCAATAGCGATATCAGCAGTAGATAGCTACTTCTTCAATAGCGATATCAGCATAGCTACTTCATCAATAATGAGATCAGCAGTAGATAGCTACCGGTACTTCATCAATAGCGATATCAACAGTATATAACTACTTCATCAATAGCGATATCAGCAGTAGATAGCTACCGTACTTCATCAATAGCGATATCAACAGTATATAGCTACTTCATCAATAGCGATATCAGCAGTAGATAGCTACCGGGGGTACTTCATCAATAGCGATACCGGTATCAGCAGTAAATAGATAACTCATCAATAGCGATATCAGCAGTAGTATAGCTACTTCATCAATAATGAGATCAGCAGTAGATAGCTACTTCATCAATAGCGATATCAACAGTAGATAGCTACTTCGTCAATGGCGATATTAACAGTAAATAGAAAGGGCCCACTTCATCAATAGCGATATCAGCAGTAGATAGCTACTTCATCAATAGCGATATCAGCAGTAAATAGCTACTTCATCAATAGCGATATCAGCAGTAGATAGCTACTTCATCAATAGCGATATCGGCAGTAAATAGATAATTCATTAATAGCGATATCAGCAGTAGTATAGCTACTTCATCAACAATGAGATCAGCAGTAGATAGCTACTTCATCAATAGCGATATCAGCAGTAGATAGTTACTTCATCAATAGCGATATCAACAGTAGGCCTAGATCATGAGATAGCTACTTCATCAATAGCGATATCAGCAGTAGATAGCTATAGCCTACTTCATCAATATATCAGCAGTAAATTGCTATTTCATCAATAGCGATATCAGTAGATAGCTACTTCATCAATAGCGATATCAGCAGTAGATAGCTTCTTAATCAATAATGAGATCAGCAGTAGATATGTACTTCATTAATAATGAGATCAGCAGTAGATAGCTACTTCATCAATAGCGATATCAGCAGTATCCTAGCATCCTCTTTTTATGACATTTTTCAGTAGATATCCACGAAAAAAAGCTTATTCCCAAAATTTCCGATTTTGCGTTTGCGAGTTAACACCGGCCCTTCGAGAGGAATTTTAATGGCTAAACTTGGACAATAGAGGGCTCCCTTCATGACCCTGGCGCCAACAGCACATGGTTATCACTGTCTCAATGGGTGTGTGGTTTCTTTTGATTCCTTTATAAAAGCAGCAAACTTTTAAATAAATGGAATATTATTTTATCATTCGAAATTGTGTGTAGCTCTCTTTAGAACCATTCAAACATATTAAAAAAATATTATTGACATTGTTATCAACATTTCACGAGTCTGCCGACATTGCATATCAATGTCAAATTACGCAGCATCCCAACAGAATTGCATCTCCCGACAGGGGCGGACTGGTGGTTTTAGGCGGCCGTGGCAAATTGATTAAGACCGGCCCTATTATTCAAATAGAGCGAAGCGAGCGTAGCGACTAGCGCATGGGGTCCAGGGGCCCGCGTAAGGGCCCCTGGTAGGGTCCAGGGGCAAGCCCCTGGTGGGGGTCCAGGGGGCGAAGCCCCCGGACAACTAAGGGTTTTAGCTATTCTAGGGGGTCAGGAAGCCCGGATTTGACAACGATTTCTGAAGCCAAATTCCATTTGTACAGACTTGAAATATTCTTTATCCATTGTCACTCACTTGCAATAATCAAGATCAAACCAACATTTATTCAATTTATAAGTAGTGTGCATGTTTTATGTTTTGACTCATTTGCACACATATAGAATTAGGCCTACATCTTTGCAGAACTGTGTTATCATATCGTGAGTATATATTCAATCATTAAAAGGTAAATGCTAAACATTGTTTAGGCCTACTGGGTAAAGGTTAATAGCAACTTTTTTAAACTATTGCGATTTGGTAGTTCACAGCATCTAGCGAATGGTAGTGAGCTTTGGCAAAAATTGCATTGATCATTTCATAGCGAGCGTGATAAAACTCCACAGTGGCGTAGATTTGTTTTTGACATTGGGGTTGGAAAAATATTCTTGAAATAGCACCTTTTGGCGACATTATAAGTTTATTGTATAAGTTTATCGCGCAAACATTTTTGGCATATTGTAGCTAAACTGGTGATGATGCAGTGGAATAAATTCGCGCGAAGCGCGAAAAAATTGACACTTTTTAGGCTAAAATGGCCAAATATGAGATTGATTTGGTCAGAAACTCACATAGGCCTACAGGTGTCATCATATGGGGGCTTGTATGGACCATTCCCTTTTAAAATATTGGGGGATTTGATCCCCCATCCCCCGGGATCTACGCCTATGAGTTGAAACATCAAAAGGGAAAGAAATTGGTTTGAGTATTGAACTGAGTAATGTGGCTGTAAGTATTATGTAATGTAATCCCTGCATTACAAGGAGCACCCCAGCCCAGAGATTTTCGAATGATGGTCTAGCCGTGCTAGTTTTGATAGCTGATGGTGGTCCAAAAGGTCAAAGGCCTGGAGGGGGGCACTCACTAAAAATGAGTGAAGCGATGTGCGTGCAGTGCGGCCACAACCCACATTAACCCTCATTTTTCAACTCCCTCTCACTCAATGACCACTTTTTTATTTTTTATTTTACTGAATTACTGAACTCCGAGTCCTCACTAGCTCAATGACCCCTATATGTTTTCTTTTCCTGTCACAAAAAGACCTCTCTTTGTAAAGAATTTTTGACAAATTTCTGGTAGTCTTTCACCGTTGTTTCTAAAAAAAAATCCCATTTTGACGACTTTTGAAAAACAATTATCAAAAAATTGTCAACTTTTATATTTTGACCCAAATTTTGTCCCAGTCTAACTGAAAGAACCCCCTTTTGATTATAATTATGGCGTCGAAGCTCTCACCAAAAGACCCCTATCATGCCTATAGCATGTATAGTTTCAAACTGGTGTCCCATCTCCGCACATCCACGTCACTTCGAAAGTCGAGTGCCTGTAGGCCTATCAGCCCCTATTTCTACAGGCCTTTAGGCCCTATCACTATGCAGACAAACAGCGGGCACACTGTGTAGGCCCTTATATTACTCATCCCCTCAATTATCCCCCTCCTTTCTTCTCTTTTCCTTTCTTTCTCCTATGTCTGCCTATATACCAAATGCTCATATCGGCCCTATAGCCTCATTCCGCAGCCGCAACCAATATTCCATTGACAGCCAGCCCAATATTTTTATGTTGGCTTAAAATTTAAAATTTTTACTGTATCGCGTCTAGAGTATTGGCCTTTTGCTGTGTATACGGTCTAGAGAGGCGATTCAAAAGGCCATTTGTAGGTGATGCCGCGACGGTGTACTAGTGACCGGCCTATAAGCTTAGTGTTAGGGCCTATACCTTAAGCCCTAGGGCCTATGTCTTAGGCATTACGCCTTCGGCTCTCGGACCTATGCCTCGGGCCCTAGGGCATATAGGGCCTATATGTCTTAAGATACTCCTTCCCCATTCTCTCCCCTTTTCTTCTATTTTCCCTTTCTCCTCTTTTTCCTTTTCTCTCTTTCTCTTTTCCCCCTTCTCCTTTCTTTTCCTTTTCTTTCTTTTCTCTCCTTTTTGAGCAACCGGCCCTGAGCGGCCCAGAACCAAGCGGCCCATGTGGCGATCGCCACAACGCCACAGTGGCCAGTCCGCCCCTGTCTCCCGATACTGAAGAAATATAAAAATTGTGATAAGAAGTCCCATCAGTTGCCGATATAACTATACATATTTCTTCTTAAAAATCAGTTTACTTCTGGATTTTACCATAATTTGGTTTGAGCATTTCTTGAAAATTCCTGAATTTTAAAGAAATTTCGAAACGTGTCGTGCACGCAAATACACCAAAAACTCATTGTTTTATCAATAAAAGTAACTGATGATGCGGCGACCAAACTTCGCCGACCGGTACCCCATGCCTGGACCGAACAGCTGACGCTCAAAACAATAACATTGAACAGCTGATCATATTCAAGACGTAAACAAACTCGTCAATACGAATGTAACACACCAAATATGGGCTTTGAAAGACTTTTGAGCGAGAAAATGTTTACTAATTAACGATGACCTGTGACCTCAAGCGACGTGAAACGTGCAGTCCAGTCAGTTTGATTTCCCACGATAGAGACAGTGCAAAATCATGTTCGAGAACGATTTCCTAGTGACGAAAAAGGTTTGAAACCTCACTGATATCATGGTAAGATACTTGAATATTTGTTTTCCTATCATGCCTATAGCTATGATACTTTGATCGATAGAGTAGGGTCCCGAATGTAGATTACTGTAAGCTTACTTACTACTAGCATGACTAGCCATGCTACATGTACACGAGACGATATGGCTTGCTACTTCATACGAAGTCTGGCGCGGCGTGTATAAACAGGTCAGTTCATTGTACATGTATAAGGGGTGGTGCAATAATTATGTGTACCCTGGGGGTGAATTATAGGGGGGCAAAGATTTTTGGCAGGCCAGAAAGGGGGGGCAAGCATTTTTGGCAGGTCAAAAGGGGGGCTCAAGCGATTTTAGGCAGGTCGAAGGGGGGGCAAGCACTTTTTGGCACAGATATTTTGGGCACCGTTTCTATATTACGCCCTAAAAAGGCGTAGGAAAACGTTAGGAACATGTTTAAATATGCAAAATTTCCTGCTCGCTGCGCTCGCATTGTATGATAAGACAATTCAAGGTTTTAAATTCGGTTCCCCAAAATCTTGCATGTGTAAGGGGGGGCAAAGATTTTTGGCACGTCAAAAGGGGGGGCAAAGGTTTTTGGCACGTTGAAAGGGGGGGCAAAGATTTTTTGGTACGGCCAAAGGGGGGGGGGGCAAGTGATTTTTGGCAGACCATTTTGAGGATTCACCCCCCCCCCCCAGGGGTACACATAATTATTGCACCACCCCTAATGTATGACTATGATGAGACCCCGAGGCTAACAACTCAACACCTGAGTGAAAGAGTCAAACTTGTTTTGCTTCTTAATTATTTTTCAAATTCCATTTTTTGATGTTGCTCATGTGCTAAAACGAGGATGCATACCAAGCAATCTTGAAAAAGAATCTCAAATCAAACAACCGGCTAGACGTGAGTCCTGAATCAGTTTATAGTATAACCTCTACTCTAGCTTGTGTAATTTTTTTTATTAAATAAAAGTGTTGTAAAATAGGCCTGTAACTTTTTTTCGTAGACAATCGACTATCATTAAGGGGGTACTACACCCCTGCCCAATTTTGTGCCTATTTTTGCATTTTTCTCAATAATTATAGCGCATTGATGACAAGTAGGATATGTATATTATTGGGGCAAGGACTACAACTACTGCACTGGAAATTTTATTTCAGCACAGACAACAGTTGTGGAGTTACAGTCAAAAATGAGGGAAAACCAATATTTGATCAATAAATCAATAACTACTTGCCTTGAGTTGCTGAATTTTCAGTGCAGTAGTTGTAGTACTTGCCTTTATAATATACATATCGTACTTGTCACCTATGCGCTATAATTTTTGAGAAAAATGCAAAAATAGGCGCAAAATTGGCCAGGGGTGTAGTACCCTCTTAATCCGGCTATATGTGTACATGCATACATATACATCAATATCATGTAGACCCTCTGGTAGACCTTGGCTTTGCCAAGCCCTTGCCCTTGAAGTTGTCAATGATAGCACTAGTATACCAGGGCTAGTAAGGTCATATCTGAGCTGTGCAGCTGTGTGCATTAAAAACCTTTGGCTGAGGCTACAGATTTGCCAAGTAGGATAAATTGACCTGTCAGGGATTTTTTGTTTATTTAATAATCTGACACGTCATTAGTCTGACACGCTGCTAGTCCGAATCTGAAATGCACTGCGCCATTCGATGTGCCACTGCACTGGTCCGACACATTGCTACTGGCCAATTCCATGCCAAAAGTGCCTCTTGTAACATCCGTAACAAAATTTTGGAACATTATTGCTCAAAACTTCAAACTTGCTAATCATACCTCCATACATGTAGATTGATGTCAGCAGACCTACAAAGAAGCACCTTGACATTTTTTTAAAATTTAATGTAATAGCGTTACGGACGTTAGGATAAAATGTAAGATAAAATGTAACATCCATACCCTTACGAAAATGCAGGCAAAAAAATATGTGTGCAGAAGCGTGCTGCACGCTTAAATAAGTGTGCAAAAGTGTGCAGAAGCGAGCAAGAGCGTGTTCATGTGTGCGAACTAGCCATGTGCGTGCAGGCAATGCACGCAAGTATCAATTGCACACATATTTGCACACATAATAAAATCAGCGCTGCACGCAACTTGCACATTATTCCCTGCACGCACTTTAAAGTGTGCAGTGCACGCATTTGCACACCTAATATTCTCTGCACGCATAGAACTTGAAGCGTGCAGTGCACGATTGCACACTTATATTCTCTGCACGCAAACTTGATGCGTGCACTGCACTGCTATAAATGCAGGAAGCAGCAGTGCAGTATGGGATGTCAGAGGTCACCAACTGCCAAGAATCACAGAAGTGCTGGCTCCTCAGAAGCTCCTAATAACTTTGAAAATTTAAGTTTTAAGTGTATTTTAGGGGTTTTCATCATTGCCTTCTTGATGTTGAGCATATCAAGAATTGTCTCTGCAAGAAAAACCAAATTGCGTAAGTTTCAAAAGTTTGTTTTTTATGATTATTTTTCCCCAGGAAACCATATAGTCTAAGTATAGTTGTTGAATTCAGCAGACATGCATGAAGTGTCAATATCTGTATATTATGCGTGCAGCTCCTGCAAGCGTGCAGCACCTGCAAGCGCAGCAGCACCTGCACGCATGCAGCCCTGCATGCTATAAAAGCGTGCAGACTGCACCGCATGCATGTGCACGCATGCTGCTCCTGCAAGCGTGCAGCTCCTGCAACGCGTGCAGCTCCTGCACGCGCGTGCATGCAGCTCCTGCAAGCGTGCAACACCTGCACGCATGCAGCCCTGCATGCTATAAAAGCGTGCAGACCGTGCACCGTGCATGCATGTGCATGCGTGTTTCATATGCACATGTGCGACATGTGTGCGCATTCATGCTGCACGCTTGCAAAAAAAGCGTGTCATTTTCGTAAGGGTAATACTGAATCAACAGCGTAGGTCCCATACCAAAGTATTAAAACTTGATTTTCATGTTTACATAGAATGGAGTCAGAGCTTGCTCAATAGTTAAGTTAACAAAAAAGAGACAAACACAGAACTGAACATAGATTTAAGGATTCACCGTTTGGCCAATTCCACCGTTACGGACGTTACAGATGACATGCAACTTGCAACTTTTAAGTGAATAGCACACATGTTTCTGACATCAATCTATGGAGGCATGATTAGCAAGTTTGAAATAAATGCTCCTGTTTTGAGCAATAATGTTCCAACATTTTGTTACGGACGTTACAAAAGGCACTTTTGGCATGGAATTGGCCATTTGTCAAAAAGGCAGGCACTTTTGCTTAACGTCCGTAACGCTCATTTCTAATTTCTGTACCTTATAAGGAAGCCAAAACAAAATTGCTTCATTGAACATTACAAGTATCATTCTAAGAAATAAAGTGTCATGATCCTAACAGCAACCAGGTAATAAGGTACCGGTATGCTATTCACTTAAAAGTTGCAATTAGTATCTGAAACGTCCGTAACACAACAGTGGAATTGGCCATGTCTGAATCTGTAATCTCTGAAAGGCATCTTTTTTTGGTGTCTAGGCTCGCACCCAAAGACCCCAAATTTCGAACTGGTGTCTGCATATCCCTGTCACTTCTAAAGTCAAGTGGCGCCGGCATCGGACTAGCGGCATGTTGGACTAACGTCCTGTACGTATACCTATGTGAAGCACTGCCCTAAATAAATAAACTCATTTATCATATTTCCACTGCTACATTTTGAGAATCAATATATCGACCTGCCAAAAAATGCTTGCCCCCCCCACCTTTGGCCTGCTAAAAATCTTTGCCACCCCCCCCCTTTAATTCACCACCCATGACCTAGGGGGTACACATTGCACCACCCCTGAGCCACTTTGGTTGCCTTTAGTGGTGTTAAATAATGCTGTGCAGGGCAACCCGATAATCCGAAATACCCCGGACCGATTTGAATTGAAATACCTATCAGGGCATATAATTATCATCGGGTTAGGCCAGATTTGGGCGAGTTCTCACCGAGTTAAAACAGACCTGGGTACTTTCTTTCGGTTCAGGATTCAGGAATGGTCATTCTTGGTTTTTCATTTAACATTGATCGGATCTAATTTGATACTTAGGTTTGGATTTGTTAAAGCTAGAACGGATCGGGATGAAGTTAGCAGTTGGGATCGAGCGGGCATGATGGGTTGGGTCGGGTTGGTATTATTTGGGGAATATGCCAGTATTGGATTTAAAAATCTTCACAGGTATTTAATGTTAATGTGGAAGATATGAAAAACAAAAATGATATGTTTTTCAAAAGTAAGGCCTAAAAAATGTGTTTGATTAGGCCAAAAAAAAATTAAGGTTTGTCTCAAAGCTCACGAGTGGTTATTTTATACCCGGCTTTTTTTTATGGTATTATGAAAAAAAAATATAATTTTCGCCGAAATTTTCCGGAAAAAACTTTAAAAAAAAAAAATTGAAATAAAAAAATTTGCATTTTTTTTTTTTTCAAATCTTACAATTTTACAAATGCGCCCGCGAGCTTTGAGATAAAACAAATTGGGGTAGGTAGGTAGGTTTTTTTTTGGTATATTCAAGGACGTTCTCTGTGATAAAAAGTTACATTGATGCAACTTTTAAAGCTGTAAATTGTGTTTGATAATTATAATTTAGGCCTTGGATATTAAATTCTACTTTTTTTTTAAATTAAAGTTTTATTTCCATTTAAAAAAAATTATTTATTAATTTTTTTCTAAAAAAAAAAAGAAGAAAAAAGTCTAGGGTCTGGCCTAATTTTAGGGTAGGTCGGGTTACGCCAATCAAACAATTTTTTTAGGCCTAAAGAGAATCACCCACCATGGCACCTTATTGACATGTACATTGATCATTATGTGCACATGTACAATAGTTTATAATTCCTAATTCCTCTTCTAACCCTCTTTTCTATTTCGTCTAGGGTGAGGCACACAGCAAACAACTTCTGGTACAACCCTAGTCAGATATTTCTTCACTGTGTGGACCACGGATGCAGATGAGAGTTGGGTTTTTGATGGAGGACATGGTGACCTTAATCATATTTCACTTTCTGAAGCTCACCAACTTGTTCACCGAGTCCTTGTACAAAAATGTAAGCAAATACCTGTGGTGTTTTATACAGGGATGTAAGTTTTCTGTATTTTTACAGAATTCAGGTTTTTTTGTAGTCCAGATTTACGCAATTTCTTTTATTTTTAGCCAATTTTGTAGCTTTTTAGCCCGAATTTATGTGTTTTCCCCCCCAATTTACCGTATTTTTTCTTCAGGGTTACTTACATCCCTGTTTATATGCAATAAGCAGGCTGCAAAATAAGGATTGTGAAGGACACCCATTGCAAGGCAATTTTGAAAGGGCACATCTATTTTACAAGGCAATTACAATGTACATGTTAAAGAATAGCAGCAATTAATAGGGCAACAGGTAGGGGCACCGAAGGCAATTGCGATTATTTTGCAGCCTGGCAATAAGGCCAAAGCAAATAAGGAGCAGATGAAAAAAGTGTTTTTAATATATGCAAAGTGATAATTTGTGATAATGATTTCAAAATGCATTGAATTTGTATCCATTTTGAAATCATAGAGTATTACATGAACACTAATTATCACTCTGCAGATTAAAAACAAACATTTTTTTATTTTTTTCAAGTCAATCATGAATTATCCTAGAATTTAGAGTTATTAGCTCTAGGTCCAGGGACATTCCAAAACAAAACAAAACAAAAAAATTATTTTTACTTTTGCAATTTCTGGTTCCTGATTACCCGCCCAAAAATGTGTCGGGTAGTCGGGTATAAAATTACCCAAAAATGCCTGCCTTACTCCTTGTGATCATCATGTCAGTACTCCCATTAGATGCCTTAAACCTCAACCTGGGGTCCCTTCCCAAGTGGGAGGAGTTCTCATGAAAAGTTTCTGAAAAATATTATTAATTGTGCTTTCTTGGTATTTACTTTCTTTCTTTCAGCTTCATTTGATGAGGAGTCCAAGCAAATGATTTTCTGTAGGAGATCACTGTAAAGTCAACTACTCAGTAGCTCTCAGTGCCAGAAGTGGGTAAGTGCAATAGTTGCCCTGTGAACATTTGGCAATTTACATACAGTATATGTGCCCATCCACCACAGACTGGTTGTAAAGTCGGCATTTTCCATTTTGAGATATAATCAAAAACAGTATATGGATTTATATGTAAAATATATAAGAAAGTTGACCTTTGATGAACCATAACTTCACTTCGGGATGTCCGATGAAGCTGGTTTAGGTGTCATTTTTTAGCTGAAAGTACACTCTTTCAAAATGTGCAATAAACAGAAAATGATCTAGAGCCGACTTTACTACCACTTTGTGGTGGATGGTCACATATTGTACTCATCTACACATGGCTGCTATTGCACTTACCCACTTCTGGCACTGAAGTGTCAAGAACCGTGAAGTTCAGGAACATGGATACCCCGGATGGATACTTGCAGTGCAAATTATTTGTGGACTTACCATATGCGGAAAATTGTATGTGTAATGGACCAGGGTAATGGATTGCAATGAACACGCTGTGGTTCATGTACATCTAGTCCGAATTATCAGTCCCAGAACAAAATATTAATTTCTGACATGATCGTGTTCAGGGTCTGAACTGTTTTCATTCGAAATCTTGATGGCAAATTGGACAAAAGAAGCACATGGACCTACATTTTGTACTTCACAGTTTATTAATCCCCTCTTCATGCTGCGTGAATCACTCTATTGTGGACCATCCTTCTGATACTTGAGTGTTTGGACAAGCGGAACAGTTTTGACAGGCCTTTTGTCTACCTCTCTGTTTGTAAACAGGTGAGGAGGTCAAAATTGTCATCCTCGCCGAATAGGAAAGTGAGCGTAATAGTACGGCACTGATGTACATCAATACATGTAGATGACATTACAAATAGTGAAGTCACTTTTAAGCCCGGGGGACCACTCACATAAATGGTCTGTATGCATGCGTGACCAAATAAAGGGAACAAGAGAAAAAAACAAGGAAAAGGGTTTTTTTTAGGCAAGGCAAGTTACCCGAGTGACGCGTTTAGGGTCGAAAAAACACTGATTTTCAAGAATAAGGGTAGTTTTCTAAAACTGAACAACTTGTTTAGGGTACCTTTTCAAATTTTTGGTAAATTACGAGCCCAAAAATGGTACATTTTTTCATTTTTACTAGCCAAAAACTCATTAGGGGGTAAATTTTACCATATTAAGGTTGGTTTGAACCCTGGAATTATGGAAACTGTCGGGCCTCATAACTTCTAAAATGTTGGTCTGCAGTATATAAAAGTATACTTATTTAGAATGGCAAAGACTTGATAAGTTCATCTGTGAGGTCAAATTTGGGCCAAAATGCCATTTTTGGCCAAAAATCTCAAAAATAACGGGGTTTTTTAAAATTAATTTTTAAAAACTAAATCAAAATATCTAGGACCAGTTTTTTCATTTTATTGAATTTTGACCAATTTCACCAAAAATATTTGAAATTTGGGCCAAAATCAGGTTTTTTAATGATTTTTTTGAAAACTCAGCATTTTTGGTGCAAATTTCTCAAAGTTGGTCGAAATTCAAAAAAAATAAAAAAAACGGGTCCTCGATATTTTTATCTAGTTTTCAAAAATGAAAAAAAAAATAAGTTGGCCCAAAATTTTGTTTGTTACGATGCACGAAAAAGAAGTGGGCCAAAAACCGTTATTTTTAGATTTTGGGCCAAAATGGCATTTTGGCCCAAATTTGACCTCACAGATGAACTTATCAAGTCTTTGCCATTCTAAATATGTATACTTTTATATACTGTAGACCAACATTTTAAAGAGTTATGAGGCCCGAAAGTTACCATAATTCCAGGGTTCAGATCAACCTTAAGGGCCTAATTTGCTGGTAGGGTAAAACTTGTTAAGGGGTGTTTAAAGAAAATTTGGTCACGCATGCATACACTATCATACTTGAGCGGCCCCCCTGAAAAGTATTCTCATGGCATCAAGAATTAATCTATAAAGCCAAAGGATATGATATATTGGAATATGTATAGATCTGGTAATTTGCATTTCGTACGTGTAAGGTAAGGTGAACACCTCTTGATTTTGAGTTGGATTTATTTATATTATGCAAGTGTTTAGCAGGGCTCAAAGAATATGCAGGTTGATGTGGTGATTCACCAGGAATTGGAATATAGCTTCCATGGTACAGGGCGATAGTCCGACACGCCGCTAGTCCGACACTCCGCTAGTCCAACACGCTGCTAGCCCAAATCTGAAATGCACTGCACCAGTCTGACATGCCGCTAGTTCGAATCTAAAATACACTCTGCCAGGCCGACATATCGCTAGTCCGAATCTGGAAAACACTGCGCTAGTCCGAAACTGAAAACCATTGCGCTAGTACGATATTCGGGACTCGCGCAGTGTTTTTCAGATTCGGACTATCGCTCCTTCAGTCGGACTCTGTGCTAGTCTGAATCTAAAAAATACTGCGATATGTCCGAAACTGAAAACCATTGCGCTACATGTAGTCCAAATTTGAAAAACACTACTAGTCCAAATCTGAGTTTGGGAAACACTGCGCTAGTCCGATGCAGTGTTTTTCAGATTCGGGCTAGTGCTGTGGTTTTCAGTTTCGGATCAGCGCTATGGTTTTCAGTTTCTGAAGAAGTTTTTTTCAGATTTGGACTAGCACAGTGAATTCTGATTCGGACTAGTGGCATGTCGGACTGTTGCAGTGAGTGGTTTTCATTTTCGGACTGAGGAGGGCATGCTTTTTTCGGACTAGCGCAGTGTTTTTCATTTTCAGACTGACACACCCCTATTTGTGTAGTCGGTCTAGCGGCGCATCGGAGTGGAGGCGATTCGGACTGAGCGGTGCACTCCCAATGGTCTGGGTGATACTTTTTGTGTTATCGGTGCAATCCCTAACAAAAATATTAACCTCAGGTAACTTTTCTTGCTCTGGACTGAGCTCCGTCCAGAGTAAAGAACAATGGGTTCCAGCACAGGTCCAGCACCGGCCCTGAGAAACTAACTCTAGAAATTGGTACATATAACAAAAGAAATTCAAGCCTGAGTCAGGCACCTCAGGAACTAGCAGGAGTATTCCAGAGATACTCAGTGACATAACTGTCAACAGTTGTACATTCATCAGCCCATTTCCTCCGCCCACTTTCCCACCCACTTTTTGCTTCACTTGTTCCACAATAGGCACTTATTGATTAGGCCTAACAGTTAAACCAATATGTATCTCCATAGTCCATGGTACTCAGGAAAGTTGACTTTACTGCATGCAGCATTCATGGTACATGTACACCACTACTCAAGTTAATATTTTTTAACTGTTTCAAGTTGTTGTTTTTTTGTTTTTTTCAAGTTGATATAATTTAACCATGATTCCAAGTTCATATTTTTTACCCGTTTCAATTTGAATTTTTTGCCGGTTCATGTTGATTACATGTTTTCAGGTCATATTTTTACATGTTTCAAGTTGATCATTTGTAATTGTTGATATTTAATTACCTATTCCAAGAATATATTTGCCAACTTTTTTGCCCAGACTTGGCATACTATTCCTGATGATATTTTTTGTTCATTTTATTTTTCATTATTATTCAATCATACAGGACAAAAAATTTAAGAGCCACAATCCTTTGAAGACGAGCTTATATCATGTGTTACTATCATAGGCTTTCATTTATTAAGTCGATCATGTTGTTATTTTCATGCCTACATGAAATTTACGAAAAATGAATTTGGAAGGCGAAATACACCAGCTTGGGTCACTAGCTTAGAAATTAAAATCTCACAAAATATTTATGAAAAAGCAAGTATGAGAAAAATAATTTTGAAATTATGTTAAACATCAATTCAATTCAGAAACATACTTTTGGAAATACAAACTGGTTATATAAAATCAATATAAAACCTTAAACCTGACCCACAACTTAAATACAATTATAAGGTTTCTTACAGGTATATGCAAATTGCAATGGGTTTGCCAGTAAACTCAGCATGGGTCAATGATGTTTATATGTAATCAGACATGGTACACAATAGGCCTACAAAGATGACCACTTAAGTTTGCTTCCCTTTTGATCAATTCAATCAATTATATTGGAACCATGTACATGTACTTGGAATTTACATGAAACACATAACTTGTACATAATTATACAAACTGGGAAAAAACTCTTTTCAAAATAGCCTGAGAGCATGTGAATTCAATTTATATGTTTTTTTGTGTGTTTTTTTGCAAATGACCCTAACAATCACAAAAATCTGTACATTAAGCACAATAATTTTTTTTAATTCTGAAAATTTGCAAAATTTGGGTCGGCAATCGGCATTCATTTTGTAACTAAATGACAAAATATAGTAGACGATCAATACATAATTTTAATACAACTTTATTTTCGTAACTTATAGCAATTTGGACAAAAAAAAGAGCTTTTCAAAATTGACTAAAATTTGAATCGACTTTTCCCTTGAAGCACACAGATATTGATCACAGCGGAGTGAGCATTCATCTGTTAGGCTGAATATCGAACCTGTAACAAGAGGTAGCAGAAATAACCATGAAGGATGAAATATTTGTCACTTTTGAAACTGGGCCATTAATTGTAAATGAAATGAGTACAGCTGCTTAGCAATGCTTAGTGGAATAAAATCGCATTGTGTCGATTAGGCCCAGTAAAAAAAGAAACATCTTTAGAAAAAAGGTTGTCAGTGGTTGCCAATTTTCCAGGAGCCTTTGTAGTGTCTTCCCAAGAGAGAGCCATCTAGAAAATATTGAACAATCATTCAAAATTTGCAATCACATTTGGCAATACCAAAGTACCATTCCATCAAAGTAATAAATCAATACAGAAAGATGCTTCCTTTACGAGTTATCACTCATTGAAAGTGCTACTTTGCTATACTTTACATGAAAGCGGCCATCTTAAAGTCGTCATATTTCCTTAATTATATAACTGTTCAAGCTGATTTTTGGATATGTGATGCACAGTTAAAATTGATTATTAAAAGATTTGGTGACCTCAGGCGACCTTTGACCTTGTATATGACCTTTGACCTCACAAAATTGGATCAAAGATGAAGAGGAAACAAATTGGTACCTATATTTCTTGAAATGTTGGTGTTCCTTACTTCTAATGTTGTTAGAAACATGCTTTGTTAAAACTTTCCAGTTCAGAAAATCATTGATCATCATCATCATCATCATCATCATCATCATCATCATCATCATCATCATCATCATCATCATCATCATCATATCAGTCGGCTGCTGTATGCCTAACACCTGTAGGCCTAACACCGGGTTTTGTTCATGTTTAAAAAAAATGAAATTAACAGTTTAATGCCAATGTCAGTTAGAAGACTCTGTACTGGATATGTATAGCTGTTGTCTATGTGCATGGTTAAAGAAAAATATTAATGTGCCACTGTGTGCACCATGTAAAAGTAACGAGAAAACCAAAGTCGGAAAGCATCTTGCAGGCCGGGCTTGCAGGCTTATTCTTTTGCACAAATAGACCTAAATAGCTAACTAAATACCTCCAGAAGACATAGCATGTGTAGCAGTTATAATAGATGAAGATGCTTAATAAACATATTGATGTGCATGAAAATCCGCAAGTCAGGAGAAATATTGTTTTGGAAACCATCTTGTAGGCCTATTAGATATTTCTTTAATGTGCATGCATCGTGCGAAAATCGGAAGTAAAAGGAAGTTGGAAACCATCTTGTAGGCTTATTCCTTTGCACATAGTTAACTAAATACCTTCAGAAGACATAGCGTGTGTAGCAGTCAGATAGTTAATAACAAATATTAGTGTGCATGAAAAATCTGCAAGTGGGAAGAAATTTTTTTTTAATGTGCATGCATCATGCGAAAGTCGGAGATAAACGAAGTCAGAAATTATCTTGTAGCCTTGTAGGCAGATTCTTTTGCACCAATAGAGCTTAATAGTTAAAACTAAATACCTTCAGAAGACATAGCATGTGTAGCAGTCAGATAGTTAATAACAAATATTAATGTGCATTAAAAATCTGCAAGACGGAAGATAATTATTTCGGAAACCATCTTGTAGGCCTATACAATTTTTTTTAATGTGCATGCATCATGCGAAAGTCGGAGATAAAGGAAGTCAGAAATTATCTTGTAGGCAGATTCTTTTGCCTAAATACCTTCAGAAGACATAGCATGTGTAGCAGTTAGATAGTTAATATAAAAAATATTAATGTGCATGAAAAGTCAGGAGAAAATTATTTCATCAAATAATAATTTTTTAATGTGCATGCATAGCCTAGCGGTAGGCGACTACTTGCGCTGGGATCACTGAATAAGCCATTAACAAAATTCGTTAACTATGTTCAACAAGACATGCATGCCCGGCCAGGGCATTGTAAATGTAAATCGCGGTGTCACCGTGCTCCGTCATATCCGTAGACTCCGGTGCAACAAACAATAGATACACCCAAAATGAGCCCAATTTTTCCGGAGTGTGCTCATTCATTGCATGCTTTAACATTAACGGAGCTCCGTCACCGGCAGAAGCAATATTCAAAAGAATGCGCCCACTTCGGAGCCCAAATCTGACGGAGTCCGGAGAGATGACGGAGGCTTGACGGAGTTTGACGGAGTCGTTCAATACATTATACTGTAGGCCCTATGGACCATCACGGCGTCTGTCTCAGCAAGCCGAAATAAATATTATCTTAATTTTATAGATCATGCATATACCAGTATGTCTTGCTATTTCTTGTTAATACCCCGGTTAATACGTTCATTTTCACTTCTTTATTTTTATTTTTCTGTTGGACGGGTACCGCTGTTATAAAGGCGTATGTTCAAATAAATAAAATAAATAATAGTAGGCCTATAATTTATTGTAAGGTGACGGAAAAAAACCTTTCAAGTACGGTCGGTCGTTCTGGTTTATTTTGTTTGTTTTTGTTTTCTCTGGAGGCTAAATTTCCTGTAAAATTTCACCAAAATCTGAACAATTTTTAAGCCTATTTATTATCAATGTTCCGCGATTATAATAATAATAATAATAATAATAATAATAATAATAATAATAATAATAATGATTATAATAATAATAATAATAATAATAATAATAATGATTATAATAATAAATAAATAATAATTATAATAATAACAGTAGGTCTACATTATTTTTAGATCAGAGAAATATTAAAATACGTAGTACCAACGTGTCATGCATGTGTCTCTGACCTTATTGATTAAGTGATGAAGGTGGTCTTTGGGAAATTACGTAATCAATCAATAGCTCTTTTGTACTGACTCTGTCATTAGACTGTCAATGTCAATAGGCCTATGTCATTTGGGGAAAGTCACACTGTCCAACGGTCCAAGAACTACCTAGTATATGAAGCGTTTGGCAGCTGGGTTGGTTGTGCAACGAAAAAAAAAGAAGGCTGACAACGAAGCCAATGACATCAGCAATGGGTCTACAAACATCCAACCAAAAGATGACCGGTTGTACCCCAACTCGCGGATTACCAGGAAAGAATCAGTGGCTGTAATAATAAATGCCCAGGAATAAATGTTATCCATCATCTAACAATCAACCAAGAGATCATTAGAGACATTCTGTGGAGTAGATTGTGGACACTGTCTCGAAATATAACGTCGAGCATCTAGCATGTCTAGAGTCCATGTAGAAATTCTGCAAATTCCAAGCGGTATGTTTAGCCTATTTTTTAGATCTTTTGTTTAATATAGGCCCTATGCCTATATCATTTAGCTCGTGCGCCGAACAGGTATATGAGACATGCTCCAAATGCTCTTGTTTTATAGTCAGGCCGGTTGAAAGATGTTAAAAACATTTTAATTAGCGCATTCTTAAATGTATCATGCGTGCATGATTAGGTAAAGGCCCCTATTAATATCATTTATAATATTATTTATTTATTCATATATATATATATATATCGCTTCTTTGAAAGTTAAATGATATTAGTGGACGTGGATAGTACTATTTATAGGCCTATATCTTGCTCGCGGTTTTTATGTTTGTCTCCCATTAATTATACAGTCTATATCACAATTTTTAAATCCTAAGTGCGAATTTTAAAATCATGATTTTGATATGAAAATAATCTACAAATAATAGTATTTTTGATATATACACCCAAAATAACAAACCTATGAAAGCCGTGTAGGCATATTGATCAAATAAGGCATATATACTACATTTTAACATTTATTTGAACGGGGCTTTAACTTTGTCAATACTGCTCCGTCATATCCGTAGACTCCGGTGCAACAAACAATAGATGCACCCAAAATGAGCCCAATTTTCCGGAGTGTGCTCATTCATTGCATGCTTTAACATTAACGGAGCTCCGTCACCGGCAGAAGCAATATTCAAAAGAATGCGCCCACTTAGGAGCCCAAATCTGACGGAGTCCGGAGAGATGACGGAGGCTTGACGGAGTTTGACGGAGGTTGACTGAATCGGGCAAAACATTATACTCTAGGCCTATTATAGACCCTCTCGGCCTCTGTCTCTGCACATTGTAGCTAGCCCGGTCAGCTGATATTGGTTATTGTAATTTTTATTATAAATCATCCATCTAGGGGCCTACTAAAAGTTACATAATCGAGTCATAGCCAAGTTATTTAACAGCTATCATTTGGCCGGGATGCTCCTATAAATTAATGAATTTTGGTCCATTGTCGACATGCATGTTATCCTGGCATGTTATACTGATGTGTCAGGTTTTGCGTTCAAAAACTCATCTCTATTTTCTCAGTGAATTGTTCCGTAATAAGTGTGTAATGTGTATTAATGAACGATGACGTTTGAGATGATGCTGGACTGCTGCCGTATAGCCCTATACTCTAATATCAAGTTATATTAGGCCCTTCGCACTTGATTATTAGTTACTTGTTTAGATTTAATTATTTGATCCTGCATCCTTTTGTACATGGTGTTGGTATAGTGCATTGTCGTATAGACTTATTTTTTGTACACAACAGCGGTGTTACTATTGTTTTACTAAATGAAGCATGTTTATGCTTTTATCTTTCTTTGTCCTTTATTAATTAGTAATTAGGGGATTTAATAAATATTATTAATTGCTTCAGCGACCCTGAGGTAAACAAACAAACAAAAACAAGGGTCAAAATCCTTAAATTTCTGTGAAAATGAAACAAAAAGCACCCAAATCACTACATTTTGTATCTCCCTGTGTTATAGACAAATTTTATACGTCACATTTAAAGACATTTAAAATGACTTATAAATTGCCTTATGCTGTAATGGGGTTACATTTTGTATTGTGAGCTTTAAATGCCTTTTGCTTCCAGTTGTTTCTGGGACCTGGTGAGGCGTATTGAGGTGTAACTTTGGTAAGGTGGTGGTAAGGGGTTGCCCTCAGACTCGATGCGATTTTTGGCGCAAAATATGCAAATTAGATAGCTAATTTGCATATTTAACTTTAAAATTGTTTTTTGGTTGTTTTTTTGCCATTTCTCGGAGCTGGTGAGGCTTATAGCGATGTAACTTGATGTGGGTTGTGGTAGGGGTTAGTCGTAAGATCTGATACAATTTTTGTTGCAAAATGTAAATTAGCCACCTCATTTGCATATTTTTTTATCTTGTGTAAAAACAGTTTCGGCCATTTTTCGGAACTGGTGAGGCGTATACAGATGTAACTTGGTTGGGTGATGATAGTTAGGAGCAATCTAAAGATTTGATGCAATTTTTGTCGCAAAATATGCAAATAAGCTACCTCATTTGCATATTCTTTATTTTTTTAAACTCTTTTTGCCATTTTTCGGAACTGGTGAGGCTTATAGAGATGTAACTTGGTGGGGTGGTGGTAAGGGGCAGTCTTATTGACATTGTCATTTCCTTAAATGGTACTGTCTGGCAGCGAAGCTCTGTCCAATTTTTTCAGGAAAGCTTTATTTTAAAAATCTCTATCCCATGATGCAGTTCATATGTATGCAAGTGGCCCAGTTTCCAAGTTACGAGCCTTAAAAGTTGGTGCTTATACTTACTTTTCATGCATTTTGAAAAATCCTCATGTATGCAGTTGAGTTCTTACTGACGGCTCTTTAAATTGGGCTGTTAGACGGCGGAGCTCTGTCCAATTTTTTCAGGAAAGCTTTATTTTGAAAAGCTCTATCTCATGATGTACTTCTTATGTATACAGGTGGCCCAGTTTTCAAGTTATGAGCCTTTAAACATGTTAAAGTTGGCGTTTTCACTTCGGGTTTCACTTCAACCTTTTCATGCATTTCATGGACTTCGTTCCTATTGACATTTCCTTAAATGGTACTGTCTGGCGGCGAAGCTCTGTCCAATTTTTTCAGGAAAGCTCTATTTTAAAAATCTGTATCCCATGATGCAGTTCATATGTACGAAAGTGGCCCAGTTTCCAAGTTACAAGCCTTTAAAGTTGGTGCTTATACTTCCGTTTCATATATTTTGAAAAATCCTCCATATGGACTTAGTTCTTATTGACGGCTCCTTAAATGGGGCTGTCAGACGGCGGAGCTCTGTCCAATTTTTTCAGGAAAGCTTTATTTTGTAAAGCTCTATCTCATGATGTACTTCTTATGTATACAGGTGGCCCAGTTTTCAAGTTATGAGCCTTTAAACATGTTGCCGTTTTCACTTTGGGTTTCACTTCAACTGTTTCATGCATTTGATGTACTTTGTTCCTATTGAAATTTCCTTATGGACTTAGCTCTTACCGATGGCTCCTTAAATGGGGCTGTCAGACGGCAGAGCTCTGTCCAATTATTTCAGATTAATTACCATTTATATTATTTTATATCATATCATATCATATCATATCATATCAAATTATATCATATCATATTATATTCATTTCAATTCATTAGTTTAAACAATTATCATAGCAGTATAAAGAAAAATTAAATCCAACAATTTCACAATAATTAATACACATACAAAAAAACAAAAAAATACATTTAAGTACATCAAAGTCATTAAGATTAATATATACAGTACTATAATAAGCTTTTGTTACTATATTCCATACACTAAAATCAACAATACATGCTAAACAACCACTAATTGTTAAGAATTCACATTGTAAAAGCCTATCCCACAATTTGCCACAATTTGAGTTATAAATAGTTGATGCTTTTGAACAACAATGTTACCAATGTAAATGATGCATGCACTTGAAGATCATTCTCCTTATGCATGTGAAGATCATTATCGCTAGAAAGCTCATTCATCATGAAAGACCTGATATGAAAATCTCATGAACACTACCACACAGCAGTAACATTGCTGGGTTAAAGCAGAGAAAATGAGAAAGCAACCACACAACCTTTATTGATTTTAACTGTAAAATGGTACTTGAAACCAGTGATTGACAGCATGTGTTGGTGAGTTTATTGTTAAGCATTTAATGATTGACATTTTGGAGGCTCAGGTGTTTACCAGAGCTCAGGTAGGACTCCGGACTGAGTATGCCTGAGTTTTTCAATAGAAATAATGCCGCTTTTGCTGGAAACCTGAGTTTCCTGAGGATACTTGTGTGGCCAGCGCTGGATGGACTCCGGAATTGGTCTGGAAATTGGAACAAGAGCTAAATTATTTTTGCTAGGGATGAGATTTAGTCCAGCAGTAAGTCCACACAATCTGACTTTTTCCTGCATCCCACCAAGTTTCATGCAAAAGTTCAGCAAAATATTAGGATTTTTTAAATATTTTTCTATGTGCTTTCTGCCAAAAGGTGGTTCAAAACACATGGCCAGTAAATATTTAAACAGGTGTTTTGATGTTGTCAAGTAGCATTTTAAAAAAGACTTCAATAAAACTTTTTATCTACTTGCAGAGTGTGTATGATTGTGTCATTATTATGATGTGCCACAAGAAATACACTTCATCAAGTCAATCATTTCTGTACTTGACATCAATGTTTATCAACAAAGGCGAGGGATTGGTCTTTTCATTTGCTCGAACGAACCGCTTCACTGTTCAATGGCTTTCTTGTACTATATGAAATGTGGTGGGAGATTTAAAATACACATGCCCTGAGCAAACTACGATGCGCACGCACACTGCAGGGCAAAGAACAATGGAAAGTGCCATAATGTGTGCGCATACTGCCGGGTAATGACGTCACATGTCAAGTGGTCTATACTGGCTAGAGACTGAGATTTCATAGGAGTCATCCGAGTCATAGAGCAGTATTATGGGGGAAAAGGTGGACTGTTTGCTAGTCCTATGATTCTCTATTCTGGAAAAAAGGGTGTGCTACGCAGAAAATTGAAAAGAGGTCACTAGTCCGAAGTTAGGGTCAGGGTCATACTGTGTGTTTATACCGAGCATTCTGTATTTTAATATTCGGACTAGCGAATCTAGGGACTAGTATACCCACCATGAGAAAATACCCTGCCAAATACCAATTCCATGCAAGGAGCTTTCTAATTGCAGTAATTTTTACAACACTTTTTGATGATCCGATCTTACCGATGACACAAAAATCAGTACCGATCCGATAATCAGTTCAGTCCAACTTAGGAATGCTTGCAAAATTTTCATGACCACCCAGAGAAAATACCCCTGCCAAATATCAATTCTTTGCCAGGAGCTTTCTAATTAAAAAATGATACAATATTTTAGCGATGACGCACATATCGGTAAAAAAAATTAATTGGTGATAAAGGTGCGCTTCAGCTAGGCATGACTTAATTATCAGCACACTGCAACAATTATTCCGCTGCCATTAGGATATCAGAATCATTTCCGCTTCACCAAGTCCACACTGAGGTACACTCAGCGACTTTAGATTGTGATTATTCCCCCTCCCCCAGCAGCTCCCCATTTTTACACCTGGGTGGAGTGAAGCAATTGGGAACTAAGCTATCTTGCTCAAGGACGCAACACACTGGTCGTGGTGGGGTTTGAACCCGCAATCTAACCATTAGGCCACCGTGCTTCAGTACCGATCTAATAATCGGTTCAGCCCTAATATTGATTTTTAATTTACAGGCTAGCAAATCTTATACCGATTCCATGCGAGGAGCTTTAGCTTTGCCAAAAAAAGTTTTATTTTTTTACCGATCTATATTTTACAGATGACGGATTAGGTTTAGCCCTAGTTTGAATGCTAGCAAAATTTTGAGGACCATTAGGATAGTTATGCATGATTATGTGTATGACACGGCTCCATAGGCCACTGTTGTAATTTCGATCTGGTAGGCCTATACCAGAACGAAATTCAAATTTGACGACATTTTTGCTTAACGAATTAAAGGGCATTTCGTGATCCACAGCCTCATCCCCACTTTTCTCAAAAAAAGTTGAGATTTTTATATCACTGGAAACCTCTGGCTACATAATGTTTATGTACAAAATATTTCTTGCAGATTAATTCGTTTTGCAAAGATATCGTGAAATTTGAATTTCGTTCTGGTGCACCAGAACGAAATTACAACGCATTGTCTATGAAGCAGTGACAGTGTAAATCATGCATAACTCGCAAACGCAAAATCGGAATCAACTGAAATTTTGGGAATAGGCTTTTTTCGTGGGTATGTACTGAAAAATGTCATAAAAAGAGGATGCTAGGATCACGAAATACTCCTTTAATCTGCAAGAAATTTTTGGTACATAAACATTATGTAGCCAGAGGTTTCCAGTGGTATAAAAATCTTTTTTTTGAGAAAAGTAGAGGGGGATGAGGCCCTTTTACGTTTGATAAATGCCTTGAAAGGTTATTTTTTCCTTCATGAAATTCAAATTATTTATTTATTTATTTATTTATTTATTTATTTATTTATTTATTTATTTATTTATTTATTTATTTATTTATTTATTTATTTATTTATTTATTTATTTATTTACTTATTTACTTCTTCAGAATTTGTTTATGGCGCATAAATAAAACAAATATTTTGAAATTATAAACCAAAATATCAAAATCTGACATTAAAAAAAAAAAAAAAACGAAAAAAAAAACGAAAAAAAAAGCGACTCTGTTTTTTGAAATCATTGATTACATTGCGAATTTCAAAAATCAAAATTATTTGATATCAGAAGGACATTCTTCGTATTCAGAATGCAATTCGATATGTCTGATGTGCTCTAATGTCCCACAATAAATACTCTCCAAACGGGGGGGGGCCAACCGTTCATACCCCATCCCTTAAATCTAGACCAATCCCTGGACCAATCAAGCTGGGACCAATCAATTAACTAAAAGGGCGCCATCTAGCGATAACTCATTGTAAATGTAAATAACCAAAATGTCGGCTCGGCAAAGAGGAGGAAATGTTTCGAAAGGTGGGATGTTTGACAGCAAAACGCCTGCGTATAGTAAAGATACGCAGGAATTGCTTAAAGGTATGTGTTTTACGTTTGAAATAGAATATATTTGGTATTTTTGCTAATGCAGTCGAATTGAAAATCGTGAAAAATAGCGGTTGTTATGGAGACGTTAGTAAACGATTTTACTGATGGCTCCGTGGTGATGAATTCGGCAACCTTTTTTGCCGGTCCGGGGGGAAAATTTCCAAACGACGTGCCAAAAATGCTTGTCCCCCCTTCTCGGTCTGGGGAAAAAGGGGCCCCTTTCACATGCCAAATCTTCTTCCGGTGATGAAATATAAAAAGTAATTCACTATAATGAAAGACGAAGTTACAAAGACTATATTCTCTTGGTCGCATGGACGGTCGGGCTGACGTCACAAAGGGGAAATAGCCTTGTAAAACCAGTGTACGTATGTGCAGTTCCCCTTTCTCGAGCTGGTTGCTATGCACGCGCTTGTGCAAAGGGGACGAAGGGGACAATGTTCCCGGATGTCCGACCGAGTGAATAGCCAAAATATTAAATTCTCGATCATGACATGAGAGCCAACTTGGGTATGCACAGTTATTTGCGTCGAGCTGACTGATAATCTGAGCACAACATCAACAATGTGCCAGTTTCGAGTGCCTTTTGAACATGGCATCCCATTACTCCCCAATCAATCCAGAATTCTTCGTAAACTCGACAGAAGCTCACATGTAAGACTAGCACTTCATGATCCTGGCTGGAGATATTGCATCTAACCCAGGCCCTAGTACTACTGCAAGGAAACCTAAACACCCATGTGTCCACTGCAGTAAAGGCGTCGTTAGCAGAAGTAGAGCCATTACATGTGATAATTGTGATAGATGGGTACATAGCAGATGCACTCAAATACTAACGGATGCAGAGTACGACATCATTGTTGCGGAAAACGCAGAGCTGAGTTACTTGTGCAATATTTGTTGCTTTGATGAGCTCCCGTTTGCCAACATTGAAGAAGACCAAGATATTAGCGGTACCAATAACTCTAAATCGTCTAACTTCAATCCTTCCAACGAACAATTTAGCTCCTTTTTTGACTGTTTCAAACAAAAGGGACTCCATTTCATCCATATCAATATTAGGTCGCTCACATCAAAAATATCTGAGCTAAAAATTCTTGCCAATAACTCTTCGGCGTCTGTAATAGCAATATCAGAAACATGGCTCGACAGTTCTGTCACTGACTCTGAAATAAACATCAATGGGTATACTGTGATCAGAGCTGATCGGAACAGAGAGGGTGGAGGTGTGTGTATGTACATTAAGAACAATTTGGCTTTTAATTGCAGATCAGATCTGCTTGATGCAAATGTTGAAGCCCTGTGGATTGAATTACTTTTGCCAAAAACAAAACCAATTGTTGTTGGGGTTTGTTATCACCCTCCCAAGGACAGTGGGTTCCTTGATCGATTAGAGCTTATTATTTCTAAAATTAGATCTGATTGTGAGGTAATGGTCCTCGGCGACTTCAACATTAACACATTAGCACCTAAATCATATGGTCTGTTGAAAAAGTATCTTGATATGTTGGGATTGTTTCACCTCAAAAATTTCATAAATTAACCAACCAGGATCACCTCAACTAGTTCTAGTGCTATTGATCACATCATTTGTAATAACAGCAACAAAATATGCCAGTCAGGGACTATCAATATTGGCATGAGTGATCATTTGTTGATTTTTGTACGGAAAGTTGTCAAAGGCCAGATGAAACATCACAACATTGTCAAGATACGATCAATGAAAAATTACACCGTTGATGCTTTGTTATCGGCCATTTCACTGGCAGACTGGTCTGGGGTTTTTTGTACTGATGTCAATAGATCATGGTGTGTTTTTAAAACAGTTTGATCAAATATTATTGAAACCTTGGCTCCTGTCAAAGAAATCAGACTCAAAAATCACACTGAACCTTGGATGACTAGTGAAATCTTAGAAGCAATTAAATTGAGAGATAACCTTTTATACAGGTTCAAGAAAGAACAAAAGCCTGAATTGTATTCTGAGTATTCCAGATTAAGAAATAAAATTCAAAGGGATGTGAAAAAGGCCAAGAGTAGTTTCTTTAGGGATAAAATTGAAGAATTTAGATTCAATCCCAAAAAACTCTGGGAGCAATTGAAAACCCTGGGTTACAGTAATAAAAGCAAGGATCAATCTCGTGTTATTGTTAAAATTGATGGTGACCTTTGTTTTGATCCTAGCACAGTTGCCAATCATATCAACCAGATGTATACTACTGTTGCTAGCACATTAGTCAACAAATTGCCTGCCTCTCTCGGAAAGTTCAACGTGAACTCCACAATTTTTTCGAGCCATTACAAAAAACTGGGCGTGTCACCTAATGCCTTTAAATTATGCCCTGTGTCAAGTGATTTTATCTTGAAAGAGCTTCGCTCTCTTAATTCCAACAAAAGCACTGGCCTTGATGGAGTTCCTGCCAAATTTCTGAGAGATGGGGCAGCATTATTAAGAAATCAGTTGACCCATATAATTAATGTGTCAATAGCTACTAGCACTGTACCAACTGAATTTAAGCTTGCTCGTGTAAGACCCTTGTACAAAAAAAATAGTCGCTCTGAGGTTGGAAACTATAGGCCAGTGAGCATTTTATGTGTTACATCAAAATTATTGGAAAAAGCTGTGTATTCTCAGCTGGAGACCTATTTGAGAGAAAATAATATTTTGTATGGGTACCAATCTGGGTTTAGGAGTTCATTTTCTACTGATACCTGCTTAATTCACCTCAACGACTATATCAGGAGTCAAATGTCCATAGGTAATTACACGGTTTAGTCTTAATTGATCTACAGAAGGCATTCGACACTGTTGACCATGTCATTCTCTGCCAAAAACTTAGAGCCATGGGTGTATCTTCTGTTGACTGGTTTTCATCGTACCTAAGTGACAGGAAGCAGATTGTCAATGTAAGCGATGTTGACTCTAATCCCTTGGTGTCTCGTGCGTGTGCCGCAAGGCAGCATTCTTGGTCCCCTTTTGTTTCTTTGCTATGTGAATGACATGGCCAGCAGTGTCGACTGCAAGCTTCTGCTCTACGCTGATGACAGCGCTCTTTTAGTGTCTGATAAAAATCCGGGGCACATTGCAGAGAGACTTGGTAAAGAGCTTGACTCATGTAGACAGTGGCTTATAGACAATAAACTTTCTTTACACCTTGGAAAGACTGAGTGCATGCTATTGGGTAAAAAAAAAAGACTCGGGAAAGTTAATTCATTTTCTGTTTCTTGTGGTGGTCAGAAAATAACATCCTCCAAGGTTGCAAAATATTTGGGGGTGACCCTTGATGAAACACTGAATGGGGAGTCAATTGCCCAAGATATTATTAAAAGGCTAGCGACGGTTGAGGTTCTTGTATAGACAAGCTGGTAATTTAAACTTAACCACTCGTAAGATACTTTGCAATGCCCTTATTATGTGTTATTATGATTATACATGCTCTTCATGGTATTCCTCTCTCTCACAACATTTTAAGAACAGGCTGCAAACCATGCAAAATAAAGTTGTGCGGTTCATTTTGGATTTGGGACCTCGTGCACACATTGGTCAGGCAGAGCGGAACAAAATTGGTTTGTTGTCTGTTCATGATAGGGTGATTCAGTTGAAACTGAATCAAGTTTTAAAATCTTCCATGAAAAAGCCCCGGTCTATCTAAGTGCCAATTTTACTCGTACAAAATCTTTGCATAACTACGGTACCAGGGATAGCTCATACAATTTTGTTGTTCCTAGAAACCACGGTAATGTTTATTAGTCACACCTTTTTTTATAGTGGCATCAAACATTGGAATTCATTACCAAATTCCATCAAACAGATCACCAATTTGACCCAATTTAAAAAACCGTCAAAAACATCTGATGGATCAAGCCATAAGAACTGAGCAAAGTTCTTTCATTAGGTATTGATGGAGTTTGATCTTTTTCTTTTTGGTCGTAATTTTATGTGCAATATGGGATTTGGGTGTAAATTTATTTTGTGCAATATTTTGGGTTCGGGAGTTATTTATTTATTTGGTTCTGTTGCCTGATCTGCTTGTTTCCCCCATTTCTTTTTTCTTTATGCAAAGACCGGCGCTTACGACACAAACTCTTTTGAGAATTGGCCAATCACACGGTGGTTGCTAGGCAAGGTCATGGTTCGGTCATGCAGGTCGCGTGATCGTGTTATTCTATGAAAAGTACGCTGACACAGAATGTACATCCTCTCATGATCGAGAATTTGTTATTTTGGCTATAGTGTGACGTCAATTTAAGTTGTTTTTTTTAAACTTCCGTGGTCCGGGTACGCACTGGTGAATTGCGATCGCGTAGAAGTGACAAGGTCGCCTACAACGCGCCGAAGACCAATGGGTCAGCCGGCTTGTTGTCAAGTGCATTGATCAGCCAATCAGCGTGATTGTTTATTGCTTTTGCGTTTACGCTCGTGTACGCGATACGCACAGGCACGACCACGGAAGTTTAAAGAAAACAACTTTGCACAAAATGATTAGTTCCAGTAACTGTAACTCGTCAGGTCCATAGATGTCATTATGTTTATGATAAAGACTGAAGTCTTGCTGGCAGGACTAGATGTCAATGACATGTCAATCAAATTCTCTATGATCCTTGATTGGTTAATAGCGCGTACAAGGATAGTTCCAGTAACTGTAAGTCGTCGTACCTAGAGTTACAGTACTCTCTATAAATATCTATTCCACAAATAAGAAATATCACAATATGTGGGCTCATTTTGGGCTCTAAGGATGTAGCTGAGGAACTCTCTCAAGGTAGGACAGTTTGGGCATGCACTGATGATTTTAATCCCATTGTACCAGGGTTTGGGCATGCTTGGATGATTTTAATCCCACTGTACTAATCTATACTCACAAAGTTGAGGTAATTGATCTACATTGATCTCATCTTTTGGGTGGGTTCAAAATTCCCAGGGTTGGCAAAACCTGCAATCTTCATGGGAGTAATTTACTTAGTGCAAAAGTGGTCAAAATATTGCTCTGCAAAATGTCTTGATTTTCATGATTTGGATTTATCATATTGAGCAGCATTCTACTTCTGATGTTTCTACACTGTGTAGAGAGGGTCTACAGCATCTCTGAGGTAAAACTGACAAATACAAGGTATATTTCTTGATGCTTGAAGTTTGGATTTCTTAAACGTACAGTGCATCCCTATGTACCGCTGCAAGACTTCAGGTCAGTAGATGGCATTATGTTTATGACAAAGACTGAAGTCTTGCTGGCAGGACTAGTACAAGGAAGGTCGATTTATCTGGTGCCGATCGGAGAAAAGGAATAACAGAAAATTACGTACTTTTACAAGGCAAAATGCAGTTCAAATAATTGAAACTCCCGGCTCCGAACATGTGTCCTCAAGCGTTCGAAATTTGTAGTTACTACAACTGGGCAAAAAGCAACTTTTCTAGGCATTGTTGACATGGTGCCTTCGTGAGAGAAAGTTTCCTGCTATAAAGACCTAACTTTTGAGATGGTTTGTATGTTTATATGTACAAAATTAACAATAAGGCACCCATTTTTACCGCCACGTTCAGCAACTCATCATCACAACAATTGTAAACAAACCGTGCTCGAGTTTGATTGACAGATGACGTCAGACGCAAACTAGTCTTTTTATCTTTGTCTTTCATTATACTTTATTTTGCAGCAAACCTTTGACGAGCGCGACTGCAGTGATGTTGCAAATTCGGAGCTAACAACGCGTAAGGCGCACAGTTCATTCATAAATTTCCACTCGGCAACAGCAGATCGCCTCAGCAGCCAATCAGAGACAAGTCCGTCCAACGCAGATTATACGTGTAACGTGATGTATGCTCAAAATAGTACGCGTTCGTCAAAGGTTTACTGGAATTGATTATATTTTGTGCTATGCTTAATACAATTGAATATTTATGTAGCAAAGAAACAAACAAACAATTTTTTTAAATATGACCTAAAACTGTTAACAAATTATATATATAATCTGGTCTACTGGATTTATTTTAATCATGAGTGACATTATTTAAAATTTGTAGATTTTAAACAGAGTCACCCATTTTGGTAACCTCATTTGAAATTCACACTCACTGTGTGGGAGATTAAGGTCATGTCTAATGTCTTCCATATTGGACGTATCATGGTTTTCAACTGGAATGGCAGTATGTAACAACATCTCAAATCAATAAGCCTTTTTGAAATATGGCGGGCACAAAAGGAGAGGGCATACTTTGTAGTGAGTAATCCTTTGTATTCTTCTCAGCTGACAAAAGATTACTCCTTTTGTGCCCGCCATATTTCAAAAAGGCTTCAAATCAAGTATAATACATAAATGTTCCTATGATCATTAACATTTTTAAATATTTATACTATTAAAGGAAATGTCCAGCAATCACAACATTATGTCTTATATGTTAGAAAAGTAATTATCAAGCACGTATCTCATGGTTTTATTTCAAAGAAACTCATATTAACCATTAAAACGAATAAAAAGAGCAATCTCTCAACACGCGATATTCAAAATTCCCGCGCCGAAATTTTCTAGAGCAATGACGTCATGGTTAATTGTGCTCATTTGTCGTCAGGCTTCATTGAATTATTGGGACGTCATTGCTCTAGACAATTTCGGCGCAGGAATTTTGAATATCGCGTGTTGAGAGATGGTTGTTTTTATTCGTTTTTATGGTTAATATGAGTTTGTTTTAAATAAAACCATTTTATCAAGGCTGACATTACTTCACATCCACCAGTCCTGACGGCACACAACATCGCCTCAAGAAAATGTCAGCCCTGTGCAAAATGATTTTTACGTGTAAATAACTGCTATGACTGATAAATTCCATCATCTCTCTGAATCTTCGGTCTGAATTATATTTTTATACGTAACATTTGCTTTGAAAGTGACCAGGACCATGTCGCAATATCTTGGCTCATCATGGATGACTTTTATTTTCATCATTTTATCTACTGTAAATAGGGTAGGCCTACAATCACCCAGCAAGTTCGAAGACAACATGAAATACAACTCAATTGAGCTTGAACACTGGTCTGCTCCAGCAACATTTACTGATAACCTTTCACTATCAAGTGCAATATGCCAACTACATGCTTCGATTCCCAACTCATCTTACTCATCAAATAAGACTCGTATTTTACGTAACCTGAACAAAAGCAACATCAAAGTTACTCTTCTCATTATTTTATCCGGAGATGTCTCCTTGAACCCAGGTCCCTCGCAAAATTCTAACACAGATTTTAGAATACCTAGGCCATCGGAAGCTCAAGAAGATCAATTTGACTGTTTTAAAAGGAGAGGTCTGCATTTTATTCATTTGAATACCAGATCCCTTTCACCTAAGCTTTCTGAAATAAGGTACCTGGCAAGAAAAACATCAGCTGCGCTGTAATAGGTATTTCTGAATCTTGGTTGGACAATTCGTTTACTGACTCTGAAATTTCAATTGATGGATACACTGCTCTTCGTAAGGACAGAAACAGAAATGGGGGTGGTGTATGTGCTTATATTAAAAATGACATTGCTTTCAATCCTAGACCTGATTTACATGACAACAAAAACGAAGCTCTGTGGTTTGAAATACTTCTTCCCAGGACAAAGCCAATCATTGTTGGAGTATGCTATAGACCTGAAGGAAACCATGGTTTTATCAACTATCTTGAAGAAACGATCTCAAAAATTAGATCTGACTGCGAGATCGTTGTCTTGGGCGACTTCAACATTGATTATCTTTTGCCTGTAAACTCATGTGCAATGTTAAGGAAATACAGAGAGGTTCTAAATTTATTTGATTTTGTAAACCTCATAAATGAACCAACTCGTCTTATCAGTAACACTTGTTTGGATCACATTCTTTGTAATAACAAAACCAAGATTTGTCAATCAGGTACAATATGTATTGGTATGAGTGATCATATTCTGACTTACTGCTCCCGCAAGGTTGTGCCCCGGGAAAAAGGCAGATTAGACAACATAACGTCATCAAAATAAGATCTCTTAAGAATTACTCTGCTGAAAATTTATTGAATGCTATCTTTAGTGCTGATTGGTCTGAAGTGTATTGTAGTAATGTTGAACATGCTTGGGTGACTTTTAGGACGATTTTTAGTAGTATTTTGGATAGTGTTGCGCCCATAAAAGAAATCCGTCTGAAGAGTCACACTGAGCCATGGATCAGCACTACAATTCTTGATGACATCAGGAGTAGAGATGACTATCTTTATAGATTTAAAAAACCAAAGTCAGTACTCTATATTCAGAATATTGCAGATTACGCAACAAGGTTCAGAGAGCCGTAAAAAAGCTAAGGCTAACTACTTTCAGGATAAAATTGAGGAGAATAAATCTAGCCCCAAAAAACTTTGGAAACAGTTTAAGACCTTGGGCTATAGCTCCAAAAGTAAAGACCAGTCCAAAGTAGTTCTGAATATTGATGGTAATCTCTGCTTTAACTCTAGTACAGTTGCAAACTATATCAATTCATTTTACACAACCGTGGCAAGTGCTTTAGTCAAAAAATTACCACCTTCCCTTGGCAAGTTTGATATGAAATCAAAGACTGTTCAATCTTATTATGAGAAAATGGGAGTTGCAAACAAAGGGTTTAAGCTTTCTCCAGTCTCCTCTGATTTTATCCTCAAAGAACTCCATTCTTTAAAGCCAAATAAAAGTACTGGCCTTGATGAGATCCCAGCCAGATTTTTGAAGGATGGTGCAACAGGTTTAAAAGATCAATTAACGCACATTGTGAACTTATCAATAACAACTAATACAGTTCCTGAAGAATTGAAATCCGCCCGTGTTCGGCCACTTTACAAGAAAAATAGTAGGTCTGAAGTGGGTAATTATAGACCCGTCAGTATTCTTTGTATAACATCGAAAATTCTTGAAAAAGCTGTTTTTGTTCAAATTGATTCCTACTTACGGAAAATAATATTCTTTATGGACATCAATCTGGTTTCAGGAACTCATTTTCAACAGATACATGTTTAATCCATCTTACAGATTATATAAACAGTCAAACTTCAAAAGGCAACTACACTGGACTAGTCTTATTGGATCTCCAGAAGGCATTCGACACTGTCGACCATGACATTCTATGTGGAAAACTTGGGGCCATGGGTATTGACTCGGTGGAATGGTTTAGATCATATTTGAGAGGTCGGAAGCAGATTGTCCACGTGAACAAGGTGGATTCTGACCCCTTCCAATCTCTTGTGGAGTTCCACAGGGCAGTATCCTAGGGCCACTCCTCCTTTTTTGTGCTATATAAATGACATGGCCGTCAGTGTCGAGTGCAAACTCCTGCTTTATGCAGATGACAGTGCTCTGCTAGTTTCAGACAAAGATCCAAAGTGTATTGCTGATAAATTAAGTAAAGAGTTAGAGACTTGTCGTCAATGGCTTGTTGATAACAAACTTTCATTACATCTTGGAAAGACTGAGAGTATAATTTTTGGTTCAAAAAGAAAGGTGAAACAAGTTGAAGATTTTTCAGTTACATGCAATAGTAATCAAATTAAGCCTACTAATTCAGCTAAGTATTTAGGCGTAACCCTTGACGATTCGTTATCTGGGGAAGAAATTGCCCGTGATATTCTTAAAAAATCTGGCGCTAGACTGGCTTTCTTGTATAGGCATGCTCATTTTTTTGAATGAAAAGTGCCGTAAAACTCTGAGCACTGCCCTGATTTTATGTCACTATGACTATGCATGTTCTTCATGGTTTTCAGGTTTGTCTGTACATTGCAAGAAAAGGTTACAGACAATGCAAAACAGAGTGGTAAGATTTATTTTAAACTTAGGTCCTCGCTCTCATATTGGACAGAGAGAGCGGGATAGAGTTGATTTCTCTCAGTGAAAGATAGGGTGATTCAAATGAAAATGAATAACGTTTTTTTTATTTTTCAGGGTACCGCCCCAGATTATCTTAATTCCAATTTTACCCGTATTTCGTCCATTCACAAATACAGTACCAGGGGTAGCTCAGTCAATTTTATTGTCCCCAAAGTCAAAGGCCAAGCATACAATACTTTTTATTTCACTGCTATTCACCATTGGAATTTGTTACCCAAATCAATCAAAGAAATTGGGAATTTGCCGAAATTCAAACGTGCTGTCAAGAAGCACCTTTCCGAACAGGCTTGGCTAGCTGAGCGTGATATTATGCATCACAAAAATTATTAGGCCCTTTTTTAACTCGTTTGTTTTTCGTCTTTGTTATGTTTTGCTCGTCCTCCTGCCTTAATCATTGCTGCTGCTGCTTTATTGTTTTTTGCCTTACAAGGACCCCAATGGAATTAAGCTTTCTTCGGAAGGCTTTTTGGGCTATCCTTGGTACTCATTGGTATTTATTCCATTGTCACCTTGTGCACTAGTTTATTCTGGTACCCTGAATTACATACATGTACAGTAGATTTTAAAGTATTTTATCCATAATGTGCAATCTATTGTATTTTCTTTTTGTTTGCAATTTTTGATGTATATTGAGTGCTAAATAAAATGAAATGAAATGAAATGAAACCATGTGATTCGTGCTTGATAATTATTTTTCTAATATATAAGACATAATGTTGTGATTGCCGGACAGCAATACTATTTACATTTAATTTCTTTCCTCCTAGTAATGATGCAGGAATCAAAATTGACCAGTTTTCAGCAAAGACAACTCAGTACAGCTATGAAAGGTAAGATTTGTATACTCAGTGGCGGCGCCAGGAATTTTTTTTTGGGGGGTTGGGGGTCAAAATCAACAAATTTTCCCCCAAATTACCGCAAAAAGTGGAAATTTTGTAATGTTGTTATTTTATTCGGGGCAAGAGGCAGTACCATCGTGTTGTGCCCTTGAGTCTCTCCAGGTGTATAAATGGGTACGTACCAGCCAGGGTTCAAATTCCGCTATACCGTATCACATAGCAGTTTGCTCCACATTTTGAAGTATAATAGCTGCTACCCTATTTTGCATTTGTATCATTACTCGTTGACTGCCGATAAAACGCCCAATAAAGACTTAGTCACCGGACCGCGCCGGCCAGTTAAAGTACATGCCCTATCACACCACTCCACACCATACATAAATTCTCCCAGTCACATTTCCCAAATATGAAATTAAAAAAAGTAAAATTTTAATTTAGTTCTTTTAAAGTTTGGCAGAGGCGGGGTTCGAACTCACGGCGCAACGCTTAGTACTCTATGAGCCTAGCGCCTTAGACCACTCGACCACTTGTGTTGTTGTTATTCATCTGAAACTTATTTAAAAATATAATCATAACTTCAACATAGGCCTACCACGTGACAAGCAAAGGCAGAAAACGTATTATATTTTGGAATTTTATCTGCTTAAAACATTAATGTGTATTATAATAGAGCTACCGTTATTTATATTGTTGAATTCTCAAGCGCATCATTTGAATTGGGTTTGGAAGATACATTCTCCTAAAGCCCGATACTGACTCCACCTGTACATTTTAATTTCATCGCGCGATGCTGAGATGTTTGAAAAGCATCGCAGCATCGCATACCGCTGTAAGTGGAGTCAGGATCGGGCTTAATTGAACCACCAACACCCATGGTTCGATGTAGAGAGTCTTTCCTATTCAGAGGAAATACACACCTTATTGCCTTTTAACAATAACCAATGACACTAGCACGTAATTCCAGTCAAGCACCAATCTTTAATCCTATTGTTGAAGAGGATAATAAGCTTATACTTATGTATAGTATTATTAAAAAGCTTAAGTCTTTGTTTGGCTAAATCCTGTTCAAGTGTGGCTAAATCCTGTACGAATGTCAGCGGCGAATGTCAGGTTATTATTTCCCAGTCTTGAAAAAAAATTGCAGGCAGAGGTGGGAATCGATCTCGGTACCACCCGGTTAAAAAGCACTGTGCAAAACCACTAACCCAACTAAATATCTGTTGTGAGATGCTTGACATTAATCTTTGATATTGCTTAATGGAACAAATCATGAATTAAATCAGTAATAAAAGAAGTAGATTCTTATTTAGCGGCCAAATTGGATAAAAGGGGAAATATTTGTCCCTGCTCTAAAGAAAACATAGGTTAGAAAATTATCAAATAAATTTAAATTAAAAATTGAGATTTTATATTTATTTATTTCACGCAGTATGCATTTTCACAGACAAACACTGTATACGCTAAAAACTCGACCCTCATTACTAGATGATGGCATAGCTCAGTGTTAGAGCATCAGACTGGTAATGTCAATATCGTTGGTTCGAATCCGCCCGTCAGCAATGGTTATTATGATTTTAATGCTACGCTACAATTTGTTCAATTTTTTTTCATTTATTTATTTATTTATTTATTTATTTATTTATTTATTTAAATAATTTGATATATTTGAAAGGGGTATTTGAGCAATTTGAAATTTTTACCCCAGTATAATCCTATGGGGTCATTTTGAACCCACCCCTCCCAAATTGCCAAACTTAGCGCACAACACCTATGAGTTTAAATCATACATAATGATCAATCGTCCATCATGAATGAGTGGTCACTGCATTCATTTGGGAATGTGTAGGGACTGCAGCTTGATTCACCATCCACAACATGATAATGTGTGCACATGCTACATTATATACACTTGTAGGCCTATGTTGTTGTTGGTGTATAAGTAATGAGCCTTGCAATTGAAATGCCTCAAGCTTTTAATCCCATATTCAGATTATCTATTTGTTTTCATGAATTGGAAGACATTCTTTGATGTATTACTGAGCTCAATGATCTGAAATTACTGGAGTGTGAGGTCAGCATAGTATTTTATTAACAGAAAGTATAGAGGCCCTGCATGAAATTATCGATTGGCTCCAAACAAAGGATTTGAGCCGGTGTCCTTCACCGTAGTTATGGCGGAGTGCAGTCCATTCAATCAAATGTTGTCATCAACCTATTTGATTGCAATCATGCTTTTGTTGAATGCATTTGAGTAGTCCGCCATATTTACGGGATGATATGTCACATGCAAGGCCTCTATTCTCCAAATTCATTTCCTAATGTATGTGAGAATGATACAATAATGACATGATGAACATAGTCATTGATGCATCAGTTTTAAAATAGACTAGGCGGTTACCATATTTGGCGGTTCTCGGCTGGGCGCGATTACCAGGCTGATGGTGACATGCCCATACGACAGTTTTTACTAATTTGACCTCACATGACCCCTGGCGACCCCAAAATGACCTTCCAAAAATTTGGCTCTAAATGTTGACTGTACCCACCAAGTTTCATGCCCATACGACAGTTTTTAGTAATTTGACCTCAGATGACCCCTGGGTGACCTTGGATGACCCCAAAATGACCTAAACTTATAACTCTAAATGTTGACTGTACCCACCAAGTTTCATGTCCATATATGAGTTTTTACTAATTTGACCTCAGATGACCCGTGGTGACCTTGGATGACCCCAAAATGACCTTCAAAAAATGTTGTTTTAAATGTTGACTGTACCTACCAAGTTTCATGCCCATATGACAGTTTTTAGTCATTTTACCTCAAATGACCGCTGGGAGGGGGCCCGGGGTCGGATGACTTAAAGCCTTAATGTACGATCTTTTTAAATTTTTAGATTTTTCTTTTTTTCTTCTAAAATGATAATATGCAATCATGAAAGTTCCCAATACAAAAAAAAAAAAAAAACATTGGGAATTTGCAAAGAAACAACATCATAAACTTCACCTACTTTTCGAAACATCTCGCACTATTTGGATTTATAGGACAGCGAGTGCAGCCTCAGAGTTAGTCTCCTACGCGGCCAGTTTGGTTACGCTCCCTCCACTTGCCAGGACAGAACTACACCCACCCACCGAGTTTGAGCCTCATGACGACCTAGTTTCATGCCCATATGACAGTTTTTAGTCATTTGACCTCAAATGACCCCTGGGAGAGGGGCCCGGGGTCGGATTACTTAACGAACATGAACATCTTCTTGCCAGGACAGAACTACACCCACCCACCGAGTTTGAGCCCGCCCGAGGACCTAGTTTCATGCCCATATGACAGTTTTTAGTCATTTGACCTCAAATGACCCCTGGGAGGGTGCCCCGGTGTCGGATGACTTAACGAACATAAGCATCTTCTTGCCAGGACAGAACTACACCCACCCACCGAGTTTGAGCCCCGTTCGACCTACGACGGCCTCACATTAGCAGTCACAGACAAAACCTAGCTCAAAATAAATAACTTAGAAAATTTTCTTGATGTCCTTTAACATGTTTCCATAGTTAACCATCGTTAGCCATGGATATCTATGCTGTAGAACTGACCGGTGACTAAGTCCGATTTATTGGGACGTCTATCGACCACTCGACGAGTAATGAGCACTTTTTATAGTGCTTTTTATATCCTGATTATGATGAATTGGCCAAAAACTGCTACACAAAATTTTTAAACAAATTCGAACCCTGGTACCGGCTGGGAAGGTAACAGACTCGCTGCACTGGAGGCAGGGGTAGCGTTAACCCCCGATCGGGGGTGAATGACCCCCTAAATTTAAAAAATATCAATTTTTCACCCTCCATATATTAGGAATGTACAAGCTCGGGGGTGAACTCTGACCCTCTACTTTTGGACCTTACTCCTACGCCTGACTACGCTGCAAAATATTTTTCACCCCCGAGATTTAATTTTCACCCCATGTATTTGGATTTTCTGCAAGCTCGGGAGTGAAAAACACGGGAAAACAACCCCCGACATTCGGGCCCCTGCATGGAGGAGGTGTAAAGTAATCCCCCTATAGCAACTTTATATGGAGGAGTCGGGGCCCAATCGCCAATGAAAGATAGATGGGCACTCCAATCACCATGATCATTGTTTATACAGGATTGTCTCCTTTACCTTTACCTTACAAAAGTTGAATGCTAATTCAACAATATGCTGTGATGTAATCATAATGATATGATGCCATTGTTAACATGGTCAAGACAAAGTGCATGCATGTAAGCATGTCTCCCACTTATAATTAGAAGAACTTGAATTATAATTGTAATAATTTTAACAATAAACCATCAATTGATATTTTGATTTTTTTGTACCAATAGGGGGGGTGGTCCTCTCCCAATGCGATGTAATCCTACCACCAGCAAGGAGCCAGCCCCACCACCCAAACCAGTATCACGACAACATAGCGGTAAATTAGATGGCAGAAGTCTCTCTGGGACGGGTCTCAAGGGCAGAGAGGCTATAGCAGAAACAGGTGCCTATGAAAGGCCACAGTATATACCAGGACCTAGAAGTAAGTAGGTGGAAGCAGAAGTCTCTGTGGGGAGGGTCTCAAGGGTAGAGAGGCTATAGCAGAAACAGGTGCCTATGAAAGGCCACAGTATATACCAGGACCTAGAAGTAAGTAGGTGGAAGCAGAAGTCTCTGGGGAGGGTCTCAAGGGTAGAGAGGCTATAGCAGAAACGGGTGCCTATGAAAGGCCACAGTATATATCAGGGCCTAGAAGTAAGTAGGTGGAAGCAGAAGTCTCTCTGGGGAGGGTCTCAAGGGTAGAGAGGCTATAGCAGAAACAGGTACCTTTGAAAGGCCACAGAATATATACATGTTTACCAGGGCCTAAAGTATTGGTGTGGGTCTTGGGGGTAGAGAAGCTGTAGATGAAACAGGTGCCTAGATGAAAGGCCACAGTATCTACATGTCTACCAGGGCTTAGAAGTAAGACAAGGGCAGAAGTCTCTCTCTGGGGCGGGTCTCAGAAGGAGTGTGTCTATAGAAGAATTGAGTAAAAGGCCATAGAGTTGGGTGAGAGCTATTTCCCTTTTGTTAATGTCACTTTTAGTAGACCAAAATGCCGAGAGACCAGTCTACAAGAAAATTTGATTTTGTGAAAGTGAGATTTTAGGAGGGTTGGCAATTTTTAAAAACATTGTATAAAATTGAGCATTTTGGGCCTGTAAAGTTGACATTTCCCAATTTCTTATTTTGACTGGGGGAAGGGAGGGTGGCAAAGTCCAAGATTGGTAGAATGCTCCTCCCCCGTAGTGCTGCCACTGGACCTCATCACATCTAATACTATCGCTTTTTTTATTCTCAGAAAATCTTGATAAAGAAAAGCAGAGACTAGCTAACTACATGGCATATGGTGAAGATATACCACCGATCACAGAGCAAAGAAAACAAGAAATACTGAGAATACAGACACCACCACCAGAGACAGATAGATTTGACGAATGTAAGTACAGATGATAAAGTAAAGGTCAGAGTTCATGCCTGTGTCCACTGGCCAGGTGCTCATATCTCTCTTGAAGCATTAGGGTCAGGCTACTCCTCAGTATATATTTCAATAGCTGTGTAGGGGCACCTCGCACAGCGAGTCTGTTAAAATCCCACTGTAAATGTCTGTTCATACTACGCCACAATTGCTTTGCGGTGCGTTGCAACACTGTATCGTACTGCAAAATACTGCATTGCGATATCACAATAAAGTTCAATACATTTAAACTTGGAAATGCAACGAGCTGCATTGAGTTGCATCAAAAAGTAATCGATATATTAGTAACGCAAAGCAAAGCAATTGCGGCGTAGTATGAACGGACCTTAAGCCTGGTGCCATTTATACACCTGGGTGGAGAGGCATCCTGGAAACTATTGAAATCAGAAAATGCCCCCGAGCTGGCCATATTAGCTGCAGACAAGACAATCGTTGGTGCTCAACACTCACAAATTGGACACCTTACGAGAGGAAACAAAACAGAGGATTCTGTGAAAATGACTAAAACACACTCTCAGAGAGCTAACTTAAATTTATTTATTTATTTATTTATTTATTTATTTATTTATCTATTTTTCTATTTTTAATTTTTTAATTTTTTAATTTTTTAAAATTTTATTTAATTTCATTTCATTTCATTTCATTTCATTTCATTTCATTTCATTTCATTTATTTACAGGGGAATCAAGAATTACGCATCGCACACTAGCACATTTAAACATGAATTTACAAATGGAAACATAACATGCATAGGCAGATATACCAGAGAAAAACTCCGGACATACCTGCCTGTGCGGGACTTGAACCCCAGACCTCTCGTGCTGGCGCTCTAACCACTGAGCTACACAGACTGTCCCTGATAAACAGGACTCAAGTCTGGTACTTATGGATATGAGCAGTCAAGGGTGAACAGTACAAACAACACATTACACACCAGTGTACGAGATCAATTAATGATGCTTACCCGCCAGCCTAATATAATCATAGCCTCTTCCTCTGTTAATTAATTAATTAATTAATTAATTAATTAATTAATTAATTTATTTATTTATTTATTTTTATTAATTAATTAATTAATTAATTAATTTATTTATTTATTTATTTATTTATTTATTTATTTATTTATTTATTTATTTATTTATTTATTTATTTATTTTTATTTATTTATTTTTTTTTTTTATTTTTTTTTTTATTTTTTTATTTTATTTTTTTTTTTTTTTTTTTTAGTTTTTTTTTTTTTATTTTTTTTTTTTATTTTTTTATTTTTTTTTTATTTTTTTTATTTTTTTTTTATTTATTTATTTTTTTTTATTTTATTTTTTTATTTATTTATGTTATTTTTTTTTTTTTTTCTTATTCTTCTTATGTGCTGAGCATATACGAGGGTTAAAGGGAGAAGTGATCCAGTCGTGCTGATTGGCTGGTCCACGACAACAAGATGATTGATCCATTGGTGTGGATACTTCACCTCTTCTACGTGTTCAATGATCACCATTACATACCCAGAACTCTGAAGAATTAGGAAATTAGTTAAGTTTCAATTTATTCTTCCTGTCAGTGTTTACTTTTACACACAAATCACGGTTAGTTATTGTTTACATCAACTTTGATCTTTTTTTATTTTTTCAGTGGAAGCAGAAATAAGGGAACGATCTGAGTTTCTAGAAGACATGCGCAGATTAGGAAAAGATAAGCAGTACAAAGCTATAATCTCAACAGAAATCTCACAGGTATGTAGACTGCACATAAATAAGGTGACCCAGCCATTTTAAATATGCCTATATAACTATTAACCATATTTGGTACTTGAAAATACCAGGAGAAATACATTACTATAAATTATAGTAATTTTGACACTTCATTTGTTTCAATTGCCAGAGTATTTTGTGGTCTTAGACTCTTAGGTCGGTATGCACAAAAGAGTTAGACTTAGACCGGGTCTAAAGTTAGACCGGGTGTAAGCGGAATTTAGTTCCATCAGGAACGGTCTATTACTATTATTTTCTTCCAATAGTAGCTAGCAAATTCTAAAGATTTTAATGCAAAGTTCAAAAATAATACAAAATAACTTCAGCATGTGTAAAGGAAAATGTCCTTTCTCCTGAGACTAAATTCCACTTAGACCAGGTCTAACTTTAGACCCGGTCTAAATCTTTTGCTTGATCACATCACATATTTCAACATATCATCCACATACAAAAAAAAACTTTCAAAAAATAATACCATTAGTGTTTCCCTGTTTGTTCACGAAATACAACATAATATCTGGTCTGGTGCCGTATCCCATGAAGCCAAAAATGGAATACGACACCAGACGGTATATATTTTCCAGTATTTTGTGAGAACAGATTTTAATGCAAAGTTCAAAAATAATACAAAATAACTTCAGCATGTGTAAAGGAAAATGTCCTTTCTCCTGAGACTAAATTCCACTTAGACCAGGTCTAACTTTAGACCCGGTCTAAATCTTTTGTGCATACGGACCATTGTGTAGGTTTGAGGATGACAAATACCCATTTTCAGTTTTGCATTGTATTGATTTGAATTCAGTGCATAGATAATGGCACGTTTAACATGCCACAAATTATGTTTACGTCTAATAACCATTGATTGCTATAAATGCAACTTTTAGCAGGATTTTTTTTATATTTAAAAACACTGCAGTGTTGTCAACATTGAGCTAAATCGGGCAAATAAGGTATCAAAATGCACATAAATAAACCTGTATTTATTATGCCCTAGTAACTTTTTGTGATGTCTTTATGCTGTGTTTTAAAATGTGCTGCCATATTATACTTAATCCATTCTAGGTTGGTGGACCTCATAATATAGGGTTATTAAAAAAATTATTTGTACCCAAATTTAAACTTTGTAGCTTTGATAGCTTCAAAATCCTACCACGAGCGCCCGGACAGAATCTACTTTTCAATGGTGTTCTATTGTTTCGAACAATAGAGACCTGGCTTAATTGCTGGTACTGACAGGGTGCCAGCTGTTGATCGACAGTTGAGTTTTGAAGTCATCCCTCGACAGTCTAGATTGAAAAGCATGCTTCTTCCAAATTCAACAAATTGGATCCTCTTGAAATGACCAGAATTTTGTGATCTTTCATAACATTAAGGGGGTACTACACCCCTACCCAATTTTGTGCCTATTTTTGCATTTTTCTCAAAAAGTATAGAGCATTGGTGACAATTAAGATATGTATATTATAGGGGCAAGGACTATAACTACTGCACTGGAAATTTTATTACAACACCGACAGCAGTTGTGGAGTTACAGTCAAAAATAAGGGAAAACCAATATTTGATCAATAAATCAATAACTACTTGCCTTGAGTTGTTGAATTTTCAGTGCAGTAGTCCTTGCCCCTATATACATATCTTAATAATACTTGTCACCAATGCGCTATAATTTTTGAGAAAAATGCAAAAATAGGCACAAAATTGGCCTGGGGTGTAGTACCCTCTTAATCTATTATGTTTTGGATATTATATTGCATTTTAATGGGCAGTCTGGTCCATAATTACTGGAAACTGATGGGTACCATTGTGGTCTTTGTAAAAATCCTTTTAGGGCGGTCCAAGTATGTTACATGGTATTTAGTGGTGTAACAGGGTCATTGTGATAATTGCACACAAAGCATGATTTTAGTCCAAAGTTAAGGTGCAATTTTGTTTTACCAGGCCATTTTTATATTTTACACTATTTTTGCCCAAAATAAAGGTAAAATTTTGGGTTTACCTGGCCAATTTTCAATTTTACACTGGGGTGAGGGTGTTATGTTGAGTTGACATTTTCTTTTGGGGTTTCTTTTGGGGGTGTTGACTTAGCAAACCAACTCATTTGAGGGATTCAACCCAATGTGACCCGCAGCAAAGACCACACAGTTGAATACCAATCAATTTGATACAGCCTGTATTACAATGTTGTTTTGTTTTTGTTTTTGTTTATACAGAAAGTGAGAGAAATGGAGATAATTGACAAACAAAGGACAGCCCAACTTCAGAAAGCACTACAGCTACAACAAGAACCTGGTTCATGAAGAAAAATATTAAAATATTTAGATAAACTTTGAAATACCTTGTACAAATATCCCACCCACGCCCGGAGGGGTTACTCATAATATGGTGTGATCAAGCAAAATCAGTCTGAAGTTGGTCATATACAATTTTCAGTTTCTTATTATAACAGGCATTTGCAAAGCTACATTTGCAAAAAAACCCATTGAAATTGAAAAACCAGTTCAAAGATGAGCAGTTAAAGAGTTTCCAAAACAGGAGGAAACAAAAGGAAATATTTCCTTTGTTTGGCTATATCTTAAAATTAATGTTTCCGACCGACTGATTTTGCTTGATCACATTACATATTTTAACATATCATCCACATACAAAAAAAAACTTTCAAAAAATAATACTATAAGTAACCCCCTGTTTGTTCACGAAATACAGCAAAATATCTAGGGTCTGGTGCCATATCCCATAAAGCCAAAAATGGAATACAACGCCAGTACGTATTTTGTGAGAACAGACAGGGGGTAACAATTTTATCCTTTAAAAAACATGAATTCTGTTATCGTCAGACTTGATCGTCATTTTTGTCGAAGGAATTTAGTTTGATGTTCTTACCGAAAATTATGCCAATTTCTTCCTTGCTTTTTAACAACAGTGCAGCTGTGCCACAAGTGAAGTACCGGTATTGTGGGAGTTGTATGTAGGTAATACAGATTTTTATCCAAGTGGTGTTTGACCAATGAGATTACAGAATTCATGTCAGCTGAAGGTACGCATGCCATGATAACATTATACAGATGTATGATGGTGTGATGAAGAATTCTATATACATGCTGTGCATGAAAAATGTGTTAAAACAACTGATTGTAGCAAGAAAATGTTGCGCTAAATGTTTGATTCTTAATATGTGACCCCTCGGCACAACTGAGCCCTGAAGTCGCCAATCATCATTTTTGAGATATTCAACCAAAATATTCTGCTTGAAATTGGCTTTAAAATGATGTATATCATGTCTATAGTACTTGACATTTAAGCAGTGAAAAATCAATAAAACAGTCAATAAATCCTTTGTTTCCTATTGTTTATTGTTAAGTTCGATGGAGCATATCTCAATAGTGGCACTGGCGACATCCGGGCTCAGTTGTGCCGAGGGGTTACATATTAAGTTGTGAATATGTACATAATTTATTTGAAAACCAGTGAAATTTGAATTACTATTAACATATCAGGTTTGATTAGAAGCTACAATCAAGGAAAATACTGTTGGAACATTTTCAGTGTTTACATCAGTTGCTTGCTCCTCACACTCATACCGTGTTGAGCAGAGCCAAGTTGGCAGCACACCTGGAAGACCCTTCAATAAATGTGACGTGTCATGTCAAAAGGAGACACTTTTGGGCAGGTTATCAATTCTGAGGTTTTTACATATCTTAAATAAAAAGATATTTTGCTCCACAACGCCGTTTACCCAAATGAAATCGGACATTCCTAAGCGAAGATATTAAGTTCGTAAGTTATGGTATTATAAAATTGGAAATTGAGATATCGGTCTTTAAAAATATTATTGACAATGATGAGAGTAGGAATTACCTTGAAAAATGTCTCAAAAAATACAAGATGCCAGTTATATTCGGTCTGAAATTATCAGACAATATTTTTAACTTCAATAACATTACAAATTCGCAACAATCCCAAATTGTGAAAAAATCACCATCGGGCAGATTTTTGGCTATATCTCCATTTGCGATCCTGCCCAAAAGTGTCTCCTTTTGACATGACACGTCACAAATGATTGCTCAGGTGGGGCATAGAGGGGGAGTGTCCATGTCAAATACTTGGCATTTGTAAATTGTGTTATTCCATTTAAAATCTACACTACCCCTGTAGAAGATTTTGGAAATATCTTCCACAGGGGGAGTATGAATTTCAAATGGAATGAACACATTAGGAAACTCTATTTGAAACTCAAAACTCCCTCTGTGGAAGATTCAGGTTGAATCTTTCTCAGACGGTGTATGAAATTCAAATGGAGTTGCCTTGTGTTTATTCCATTTGAAATTCATACTCCCCCTGTGGAATATATTTCCAAAATCTTCCACAGAGGGGATGTGGATTTCAACTGTAATAAGCCAATATGGTGCTCTTTTGAAATGCAAGTGTGCCATTTTACCTTGATTGTAGCTGGCTGTCAACTTTCTGTAAATGAGTGTGTCTGAAAGAGGGGAAAGATGATAGGGATATTTATCCATAACTACTTTTCATATATTGAATTCTCGGAGACAGTCCTATGGCTGCTTGCGTTAAGTTGGGTTGTGTGCATAATTCATGGAGGTCGGACACATGAATCATTCAATTCTCACAGCATTTCTGTTGTAAATTTTCTCATCATTTGCCCAAGTATTATCAAAAAGTGGACCACTGTTGTTCATTTGTTGCCTTCAAAATGAAATCAGTCCAATGCGTCATTTTGAAATGACATCAAATCCATTGCAATGCTTCATTTAGAATGACATCCGTCAATGCCTCATTTATTCCAAATATTTGTGTACGCATTTGGGAACTCATTTATTCCAAATATTTGTTATGCGTACAAATGTACTTGGGAAAAACTAATATGTATATACAATTGTTTACAGTATATGAAATTTTAGGCCGTCCAATTTTCAATGTAACATATTTTAGTACTTGAAATATATTTAACTTGTTTTGTTATTTAAACTGCTTCAGCTTCTGATGCCAAAATTGTGCTTTTAGTTAGTGAAAATGAACTATGCAAGAGGGTGGTGTGTTCTGTATAATACAACTGATTTCACAATTGAGGAATGACACAATTGATACCAATTAAAGAAACAATACAATTAAGGGGTACTACACCCTTCGATAAATTGTGACTATTTTGCATTTTCTCAAAACTAATAACACAGTGGTAACAAAAGTTATGTATATTATGGGGCAAGAAATCCAATTACTACACAGGAATTTCAGTGACCCAAGATAAGCGGTTTGTTAGTTATGATAAGAAATAAGGTACCGCTAGGATGTACCTTATTTCCTATCATATATTCTGAACCGCTTGTCTTGAGTCACTGAAATTTCAGTGTAGTAATTGGATTCCTTGCCCCAATAATTTACATAACTTTTGTTACCAGTGTGTTATTATTTTTTGAGAAAAATGCAAAAATAGTCACAAATTTACCACAGGGGTGTAGTACCCCCTTAACAATAAATAGCAATGGATTCGTTGCAGAGGTCATGTCAGTATTGCACCCAAGTATGCTATGGATGGCATATTTGAGATTTTGTAAACCAATAGTGCTCTTCAAGCATGCGCACAACTATGCGGTTCACCTCAATTTCAGTAGGGACGTCAGTGCTTTCTCTGTTGCGTGACAGGTGTGCAGACAAACCACCATTGTATTATGTATGTGTAAACTCCGCACTATTAACTTTGCTCATTCGATTCCATACTGTGACTAGCAAAATATGTCACCTACATCAAGTAATTTGAGATGAATCTCAATTGTGAGAGGACCTTAACCTCAACCACTAGATCACAGACTATTGGCATGACAATGTTTTGTGTTTGGTTAAACCTAAATGTGATAAATTCCTGTTGCTGCAGCCTTCAGCCACCAGAATCAAATGTACAGTACACACACTGGTACTGTGCTGGTACTCTTATCACAGAGGTCCACTATAAACAAGAGAAGAAATACTCTACATGTTCACGTAACCCCCTTCAACTCATTTGCATAGTTTTGGAGGTAGCGGATCGTATTCTGATTCGTTGAACTTCAAATTAGCATACTTTTGGAGGTTTCCATATTTGGTATTACCTAATTAATTATTAATACCGCTTACGTTGTTTACATAGTGACGTCATTAGAACTGGTCGTTTAGTCAAAGATCCGACAAACAAACACTTCCACTTTTCTTTCTATTACTGTTATATTGTGAAATACCATATACCTGACGTGTTAGTCCAATATGATAGGAAAATATTTCTGGCGATGACCCCATGTTCACATTGGCTAAATAAGTTGTATTTTCGCTGGAAAGGGGCGGGACTTGTCGGCCATTTTGTTTACAAAAAGGCATGTTCTTCCTCCTGCGTTACCGGAAGTGACAGCACCAGAACAAATGACGTCATTTCTGGATTTCAGCCAGGGACGGTTACGTTCAGGGCCATGCATCAGTATACGATAAGCGTATCTAGGTTTTACTAAAGTAAAACATCTTTGTACTCTATAGATAAAGTATCCACAAAGTAGCTGAGCAGCAGTGTACGTTGGGGGTTGGCAGCTATAGGAATCTGGTAGTGTACATAAATGCAGTAAATGATTAAGGGCTGGGGTATGAGCGTTTGGACAGTATTTATTGTGGGACATTAGAGCACATCAGACATATCAATTGCATTCTGAATACGAAGAATGTCATTCTGATATCAAATAATTTTGATTTTTTGAAATTACATAATTTAATACACATTTTATGGCAAATCATTAAAAATTGATATTTTTGATATTTAACAGTACTTGAAGTAAACTTTATAAATCTGATGATTTATACTTAAAAGTGTATGTAGGTGGGATGAAAAGCCGACGATCAATTGAAAATTTTGACCTTTTCAGTATTGAAGATATGGATTTTTTTCCCAAAACACCAAAAAAATTAGGTCTTTTTGGGAAAAAATCCATATCTTCAATATGAAAGGTCAAAATTTTCAATTGACCGTCGACTTTTTCCTCCCTACTACATACACTTTAAAATATGTCATTAGATTTATATAATTTACCGAGGACTGTTATATATCAAAATTTGACAAATATCAAATTTTTATAATTTGTCATAAAATTTGTATTATATTGTGATTTTCAAAAATGAAAATTATTTGATATCAGAAAGACATGCTTCGTATTCAGAATGCAATTCGATAGGTCTGAGGTGTCTCATGTCCCAAAAAATACTGTAAACGCATAATAAACGCTCATTTTAGATCCCTTAAGGGACATGCAAAATTAAATATGTGGATAAGATAACCATGGTAACAGACCAAACAATATAAATTGCGCCACTGTGAGGCAAGGAAACTAGTGCACCATGAGCATTTTGGTTGACTAAATCTAAATAAATTATTGTTATATGAATTAATATTGACTGCTGCACACCCCTTTTGTTCTCCTTTACTGCAATTATATGTTTTTCATTGTAAAGGGCTGTGTTCTCAGTAGAGTGTTTCATAAATGTTTGTGTAGAATAGAATACAATGAGATTAAGGGTCATTTCTGGCTAATATCCATTATGTAGCAAACATGTAAACTTCTTATTTATTTTTTCTTGTGTATCTCTGCAACATGAATTCAGTGCAAAATGCCATCTTTATTTTTGGCCATTTTGAGAAAAAATATGATTGAAGATTGGCTCATGCTATATATAAAATAGTATGATGAGGCCTTGTTATACTAAGTTATTTGTGACACGGTCTGCTCCGTGGGGGCAAAAGGAGGCATGCTTTAAAATTGAGTTACTATAATTATTCCCTTACACAAACATGAAGCTACCATATACTGAAAACACATACTGAAAAGGTCTAGCATACTTGGTTCAAAAGTTTTGTGCCATGTATTTTCTTATGTATTTTATTGTTTTTTTACTCCATATTTTTGCTGTTATCTCAATTTCAAATTTGCCGCCTTTGGCCCCATGGATCAGATTGTGTTGCATATCTTAAAGGAGTATTTCGTGATCCTAGCATCCTCTTTTTATGACATTTTTCAGTAGATATCCACGAAAAAAGCTTATTTCCAAAATTTCAGTTGATTCCGATTTTGCGAGTTATGCATGATTATGTGTATTACACTGCTCCATAGACAATGTGTTGTAATTTCGTTCTGGTGCACCAGAACGAAATTCAAATTTGGCGATATTTTTGCTAAACGAGATTAATCTGCAAGAAATATTTGGTACATAAACATTATGTAGCCAGAGGTATCCAGTGGTGTAAAAATCTCAACTTTTTTTGGAAAAGTGGGGGATGAGGCTGTGGATCACGAAATGCCCTTTAAGAAGACAGGCCATATCACCTTCCATGTACTGCATGGCTGCTGTGCCATTGTGTAAAGCCATAAGGCTATGACCACGACCACCTAGAGATGCTGTTATAGTTACACCGACACGATGCTCTTAAATCTGAACACCTCGGCAGCCATCTTTTTTAAGTACTCGCATCTGCCGAGTGGCGTTGGCCATGGATATAGTATTCAGTATTAGTCTTTGTCAAAGACCTCGCGATCCTAGAGGTGGAGAGCGGCGCGAGCGCCAAAGGCGAGAATAATATAGATGGCGCTCCCACTACGGTGCTCCAGGCAGAGCCTTGTTGAAAGGCTAATTCAGTATAGTTCCACCCAATGGTTCCATGCAGCAGTACATTGAGGGCAATATGCCCCCTCTAAGATATAATTTATAATATACAAGAATTGGCCCATGCTTTGAAAAGGGTGTGTTATGTTACTGAAAGAGAATTCTTTAAAATTTTGATACCAAAATTTGTTTTCGAAAAGAATGTTGCGCTGAACCCTCGATGTTAGCAACTCTATGTATGTGTCAAATTTCAATGAGTTTTTAACCTGTAGTAATAATATTTATGTTCAAATATTAAATCAAGGTGACTTTAAAAAGCCATGTAGTTTATATCACATGTAAACATTTTGTTGTTGATGTATATTCATTTGTTGTACTTGCATGAACCTAATTGTATTATAAATAAAATGCAATAATATATTGAATAAGATAGTTTGTGAATCATACTTCTTGACTGCCAACAAATTACACAGGACTTAATTTTACCTTTTATACAATACATTTATTGGCATTTAAAATTCCAACATGTTGCAGTATGTATATAATGGCTTACAAAATATACACTATTTTATTATACTGTTAGCTATGTCATTTTCATATCTTATTTCCTGTTATACTATAATATAAACATTCTTCTTGTCAACATTCTAGTTCTAGACTTGTCCTTCTTTGCCAAAGATGAAATCTAGCCATAATACAATATGGCTGTATATTTTATCACATATTCTCAACATTTGGTTGAGCAGACCCAACTCCATGGTATCCAAATCGGTTATTCCATGTTGTAATCCAACCCCCCTCTGAGGAAGATTTTGGAAATATCTTTCACAGGGGGAATATGGATTTCAACTGGAAAGAACAAATTATGCAGTTCCATTTCATACACCCTGAGCAAAACTTGAATCTTCCACAGAGGGAGGGTGAGTTTCAAATAGAGCTGGTTAATGTGCTAATTCCATTTGAAATTCATACTCCCTCTGGAAGATATTTCAAAAATCTTCTACAGGGGAAGTGTGGATTACAAAATGGAAAATCCAAGTGCTCTTGACGCCACCAACAAAATCAATCATCCAATTCAAGTGCATTATTGTGTTTTGAGCAGAGTAGACTGACTGTTTTGTAAAATGTAGTATCATTATAATTATAATTATTATGTAATTTTAAACACACATTTCAAAAGTCATGGTTTGAAATCATCATTCCTTTTATAAAATGAGCATAATTCAACTCTTTCCACATGGGTTTCGACTGTAGACGACAAATTTTCTTTTTTGTTCAAAAATTTCAGAATTATAAAATGTCATGACCATATTGGGAATCACCACAAAAAATGCATTAAAATTAGTACAAACATGCCCAGTATTGGTTCAGTGGTTCTTATGAGAGCTCTTGATATTTTGAGAAAATATCTCAAAACTTCAGCCTTTTACGTTGAAGCATATGGCAAGCATGCAGAGCATTAAACATACAGTGTATAATTATGCAGCGTCACTGATAATTGGCTGCTCACATTGTCTGCTGACAGTTTACAACACTATTTAAGCACAATCCAGTTTGCAAACATTGAAAACACTCAAGTACAGGCCGTATCAAAAATGATTGTCCATCTGTTTTTGGTATTTTTGAAATGTCTGCCTCTTCCAAGCGCATCATTGGATCCAATTCAAATGATCGGGATCAATACTGTATACTTCATAATCAAGGGATCGGATAGCGACATTTGCACAATATTTTTTGTGGAACCTGAGAGCACATCAAAAAATTTAGGTCTTATGGGAAAAAAATGTATTATCTTCAATACAAAAGGTCAACATTTTCAAATGATATACATACACTTAAAGTACATATTAGATTTACTTCAAGGCCTGTTTTAAAATGTAAAAAATATTCATTTTTAATAATTTGCCATGAAGAATTTCAATAAAATCAAAATTATTTGATATCAGAAGGATATTCCTCATATTCACAATGCAATTTGGTGTGTCCGATGTGCTATCAGGTCTCACAAAAAATACTGTGCAAACATCACTATCCAATACCTTAAACATCTGGACATTTCAAATGGATCCAATGTTGCATTTGGTAGAGGCAGAATATTTCAAAAACACCAAAAAATGGATGAAGAATAATCATTTTGATACAGCCTGTATTACTTGTACAAGAAATGATGATTTCCATTTTTGCAAATTCACCACGCAGAACATCATACATGTATGTCAAAATGAATTAATATTAAGTCGCCCTTATGTGTACAAAAATATAAATACAAAGCATATCTTTTACTGTTACTTTAACAAAAAACCATCAAAATAAGGAAGAGCTATTAATAAAAACAAAATATATTTAATGATTCCTTTTTGTGACTGAATTACATTAAAAAATATAAAAATGAAATTTGAGACAAAAGTTCAAAAATGGGTTGTATTCATTGTCTGCTGATATTGTGCTATTCCATTTAAAACCCACACTACCCCTGTGGAAGACTTCGCTAAAGTCTTCCACAGAGGGAGTATGAGTTTTAAATAGAATGGACAATTGGTAACTTCCATTTGAAATACTCACTCCAGTTGTGGAAGATAAAGGTAAACATAATACAGGGGAGTATGGGTTTCAAAATGATTAACCTTGACCAGAATACATTTGAAAAACATACTCCCCCTGTGGAAGATATTTCCAAAAATCTTCCACAGGGGTAGTGTGAATTTCAAGCAGAATAGCCCATTGACCCCTTCTGACATTACCTCTAAATTAAATCAATAATGTGTGATTTGCATAAAGAATAGATTCCCATTTAAATGTTAATTTTCACTGATCACATTATCCCCTTTTAATTTCGAGCCAAACAAATGAGGTATAACGAAGAATATTCCGATTTCATTCCAGCGCTTATAAATATGCTATATATATACTACGCTCGTCGATCGTAACATGTAATACTACACAGAGCATCGCCCTCGACGTGTGTACACATAAGCTGACATCCACGGGAGATGTTAGCAAGCAGTCGATCGATGAACTCTGAATAAAAACGGGTTGACCCGGTTTTAATACAAAAAGTTAAATTTTACTGTTATTAAAGCACTTCATGCTTAGTCTTTTATGTGGTATTTTAGAACACCACTGGGCATTATAATTTTGCAAAAGTAGAAATCCCGAGTAAAATTGAGGGTGTCACTGTGAAGCAAATCACACATTATGGCTTTAACATAGTAAAGTTCTTGTTGAGATGAATTTGAAAGAAAGTGAATTTTTAACATAGCATAATTAACTTTATGCGGAAATAATAAAAGTATTTATTATTCAGTAGTGCCCTTTAATAATGTTATAACAATTTGATACACGGGAGCCTTTTTGCCTATATGTATATCCACAGGAAATGTGTATTATTACTATAACTACCCGATGAAACATAACATATTTATACTGAAATGATCATAACAAATTAATGTTATATGATACACCACATGATGATGATAGTGATATTTGTGTTATAATTAGAACTATAAATAGCGTATTATATGATTACAATAACAACATACTGTACAATGGGATATTTTCGCTGAGTTAATTTTTCACAATTTTGTCAACTCTGGACAGTTTAATGGGTGTTTAATTCGTGTTTCCAAATATATTCACATTAAATACAATGTGTAATAAATATTTTTGTGGGGTTAAGATTTCGTGGTTGTCTGTTCCACCGCAAAAAACGTGAAAATTAAACCTGTGCGAAAATATCCCGGCTACACAGTGACTGAAAGATAAACAAGATCCACCCTTGTTTGAAACATCAAAATGGCAGCAAAATATACAGAGTCAAATTAAAATGAGTAAAAAATTAATGCAGATACGGAATATAAGACTGATGCAAAGAAGTCCCGAATTTCCAGGAGCCATTTTGGCCTCTAGGGTCAAACTCTTTACAGGGTTTCACAAAAAATCTTGAGGTTTAATATACAAATATCTCCGAGTGTGACGGTTGAAAGAACAAGGTGAAAGATGGATTGTTCCACTTCGCAAGCTGGTACAGTGAATAAAATGGAACTATCCATCTTTCACTGGGCGATTATTAATTTCCCACTTCACTTTGACTTGATTCGTGGCGATACTTGTACCCCAGATACCCACCCGTAAATTACCCAAAAACTCCAGCAGTCCACAATGAGCTAGTGTGTATATGGATAACAGAATCTGTTTACTTCCTCCGCTGCACACCATGTCAGTACTTATAATTGAAGACCACATTAAAAAAGACTAGTTTGCGTCTGACGTCAGGGCACAGGCGCGATGTGATTGGTTAATGACCTGCGCAATACGGCATTTTTGGTCTGGTTGATAGCACGTCATACGCAAACTAGTCTTTTCAATTCGGTCGTCAATTATAGATTGTGAATATCCAAACAGTCCAGGATATATCAAAGCAACCCTGGGTTAGGCCAAAAAAAAAAGGTTTGTCTCAAAGCTCACGAGAAATTTAAAACAAATGCGAAATCGCTTTTTTTTTTTTTTGTAGTATTTTGAGAAAAAGTCTGATTTTCGCCGATTTTTCTGGAAAAAACTAAAAAATTTTTTTTTTTTTTGAAATAAAAAAAATTTCCGCATTTGTTTTTTGTCAAATCGTGGGATTTTACAAACGCGCGCGAAAGCTTTGAGACGAACCTTTTTTTTTTTTTGGCCTTATTCCTTACATGTAATTTTACATGTGGTTAGGGTTAGGATTAGCTTACACAAAATAATTACACACAGGATCAACCCATTCCTGGTAGTCTGCCTATTTGGACAGCAAAGTACACAGAAGGTTGTCAGTGCTCAGTGGTAATAACAACAAAGCACATTATAACCTTGCATCCAATCAACACATATGTCAAATTATAAAGGCACATAGCATGATTTTTGCAAATAATAATATACCGTAAAAACTCAATAGTTAGCATATGTGCTTACTATCGAGCGTTTTTAAAACATGTAAATATGAAAAGCCCCATCCACAAAAGTGTAAAGGGCTTGAGCAAACCATTGATACACATAAACATGTAAACCTGCAAATTTGTGTCTCAACCCCATTATCTCAGTTGGTAAAGCGCCGGACTTTGATACAATTTCATGTTTTCAAAAGCGCTCGATAGTAAGCACATATGCTAACTATGGAGTTTTTACAGTAGTGTATCTCAAGTTCAATACAGTTAACATAAATGAAGCAATAATGTACTAATAACGACTACGACAAAAACATGCAGTTGAATTTGGGGGATGATTCTGCCAAACTTTGCCATAATATATTCTTAGGTCTAACTCACTGCATTGGGCTATTCCAGATGTATTCCGCACCCCCCTATGGAAGACACTTCCGGAATTCGGGGCTAAATTGACAGCCGGAATTCACATGTCAGGAAAACCCCATGGAAGACACTGCGGAATTGTGGTAATATGTCTAATATGGCCAGCGAATTCACGTAAATGTAAATGTCTTCCATAGGGTTCCAGCTGGAATTAGAACATTTTTTGTTTCCAGCCAGAATTCAAGTAAATGTCTTTCATAGGTTAATCGAGATGATGATCATAAGTGAAGATTCTGCTGGAATTGGAGCATTTTTGACCATTTCCAGCCGGAATATTAAGAAATGTGAATGTCTTCCACAGGCACATCATGGCCTTTCACAATCCCCACTCTTGTTTTTTTCGTTTATTTTAGCAGCGGAGTTTCACCTAATCTCAATGTCTTCCATACCCTCCAGCCGGAATCTTTGCTAAAAATGACTGCTGGAATTCTAGACACATCTCAATTCCAGCTGGAATTGTATTTTTCTTTAAATGTCTTCCATGGGGGGCGGGGGTGCGGAATACATCTGGAATAGCCCATTTTGACCAAACTTTCATTAAAAATAACAAGTTTGTTAATGTAAGTTAAAAAATTGAAAAACAGTTCTTTTTATACCAAGGATATGTTTCTTTCCAAGAAACAATATCCCATGGTTGGTTTGAATTGTTTGTTAAATATAAAAAAAATATCCTAGGGTTAGTCTGGTTTTCCTACTTCTGAAAATATGCTGTGTCTAACCATAGTTTGTAAAATGTATCATTTTGAACAGCACAACCACATCCTGTTGGTTGACTCAAATGAATCTTCAAATAACAAAAACAAAGTTTAACAAAATATTTTCATCACCCTTGTAAACACAACTCCATGTTTTGATGTAGCAAATCCACACGAAAACACAAACTTGACACAATAACACTTGATATATATGACATATCATCACTACTTTAATGTACTCATCAGCTAGCCTAGGTCAGAATATAAGCTCGTAAAATATATTTGCTTCAAAGAAATGCCTTGAAAGATAATTCAGTAATTCACGCATGCAGCATTCTGGAAGGTGAAATTTGGAATGCTAAGAATAAAATATTTCAAATCCTCTTTGGAAGATCAATATTGATTATAATTATGAATTTCCTATTAACTAGCAATCTTTGCAAAAATAAATAACTTAATAGATCTACTACAAGATACAATGATGTGAATATAGGGGGCTTTCAAAAACCTATAAATATGTGAAAACCAGATCTACACTACAAGATGTAATAATGTGGATATAGGGGTTTCAAAAACCGTAAAAAAGCCTTCAGGTTATCACTTATAATACCTGGTTAAAAATATCATTGACACAAAAAAAAGTTTATAATCCAGTATTACGAAATGTAAAGACAGTCACTGTTTTAAACCAACTCTTTAAAGCAGGTATCACAATCGTATAGAATTATTTGCCACGTGTTAAGAATGTGCAATCATATTCAACTGATTGGTCTATTTCATGTACAACATGAGTCGTTTATCGTGGCGTACCGCATGGGGGGAGAATTGCCCCCGACCTGAAATAACTGGACAAAATTGACCACAATTTGCGATTTGCATCTTCATTTTTATCTATTTTAGACCAGAATTAACACCAATCTAGCATTAAAACAGCAAAATTGGATGTGTTTCATACTCACTTGTCCTGGTAATTCTTGGTGCTGGTCAGTGCGATGACTTTGCAATTTTTTTCCCTTGGAAATTTTGATCGGTACGCCACTGGCCATGTATGGGTGTATTATGCTCAGGGCATATATTCATGACTGCATAATTACCAGAACTCTGTAAGATTATAATACTGCCTTTGTTTAACTTGTTTTATCCTCTGGCATAGCAGTCGCATCAATCAGTCCTGGAAAAGTGGGTGGGGGGGACATTTGGCCTGAATTGCCAAAAAGTGGCTGAAAAGAACAACAAGTGGCTTATTTTGCCAAAAAGTCAAGGGGGCATGTCCCCCACCGGATTGACACTCCTGATGAATAGACAAAAAAAGCGTAACTTAGAAATTCCTTCTTTGTTGAGGTATAGATAACCTAATAATGAGATTTCTTATTATTACCTTATATTACTTTTAAACATATTTTTTTTTTAATATTTCATATTATTGCATTGATTATAAAAAAAAGCATAATTCATATAAATACATATTTGCAAATAAGTACAATTGAATCAATCTTACATGTATCTTACATGTACGGAAGCAAATTAAGCACAATTGTATAAGACACTTAAAAAACCATGCACATCTATACGACATGCACACCAACAATCAAGACACCATATCATAGTTTCCTACTCAATACATACATGAACAGCACCTTGGGTCAATTTTGGTATTAAGGATCATTCTCACTTAATTTTTTAGCTTTGCGTTCAATGAGTCACCTTGTAACCAACGAATGAACAGATATATAGTATAGAAACACTGATGGAAACAAAATTCTTCCTATGGACCTTTTTTCCATATATGCACAGAGCATTGTTCAATGGGGAGGGAGATTCTCATATCCACATTCGAATGTCCGAGTTTACCTGCTGCATTTATCTGGTATCCTGGAATTGGGCTTTTCTTTTTGTAATTCACACTACAATGGGCCAATCCACTTGAAATCCACACTCCCCTTGTGGATGATTTTGGACATATCTCCTAAAGGGGGGAGTATGAATTTCAAATGGAATGAACACATTAGGCAGCTCCATTTGAATTTCATACACCCTCTGAGAAAGATTCAACTTGAATCTTCTACAGAGGGAGAGTGAGTTTCAAATAGAGCTTGTTAATGTGCTAATTCCATTTGAAATTCATACTCCCCCTAGAAGATATTTCCAAAAATCTTCCACGGAGTGATTTCAAATGGATTGGCCCATTGTGCATGATGGGATAGATGGAAATAGGTCTACAAAACATGCATGTACAGTACAAACAAGTATCAACGCTTAAAATGATGCATCCTCATTGAAATATTCCATGTATAAGATTAATCTTTATGTACAGAAATGTACCCTTTGATCACTTCAATGATTATTAATTTTCTTGCTCGCTCCAAGAACATGATGAACAGGTGGGGGCACATTTGTTAGGCACTATATGGATGTATGCCTAACACACATTACTGACATATCACACACCAGATAGACAAATAATCAACACACTCATAGGAAATCACCTGTATGTTCCTTACCATTCTTGGAGCAAGCAAGCATTAGCAAGCACCAGGGTGCTAGCTAGCTTACATTGGCTACTCAGTGCCAGAAGTGGTTAAGTGCAATAGCTGCGCTGTGAACATATGCCAATTTACACAATATATTGTACTCATCTACACATGGCAGTTATTGCACTTACCCACTTCTGGCACTGAGCAATCGACATGTGTACCGAATCCACAAATCTACTATTCTGAAGCTCTGAAGATAAAAATTACCTGTTGTTCCCATTTCAAATAATGTAGGATTACAGTAGTACTTTGGGCTGCCTGAAGGCATGGCAGCAACATCAATGAAGCTCACATATTAAATGTGTTGCCTTTGTGCATGCATGTACATCAGAATCAATGCTTGTGATGTTATGTTACGACCCCTAAAATGCACTGACGCTGCCTCTAGGAGGGAAAACACTGGAATCTGGTAATACCGAGGCTTCAGAATAGCAAGCTGTCATATTTATAGGCAGTCACCGGCAGATATCTGACATTACCCGTCACTCAAAGTAGAAAAATAAGTGATTGGCCGTCTTAATTGACCTAATACATTATTTGATTTGGGTCACCATACATGGGACTATGAATGCAGCCCTGAAAGCAGATGCAACATTCCAAGTTTTTCTTTGCCGGAGACTATAATTTGTGACGCAGTCTGAGGCCACAAGTAGCAATTTCAGAATCATTTTTGAGTCCCTATCATCAGGGGCGGATCCAGGAATTTTTGATAGAGGGGGCGCCTTTTGGTCAACGACGAAAAAATGGTGTTAAGAAGGTTACCCCCTCGAAAACTCAACAGTTTTGGCCCATTGTTTGCTGCTCATGGCCGAATTTGTTCATTTTTTAAAAATTTCTTTCATTTTTTGTATTTTAAGTTGGGCTGGCGGCCTTTGCTAGGCAAAAAATAGAGGGGGCACGCGCCGGCTGCGCCCCCCCCCCTAAATCCGCCCCTGATCATCATCAGCATGTTCAGTAACCAATCATAATGTTGCGGAAATCCTCACAATGCTAGTGTACTTTGTTGCAATGTGTATAAGTTGATATATATATATAATAATGGCAATTCTCTGAAGTATTTTATTGTTTTTTCCCTCCCTACTTTGGCCTATAATTTTTATCACAGTTTCAAAGTTGCTACCTTTGGCCTGACTAAATCAGACTGTGTCACATAATAGTAATGAGAAATCATCATACAATCACCATTGTTTTACATTTCAATAATATAAAAAAGTTGTACACATTTTATCTTTGCAAACATTGAGTTGGGTTTAATAAACATAATAAAGATAAAGATAAAAGAGTGCATCCAAGACAATACTGCGTATAGAATCTTTCCATCATGCGTAGCAAGGCATTTATGTCTTTCCAATCTACTTTTACTCCAGTACAAGTCTACAAAGTACAAACATGCCATAAGGTTACATGTGCCTTAAACAATATGCCATATTTCACCAAATGCCTCAAGTGAATGTCATCTCAGTGACATATTGACAACTTCAGGGTGAACTCAATGAAGTGAAAATGTACACTTAGTTTCAGGCAGAGGTAATGTAAAGGGCTATTCCATTTGAAGTATTGGAATCCATACACCAACTATGGAAGACATGACCTTAATCTCCCAAACAGGGAGTGTAGATATCAAATGGATTCATCCATTCAGGTAACCCATTTGAAATGCATACTCCCTATGTGGAAGATGAAGATCATGTCTTCTATAGGGGTGTATGGATTTCATCTGGAATAGTCCAATGCCACTAAACAAATTATTGCTATATGATTAAAACTTCACAAGAATGTGAATGTATACAAATTTAATACCACTGAAATATTCTGTTATACAGTAATTTAAAATATCCTGGCTGTATGAATAAGAATAACATGATACTACAGAAAATGCCATCTTATATGAACAGCGATCGAATTCGACGGTATCGCATCGCAAAATGCGATGCAATTTCCATCAACTGCTATATGCACTTTTCCAAAATGCATAGCTAAAAGTGCTATACTGCTATGCAAACATGTGTTTTGCATAGCACAAACTGCGATGCAAAAAAATTGACTGAATTCGAACCCTGTATATGAACCACAATAACAACATTCATTTTTGCATTTTATCTTTTTTTCTTTTGATCATTAAAATGCCACATGGGAAGATGAAATAATTCAAGAAAGTAGTGGCTTCCAAAGAAATGTTTATATCAATAGAAATGCAGTTCTGCTTTGCTTTAAAAACACTAAACATTATGTCACGGTTTCCTCTTGAAGGTGGACTGTATTTTGTACAGAGTAAATCAGCTTTATCATCATTTTTATGATGAGATGACAAATCTTTTATAGCTGGGAGTCAGATTATGTATCAACCCCATACATCAGAGGCAAATACAAAAATTGAATAAGTTATTGTGCTCTTCTGAAGTCATGACTTATTTTATAAAACAGTCATCAAATCTCAACTTATCTTCATTCTTAGGAGTCACAAACCCCAATAAAAGGGCAAATCATATAGATTCTAAAATATGATCCATGGGCAAATGTAAAATTGAATAAGTTATTGTGCTCTAAAGTCGTGACTTATTTACGAGGCAGTAGTCATAACACATCAACTGATCTACTTTCTCTGAGTCACAAAGCCTTATATTCAGGCACATGCATGCAACATTGAATAAGTCATTGTTCTCTAATCTAAAGTAATTATGACTTAAAGGTACATGATTTTAGCATCCTCATTTTAGGGTGTGGTTCAACAGATATTCACTAAAAAGCTTATTTCCAAAATTTTAGTTGATTCGGATGTTGAATTTTGCAAGTTATACATAAATGAATGTATTATAGTGCCCCATAGGCCACTGTGTTATAATTTCAGAAAAAAACACATTGTTGCCTTTGTCAAACGACCAAATCTGCAAGAACGTTTATGCACACAAACATTTTGTAGTCCAAAGTTTCTCATAAAGTACAAAAATCTCAACAGTTTTTTAAGTAAGTGAGGGTGGGATGAGGCTGTGGATCACAAAATGCCCCTTTAATATTTCACTATGTAGTGGTCATCACAGCTTGACTGATCTTCTTTCTTGGAATCACAGAGCCCAATATTCAGCAATATTAAGATGGGTAGGAAGGTTAGTCCTATACAGATATATGTGGCAGCGACAGCAGCAGAAAATGATGGCTTTACATGCAAACCATCTGGCAATACATCACAGCTGGATGGATAGGTGGGGGGTTGCTACCTTACATGCCATATCGTCTAAATTTAGTGAATGCATAACATACACAAATGAAGAAAGGAGAGAGAGAAAACAAAAAGAACAAATGATAATAGTTAAGGGTGCAAAAGTGATTTGATGGAAGATTATGGTCTTAAATATAACTTATATATGGTTGGTGTATATGTGATGTGATCAAGCAGTACAAGTGCTTTGTCGGAAAAATTGGTTTTGAAATTCCAAACGATGTGTACTGTACCGTAAGTCTTGTTTTTCTCGACCACATTACACATGAAGTGTGTTAGTTTTGCTTTTGTACTCTAGATGAAGTAGCAAATAAAACATGCAGCAATTTTGGCGATTGATATTTTTGAAATAAACTGCAGAAACTTGAAAATAGATCAAAGCCTGTAGTGTCCATGCTTACTTTTAATCCATTGAGTGATTTTAAACCCAGTGTTGAAATGAAAACAAGCGTCAAAAAAAATTTAAACAAACAAAATAACATAATATTAGAAGATTTATTATGGTATATAATGTAATTGTGTCTATATCATGCATATTATATAATCCAATGAACCTTTGTAACCCCAGGGCCAAATTAAAACTTTTGCTTTCAATTTGATCAACATTATAGTAGAGTGGCCACATCGATCTGCTCTAGTTAAGATTTTTGTGCAACACTTTTAGACAAAGGTGCCAGTCAGGTTAGAATTAACCATTAGGGTCTCATCTTTCTGTTTAACCTGGATGGCATTTCTGAAGAGTGACGTGAGCTGAGATATTTAGGTTGAAAAAGGCAGTTTTGTGATTTTTTTACCAAAATATATCATAAAACAGCTGTAACTTTGAAAGTAAGTGGCCTCTCTACTTTTAGCCGTGCAGTGGCATAGCCAGGATTTTCCCAGAATTTTTGCTGCGAGCAGGGAAAAATTTTATGAAAAATGTCAAAATTACAGCGGCCATCATCACAAAGGGGGGGGGGGGGTAAGATTTTCCACAATGGAATGTGGAATCTGCCCCCTGGCTGTTTGCACATACTTTGCATGAAAGTATTATATAAATTGACACCACTCTCTAGAATACAAACTTCAGAATTATATTCACTGTTTTATATGCTATTGGCCTACTCGTGTGTTATGTCATGGCTAATTGTTTTATCATGCAGTTAGTAAGCAGGGAAATGCAAATATATTTAGGAGTTGTATAAACATTTGTTCAATTTGGCATTTTCTAGGTTGGTTTTGTACTAATTGTTCATAGCAAAAATAAGTATGAAAATGTTGATGACCTTGTTAAATGTACTACAAAATAAATCGTAAATAAACTAAAATGTGTTTTTTTTTCACTTTTCATATTACGAATGCATGACTTTATTTTAACAAAAGTGTAAATTGTAAAACATGTTGGCTATTCCAGTTGAAATCCATACACCCCCTATGGAAGACATGACCTTAATCTTAATCACAGGGAGTATGAATTTCAAATGGGGTTACCAGAATTGTTGACTTCATTTGAAATCTACACTCCCTGTGTGGAAGACTAAGATTATTGTCTTCCATAGGGGGTATATGAATTGTAACTGGAATAGCCCATTTGTTGAAGCTATACCAAAGATATTATACCAAAGAGAACCGACTCAGAACTGCCCCTTACATAACGCTATGGTAAATACACCTATCTTGGTTTGTCGTGCATGGAGACCAAAACGTTTATCGGCAAGAGCCCAATATCGAACAATACCTTGCATTTTTTGAACTTGAGCATTTCAGCTTTAGGTTTGCATCTGTAGTGATTAGAGCTATCGACACGTTTTACAGTCAGAATGCAAACAACCATGCCCTTTAAAACATGCAAGCACACACTTTTTTGCCCTCCACTGTGAGTGACACGTAAACATGATGGAGTCTGTTCTCTCTGGGTGTAATGTCTTTGAACTAAACATCTCAAAAAAAGTAACTAACCCCCCTTAAATAACGACCATTAATTAAAAAGGGGCTATTGTATTGCAAATCTGTTAAATGCGTTGGAAGCAGAATTCATTTCTGGGCATTTTGACACCTCATTTGATACGATAGCCCAGAAAACAATAAAATATGAGGTCCAGATTTAAAAGTTGCACTTACACACAAATTTTTACAATACAAAAAACACTCACATATCATTACACAGATTTCCTTCCATTACACTGAATGCAAAATCAATAGAATTTACTGCAACTTTCAGATCTTGGGCTACATTGATTTAAATGTACGCTGTGACGTCAATATTTAGTCAATTGCTACAAATGAGGTGTCAAAATGTGCAGAAATAAATGCCGCTTCCAACACATTTTACAGATTTGTAATACAATCACCCGTTTTTAAATAATGGTCATTATTTAAGGGGGGTCAGTTACTTTTTTTGAGATGTTTATATACTGATATATACTTTGATCAGCTCGTAATTGGCGGGAATTATTAGGCTTTTACCACTACGCCGAAAAGTAGATCAGACCCACGTAAAGAAGGATATTATTGATCTGCCTAGTCTACATTTTGCATGTTAAAGAAAGTAGACAAAGTATATGACTTCAAATATTAATTTGTAATACTTCTGGCGAGATTTCACAAGATAATTCTCCAAATAAAATATATGCATATTAATCTGCGATGTTATAAGGCCCGTAGATTACGAGCGGATCAAACTATAGCACCACTGAGAAAGCCATTATTTTCATGATTAGAATTCGCCCACAATTCCATCATCTTCCAACTTGCAATTTCCACAAAATTAAAACTCTGCACTACACTAATTTATTCTGTGTACAATACATATACAATGTGTTTCCATGCAAAATTATTTTTCTTCTCAAAAATGAACTACTGACAAAAATAATGGCTTACGCAAGTACAAAATAATTTATTTATCATCAGATTTATCATCAGACTCAGGTACCTTGTCTTTTTTCTTTTTACTTCCTTTCTTCTTTTTCTTTTCTTTTTCATTTGTTTCTTTGGTTAAACCTGTATAAAGAGAATATCAGAAATAAACAATAAATTGTAAGACATAGAAAAAATGCAACAGGACGAGTCACAGGCTACTTGGGGTTGAGGGGTTGAGAGCCACTCAGGAATCAAGGGTGAAAATAAGTGGGCTACGGGCCTTACCCAGGCTACTTGGGGTTGAGGGGTTGATGGCCACTCAGGAATCAAGGGTGAAAATAAGTGGGCTATGGGCCTTGCCCAGGCTACTTGGGGTTGAGGGGTTGATGGCCACTCAGGAATCAAGGGTGAAAATAAGTGGGCTATGGGCCTTACCCAGGCTACTTGGGGTTGAGGGGTTGATGGCCACTCAGGAATCAAGGGTGAAAATAAGTGGGCTATGGGCCTTGCCCAGGCTACTTGGGGTTGAGGGGTTGATGGCCACTCAGGAAGCAAGGGTGAAAATAAGTGGGCTATGGGCCCTGCCCAGGCTACTTGGGGTTGAGGGGTTGATGGCCACTCAGGAATCAAGGGTGAAAATAAGTGGGCTACGGGCCCTGCCCAGGCTACTTGGGGTTGAGGGTTGATGGCCACCAGGAATCAAGGGTGAAAATAAGTGGGCTACGGGCCTTACCCAGGCTACTTGGGGTTGAGGGGTTGATGGCCACTCAGGAAGCAAGGGTGAAAATAAGTGGGCTATGGGCCCTGCCCAGGCTACTTGGGGTTGAGGGGTTGATGGCCACTCAGGAATCAAGGGTGAAAATAAGTGGGCTACGGGCCCTGCCCAGGCTACTTGGGGTTGAGGGGTTGATGGCCACTCAGGAATCAAGGGTGAAAATAAGTGGGCTACGGGCCTTGCTTGAGGCCCAATAGTTGCCTACTATATCCCATTGGGATTAAAAATCACAACACCAGGCTACACTTTTTGTCCTGAACCATAGCCCGTCACCATACAGTCTATACATATTAATAATATCCTCAGAAATGCAAAATGGTGAACCAAAATGGGTTTTGCTGAAATATGTGAGGTCCACAGAATTAGAGAAGGAGAACCGGGACTCCCTATATCGTCACATACAATCGTGCCGTCAGCTATGGGGAGAAAATTGGGGGTATTCGTGTGCTTGCTGACGGTGTGCGGAGACGAACGAAAACAATTCTGCGTCTCATCTGAAGCGATTTGGTACTCGCGTGCAGGTCACATCAAGTGCATCTCTCAAATGCGCCCATCATCCATGTCGCGCTTGCATGACAACGAAATGCCTCGAGCGCATTCCGAGGGAAACCGAATGCCCCCAATTTTTACTCCAAGCCTGTATCAAGATGGCGGTCGAGTCCTGGTTCTCTGCTTCTAATTCTGTGGTGAGGTCAGAATTTGAGCTATTATTGTTGAAAGTTGACTATTAAATTTTATATCACTCATACATAAATTCTAGACAGTTCATTGGTTGATTACCATTTATCATTTTTACTATCACCCTCTCCGTGTGATAGTCTTTACCATCATGTGCTCTGCCGAGTGCGCCTGCGCCAAGCCGTCAGGCGCTGACTCTTGACTCGCCGATTTATTTATGGGTGGACCCCAAAATGTGAAGTATATCACGGCAAACATGGTGTTATGATAAAAAAAAAATGTATTTCCTACCTTGAATAGTATTTTAGTAATAGAATTTATGCATGAGTGATATAAAACAAATATTAACTGTCTTAAATTCGTGTAATGGTCGAAAGATAATAACTCGGTGAAAGATGTATTGTTCCATTCCACTCGCCGTTCCTGCTCGTGTACTGTTACAATCCATCTTTCACCTCGTGATTATTATTTCGACCATCACACTCATAGACAGTTAATATTTGTATAATATACCATTAGACCATTTTGGCTTCAATTCTGACTGTTACTAACACAAAAGTGAGTCCTGTTTAGACTAAAGTGAGTCCTGGTCCCGACTAAATTCATGTGAACCAGGACTTACTATTTTTTCCAAAACTGTGTCCTGATAGAAACACTTATTTTTTTTCACCCTTGTTCAGAATAGCCTAAATGGGTAGATTCTGAAAAATACGGCCCAGATTTTTCAAACTCAAAAGCTATCTTATTGGACATGGGATTATACTTTATTTCACCTTGACTTTGGAAGGAACTTGGGTGCATATTTCACTGGAGAAAGGTTCAAATCATGCGGGCTAACATAATTTGCCGATTTTTCATTTGAGAATCTAAGTTAAATTTGACATAGTTTTGACATACTTCAATTTTTTGACACATATTTGATATAATCAAATATATGTCAAAATCTATTTGATATAGTTTTGATATATCAAATTTGTATCAAAATGCCATTTAACATATTTTTGATATACTTTTGATATATATTTAACATAAAAATTTCTGCGTGGGCACACATGCACGGAAGTTTGTTGACATGCTTGAGGCGCAACCGCATAAAATTACTGGCATCACTACTAAACTCTACAAAGTGTAGTATAAAGTAAATTAATAAAATACCCTAATACCTGAATGACACTGATACCCATTAACTTATCTTTTCAGGCTTATAAATTGCCAAAAGTTCAATGAAAAGTTCTGACATCAATACATGCCAAGCAGTGTAACAAACAAACATTTGACATGATTATACATGCACTACTTTAACAAACTCAATTTTCCTAATAAAGAATGTTTTTAACTTTTTTTTAAAAAAAAAAAATGCAAAAAGTATACCATATTCTTGCAAGTTTCATAATAAATTTATTGGTCTTTCATGCATTCAAAACTAATCTGCATGCAAAAATTAACTGTTCCAAGTGTATGACCAAATACCTTACCTTCTTTTTCTTCCATTTATCATTTTTCCGCATTCTTTTGTTTCCTTCTTTTGCTTTAATCTTTTATACCTTACTGATTTTAATCATCTTCTTTCCAAATATATTTCTTTCATTCATAGTTTTCATACTTCCTTTTCACTTTCATCATTCATTATCTAATTTTTGTCCCTTCCTTTTATTTTCCTCTTTTAAATTGGCAGTATTGTTTAAGGGATCTGGAATGAGCGTTTTGAGCGTTTTGACAGTATTTTTTGTGGGATATGAGAGCACATCAGACATATCGAATTGCATTCTGAATCTGAAGAATGTCTTTCTGATATCAAATAATTTTCATTTTTGAAATTCACGATATAATACAAATTTTATGACAAATTATTAAAATTTGATATTTTTCACATTTTTGATATATAACAGTCTTGAAGTAAATTTGGAATGGAATTTTTTCCCAAAAAGACCTAATTTGTTTTGGTGTTTTGGGAAAAAAATCCATATCTTCAACACGAAAGGTCAAACTTTTCAATTGATGGTCGGCTTTTCATCCCACCTACATACACTTTAAGTATAAATCATCAGATTTATAAAGTTTACTTCGAGTACTGTTAAATATCAAAAATATCAAATTTTTAATCATTTGCCATAAAATGTGTATTACATTGCGTAATTTCAAAAAAATCAAAATTATTTGATATCAGAAGGACATTCTTCAGTATTAAGAATGCAATTCGATATGTCTGATGTGCTCTAATGTCCCACAATAAATACTGTCCAAACGCTCATACCCCATCCCTTAAAGTAAATTGAAATCTCATCATATTTCCAAAAGTTTTCTTATAATAAAAAAAGCGCAGTGATTTACCAAACTGCCAAGGTGCACTTAACATACAGTGCGGGTCCATGCAGGTAGACATGCACAGAATGCATGCATTGGGTGCTATGTTTACCGTAATTAATAAGAGTAATGGCGTTGTATGGGTTCAGGATCTACAGGATCTATAGGAACAACATAACCTACACAGAGAAAAACACATCAACAATCATCACTACACTAGGTTTTACCGATCGATACATATATAAAATGGTGGACCATAACATCTGTATATTGGACAGACGTGTAATTGAAGTTGAAATAGACATATCTGTTATCCAGTTCAGGCGGTCATGTGCTCGCTGTTATAGGCATTTCCATCAGCTTATCATCAATCAATTGAGCAAGCAAGTAATCAATCAATCAATCAATCAATCAATCAATCAAAGTATCAATCAATTAATTTAATCAGAATTCAATCAATCCATCCATCCATCAATCAATCAATCAATCAATCAATCAATCAATCAATCAATCAATCAATCAATCAATCAATCAATCAATCAATCAATCAATCAATCAATTAATTTAATCAGAAGTCTCAAAGAAAAATTTTGAAGCTGAACTGGTCTACTAACTTGAGTTCAAAAGTCTGACATGGTTTTTATGTAACAAGTTAGTGCAATGGGCTATTCCACTTAAAATCCACACTACCCCTGTGGAAGATTGTGGAAATATCTGCCTTTGGGGGAGTATGAATTTCAAATGGAATAAGCACATAATGCAGCTCCATTTGAATTTCATACACCCTCTGAAAAATATTCAACCTGAATCTTCCTCTGAGGGAGAGTGAGTTTCAAATGGAGCTGCTAATGTGTTAATTCCATTTGAAATTCATACTCCCCCTGCAGAAAATATTTCCAAAATCTTCCACAGGGGGAGTATGGATTTTAAATGGAATAGCCCAATCTTACATACTGTAAAACAGGTCATGTCCAGTTCAGTCCTCAAGTCAGACATTCACATCATGAAGATATTGGTGATCAGTGACATTAATCACACAGGCAAAAGGGACACAATTATTTAAAGCATTGGCCAGCACTAGGTGAACGAAATCAATGCAGTACATGAATGTGGGATGTAAATTTGGTGCAATTGGGCTATTCCATTAATCCACACTACCCCTGTGGGAGTCTTTGCTAAAGTCTTCCACAGAGGGAGTATAAGTTTTGAATAGAATAGACAATTAGGTATCTTCCATTTGAAATACTCACTCCAATTGTGGAAGATACGGATAAAGCCATAATACAGGGGGACCAGTTACATTTGAAAAACATACCCCCCTGTGGAAGATATTTCCAAAATCTTTTACAGGGGTGGTGTGAATTTCAAGTGGAATAGCCCATTAATGTTCAACATTCCATGTCTGTTCACCTGCACTCATAGTCTATAGTTTTCAGCAATGTTCTTCAGCGGTCTGCCAATTTGGCGCTGTTTATGGCGTAAACACAGAAGTGCATGGAGTTCCGATTGGAACTCATCATCACATCAGCACCTCATTCCATAGTCAAGCTGCATAGCATCGCATGACCTAGTTATTTTTACGGGATAATCAGATAGGGCAGTCGGAATTTGCTGAATACTATAGTGCAGTCTATTGTTGTGGTTCTCTCACAGTGATGAAACCCAAATAATTATACTGATGGTAGAGGACAACCAGTCCTTGGCAATTCATGCACAACACTTCACAGATTATACATATATAGGGACAGGTTATAGCAACATGATATTGATATATCACCAAAGTTAGCCTTGTGTTATACTGGTTGACTGCTCGCTGGGCTTAAAGGAAGTGTCCGGCAATCACAACATTATGTCTTATATGTTAGAAAAATAATTATCAAGCACGAATCACATAGTTTTATTTAAAACAAACTCATATTAACCATAAAAATGAATAAAAACAGCAATCTCTAAACACGCAATATTCGAAATTCCTGCGCCGAAATTTTCTAGAGCAATGACGTCATGGTTAGTTGTGCTCATTTGTCGTCAGGCTTCATTGAATTATTAGGACGTCATTGCTCTAGACAATTTCGGCACGGGAATTTTGAATATCGCGTGTTGAGAGATGGCTGTTTTTATTTGTTTATATGGTTAATATGAGTTTGTTTTAAATAAAACCATGTGATTCGTGCTTGATAATTATTTTTGTAACATAATGTTGTGATTGCCGGACACTTCCTTTAACTGTCCTTTGCAAGATACACTCATAACTTACCACTCTCTGCCATCATCTGCCGGATATTCTCATCCTCTTCTTCCTCTCGTATCCTATCAGCCTCTAGCCTATCCACTACCAAGCTTCGTCTCGTCACCACATCGACCAACATCTCAAGAAGCTTCTCCTCTCTCTCTGCGTCTGCGTCGATTCTCTCATGCTCTTGTTTGTTCATTAGGATACGCAGCTCGTATTCAATGTCTGCGTGTTCCACTTCGAGCTCTTGCATTTGGAGCCTATGAAAAAGAATTCAGTTTTTATTAGGGGCCTACAGGTTAATGACTGGGAATAATATTGTTGCAGTTCAGATGACAAGTATCAATGCACCCAACCCTAATCAAGGAGAGTACATGCATAGATGAACTCCTGGATGGGGCAGCATTAATTAGCATGAGGCCGAATTGATATGTAAATAGCGTATTGTTATTTAAATTTGTGCCCAGACGTATTGAGGGCGACAGTCATGTTATCCAGACGGAGCAGGGACGGAGAATGGCTGCATATGCCGGACATGTCAATTTGCTGAGTGGAGGCTGATAATCACCTTTCTGTATAGGTAATAAGCTAGTATATTTCGTGTACCAGTTGGTTATAACAAAAAATGAGTATCATATTAAATATATTAAATGTATAAACTTTGAAATTTACATGAATTTGAAGAGCAGAGCTTCAAAATCTAGCTAAGTCAGGTGATGTGAAATTCTGCTGCGTGACCTCCTCTGCGTGGTAGAATTATATTCATAAAACATTGAATTTAACAGATATCATGGGCAGCCAACCACGATTTATCAGCATTTAAAATATATGTTAATTAACAAAGATAAATAATAAAGCGTACAAATGGCAATTAACTAGTAAACAAGCCTGAAATCTTAAAATGTTGCCACGTGATTTCCCGAACACATGATATATCAACATGTGACCACTATTCAGATTTACCGTAAATATTTGGAGTATTGATGCACGGCTTGCACATACATGTGCATTTCTTTACCTCCGTATAAAATCAATAATTCATGCTGGGAGCCAAGTAACATTCTGTCTGCTTAGTGCAGAGTGGTATTTTATTTTACTTGAGAGCATAATAGAAATACATAAGATTTAATAAGCCGCCATGATGGAAGGTCAGGTCGGGTATCAAAGGTTATTATAACTTAAATACTACTTGTATTTCACACCTTGCTTCTGTCACATATTTCCTTCATATTATTGACAGCAAGTCCTAATTTTGACTTTGCAATTGCAACATGTCATTTCATATCAAATTAGTAGACTTTCTTTGAAAAAACATATCACTGGTGCCTGATGGGAATACCCGTCCGCCATTTCATTAAACTGGATCGTTTTTGCCTGGTTTGTGCCCAGATGTATTGAGGGGCGCTATACTCTCATTGAACAGGCAAAGTTCGCAAAACTAACAACGTTGTTATTTGCCAATATCAATTAACATGATCCAAAGGGTCGACCATGAATTATTCATAACGGATCGATAACTGGCCTCACTTTCTAGCTAGTAAACCAGCGGAAATTTTCATAGGTTTTGCGTTGCTAATAGAACAACCGTGAATTTAGTGTCACCCCCTTGGTACATGACAAATATCAATGCACCCAACCCTAATCAAGGAGAGTATGAAAACAGAGTCCTGACTCATTGTATATGCATAGCAGTCATAGATTAAAAATCTGCAGATAGCACACCAACAGGTGAATTCCCCCTGCTTTGAATGCTGTGAGAATTCTCCAATATTCATGAGGGCAGATTGTTTGTGTCTGAGAGGTTAGTGTCGTAACAAGTCCTGAACATGTTGTGCAAACATGATCAAGTGTTGAGTGCCTATGCGTTTACGGAAAAGATGTGAAATATATGCTGTACAGGCGTGGCAGTTTCGTCATGTCATGCTTCATGGAATGATTGGCCCTCATTAATGAAATTGAGAGAAAAATTATGTTCTATGAAAATATCCGGGGAAAACATGTGTTCTGGTGCAAACCTGTGATCAAATCATTAAGAAGACCCTATTCCTGGACTATTTAAGTCAAATTATCTCCTCACAGTACAATTTTGGGTAAAAATTTTGAGGCTTTTAAGAGATACAAATTTGGTCAATAATAATTGGATTCAGTTCTGTAATGTGGATTCAGTTCTGGTAGATTATAAAACATAGATCCCATTTGACAGGTTATATCTCAAAACTTTTTTGTTTCATCTTTTATGACTACCTAGATCTTAGTCATTCCATTCAGCCCATCTTTGTACATTTAAAACAAACAGTTGCTTTATAGCTGAGAAACTTGCACTTGAATATCATTTTACACAGTAAAGTACAGGGGAATGTATTATAGTTTGATCAGCTGGCAATAGGCAGGAAATATTAGGCTTTTACCACTATGTCGAAAAGTAGACCCATGTAAGAGTGCGATTAGTTGACCTGCCTGGTCCATATTTTGTGTGTTAAACAGTGGCGTGCGCAGCACATTGAAAGTGGGGGCAGGTTGTTCAGTTCCCCCGAATGGAGTCTGATTAGGAGTGTAAGGCACGGGCGAAATCAGTCATTTCGAATGACCAACAAAAGTGGGGGGCCTGTGCCCCCTGCCTCAACCCTTTGCGCACGCCACTGGTGTTAAAGAAAGTAGAATGTAGACAAAGTATAAGACTTGAAATAACAATTTGTGATGCTTGTGGCGAGATGTCACAAGAAAATTCTCAAAAGAAAATATTTTGATATTAATCCGCAAAGGCCCACCGATTACGAGCTGATCAAAGTATAGTGGTGTGGATCCTAGTAATATAGGATACCACAAGTGGTTTATAATTTATTTTTTGAAACAAATGTGCCATGAGTCTCCATTATTATGCATCTGTTGTCACAACACAAAACACTTCAGCATAATCTTAAACAAACAAAATCAATTCCGCAATGGAATTTTTCCCAATGTTGTTGATAAGAAACTTGTTATTGTTGATGTATAATCACATCATGTATGACTAAACTTCAGCCACGATTTTGTACCAAGTTGGATCAAGATTGTGTACAAGACTTGAGGGTTTACAGGAACAAGACTCATCTAATGGGCTGTTCCATTTAAAATCAACACACCCCCTGTGGAAGATTTCATTGCCATCTCATTTCTAGTTGCAACCTTATGTTTAATCCAGCAGAATTTTTTGGCTAAATTTATATGAAATTCCAGTGGATAATTGTGTGAAAAATGATAAAATCTGGTTGAAATTTGCACAATTTGACCTAAAATTAGACTTGTTTTGAATTCCAAAATCTTCCATACCTTTTCCACTAAACCGTTTACTTTGGTTGGAATTCTTCCACAGTGGGGGTAAGGTTTTCAAAAGGAACAGCCCACTGATGATTGGATGCTATGACAACAAGATGCAGTCAAGTGAAACTTTGAAGAAACAAAATTAATTTGCTGATGAATTTTAACTGGTGTTGTTGATAAGAAAACGTGTTATTCTATGACTCATTACATTTGAAGCCAGCAAAATGTGAAGAGTTCCGATGCAAATGTGATACACATCATTGCTGCCTTGAGTTACTTTCATCTTTATAGTTACTGTTAACCCTATGAGAACTACCTGCCGATTGGCCAAAATGAATATTGTGTCCAATTTTGAACCAATCAAGGAGGGTATTAATAAGATTATCTGCAAATGCAAGTTTGACCATAAATAGTTAAAAGCCTAGCCATCATTGGCAATTGAAATGAGCATTTCAAGTTATCAACCAATCAGAAATGCTGTCCATCAGAGATGACCAGTAGTGTCCAGGGGGTTCATTTAGATTTTAGTGTACATGTTACTGTTTTGAATTCACCATTACAGCAAATCACATGGGTCTTTGCATTTGGATCCTAATGTCATCATTTGACGTCACAATGTGCGCATCGTTAACGAACATTGATACTGTCCATTTGAAAGTTGTGAGGTGTGCTGTGACTATGTGCACATTGGCATGATGACATCAAGGGTCCAAACCACAGACTACTATAGACTATTCGCAAACAGGTCAAGTCCCACCATCACCCGTTAATGAGGGCCGATCATTCCATGTAGTGCGTCAGACGAAACTGTTACGTACACACCGCATATTTTTACGAAATGCACTATCGTGTAAAGGCAGGCAATGCTGGCATGATTGTTAGACATGCACACTCAAACGATCGGCTCTCATGAATATGGGAGAATACACTGCATACAAAGCACAGGGACTTTGACTGTTTGTGAATAGTTTGTAGTAGTCTTCAATCTGCATCCAAACACAATATGGGATCTACCAAAAAGGTGCATTGACACAAATACCCTGCCTAAATTTTACCTAGGGCAGCCATTACATATATCATATTTTGCATCTAAACTCTTCATGTGATGAGGCCATACAAGGTTAAAAGCTTAAGGGCTCCTTGTATCAAGACTCATGCATCTAGATTGAATCATCCTCATACCAGGGACCTGTTGATAAACATTAGATGCAAGACTTCAAATATAACCACAGGCCACATTTTTTGCACTCATTTACCCTTGGTAATTGGAACCGAGGGAACTTTTTTACAGCCAGGAGCAAAATTCAACAGTCAAAGTACGAAACATTGAGGCAAATTGTTCCTAGGTATGGGAAGCATTGAATTTTTCTACTTGAACAGATTTCAGGATCTCCAAACATGATGACCTGTCAGGACCAGAGAGATTAACCCCAAAGAGACCCTACTCAGAATTGCCCTGTCTGTAATAATGCTATGAGAAATCCGCCATCTTGGTTTGTGGGCTCTTCCATTTCAGATCCACACTACCCCTGTGGAAGATTTTGGAAATATCTTCCCCAAGGGGAGTATGAATTTCAAATGGAATTAGAACATTAGGCTACTCCATTTGAATTTCATACACCCTCTGAGAAAGATTCAACCTTGCTCTTCCACAGATGGAGGGTGAGTTATAAATGGAGCTGCTAATAAATTCATTCCATCTGAAATACTCCCCCTGCGGAAGATATTTCAAAAAAATTCCACAGGGGTAGTGTGGATTTTAAATGGAATAGCCCAATGGAGACCGAAATAGTGCACCGGCATTATTGGCAAAAGCCCAAAATCGAACGATAATTTGTGTCTTTGGGCTTGAGCTTTAATAAGGATTGCTCATGTAGCTCTTAGCGTGCGCTAACGCAAACAGCTTTCCTTTCAAAAGTTATGAATAATTGAAAATCACATTACCTAATTACATCAAATGTATATATTTTACAATTTTTTCCTTATATTTTCATAAAACTTAGCCTTGTACCTGGCAGAATAGATTGCAAATTTCATTCAATGCATTATTATAAATTTGACCCAGTTTGACCTTGTTCCACGCATGAATATATCAAAATGGCACCGAGCTATTCCAGTTGGAATCCTTACACCCCCTACAGAAGACACAACCTAACGCAACATAATCTCCCATACTGGGATGCAGATTTCGAATGAAGTCACCTGTTCAGGTAAACCCATTTGAAATTCACACTCTCTGTGTAGAAGATTTAAGGTCATGTCTTCCGTAGTGGGGTGTATGAATTTCAACTGGAATCACCTATTTGCCGCAAAGGTCATGTCTTCCATAGGGGGTGTATGAATTTCAACAGGAATAGCCCATTTACCGTATTCACTGGCATATTGGGTCACACTTAATTCTTCAATACATACACAATAAATCATCTTCACTTACTGTGCAATATATTCTCCTTCTTTGCGTATTAATTTGTTCCTGTCGTTTACCAGTTTGAACCACTCTAGAAGCACTTCCTCATTTTCCGACTCTGCCTCTGGTTGAGCTGTAGATGAAAACAAAAACATATAATAAATCATTCTTTCAGTAGCTTGTACAAAGTTCCTGTTTATATCAGCTATATCATGGGTTGGGACCCATTTAATTCATAGAAAGTGTGTGAATCAGAGGATGTCTTTTGGACAACTTGGTTAAGATATGAATGCTCTGCATGCTAGCCATACACTTCAACATAAAAAGTCAAAAGTTTTGAAATATTTTCTCAAATTATTAAGAGCTATCTTAAGAACCACTGAACCAATACTAGGCTTGTTTGTACTCATTTTTCATGCTGATTCCAAATATAGTCATGAACATTTACATTTCTGAAATATTTGAAATTTTAAAATAAAATTTGAAACTTGTCGTCTGTCGGCACCAGCATGGAGGGAATTAAGATAGCAAGCCACTGTATGAGTGAACATTTTTGCACTACATTAATTTTCTTGCTTTCAACAATCTTCTTGCATTTAAAAAGTGTGAAACTGTTTATTTTGTGGATGTGTAAGTCTATGAAAACTACTTAACATTTATAGCAAAATTAAAAACAAGCAAAAATATATTAAATTGTTGCACCACAAAAAATGATCGCATGAAAATTATCAATAATAACTTGGTGATTGTTGGTGTTTTCAGCCTCCCATAACTGAGCATTATATCACACCACTAAAACTCCACACCCTAAAATGGGCCAACTGGATGGGAGCATGGAAGTTTGGGGTTCAAGTCCCTCAAAGGAATGAACTACCTGGTTCCTAGAGGTAGTCATTAAGATTTTGATAGTCTGCAGATGCATAGTGTTCAAAAACAGTGTTCAAATTTTTTTGTTTTATATTGTTTTCAGCCATTGATAAATTGCTCATATCTCAGTAACCAGATGTCCAATTTTGATGGGGTTTGCATTAAAATGTAGCATTCGTAAACTGCCAGAAAATGTTGTAAGAAAACTCCTATTGAAAATTGCCGACATGTGACTCATTCCCCTTGATCACGTCACATATGGTGTTAAATTCAACACCCCAAATTGCTGTAAAAGGGTGCTGTTGCAAGGGCAAATGTTTTCTAACTCGCTTACAGTAATCATTGAAAACTTTTTTGGTAGACGAACCTCTGAGCTTTTTTTTCCTTCTTACTAGGCATGAAAGTTGTTACAAATTGAACGTGACCATTGAGACTTTCAGTGGAAAAGTAAGATAATGAAGTTGACAACATCCTTCAATAAAACAAATGGTGGTCTATCCGGACTACCAAATTTGTATTTTCTGGTTGCCTGGTGAAAAAATTTTGTGGTCTAGACTACCAGCAGACTACCACTTATTTTGTCAACTAGTTGTGATGGAACTTTGATGTCTCGCTAAAATGTAACAGGACATAACAAGTCTGTAGGCCTAATCACCAACATATAGGAATGTGCTATTCTATTTAAAATCCACACTACCCCTGTGGAAGATTTTGGAAATATCTGCCACAGGGGGAGTATGAATTTCAAATGGAATGAATACATTAGGAAGCTCACTTTAAAACTCACCCACCCTCTGTGGAAGATTCAAGTTGAATCGTTCTCAGAGGGTGTATGAAATTCAGATGGAGCTGCCTAATGTGTTAATTCCATTTGAAATTTATACTCCCCTTGCAGAAGATATTTCCAAAATCTTCCACAGGGGTAGTGTGGATTTTAAATGGAATAGCCCAATGTTTTGATAAATGTACATTTTAAAACTTATTCCACGTCTAGCTAAAATGGGCTATTCCAGTTAAAATCCATACACCCCCTGTGAAAGACATGACCTAGCTATAACCTCCCACACAGGGAGTGTATAGATTTCGATTGGAGCCACCCAATTAGGTAACCCTATTTGAAATTCAGTGTATGGATTTTAACTGGAATACCCATTGTAACATAATAAATGTCTGTATGCATAATCACCAACATTCAGGAATGTTTTGATGTACATTTAAAAACTAAATTCATGTCTAGCTGAAGTGGAACAGGAAATTAAAGTCTATTCCGTGATCGCTAACATATAATACAGGAATGTTTTGATTCCGGCAGTATCAGTAAGTGCTCAAATTAAGTTCTCAACTATTACCTGCATATTTCATCTCAAAAATTACGTTATTAGCTGCAAATTTCAGCTCAAAAATTAAAGGTTTTAGCCGCATATTTCTGCTCAAAAAATACTGAAATGGCGACATTGGAGCATCATGTTACACACACATCACAGGCCTCAAGATATACACATGGTGCAGCTTTGGGCAATTCCATTTGAAATCCATACACCCCCTATAGAAGACATTACCTTAATCTCCCACACAGGGAGTATAGATTTTAAATGGAGTCACCAATTCAGATAACCCTGTTTGAAATCCACACTCCCTGTGTGGGAGGTTAAGGTCTACCATAGCTAGGGGGTGTATGGATTTCAACTGGAATAGCCTTCATACGTGGTAAGTGAGCTACTTAGATAATCTACAGAGTCCTGCTTCAGCTCACAGATAACTGTAATGTAACACTATTACTACAAGCATGATTGGGCATGGTGTATCATGTATTCCCAAGACAATTCGAGACCAGCCTTGAGACGCATTATATGACACAATCTATTCAACCAGGCAAAAAAAAAAAAGATTTAAAAAACTGAAAATTTATTTCCTATCATCAACTTTCATGCTTTCCCAAATTAATTAGCATTTGGGGCCTATATCCATGGCAACCACCGAAGACGGAGACCATCAAAAAGATGGAGTGATTATACCTGAAAGCAGACCGTAACAAAGTGAACATTATCTCTCTGGTTTGAGCAAACACGCTAGGTGCTCAAGACAGAAGGAAGTGACAGGACACCATGAAGCAAATAGCACCACTCAACGCTAGGTTGGAGTGAATGCCATAGGTCAAGGTAGGTCAAGGCCATCATTAATTAGCGACAGTTACTGTAACAAAGTGCATATTATCTCGATGGTATGTGCTGGCAAGCTAGCAAAAGACAGAAAGAAATGGCAGGACACCATGAAGCAGATGGCATCACTCAACCCCATGTTGGAGTGAATGCTAAAGGTCAAGGTAGGTCAAGGCCATCATCAATTAGTCACATTTACTGTATTTATCTCTCTGGTCTGAGGAAGCATGCTCTAGGTGCTATTAAGACAGAAGGAAGTAGCAGGACACCATGAGGCAGATGGCACCACTCAACCCCAGGTTGGAGTGAATGCCATAGGTCAAGGTAGGTCAAGGCCATCATTAATTAGCGACAGTTACCTAATTATCTCTCTGGTCTGAGCAAGCACGCTCTAGGTGCTAAAGATGGAAGGAAGTAGCAGGACACCATGTAGCAGATGGCACCACTCAGGTTGGGAGTGGATGCCATATGTCAAGGTAGGTTGGAGTGAATGCCATAGATCAAGGTAGATCAAGGTAAATCAAGACCATCATCATAAAGCAGATAGCACCACTCAAACCCCTGGTTGGGAGTGAATGCCATAGATTAAAGTAGGTAAAGGCCTCAAGGTCATCATCATTAGCGACAGTAAGCAAGTAGGCTATTGCTATATATCCAAAGCATATCATCTCTTACAATGGAAATTTCTAATATATTTTATTGTTTAAAATTGCACTCTATTTTGCCGGTATCTCAACTGCACAACTGCCGCTTTGGGCCTGGTTGGATCCAGGCTACTCCAGTTGAAATCCATACACCCCCTACGGAAGACATGGGCTTAATCTATCACACAGGGGTATAGATTTCAAATGGAGTCACCCATTCAGGTAACCCCATTTGAAATTCACACTCCCTGTGTGGAAGATTAAGGTTATGTCTTCCATAGGTGGTATATGGATTTCAACTGAAATAGCCGAATGGTGTAACTCTATAGGATTCCTAACCTCATTAATCATCATATCAGATACATAGGTGCCAGTATAATTAGAAGGATCCTTTCTAAGCAAGAGTTAAAATTATTTTAAAAATCTGTATTGTGAAGCTTGCTAATCAGATTGAGCATAAGGCCTAAGTCTCAAAATAGCTTTAACTATTTAAAAGCTTATTAAAATAAGCCTTTAAAATGTCTAAATTTTCTAATAGCAACATCTAAGATACGAAGTGCCACATATGATGCATGAAAACATATATCTACATTTTCATCAAGCATGATGCTATATTGAGCATAGCGTATCATAAAATGGATCAGTTTCAAAGTGGCAACAACAAGCCTATAAATTATACTAGACGAGCTAATCAGTAATATCTAATGCACAAGGTGCCGAGATTAATCAACAGGTTCCTGCCAAAGCGCTCATATTATGTGTATGGAAACACTCTAATTATGTCTGTGATACTAGAGCATGGCAATAGAATATCATGCACACTGTGCATGGACACTGCACTGTGGTCTTAAGACTTGTATCACGAGGTACCTTGAGGTTGTGAGTTCAAATCCCTGTGGCGCCAACGTGTTGAGCACTGAGACAAGGCTCTACACCCCTAATTCCTCTCACCACCCAGGTGTACAAATGGGTTCCGGTTTTGATGAATTCAAGTGAGTGAAAATATTGGATCCAAAACCTAATAATGATACAATTGGATGCTTTACACCCAAAAATTGGGTGAAACTAATTCCTTTTTAAAATTGTATGCCAATGGACCTTGGACCAAGTTTCATCAATTATATTGTAATTTTCAAGTGATAATATCAAAAATCAAGGCAAGTCTTCAAGTTCTGCAGTGAGGTGCCTGGAGTGGTCGGGGAGGGGGTGGCCTCAAGTTTTCTATACAACTAGAGTACCTGCAGCTGTGAGGGCACTGTAGCTGTACGTGAGAGCACCACCATCAGATAGTGATGCTGTTTGACCCCAATGACCCCATTTAACCTCTGACCCTAGATGACCTTGACTTGATCCCCTTTGACCTTTGATGACCTCAGTTTTATTTGATACATCCGTTTGAAATTTAGAAATCATTTTCAGCTATGAAGACATTGCAGTCCTCACAGGGAGTGGTGAAATCTTCCTGTTCCTGTCATATTGAGGATTCGTTATACCATGTTAAGCCCTCGTATCAAGGATTCCACCCACCAAGTCTGTGCCCGATCGGACAAAGTTTGAAATTTGACCCCCTCCGTAATGACCTTTGACCTCGGTTGACCTCAATGGTACCTTAGCCATATTCCCCGAGCAAGGATTCCACCCACCAAGTTTGAGCCTGATTGGACAAAGTTTGAAATTTAACCCCTCCATAATGACCTTTGACCTCGGTTGACAGACAGACAGACAGACACACAGAGCTCATTATTTTATTAGTATAGATAATACCAAATCACACTATTTTGGGCACATTGGGCTGTTCAAATTGAAATCAACACCCCCTGTGGAATATTTAAAGCTAAAGTATTCCATGGAGTGATTTTGGACACATTGGGTTATTCTACTTGAAATCAACACCCCCTGTGGAAGATTAAGCTAAAGTATTCCATAGACGGAGTATATAGGTAAAGCCATACAGGGGGAGTATGTGTTTCAAAATAATTAACCCTTGCCAATTCAATTTTAAAAACATACTCCCTCTGTGGAAGACTTTTCTTAATGCTTCCACAGGGGTGTGGCAGATTTCATATATGGTAGCCCATTTTAGCTATTCTGCTCTCTCCTCCTAGCCCCACGGGTTGTCGGTTTCTGGGAACATTCCTGTACTACTCCCCATTCCAGAAAAATACAATTTTTTGGGGATTAAAAATCAAGTTCTACCAAATGAAATATAGCTCAATCCTAATCATTCATTTAGTACTAACTGGTCATAATGATATGATAAAGAATGTATATGGAATATGGTAGCCATTTTAGCTATTCTGCTCTCTCCTCCTAGCCCCATGGGTTGTCGGTTTCTGGGAACATTCCTGTACTACTCCCCATTCCAGAAAAATACACATTTTTGGGGATTAAAAATATCAAGTATTCAAGTTCTGCCAAATGAAACATAGCTCAATCCTAATCATTCATGTAGTACGAACTGGTCATAATGATACGATAAAGAATGTAAGCTACTCATCAGTGGCGTAGATTTCTTTTTGACATTGGGGGATGGAGTTGGAAAAAATTGCTTGAAGTATAGTCAATCCAGCACCTTTTGGCATCAGAATAAGTTTATGGTACAATTGCGCGCGAAAAATGTTGCTATGTTGAAGCTAAACTGATGAAATATGGTGTAAAAGTAGAATAAATGCGTGCAAAGCGCATTTAAAAGTTGCACTTTCGGGCTAAAATGGGCAAATATGAGGTTAATTTGGTCAGAAACCCATTATCAGGCGTCAACTTTGGGGGATGATTGTATGGACCATCCCCTGGCAAAATATTGGGGATTTATCACCCCCATCCCCATGGGATCTACGCCTATGAAGCTACTGGGTGAAAATGTCTAGTTTGATGTAAAAGTGCATATTCCATAGAGGTGCTTTATTCATTTCAATTACATGTATATAAGAATTATTCTTTTTGAATATGGACTGTACTGTGCTATGTCATGTAGGCACTACAACCCAGGTAAGCATGTGTGAATGTCACAGGCCTACATATGATTATTAATTTGCTATAATTTGCTGACACATAAATGTGTCAAGTCTAATTACCATATTCCTGTCATCTAAGACAAGTTTGAATCCTTTGTACCATTGCATGCATGCATGATGATGTAACATTGCCCATGACATATCAACTACACAGGTAGCATGTCCATCTACAAGATAGTCTGATAACCTACTTTGTTTATGTTTATGCGGAGAAAGTTTTGACTCTGATAGCTGCCTTTTGTTATTTATACTTTGTATCATTATAAACTCTTTCCACGCCGGTGTCGACTGCAGACGACAAGTTTCATTTTCCCCCAAAATTGAAAAAAATTCAGAATTGTAAATTTTCATGATCATATTTAGAATCAGCATGAAAAATGCATTAAAATGAGTACAAACAAGCCTAGTATTGGTTCAGTGGTTCTTATGATAGCTCTTGATATTTTGAAAAAATATCATAAAACTTGGAGCTATGGCAAGCACACAGAGTATTAAAGAGTTCAAGGCAGCCCATGCAGTAAGCGTTTCTATGCCCCAATCAGTTGATGTAGCATATATCACGTTATGTGCCTGCACTCTTCATATATGACTTCATCACCTTACCAGTCAAGTGTGAATGTTTCATCATCTGCTTCACCAGGCACCTGGAGCTATTCCAGTTGAAATCCTTACACCCCCTATGGAAGACACAACCTTAATCTCCCACACAAGGAGTATGTATTTCAAAAAGGGTTACCTGAATGGGTGACTCCCATTTGAAATCTACACACCTTGCATGAGAGATTAAGGTTCTCTCTTCCACACAGGGAGTATGGATTTCAACTGCAATAGCCAAATTGATATGAAAGTACACTCACTGTAAATCACATGGCCATGCCTTGCTCTAAATGTTCAACAAATTGACTGACAAACTATTCACTAGTGGTTTCCTATTTAGATTTCCTTATCATTTAAACTTGCCTGGTCTAATTTTTACTGGATGGAAGCTGCAAAGTTTACCTACATTTATCACGTTCAATGTTGCTTTGTAATGTTGCTTGTGGAAGTGAAATTGTTTTTCCACATGATTCCTTTTGTGTGCTGTAACAATTTCAAATACTTTTACTTTTTTTTTAATTGTGCATTAACTTACACAAAATAATTTTTATGTCAATTGCAACTTGTGTGCATGCTTGAAAGAGAGTGGAAAGTGTAAAATTTATGTAGCACAAACATTGCATGTACCCAAATATAAATTGATTTTAACGCTCTCCATGCAGGTGTCAACTGCAGATGACAAGTTTAAAATTTTCTTTAAAAATCAAAAAATTTCATAATTGTCTATTTTCATGACCATATTTGGAATCAGCATGAAAAATGCATTAAAATGAGTACAAACAAGCCTAGTATTATTTCAGTGGTTTTTGAGATAGCTCTTGATATTTTCAGAAAATATCTCAAAACTTGGGACTTTTTATGTTGCATGCAGTGCATCGACGTCTTCTGGTGCTTCAAGTCGAACTTTGCCTCTCAAATGCCGCTTATTTGGTGTCAAGCCTAACCCTTCTTTAACCTCCCAAATCCTTTCCCCACCAATCAATGTTGGGTACTGCTAGGCGTGTATGAGTAACATTACATGATTCAACATTGTTTGGGGGAATGAGGAGCTCATTTACAATTTCAAATTAAAGGAGTATTTCGTGATCCTAGCATCCTCTTATTATGACATTTTTCAGTAGATATCCACTAAAAAAGCTTATTCGCAAAATTTCAGTTCATTCTGATTTTGCGTTTGCGAGTTATGCATGATTATGTGTATTACACTGCTCCATAGACAATGTGTAGTAATTTCGTTCTGGTATACCAGAACGAAATTCAAATTTCACGATATTTTTGCTAAACAAATTAATCTGCAAGAAATTTTTTGTACATAAACATTATGTAGCCAGAGGTTTCCAGTGATATAAAAATCTCAACATTTTTTGAGAAAAGTGGGGGATGATGCTGGATCACGAAATGCCCTTTTAAGTGTTCCAACACTTTTGACGAGCACTGTGGCTACTACTTACCTTCCATTGTTTGCCTGAGTTTGTTCTCTAACTCAATGCCCCTTTGTTCCAACTCCCTTTGTTGTTTCTCATTGTCAGTCAGTTCGTTTTGAATTTGTTGAGGATCCTCATGATCTTTAGTTACCTGAAAATGCATGACCACAAAAATGAATGAAAAGGGTCGTTTTTGCCATGGCAAGGAACTTGCGTGATGCATTTAGGGCTTAAACACAGATTTTCACTGAAAGGCTGCCCAAGGTATTGCCCCGTGGCACGCCAGTGGCGTGCACAAAGGGGGGGGGCAGGGGGCACAGGCCCCCCACTTTTGTTGGTCATTCGGGGGAAATCAGTCATTTGGGAAAAAAGTATTTATGAAAAGAGTCCGTCACTTTTGACGGTGCAAAAACATCAAAATTTGCCCCTCAAAATAGGATTCCTTGGCCTTTTAAAACGCTAAAACCCCAGAGCTTCCAGGGGCGCTGCCCCCTAAACCCCCGCCAGGAGCTGGAGTTGGGCCCTTGTTCCGCTCATATACTGCAAGTGCCAGTTCCGTAAGCAGATGTGTTATAAATTGCTACAGAAATTTGATAATTATCCATTAATTGCACAAGTAGAAGCATGTAATATGTTAGCAAGAAAGTTTATTGCAGTGAAAAGCAGATTTCATGGATGAACAAAATTCTTCTTTAACCCAATATTTGTTGAAGAAGGGCCCAACTCCATGGAGTTGGGCCTTTCTTCCATAAAAACCATGATTAAGTGTACGTGGAAGACTATTTAGAGAGTGGATTTTGGCTCATCTTTCACACACAAGGAAGAACAGTTTGCTGGCAATACAATGCTGGGTCTAACTCATTTTTGTAAAAAATTGGAGTTGGGCCCTTCTTCCACTCAGGTATTCAATTGATTCCAAGATTTGACACAACATAAAAATGATTAGAAAATAGAAATAGACTTACATCTCTTTTGATGGCAGGAGGTAGCGGTGCTTTTCTTTTATTAACCATTGATAGCCTGCTTGGTGAAATAGACTTCTGCAGTAGAAACAAAAATTCATACGTTAGTAACATAAGAAACTTTAACAAAAAGAACTGATGGGACAAAAATATAAAGGATAAGTTGGTATTACATGTGACCAGATCTGATCCAATCAGGCTAAAGTCGGCAACAAAGATATAGAGTATAGACCTGTAAAAAGTGAGGAGGAAAAAATACAAAAAAGGTTCATATGTTTGTTATCAAGTATTCAAGAGACCTGGGGATTCAACATCAATAAATGTAGGTACTGAGCAAGTTAGTAATGGTAGTAACTCAATTTTCAATATTTTCAATATTTCCAACTTTGGCCTGAGTAGATCAAATCGGGTCACATATTATAGTCAATGAAAAACAGATGAAAAAGTGTGATACTATTCAATAGTAGAGCATGTAATAAAAAATACACAAAACGACCAAAAATCTCATGACTATCTGATGATCACCGTTAGGGCATGAACCCCCCCCCCCCCCCAGTAATAAAATCATGCTGTAAGAACACAATTACATGGTTTTGTGCATTTTATGATCAGTTGGTATATGCTTTATCATAGCACCCTTTTTATCATGTTTATTCAAAAGTTCTATCCCAATAAAAGTTTTATAATTTATTTCATTATGCTCTGCATCAACAAAATTAATAAAATTGTAATTTTGAAATAGCAACAACAATGTCATGTCCACACACATGCACAGATTTGTATGAATACCTTATAATTGCTTGTAAGTTGTAAATGGTCTATTACATTTAAAATTTACCCCTGTGGAAGATTTGGGGACTATCTTCCACAGGGGATATTGTAGACAAAATACATTTTGTGCGATAAATTTGACACTATATTATTATAAATAAATAACAACAATATAAATTGCACAACTAAGTATTACTACCAAAATCATTAAGCTTGGAACTTTAGGTGGGCGCACGTTTTAGTGAATGAGTCAGGAGAAAAATGGAATGATTTGTTATCAACGATCATCATTTTTTTTCACATTTCCTCATCAAACTGTTTGGAAACAGTCACACAGATATGTTAGATTGATACAAGCCTATCACAGTAAACTGCTCCATGGCTGACTCAGTATTCACCAGGGCATTCAAATCAGGGTCCAAATAAAGGTTCTTGTTTCAAATGCATAACTCTCTCATTCCACCAACATTATCATGTTCTTCATTACTGATTTTGGTCTTAAAAAGGCATGGGGCTATTCCATTTGATATTCCCACTACCCCTGTGGAAGATTTTGGAAATAACTTCTACAGGGGGAGTGTGACTTTTAATTGGAATGAACATATTAGGTAGCTCCATTTGAATTTTATACACCCTCTGAGAAAGACATGACTTGAATCTTCCACAGAGGGAGGATGTGTTTCAAATAGAGCTTGTTAATGTGTTCATTCCATTTGAAATTCATACTCCCCCTGTGGATGGTATTACCAAAATCTTCCTCATGGGGAGTGTTAATTTCAAATGGATTGGCCCAATGTATTTCTAAGAAGCGCTGCACATAGTTGTAATTTTGAAAAGGTCATTTAAAGGCTTACAAGTTGATAGTTCAAAGGGTCATTAGTCCGAAAACGCAATAACTTAGTACACTAGATATAACCCAAAACCCTTACCCTAACCCTAACCTATAACATAAGCCCTAATCCTACACTAAACACTAACCTTAACACAAAACTTAACCATAACTCAAATTCTAACACTCTAACCTATAGACAGTGCATGATCTGAGATTACTGTTCCGAATCTAGGCTACTTTTTTGTACATATATTACAATGCATACAGCCTGTAGTGTGGCCCTCTATAGAAATATACGTACTGTGTGTAATAAAGCGTAGTATCAACACCCCGGATCAACACGTCCATCAATAGCCTCGGATTGAGCATGTAATGCTAACCGGACATAACCCTCACCCTAACATTACCCCTAACCCTATTCCTAACATAAAATGCCCTAAACCCTAACTTTAACCCTTTTCAGACTAATGACCCTTTAGACTAAAGGGCTGTTCCCATTTAAAGTAATATGTAGATTCCAAAATTTCATGAAATAGATTTTAGTAAGGTTAATGCTCTTTGGAAAATTGTAAAAAATCACCAAAACTCAGATTGTTGCACCTTTGTTAGCATAGCCTGCAAGTGGTTAATTTAATGAAAGCCATGTATTAAAGAATTAAGTGAATCAAAGAAAATCACTGCAAATCTTTGAACTTTATAAATAACTAGTGCACCTGCGGCTATGAGAGCCCAGATGCTGTGAGAGCACTGGCATGATAGCGATACTGTTTGACCCCAGATGACCTTTGAAGTTGGATGACCTTGGTGCAATTTTTTCATGCTCCCTCAGTCATATGAAGGATTCCACCTATCAAGTTTAAGCCCAATAGGGCAAAGTTTAAATTTAGCCCCTACATGACCTTTGACCTCGGTTGACCTCAATTTTGTTTTATGCATATATTCCCTCGTAGCAAGGATTGCACCCACCAAGTTTGAACCCGATAGGACAAAGTTTGAAATCCATGACCTTTGACCATTGACCTCGGATGACCTCCATATAATGTTTTTCATGCTCCCCTCATATGAAGGTTTCGACCCACCAAGTTTGAACCCGATCGGACAAAGTTTGCAATTTGACCCCTCCGTAATGACCTTTGACCTCGGTTGACCTCGCTTTTATTTTGGACATATATTCCCTCCTATCAAGGATCCCACCCACCAAGTTTGGGCCCGATCGGACAAAGTTTGAAATCTGTGACCTTTGACCTTGACCTCCGATGACCTTCAAAACTACCCGGTAAACAGCGCACGCCCGGTACCCATCTATGTCCGAAATATCGGAATGATGCGTGGAAGCGGAGAAACGATTGCCATCGAACACACAGAGCTCATTATTTTCTTAATGCTAGTGCACCTGTAGCTTTGCAGCAATGCATTCTGGGTAGACATTACAGTGCATTTCAAATTGGGCAAACAGCCAAAAGCTGAATGAAACTTGTCCAGAGTTGCCCATTACACATCTTTGTATCCACTTGCTGCTGCTTTTGCTATCCAGTTGGGGTATTTTCCCCCTAGATGACCTTTGACCTCGAGGGGCCCTTGAAAACCACCGGTTAACTTGCTTTTCCGTCACCTATCCATATCCGAAATTTCGGCTCGATGCGGCGGAACGCGGCGGAACGCATAGCCGGACAGACAGACAGATAGATAGATACACAGATACACAGATAGACAGATAGACAGATAGAGACCGCTTATTATTTTATTAGTATAGAAGTTAAATGAAAACATGATAATTCTCATCAATGTTTTTGTTTGCTTTTGTCTTTTTTCTTCTAAGTTCCACTTCAGAAATGTGACACAACATGATTCACTACACTAGGATCAAAATGACAGCATTTTTGACAATTATTATCATTCTGAAACTAAACTTGCCAATGCTGAAATCCCAGCGGGTCTATTTAAAAATGGTCGGAAACACATACAATATACATCCAAACAAAAGCTTATTAACATTTTGACAAATATTATGTATACAGAGTGTCCCAAAATGATTGTACCAATTGGTATTACAATGTTTACCTGATGATCACATGATCAAAGTTTGTTTGGCTCAGAGGCGGATTTAGTGGGGGGGTGGCCCTCTAATTTTTACATACCAGCGCCTGACTTTGTGTGGGCGCCAAGCTGCCGCAGCGCCCTCCTATTGAAAATTCCTGAATCCGCCCCTGCGGCTTATAATAGGCAAAAAAAAAGACTCATAACACTGTGTATTGATATAAAATGGCATGCACGCAGTTGGGCGCAGCACTTAAGCTAGTTGTGAGTTGCATAATGTGTGACGTGAGCTTGAGTTGGGACTATATTGACGCGCACAGTAACAAAACCGAATATTTTTTTGCCTATTAGTATTATAACCAAACAAACTTAAGTTATCAGAGAAGTTTTGCACTTTTTCGCCACTTAAACATGTGCACTGCGTATAAACATTTTGAACTTTTTGGCAGATTGGCTGATGGAATCATGTCATGAAAGGCTATGAAACATTGACACCTTATTTTAGGTATACTAGCTAGTCTCAGGTGAACCTAACCATGTAGCATCGCATGATTAATGCCCGACTCTGTTCTTTTTACGCAATAAACAAGACGTACACTTTAGCAAGTGCCAAACTTTCTATCAACTTGTGGAATGTACTGGTACTAATCATTTTAGAACACCTTGTAAATAAATGGGCTATTCCAGTTGAAATCCATACACCCCCTATGGAAGACGCCACCTTTATCTTTCACACAGGGAGTGTGAATTTCAAATGGGGTTACCTGAATGGGTGATGCCATTTGAAATCTACATCCCCTGTGTGAAGAAATGTCTTCTACAGGGGGTGTATGTACGCATTTCAAGTGGAACAACCAAATGTTGTTGTTCCTTGACCTAAACCAGTATTCTTTTACGCATTTAAGGTTAGATAACCAATAAACACAGGATTAGATAACTATTATAATGTGATGAAGCCAAATCAGTCGGAACTCGGACATATTGATTTTGAGATATAGCCAAAGAAAGGAAATATTTCCTTTTGTTTCCTTTTGTTTTGGAAACTCTCTAATTGCTCATATCTTTGTAACTGGTAAATCAATTTCAATGTGGTTTTCTGCAAAATCCAGCTTTGTTAATGCTGTTTACTATCCTATAAGAAACTGACAATTTAATATTACCAATTTCCGACTGATTTTGCTTGATAGCATCACATATTGATAACTGGTACCATATGCTCTAAATAATTAATCTACGACACAACATTTGACATGCTCATCTCTTTATAATTATATACATTTGTACTTTTTATGATATTTTTAAAAAGTTGAAATCATTTGGGTGTTCATTCGTGCAATTGCGGGTAGAGTCCGAAGTTTTCTGTTTTACGGAAAACGGAAGAAATTCACGGAAATGGAGGTACAACACGGAAAATGACATGTGACAAAAATTGTTAAAAGATAAAAGAAATAAATGTTAAAAACAATCATGAGTTGTGTATGTCGATTTTATGATAAAAATACTGTTTAATAATACTGAAATAAAGGTATATTACCGAGGCATGAACCCCCTATATCCCTCCAAACATCGTAATAGTCGGCCTGTTATCGTGAGAACATTCCAATCAGAGCATATTGATTGCGATATTGAACACTTTATTGTGATATTAATATCATTGTTTTTACATTTTAAGCTTTATTCATGACACGGATTTACAAATTTTACAACACGGATTACAACACGGAAAATGGATTTTAGAAAACGGTAAACTTCGGACTCTAAATTAAGGGTATGACACACTGTTCCCAAGAAACGCCCTTGGGTTTTAATAACAAATTCTAATCATGCAATGAATAAATGTGTTAATTACTACAATGAATGTTATTTACTAAAAATATATCAAAATAATCAAAAACTCACCAGCATATTCGTAAAAGTTCTTTTTTAAAGATACACACACCAAGCCAACAAGTGTAATACACATATTTATGTCCAATAAATAAATACTAAATTACGACACATACATTTCGTGCAGCATCTACATGTAACTAACTTTATAATGTGGTTACAGTGTGAGAGAGCGTGATTGTCATGTACTCCTGAAAGGTACAAAATAGTTTCTTAAAATATGCCCAAAGATCCTACGATAATGCTTGAAAATAATTCTATCGTAAGTAGTGGGAGAAGAATTCTATTCATGTTACTAGTTAAAGGGGCATGCTTACATATTTTGTACAACTTTAAAAGTTTATCTAACTGCTCAAATAATTCAGTACCATTTTGTTTCTAAGAAACACACTGGTGGCATGATATTGTCTAAAGGGGGTGTTTATTAGAGGCAACTTTTCTATGAAAAAAGCCTGAAAGTTTGGGTGAATATCGCAAAATATGATTCAGTTCCAGGTTCAAATCCAAGATAGCAGTGCCAGCATTTGCTGCATGTCAGATATCACAAAATTGCATGGACAAAACCTTGTAAACGTCAACTTCCATCTAGTTTATAGTAGAACATTCATTTAAAGAACTAATTAAATCACATTCTTGCACTAACAGATGTTTAACCCCATGAGAACTACTTGCCGATTGGCCAAAAAGAAGTTTTCATTATCAATTGGCCCAATCAGCAACATTGTTAGAATAATTTTACCACACACAAAATTGGGTGAATTATTTGCAAAGCTCCATTCTGATTGGTGATTAAAGTGAAAATATCATGTAACTGACCAATCAGAAGCAATGTTAGTTCGGCAGGTAGTGCTCATGGGGTTAACTTTGTAGTATTTACCAATATTACGCCATTTGCATGGGTTTTAAGCTAATAATGTATCATTTGGCATGAACATTTCTAATCTAACACACAGACCAGAATTACGCAGAATTTTGGTCAATTTTGGTAAAATTATTATAATTGGTTATTTCTTTTCAAACCTTATTTTTTGTCTGACACATGTCCCAACTTACACCTATATTCTGGAATCAGCCAAATTCATTTTGTTTGTCAGGTAACAGAGCAATTTCTCCATAATGTCATAACTCACTCATTAATTAACTCCCACATTAAACGGCCAAAACAGCCAGTGTGGATTCTTTCGTGTTATCTTGGTTTAAAATGGACTGAAAGCTTTCCCGACAGTTATTACTAATAATATTTCAGCATTTTGAGTGAAGAATAACAACATTAAAATTTGATCAAATCATACATTATGGCTTTAAAAGTCATTTTGGATTTAGCAAAATACCGATTACCCCTTTAAGGACACAGCACCTGTCTTCATCGTTAGACAAACCAAGAATGACAGGTTATATCTCCTTCTTCCATGTTCAGTTGTCAAATATTTATATTTTATTTTTATTTCTTTTCTATTTTAGACTTAGCCGGGTCTTAAGTGGGGATTAGCATTTTAATATCACAGACGTCAATTACAACAGTTTCTATATACCACTGCCATGACACATTTTTTAATATCAAGGTCTGTACCTTGTCAGAGTGTAATGATATGCTAACACTAGGATCCACAACATGCTCATCTATCAGGGCACAGTTCTTTAACCCCAATACATGTGCACATTCATTGAATGACCTTTGAAAATTTGGGTACAAAAACTCATACTCTGCAACAATTGAGGTCAAATTCTGCACTATGATTGTTCAATTGAGGTTATTGAACTATGCCATTGGGATAAGGCTATTGTGTTCCACAGTGTAAGGAGACTAAATATGGAACGGAATTTGATCAAAACCTGCCACAAGTTTTGTATTTATAGTTATTTGCGTGAGTTTAGGATTACTGCATTAGCAATTGCTTTATTTAAGGCATTAGTTTGTCCCATTGATATGGTTGCATTGAAGTTATTGGAAATAATATCTTTCCCCTCGCATAATCAGTTGTTCTGGTTGATCAACTCCAATTTGACTTTTCTAGATACTCTCAAAGTTTTTGATTGATTGATTGATTTATTTGCTTTTGTAATTAACTGGGTAAAAGTCATTCAATGTCAGACACTGTTCTGCCAAGAGGCCCAGGGTAGGGTGCACACTCTGTATACCCTACCCTGTCTGTAGAGTGTACAGATAGCAAGTTGTTACCCTGCTGGGAACTGGCTGTGAGATCTTTGCCATTCACTGCATCTGCCCAACAATTCAATTTTGATATTTGCCTCCACTGGGAATTGAACCGGGTACCTCTTGCACCAGACTCAAAGACTCAGACTGCAACCACTGGGCCACATAGCTGTCAACTTTGCTTTGAATGAACCTCAATTTCAGATTTTCTAAACATGAGGTTGAAAAAGTTACCCAAAGTTACAATGGATTGACTGACCAAAACAAAGTATACATATATCACTACAATTTTAGATTGTCACTACTTGCTACTTACAACTGGCATGCAATGGGCTATTCCAGTTGAAATCCATACACCCCAAATGGAAGACATGACCTTAATCTCCCACACAAGGGGTGTAGATTTCAAATGGAGTCACTCATTCAGGTAACCCCATTTGAAATTCACACTACCTGTGTATACGATTAAGGTCATGTCTTCCATAGGGGTTGCATGGATTTCAACTGGAATAGTCCAATAAACTACCTACCACTCTAATAACAGCATGCAATGGAGAAAATACCAACTAGGGATTCTGTTAATATGGCCAATAGTATAAACTACCACTATTAAGGTGAGTAGGAGGGGAGCGTGTCCTAGCAGTACTTGTGCTCAAGTATTAAACTACCACTATTAAGGTGAGTAGGAGGAGAGCGTGTCCTAGCAGTACTTGTGCTCAAGTATTAAACTACCACTATTAAGGTGAGTAGGAGGGGAGGGTGTCCTAGCAGTACTTGTGCTCAAGTATTAAACTACCACTATTAAGGTGAGTAGGAGGAGAGCGTGTCCTAGCAGTACTTGTGCTCAAGTATTAAACTACCACTATTAAGGTGAGTAGGAGGGGCGTGTCCTAGCAGTACTTGTGCTCAAGTATTAAACTACCACTATTAAGGTGAGTAGGAGGGGAGCGTGTCCTAGCAGTACTTGTGCTCAAGTATTAAACTACCACTATTAAGGTGAGTAGGAGGGGAGCGTGTCCTAGCAGTACTTGTGCTCAAGTATTAAACTACCACTATTAAGGTGAGTAGGAGGGAGCGTGTCCTAGCAGTACTTGTGCTCAAGTATTAAACTACCACTATTAAGGTGAGTAGGAGGGGAGCGTGTCCTAGCAGTACTTGTGCTCAAGTATTAAACTACCACTATTAAGGTGAGTAGGAGGGGAGCGTTTCCTGGCAGTACTTGTGCTCAAGTATTAAACTACCACTATTAAGGTGAGTAGGAGGAGCGTGTCCTAGCAGTACTTGTGCTCAAGTATTAAACTACCACTATTAAGGTGAGTAGGAGGGGAGCGTGTCCTAGCAGTACTTGTGCTCAAGTATTAAACTACCACTATTAAGGTGAGTAGGAGGGGAGTGTGTCCTAGCAGTACTTGTGCTCAAGTATTAAACTACCACTATTAAGGTGAGTAGGAGGGGAGCGTGTCCTAGCAGTACTTGTGCTCAAGTATTAAACTACCACTATTAAGGTGAGTAGGAGGGGAGTGTGTCCTAGCAGTACTTGTGCTCAAGTATTAAGACAAATAAAGATGACACTCAAGAGGAAAGGTATACATGCATCCCAAAAAGAAAGTATCCAGTTTGATTTTGGTCCATAAGTAAAATTTGGGGTCTTAAATCAAGACCTACCAAAAGTATGTTGCAGATAAGGTTATTTCGCATAGTTTGGTACCTCATTTGTCCAAATCGATGCAAAATTGATGACACTGTGATCTTTTGAATGCAATTAGGCCAAAAAAAAAAAATTGTTGTGTTGCCCTCAACCGTCCGGTCCTAAATCCTGAAAAATCAGGGTTGCAATTTTTTTTTTTTTTTTTTTTGGAATGATGATTTTTACAGATTTGTTCAAAAAATCAATGTTTTTCACTTAAAATTAATATTATATTGACAGACTAGTCTTTAATTGATGTCTACCAGGTATCCAGAAGTCAAAATTGACAAATGTCCCCTAATTGAAGAAGCATTATTTATTAATTTGAATTTTTTAAAAACTGAAGGTTAAAAAAAAAAGAAGAAAAAAAAAAAAAAATCCGACCGCCTCGACCCAACTTTCCCATTTTTCCACTTGAAGACAACACAACAATATTTTTTTTTTGGACTTATCTCAATTTTAAAAGTTGCAGTAAATTCCGATTGATTTGGTCCTGCTACTCAATATGGCTAGCGATAGATCAAGGCTGAGAGCATGCGCAGTGGTTGATGCAGCAGGAGGAAATACCAGATATTGACTGCGAAAAGTGAAGGGTAAAACATTGAGGAAGGAGTAAAAGAGTATCTGTATTGAATGAAACACATGAAGTGAAGCCAAACAGTCTTAGACAGTCTCGTTTATTGTGTATCTTTATGAAGAATCTTGAGAAGCAGGAAAACCACATCAATAGGAATAGTGTAATTTTTAAAATTGAGATAATTGCATTCAAAAGATCATTGTGTCATCAATTCTGCATCGATTTGGACAAATGAGGTATCAAACTATGCGGAATAACCTTATCTGTAACATACTTTTGGTAGGTCTTGATTTGAGACCCCATCTTTGTTTTATGGATCAAAATCAGACTGGATACTTTCTTTTTGGGATGCGTTTATAAATGTGATCCCAAGGTTTTTTATGAGGGGCGTTCTCTGCCCGATGTCCATTTTAGTTTGGGTATATTTTCGGCCTTAACTCAAGAACCACAAGATTATTGGCATCCAAGACTAATTTCCTATACAATCAATGTATTAATATTAAGAAGTATTCTGCTGTTTTTTAGTTAAATGACTAGAACTGGAAAAAATATAGCCATGCCATCCGACCCACCTTAACAGATTTAAAACAGCATGCAAAAAAGAAATCACTACTTAGAGATCTCCTGTTAGTAATACACATGTATGTAAACTACAGCTCTAAATTAGCATGCAAAGATATCGCCACCAAAGTCTTCTGTTAATAACAAGATTACTGACCTTCGGGTGTACTCCACACGTTGTCGCTCTTCTATTTTTCCTGGTTGTAGGCGTCGGTCTATCCTCTCCATCAGATGCTACTTGAGCATCCGGTGTGAACGTTATATGTAGCCTTGGATGTGTCGGTGGGGACTGGTCTGGCGATGAGGTCCCACTATTATCTGCTAACAAGCTTAACCTAGGAGAGGGAGTTGGTTTGGCAATGGATCCTTTGTCGGGAGACGGGCTGACTGTAATAGGTGGCGGTCTTTGTGGGGGTGTTTTCTGGGGACTGTCACCTTGCATTGTCGGCGGCGGCGGTGGCGCTCTCCTCGTTTTTGTTTTCTTTCTTCTCGGAGGAGCCACAGCACCGTCTTTTGATGGTGATGGCGTACCACCGTCTTTTGATGGTGATGGGGTACCCGTCTCACCAGGGGGAGGTGGACGCCTAGGAGCGGGTCTCTTCTTTTTGCTGTTACCGTGTTTTATAGTGTCCCTACTAACATGCATTTCTTGGAGAATTTGTTGGCGAGTTTTCACTTGATACATGGAAGACTGGTCTTGTGTGGCACGAGGTGGCGGTGGCCGGTCTGGTTTCTTACCAGATTTTGGTGATTTTGGATTTAAGAGGGAACCAGTGAACGGATTATAAGCACCATTTGGAGTTGTCGGAGTATCGTCCCGTCGTCATCATCGAACGGGTTCAGACTATTATCATAGTCCTCATCTTGATCAGAACCAGATTCATCAAAAGGATTATATTCCTTCTTATAATCATCCGGTTGCTGAGCAACACCCTCCTCCTCTTCATCGGCAAATGGGTTCAATTCATTATCGTAGATATCGTCGATGCTGCTAGCGCTCTTTGCATCATCTCCCAACTCTTGGGTCTGGACAGCGAGCCTGGCCACTTCAACATGGCCGGCACCTTGAACATCACTATCAGCCTTGCTGCCGGTATCACCAGAAGCGATGCTGTCATTGTCTTTTCTTTTGCTGTCCTCCACTGAAATGTCCAATTCGTTCTTCTGATTTTGAAATTCTTCTAACGTTATTTCTAACTTTACATCAGACTTAACTTCATTTGAAATTTTCTCACTTTCATCCTCGTCGTCATCATCCCCAAATGGGTTCAGACTGTCGTCGTCTTCATCCACCGCATTGGGTTTTTCATTAACGATAAGTTCAGGTGAAGCCGCCTTCATTTCCGCTTCTTTCATTTCCGCCTCTTTATTGTCTAAACTAGCAGCCTCGTTCTTTTCAACAATTTCCAAGTCCTGCACATTCTCTTTCACGAGTGCACGTTCCCATTTTTCATCTTTTTTCTCTTCAACAGGAGACACTTTTTTATTTTCATGCTCTTCATGACCCACCTTATCAATGCTGTCATCTCCTTGTTTTGAAAGTGCAGCGAAGACGCCTTTTTCTTCATCTGATTTCTCAGCGTTCATATTCTCATCCTTGTGTCCAGCTGGAGTCTTCATAACTGCATCATCTTTCTTTGACACCGGTGAATCACTTTTCTTAAGTAGAGAATCTTCACTGGTTGTCAACCCTTCTTTACTTGTTGTTGATGTTGAATCGCTGGTAACCGATTTCAGAGACAGACTATCTCCTGTCGTATCTTGAGTTTGGTTCAGTTCTTCCACACTGGTTTCTTCTGGAGTTGCTCCACTTGCAAATTGTGACCTAGCAGATGCTACGCCTGCTGCAGCTAGTAGATGAGGGTGTAATGGAACAGCAGCAGCAGAGGGAGGCTTTGCAGTAGATGGGACAGGTGGTGGTTTTGAAACTGGTCTTGAAGGTGGTGGATGAGCTGCAGTTGCTTTTATTGGACCATGTGGAGTTGCTGAGGCTGGGTGTAAAGGAGGCTGCGGTGGCTGAACAGTTGGCTTAGTCGCCAGACTAGCCGATCTCTGCATGCGCCATATGGCATTGTCATCGTCGTCGTCGTCGGCCCCGGCTAGTCGACTGCCAGCGCGGTTCTTCATATTTGACCTGAGTTTAAACATGTCGTTTCCATGATGGAGACATTCAAACTTCTTTGGATCTTTAGTGTTCTTATATGATCCAGGCCTCAAAGTGGTGAAGCATTTGTCACATTTGAAGCAGGCTCGGTGGAACAGTTTGCCATCTACAACTTGCCGCTCTATCATGTAGACATGTTTGCCACACATCTTGCATTTATCACCCATGGTGGCTTTCTTACGTGGACTGGCGCCATCTTCTTTATCTTTAACCTTGTCTCTGTCCTTGGATTTCTGTAAAATAAGGGAAAATCAAAATAGAATTGAGATAATGGGCTATTCTAGTTGATACCTCCTATGCACGGTTGTTTGATGGGATCATTTATTAGTTTTCCAAACAAAACATCATGTATAACCAAATGTTAGGCTTAAACAGCTAAAAGTGATATCGTGCTAATGTATACAGATGCTTTTGAGTCGTTCTCAACTTTAATTTCCCACCTTTTACAAAATTATTCACTTTTATAGTATTTTTTAAAGCTTTTTTGGATATAAAATGTATCTTTTGATGACAAAATTGGTGGCGCTATTTAGTTACTGGAAATTACCCTTTCAAGGTTTTACTACAAATTATTCCTTTCATTGTTTGATAAAATATGTTTATAAAATTTCCTTGTTGCTTGTTACACCTATTCCAGCCGTTTTAATGGCTGTATTAATCACCAAACCCTTGCAAATTAAGAAAAATTATTTAGGATAAATAGCGCCATCTATAGTTTGCATTTAGTTAATAATGAAGCCAATTCTATATACATCAAACAGCCGTGTATGAAAGACACGACCTTAATCTTCCACACTGGGAGTGTAACTTTGAAATGGAGTCACCCAATCAGGTAACCTTCATTTAAAAATCACACTCCCTAGATGTGAGAGATAAAGATCATGTCTTCCATAGGGGGTGTATGGATTTCAAATGGAACAAAAAAGAAGAATACCAAATCACAAACAAGATTGAGAAAATTAAAAGTGCATCAACTCACAAATGAGCCAATAACATTCCTGTAACTTAAAAACAAAAACATTGAGAAAGGGCACATAGATATGAACCAGACAGACAGTCTGGTTCAGGAACAGGAACATATCACAAATTAAGGTTTATCAGAGTTTTGATATAAATCACATTCTTTATTTATTCAACTATTTTGTCTACCCAGGGCTTTCAAACCTTAATTTTAGAAGCCAAATTGGGTGATTTTTAAAGATTTTCCATGCTACTTTTGACTATTTTTTGTTCCATACAGAAACCAGTGGTTCAGAGACAAATTGTTAACTTTTTACATGATTGCCCTTACCGAAATGAAAGCCTTCATTAGGCAGTTATTAGGCAGTCTGTTAAGCAGTTAATACAGGCAGTCACTTGAAGCTGTTGATATATGAAGCTCTATATAGACCTGAAAGCACATAGGCAGTACCTAGACATGTAAAATGGGCAAAATGAAGCACTATAGGCAGTTCTTAGACCTTCACCTTCAGCTCTAATTTAGGCAGTTCACCTCAAATGAAGCTCTAATTTAGGCAGTCGTCGACCTCAAAAGAAGCACTAATTTAGGCAGTTGACTGCCTAAATGAAGCTCTAATTTAGGCAGTCGACAGTCTCTAATGAAGCTCTAATTTAGGCAGTCAAATGAAGCTCTAAATTAGAGGAGAGTGAGAGCAATCACTCTACATGTAGCTGCTCTCCTTAAATCCGAAATAGGAGAGTGATTTTTAGCTCTCCTTAGTTGACCATTTTCTCCTTACATTCTATTGTAAATGCACTATAAAACAGCTCTCCTTGAAGGCTCCATCAGACCTAAAACGTTCTCCTGCAATTCCAAAAGACAGTCCTTGCAGTCGTCAACTGCCTCAAATAAAACGGAAGCTTGTGATTTTACAGGAAGATCGTTGGACGTCTCCCAATTTGCTGTGGAAACTTGTTTTCATGAATCGAAGTACTTACTTTCCATTTTGGTTATTATTATTATTGGGGAATGTTTGATTGCAGCATCAGCTGACAATCAATCATGCCATAATTTCTTTCAATGAAGCCTCAAATCTCAGCAGGCAGCCAACAATTAAAGCAATTTGCAGTCTTTTCCTGGTCAACATGAAATCTTGTCACCATATTTTGACAGTGTACACTTCAATCTGTGTTACTCAAAGTAAGACAAGCATCATACAATCATGTATTCATTCTTTCAGATAGCAAGCTACATTTATTTCTGAAAACAAAGATCTGTAAAAAAGAGATCAAACATATGCTGTATGCTCTACACATCAATTCCAACAACATAAAAAAAAATCATTCATACATATGAAACGGTGACCATACACCCAGATAAGATTGGAAACAATGTTTGGCTATTGAGCCCCGGGCGGAGCCACTGCCCTTAACTTTCTACCTCAACTGGCAGCCAACAATTATGCATATGAGCATCCCGTGGCATGCCTTTAGCTCAGTCTGTATTTTTTGCCGGTAGGCCAGCGGATCTCGATCAGTCCCCTGAGCCCAATACAGTACATGGAAATTTACTTGTTAACACAAACTGTAAAGCACATTTAATTCCTGATCAGGGTTGTCAACTTTTTGGAATTGCTTGGCGTGAGACAGAGCCGTACTGGGATTTGTCGACTACAATGTTCATTTTGACCCATTATTTGAGCCATGGCGTTCGAGAATATGAAAAGCTGGGGGGGGGGGCTAAGTTCACCTCACACACCTCCTCACATTCCCGTGAAAACTCCTTGTTTTGTACGGTATGTAAAGTGTGCATAATACACTTCACACGTACACTATGCTTTTCTGTCTCCTCGTTTAGACTGCGCTACGAGAATAGGTGTGAAAGTTGACATGCCTGTTCCTGATTAAACACTAAATGATTTTGAGACCCAAGCATAAATTGTACACCATATAATGACATGATAACACAAAGTAAAATGCAAAACTAAAATCCAAGGCCCGGACAATTTTGTTTAATAATTAAAGTTTCAGATTCCTAGGTGCCAACCCGGGCCCATCAGTATATACACCACATGCTATACTTTGCGGCATATTGTACCACTATACCTCCGATCCCCACCCTTTTGGACGTATCAGTTATTGCCAATGATATGAATCCAATTTGCAGTTGCTAGAAAGCAAGGTTATCACAGAAAACTAATTTTGGATACATGCAAGTGCATACTGCAAAATTCAGCAGCCTATGCACACATTATCTGTACATGCAGTTGATAAGCTTATAACATTTATACTGCTTGCAAGTTGCAATGCAACCCTGCAAACCTTTAATTTACCTGTGCATCAACAGGTGTAGTCATCTGTAGTATAAAATTCCCCATAAAGAATGAATGATTTGTATGAAGAGACCATTAAAACACCACCATCTAAAGAACAGCTTGTTGAATCCAACAGCAAATTTGAAATGGCAGTTGGTGATCATGTGACCAGGTCATGACTTATGCAAATTAGCTTCTGACTGTCTATTAGGTCTGACTGCCTATTAGAGCTTCATTTAGAGCTTCATTTTAATGATGAAAAAATCATAAGTATTAGAGCTTCATTTTGATTAGATAAAAAAATCAAAGTATTAGCGCTTCATATAGTGACTGCCTATTATAGACCTTCATATCTGTCAAGCTCTTTGACTGCCTAAGTCATAGGCCTTCAACTGCCTAATTTTCCAGCAACTTCTTGTTGATAGTTTGATTAGGCAGTCATTTGTCTTCAACTGCCTATGAACTGCCTATTAACTGTCTATTAGGCAGTTGTGTTTGGTAAGGGTGGCCATGACAATTTTCAGTAGCTTCTTATCGCATAATACCCTATAGATAAAGCAAAGTTGGATGGCTTTTCGGTTGACTTGTCATCCAATTCAGTCTGTAAAATTTTGCTAATCCTATGTCTACCTGTACAGCAGGGAAATTCACCAGTAACATGATTATTATCTTATATCATTTCCCTGCTAAAATCGAGGTAGTCTGCTTGCTTACATTACAGGAAAACAATTGAAGATTAGGTCAATATATTCCATATTCTCTGTTAAAGCTCCACTCTAATAATTGCCCCCACCACTTTTTTCAACAAAACTGTTCCATTAAATGATGTCAAAATACCATACAGTACCCTAATTTTTTATTTCACGATAGTCTGCATGATGGCAGTCATTTTAATCTACAGTGTTTACAGTACAGTATTGGTAGAAATTCGGTATTGTCGGTTGTTTGATGGCATGTAGAACTGTATTCATTTTTAAGCAAAGTTGAACATTAAAATTGATGGCGCTATTTATCTTAAATCTTGTTTGCATCTTTACAAGGGGTAGACACTTGTATAATGACGTTAAAACATCAGAAACATGAGTAACAAGTAGCAAGAAATAATTCTTTTTTTTTCAATTAATTCAAAAAATGAAACTTTTTAATTCGATCAATCCATTTAAGACAAATCACTTGTTTGTTTACATTTAAATAATATAAAAATTAACTTTCTTTAATTCAATCCATTCCTTCAACAGACAAATCACTTTCACAACTTTCTCATATTTTGTTGTCAGCTATCCTATACCATCTTGATAACATTTTTCTGGGCCATTGGTTTTCCTACAGGACCTACTATATAAGCCTATCTATAGCCTCATAAGACAGACTCACAGGAAATCATATGTCAATACATCACCAATCACCTGAAACAACCCTATTCCCTATTTACACAAAACTGCAGAACTAGTTTTCCAAATAAAAGAGAACAAAATCATATTTATAGATTCGAATAAACTTGGTGCATTGCTCAATGTTATTCCTTTATCATGCTAATTGGGAATGAAGCAAAATGTGGAGTCATATCAGTATTCAAATCAAGGGACAGAAATGTAAACGTTTTTAAGATTGACATACCAGCAGATTTATTTATTTGGTTTTTTTCCCCCAAAAGGATTTTAGTGTATTTTGTTTTGACCCCTGCGCACCCCTGAAAAATAGTGCTTGCACTGATGGGGTTTCCCCATGCAAAATAAGAACTAATAATAATAATAATAAGTAATCACTTTAATTTAGTGTTTTTTTTCTGTTCATGCAAATTTATTACATATTTGTGACGTCCCATGTCAAAAGAAGACACTTTTGGGCAGGATCGTAAATGAAGAAATAGCCAAAAATCTGCCCAGGGTGATTTTTTCACAATTTGGGTTTGTTGCTTGAATTTGTGATGTTATTAATGTTAAAAATATTGTCTGATAGTTTCAGACCGGAATATAACTGGCATCTTGTATTTTTGAGACATTTTTCAAGGTAATTCCTACTCTCAACATTGTCAATAATATTTTTGAAGGCCGATATCTCAATTTCCAATTTTATATTACCATAACTTACGAACTCATTATCTTCGCTTAGGAATGTCCGACTTCATTGGGGAAAATGTCGTTATGGAGCAAAATATCTCTCTATTTAAGATATGTAAAAACCTCAAAATTTATAACCTGCCCAAAAGTGTCTGATTTTGACATGACACGTCACATATTTACTCTGCATGTTTCTGGAATCAGCAAAAGGACAACTCAAATTAAAACTTTTCTTAAAACATTCAACTAACTAAATGCATGAGCATTCTACATTAAAAGCACTGCTGCAAATAATGAAAGTCACAAATAGGAAGAAGCTAGGTCTAAGGGGAGTGCTTCAAATCACAGATACTGGAACACAATTGACTGTATGTATTGATCAACAGAACATACCTCTGCCAAGTTTTAGTATTTTACTACACAGGAAAAGCTTCTTCATACAAAAGAAGTTGTATAGATATTAGAATTGCCAAGTTGGATGATGTTTAAAACGAATAAAAAGTAAGAATATTTTGTTACGCTTCAAATGTTAGAAATCTGGAATGACTCCTATTATTTCAGGCCTGTAGCCATCAGGCTTCCAAGTTAGGGGGCTCAACTCAACTCATCATCCTTACAAGCGGACAATGGGAGTGGGTGGGTTTGTTGATGTATAATCGCTGCACATTATGCAGGGGAGGTTATGGGGGGACGAGAAACTTTTGAAAAATATAGTGGAAATGGAGTGATTTGGTGCATAGTTTTAAGGTGTAATTTGACATTCTTTCATCAATTCCACACATATCAAGAACCTGACGGGTCTATAAATACTCCTTCCCATAATGATTATTATATTCAAAATGTTCAACACTATAGACAATGACTGCAAAAACATACCTCTTAAAATTATTTCTTTGTGTTTGCTCTTTTATATTGATTCTTTCCTTCTACTTTTCTGACCTTATTTTTTTTTTTTGGTGGGGGGGTTCAACTGCACCCTCAAGCCCCCCTGGCTACTGGGCTTTAATTGAATAGGAATGGCTGGCTGGGTCTATGGAAACATGTAGTAGTGGTCAGATAGTTTTCCGTCTTTCATTTGTTTCCCTTTTTTAATTTTTTAAAGAATAATTGATACTCTACATTTCAGCATTGTAACATAAGAACATTATAAGGAGGGACATCCTGCATATATGAGATGGACCCTGAATCTCAATTTATTGAGACATATATCTAAACCACATTAACCATAGCAGCTTCCTGATTAGACAGACCGAAATTTGCAAGATTAAAGTAGTCATCAATTCACCCTTACCAACCCTTGGAATATATTACATTATGAATATATTACCCAAAAGTGAAGGACAAGTCATTCAAATTGTCATTTGGTATTTTTGAAATGACAAATTTTGCAAAAAAACAAGAAAACAGTAGTACTGACTAAGGTGAAGCCCCATTCAAATACATGTAGCTAATTTAGATATTGTCAGTATCTAAATTATAGATTCGTGTAAAATGTTTTATTTTGTCTTAAATACACGGCTTTCGGCTGAACCACTGCTTGAGGCTATGTTAGCACATCTATGACAATGACAAAGGTACCAAAATCTGAATTTTGATGATTTTTACTATCGTCCGGATGAGCAAATCACTGAATGGGCCTTTAAGGGCTCAGTGGCCCACCTTTGCACAGCATTTTTGTGGGACCTGAGAGCACCTACCAAATTGCATTCTGAATATGAGGAATGTTCTTCTGATATCAAATAATTTAGATTTTTTTTTTAAATTTGCGATATAACAAATTTTATATTTTTTATGGCAAATTATTAACTTTTTTTGACATTTAACAATTCTCTAAGTTCACTTTATAAATCTAATGATGTGTATTTAAAGTATATGTAGCTGGGAGGAAAAGCCGACCATCAATTTTGACTTTTTGTATTGTAGATATGCGTAACGTTTCGCAAAAGACTAAAATTTGTGTCTTTTCACATTTTGTATAATGTTATGACAGCAAATTTGTTGAAATTCCATTGTTTAAAACAAGGGGATGTCACTGAAACCTAATGTTTAAGCTCCTACTAATATATATATATATATATATATTAAAGCCCTCTTTTCAGGGAGGGGTCATCATTGGGGTCAATTAACTATATAAGTACTACTCATGCTTGTTAATCAACCCTCAAAACAGACTGGCGTCAATGAATTTGCCACCCTAAACAGCGTAACTGTCATCAATTAATACCAATGATTTATTTTAGTACAATATTTTGTTAAGGAAAGGGTCATCACTCAACCCCTTTCTCCTTCTTGCAATTATAATATTAGGTGTGTTGATATAATAAGAAATATGTTAAAGCCCCTAATTGTTAGCTATTGTTAAAGACCCATATTGTTAAGAGGAGCCATCACTCAACATTTTGCTCCTCCTTGCATATATTATGTTCAGATGGCAAGTTTATATAGAAATATATTTAAGCCCCCATATTATTAAAGGAGGCGGTCAACATTCTACCCCTTCCCATAATTAAACTTTGTTCCTATATTAAGAAATATGTTGAATCCAGTCTTCTAATTAATTTTTTTACCTTGGGGTGCACTTTTGCACCCCATTTTGAAAGTTGTGGTGCAATTTCTTCGGATGCAGAGCAATCTCAGACAATCAACACCGATAACATCAGTACAATGTGATATCGCAATTTTGCACCACACCTTTTAAAGTTTTAATTTTAAATTGCACTGCGATAGGGCTCATTTTGAATGTTGGTTGAATCCCCTATTCGGCAAAGCACCCATATTATTAAAGGAGGGGTTCATCACTCAACCCTTCCCCATTCTTGCAATTATAATGCTATAATTGCATACTGTTGATATATTGAGAAATAAAGCCCTACTTGTTACAGCCCCATATTATTAAAGGAGGGGTCATCACTCAACCCCTTTCCAATTCTTGCAATTATAATGTTATAATGGCATGTTAAAGTGCCTATTTGTTAAAACCCCCATTATTATTCCCCATTCTTGTAATTATAATGTTATAATGGCACACTGTTAATGTATTAAGAAATATGTTAAAGCCCCTGATATGTACTATTTAGTAAAGCCCTGATATTGCTTAAGGAGGGGACATCACTTGACCCTTTCTAATGGAAATCAAGTTCAAACCATTTTTGCATGTAATGCATCATGGGTAAAATCCCCAGAAATAGTGATCCTCCAGGAAAGGAAATCATACCAAATTGGTTAAGATGGTAAATTTTTGATATAATAACAAATGTGTTTAAGCCCCTACTTGTTAACGGAAGGGCTGTCACTTTCTCCGGATGATGGCAACTGTTTGATAAATTAATCAACTTGATTAATTCCCCATATTGTTGACAGATGGATCGTCACATGACCTGTCCCAATAATAAACACAACACAAAAAGTAAGTGCGCACTATACCCTTCCTACAACAAAACCTGATCTTGCTATGACAATTTGATTGATAAGGTTGTGTGCAGAATTTTGGTAGCTCCAATTTGATACCAAATTTACTACCAAACACTCAAAATTGACAAAGATTGATACCAGTATATAAAATTTGGTACATTTGTAAAAGTTGCAAAATAAAAAAGGAGCATGCAGACATGTAGAGATGAATTGCAGAGCGCGACCATTGACATAGCCCGTAGCAACCACTAGGTCATTATATTTATCGCATCATGCCCTAGTATTCATCAGTAAAGCATTGTATAACAATCCATGCATTTTAAATTGACAATTGAATATTCCGGGCACTTGGGATAGTCAACAGGGGCCAATCACGGGCAAGCAAGCTTGACCATGCTTAGCAATTTCGACTACGTGCATCGTTTTGATTTGCAACTTTTGAAAATGCACCAAATTTCATATACTGGTATCAATCTTTGTCAATATAGAGTGTTTATAGTAGCAAATTTGGTATCAAATTGGAGCTACCAAAATTTTGCACACAACCGTATCAATCAAATTGTCATAACATGATCAGGTTTTGGTGTAGGATGGGTTACATATATGTGTGGTGACTTTCTTTTTGTGTTGTGTCAAGTATGTGTGACATAAAATTACACAGTAGTATCAAGGAAGCAATATCCTCTGTATTGTCACTAACCCCCATCTCGTCCTTGCAAAATATTTCTTTAAAAATTTTTTACAATACATAACATGTTCATGACTATGGTCTGTCTCAAGTTGAGAGCAACGCCATGTTGGATTTCAATCCCGCAGGGCATCCGTATGCTGGCAATGCAACAGCGTAATCGCACTGATTCGAATCTGCCACTGTAAAATCCAATATGGCGTTACTCTCAACTTGAAATGAGACCAATACATACTGCAATTTTATGTGATTTTTAATACTCCTTTAGGCCTATCTTTATAATTGATCACCATGTACAAATTACATGAGGGTCACATCTTTAAGTTGATCAAGAATCCTTTGCAACATATTACCATACACCACCTCATGTATTCATATTTCTTTGCAAAGGCTCCCTGTAAAACAAGCCTTTATTATGTTGAGAATAGACTGGCTATCATAGGCGTAGATCCCAATGTTGATGCCTGTATGTGGGTTTCTGACCAAATTAACCTCATATTTGGCCATTTTAGCCCCACAAGTGCAAATTTTTTCAGACTTCCCACAAATGTCAATATTTATTATAATTGTTTTGAAATTTAGTATATTTTGATGTTTTCCAAAAGATGTGCAATATTTGGCAAAAGTTAATATTTTGTGTGCCTAATTGGTTTTTGATGCCTTTTAAAATTCTTTAAGTGTTCAATCTTTTTAATGTTTTAATATGTATAATTGCTTTGTAATTTTACATGTAATTTGGCCATTTGGCCACGATATGTGATTTAATAAAATACCGATAATAATAAATGTATTCCATTTTTGCACCATATTTCAACAGTTTAGCTTCAAAATGGTAATATTTTTCACACACTTCGCATGCATTTCTACCATTAACTTATTCTTTCGCCAAATGGTGCTGAATTTACTATACTTCCAAGAAATTTTTTCCAAACCCATCCCCCAATGTCAAAAAGCTGGCTATCAGGGGTTGTTAGTCAGTAATGTACCATAATTTCAAGAGTAGGATGTGCCCTGTTCATTGAGGTACTTTTTGTTACTAAAGATCTACAACCTGCAAGCACAGTAGGAAGTGTCTTCACTGACCAATAGCTACCTACCCGCATACTTCTCCTGATCGAGTTAAGCTTGCTGCTGCCTTTGGATTTTTCCTCTTTACCATCTTTAGCAGCTGTGGATACAAACAAACAGAAAACAAACACACATAAATTAAAAATGAATTAAAAAAATCATTTGGTTAAATATTCTCGGACTTGGTGTTATATATATGAAGTTACATAAAATCATTCATTAAAGGACTGTGCAATAATAATGTGCCCGGGGTCCATTTCACTAACTTTTAACCCTTCGTAACTCAAGTAAGCGTATGTAAAGTTATGAATACCCAATACTAGACGTAACTTTACAAAGGGTCCATGTGGTATATTCCCATTACTTATGAAGGGTACCATTGGTAAGCAAGTCTCAGGGATGAAAACAAGCACTGACAACATTTTCTGAAACTGCTTTAACATTTCCTGAAAATGTGTATTTCCCTATACTTTGTACAGGGAAGATCCAAGCAAGTCTAGTGAAGTTACGAATGATTACGAGACTTACAAAGCTTCGTAAAGTTCAGTGATATGGAACCCAGGAGGAAGGTAACATTTCCGAATGGCACGCTAAATATTGCTGTACCATATCCCCCTTCTCAGTATGTCAATAAATCCAAGCACCCTTCCATCTGGCAAAATATCCTTGCCCCCCACTTTGCAAATACCAACTTTTAGTGATCTTACAAAAGTATTTTCCAAGCTAAAAGGTCTAGATAGCTGCAGCAAGCATATTGTGAGCAGATAATTGTCCACATTTGAATGTTTCCATATCATTTCTTTGCTTGTGTCCTTTTCCTTCTGACCTACCAAAAATTGCTTGCTCCTCCTTTAGGCTTGCCAAAAATATTGTCTCCCACATTTTACTATCTCCTGGGGCACATAATGATTGCACCACCCCTTAACTGTCTTCTGCTACTGTCTTAAAACACCCAGCAAAACTGCCCTTCAAACTGGACTTCATCACACATCACATTAAAGTACAAACAATATCGCTCAGTATGGCCAGGAATATGTCCCATACCTCTGCCCCCGGCTGCTGACCAATGAAAAACCTGACAAAATCTACTGGGCAATTAAGGGTGTTGGCAATCACTTTGTTGCTGCTATTTGATAATTTAAATAATTTTAAATACTTAAAAGTAATTACTGAATTATCTGGAACAATGAGGTTGTATCACTACAAAGTGAAGACCATGACAAGATGACACTGCAGTGACATTTAACTTAAGGACAGGGGAAGAGGATGACTGGTCACAACTTAGTTAGGATATGTTGATTATATATTTCAAATGCCTAGGCCAGGGGTGAGAGTTCTTGGACTGGTCAAGATGCAATGTTCCCAGGTGCCATCAGTCTCAAAATAGTTTGGATATTTTATTTCAATTTTATGTAAAAACAAACACTAGGCAACTTAGCAAGTTGCAAAAAAAAAAAAAAAAAAACTTTCACTATTCTTGAAATGTGCTAAAACAACTCAAATAAAGTTTGATGGACTTGCAGTTCCTGTAAACTTCAATAGAAATTGATAACTTCCTTTCTTGAGATGATATTTTGGCGATGGTCCGCTATCCCTAATGACCGCTATCCCTAATGACTGCTATCTCTGAGGTTCGCTATCACTAACATGTAAATCCAATGGGGATAAAATTTCTAATACAGAAAAAGGTTCGCTATAGCTAACAAACGGTTCGCTACTTCTAAGGTTCGATATCACTAATTAGGAATAAGGTTCGCTAGTTCCAAGGTTCGATATCACTAATTTTAAATAAGGGTCGTTATCTCTTATTTTAATTAAGGTTCGCTATCTCTAATTTTAAATAAGGTTCGCTATCTCTAATTTTAAATAAGGTTCGCTATCTCTAATTTTAGAAATAGCAAACCTTATTTGAAATTTGAGACAGTGAACCTTATTTGAAATTAGATATAGTGAACTTTATTTGAAATTAGAGATAGCGAGCTTTATTTGAAATTGAATGATATCGAACCTTAAATAAAGAACCTTATTTGTAATTAGTGATATCAAACCTTAAGAACAAAGGACCTTTTCTGTAATTAGTGATAGCAAACCTTAGAGATGGCGAACCGATGTCCTTTGAGATAGCAAGATGTTACTGATTTTTTGTGACAAGCAACACATTTTGCCCCAACCATATGACACAAATGTAAACTAACCAAAATATTAAATCACCTTCTCATATAATGTTTAGAACTTTGAAAATGACAATTAAAATAACTTTTTCAACTTTAAAAAACTTCTTACATTTTTAGATATTCCTACAATAACAAACAATATTGCTCGACAAATGTGAAGGTCACTCACATAAACACAAAACGTGTTACCTATCCCACGTGGCAGGATCTTCCTGATTAGTGGAGTGCTTAAAGTCAATAAGGTCCGAGGATGGTCATGCAATCGGCCATAATATGATCAGAAAGTTAACTGTCAGATTGCCAATGGCTACTTGTTAATTTTGTTTCCGCACAAATGAAATTGAGAAAGTCATATATCCATTGTAGCATAGATCCTTCATATATTTCTCTTTAGGATATGTGACATCATCAAGGATAATGAGTTGAATGTCGCTAATATTGTTTTTGAGATATTGGCAAAAACAGTGTTCAAATTCTTTTGTTTTATATTGTATTCAGCCATTGATAAATTGCTCATAACTCTGTAGCCAGATGTACAATTTTGATGGGGTTTGCATTAAAATGTAGCACTTGTAAATTGCCAGAAAATGATGCAAAAAACTTCCAATTGAAAACTGCCGACATGCTACTCATTCCCCTTGATCATGTCATATATGTGACTACATAGAATTATTATTCAGGCAAATCAGTCCATTTTGAGTTTTGACCAAAACAAAAGAGGACATTACTAATAGCTATAAGGGTTGAATGACTCAAGTCCGAATAGAGGTGGTTATAACTTGTAATGGTAGTGTAGCCAGGACTTTTTGGGAGGGCGGGGGTAAAGGGGGAGCAAGGCAAATTTGAAGGGGCAAACTTTGATGAATGTTGACGTTATAATGTCCTCAAAAAGCATAAATGATACTTCCCCAGGGAAATTAACTTACTTAAAGGTGCTCGGACAGATTGACCACCTGGCCACTAGGTTACCTCTTAAAAGGTGCTCGGACAGATTATCCACCTGACCACTAGGTTATCTTGTTAAAGGTGCTTGGACAGATTGACCGCCTGACCACTAGGTTACCTCTTAAAGGTGCTTGGACAGATTGACCACCTGACCACTAGGTTACCTCTTAAAGGTGCTTGGACAGATTGACCACCTGACCACTAGGTTACCTCTTAAAGGTGCTTGGACAGATTGACCACCTGGCCACTAGGTTACCTCTTAAAGGTGCTTGGACAGATTGACCACCTGACCACTAGGTTACCTCTTAAAGGTGCTTGGACAGATTGACCACCTGACCACTAGGTTACCTCTTAAAGGTGCTTGGACAGATTGACCACCTGGCCACTAGGTTACCTCTTAAAGGTGCTTGGACAGATTGACCACCTGGCCACTAGGTTACCTCTTAAAGGTGCTTGGACAGATTGACCACCTGGCCACTAGGTTACCTCTTAAAGGTGCTTGGACAGATTGACCACCTGGCCACTAGGTTACCTCTTAAAGGTGCTTGGACAGATTGACCACCTGGCCACTAGGTCACGGCATCGCCAATACACGCATTTTCGATAATAAAGTATTTGGATTTATTGGTGAGTGAATTGTTTCCTCAAGTAAGGGATTTAGCGAAAGCACTACTGTGACGTCAAAAAAATGCCGTAAACAAGAGCTACCCCGCAGCGCAAGCAAAGACGAACGAAAGCACAAAATTGCAGATGGAAAAATGCATCAAACTCAAAGAATAAAATAAATAATTACCTAACGTTTCAATTTTCATGTAGTAATAACTTTATTTTGCTGTAAAATTGCTATATAATAAATATTAAGAGTTAAACAAATTATTAATTGTACGTTGAAATCATACCACGGCAGACGTGTTTTCCGCCCGATAAGCGCGCACAATATTAACATTTTCAATTTACCGAGAATAGTGTACAGAATTTCATCAATTTAAAGAAAAACCACAAAGAAATATGAATGTGTGGTATGGAAATGGAAAAGAACACTACACACTTTCCAATAATACTAAAAAGTGCGCCGGGACAGAACTTCAAGATGAATAAATTTGGCATGATTTGTTCAGTATTTACGGATGAAATCGCCATTATAGTATGCGGGCAATTAAGATATCTACGTACAGCGCGTGTTATGCATGTCACCGCAGCCCATGAGTTACGGTGCAGTGTAAAGACCACCACAGTGCATACAAACACGTCTGATTGTTGAAACCGTTTAGGTTTTTGTGTCAGAATAGCCATACTATTTCACAAATTTTAGTAATATAAACACGTTTGAGACATTTTCGAGTGTTTTTATTATATATTTTATTTTAAATCTGGACTTCTACAGTGATTTATACACTAGCCTACATTGACTGTAGCATCAGCATGTAGGTAAGCTTAATCTATACACAGTGGAAATGCTGGGTGGCTGGCTATTAAGTTATTTAAAATTCTTCATTTCAGTTTTATCAAGATTTTAGTCTTAGCAAATAAAATTTTACATTACAAATCAAGGATTTTATCTAGATAAACATTGAAATCAATTTAAATTCTTAATTTCAATTTTATCTCGATTTTAGGCCAACTTTACGAGGACTAAAATCTCGATAAAATTCTTGATTTCAAAGTTCTGTAAAAGCTACGGCACATTGAAATCAAGGATTTTTTCAAGATTTTAGGCATCGTAAAGTTTGGCGTAAAAGCTACGGAACATTGAAATCAATTTAAATTCTTAATTTCAATTTTATCTCGATTTTAGGCCAACTTTACGAGGACTAAAATCTCGATAAAATTCTTGATTTCAAAGTTCTGTAAAAGCTACGGCACATTGAAATCAAAGATGTTATCAAGATTTTAGGCATCGTAAAGTTTTGCGTAAAAGCTACGGAACATTGAAATCAATTTAAATTCTTAATTTCAATTTTATCTCGATTTTAGGCCTAGTAAAGTTTTACGATGGCTAAAATCTCGATAAAATTCTTGATTTCAAAGTTCTGTAAAAGCTACGCACATTGAAATCAAGGATTTTTTCAAGATTTTAGGCATCGTAAAGTTTTGCGTAAAAGCTACGGAACATTGAAATCAATTTAAATTCTTAATTTCAATTTTATCTCGATTTTAGGCCAAGTAAAGCTTTACGAGGACTAAAATCTCGATAAAATTCTTGATTTCAAAGTTCTGTAAAAGCTAGGCACATTGAAATCAAGGATTTTTTCAAGATTTTAGGCATCGTAAAGTTTTGCGTAAAAGCTACGGAACATTGAAATCAATTTAAATTCTTAATTTCAATTTTATCTCGATTTTAGGCCAACTTTACGAGGACTAAAATCTCGATAAAATTCTTGATTTCAAAGTTCTGTAAAAGCTACGCACATTGAAATCAAGGATTTTTTCAAGATTTTAGGCATCGTAAAGTTTGCGTAAAAGCTACGGAACATTGAAATCAATTTAAATTCTTAATTTCAATTTTATCTCGATTTTAGGCCAACTTTACGAGGACTAAAATCTCGATAAAATTCTTGATTTCAAAGTTCTGTAAAAGCTACGTCACATTGAAATCAAGGATTTTTTCAAGATTTTAGGCATCGTAAAGTTTATGTAAAAGCTACGGAACATTGAAATCAATTTAAATTCTTAATTTCAATTTTATCTCGATTTTAGGCCAACTTTACGAGGACTAAAATCTCGATAAAATTCTTGATTTCAAAGTTCTGTAAAAGCTACGGCACATTGAAATCAAAGATTTTATCAAGATTTTAGGCCTCGTAAAGCTTTTCGTAAAAGCTACGGAACATTGAAATCAATTTAAATTCTTAATTTCAATTTTATCTTGATTTTAGGCCTAGTAAAGCTTTACGAGGCCTAAAATCTCGATAAAAGCTACTGGCACATTGAAATCAAGGATTTGATTAAGATTTTAGTCATCGTAAAGCTTTGCGTAAAAGCTACGGAACAATCAATAAATTCTCAATTTCAATTTTATCTAGATTTTAGGTTTAGTAAAGATTTGATGCCTAAAATCTCGATAGAAAATTCTTGATTTCAAAGTTCTGTAAAAGCTACGGCACATTGAAATCAAGGATTTTTTCAAAATTTTAGGCATCGTAAAGTTTTGCGTAAAAGCTACGGAACATTGAAATCAATTTAAATTCTTAATTTCAATTTTATCTCGATTTAGGTTAACTTTACGAGGACTAAAATCTCGATAAAATTCTTGATTTCAAAGTTCTGTAAAAGCTACGGCACATTGAAATCAAAGATTTTATCAAGATTCTAGGCCTCGTAAAGCTTTTCGTAAAAGCTACGGAACATTGAAATCAATTTAAAGTCTTAATTTCAATTTTATCTTGATTTTAGGCCTAGTAAAGCTTTACGAGGCCTAAAATCTCGATAAAAGCTACGGCACATTGAAATCAAGGATTTGATTAAGATTTTAGTCATCGTAAAGCTTTGCGTAAAAGCTACGGAACAATCAATAAATTCTCAATTTCAATTTTATCTAGATTTTAGGTTTAGTAAAGATGATGCCTAAAATCTCGATAAAATTCTTGATTTCAAAGTTCTGTAAAAGCTACGCACATTGAAATCAAGGATTTTTTCAAGATTTTAGGCATCGTAAAGTTTTGCGTAAAAGCTACGGAACATTGAAATCAATTTAAATTCTTAATTTCAATTTTATCTCGATTTTAGGCCTAGTAAAGCTTTACGAGGCCTAAAATCTCGATAAAAGCTACGGCACATTGAAATCAAGGATTTGATTAAGATTTTAGTCATCGTAAAGCTTGGCGTAAAAGCTACGGAACAATCAATAAATTCTCAATTTCAATTTTATCTAGATTTTAGGCCTAGTAAAGATACGATGCCTAAAATCTCGATAAAATTCTTGATTTCAAAGTTCTGTAAAAGCTACGCACATTGAAATCAAGGATTTTTCAAGATTTTAGGCATCGTAAAGTTTTGCGTAAAAGCTACGGAACATTGAAATCAATTTAAATTCTTAATTTCAATTTTATCTCGATTTTAGGTCAAGTAAAGCTTTACGAGGACTAAAATCTCGATAAAATTCTTGATTTCAAAGTTCTGTAAAAGCTACGGCACATTGAAATCAAAGATTTTATCAAGATTTTAGGCATCGTAAAGTTTTTGGCGTAAAAGCTACGGAACATTGAAATCAATTTAAATTCTTAATTTCAATTTTATCTCGATTTTAGGCCAACTTTACGAGGACTAAAATCTCGATAAAATTCTTGATTTCAAAGTTCTGTAAAAGCTACGCACATTGAAATCAAGGATTTTTCAAGATTTTAGGCATCGTAAAGTTTGCGTAAAAGCTACGGAACATTGAAATCAATTTAAATTCTTAATTTCAATTTTATCTCGATTTTAGGCCAACTTTACGAGGACTAAAACCTCGATAAAATTCTTGATTTCAAAGTTCTGTAAAAGCTACGGCACATTGAAATCAAAGATTTTATCAAGATTTTAGGCCTCGTAAAGCTTTTCGTAAAACCTACGGAATATTGGAATCAATTAAAATTCTCAATTTCAATTTTATCGAGATTTTAGGCCTTTTGTAAAGCTTTACGAGGCCTAAAATCTTGATAATATTCTCCATTTTAATATTCGATAAAGCTACGGCACATTGAAATCAAGGATTTTATCAAGATTTTAGGCCTCGTAAAGCATTGCGTAAAAGCTACGGAACATTGGAATCAACTAAAATTCTCAATTTCAATTTTATCGAGAGTTTAGGCCTAATAAATCGAGGCTTAAAATCTTGATAAAATTGTCCACGTTCCGTAAAATCTACGGCACATTGAAGATTTTCAAGATTTTAGGCATCGTAAGCTTTGGGTAAAAGCTACGGGACATTAAAATCAATTAAAACTTCTCAATTTCAATTCAAGCGAGATTTTAGGCCTTTTGTAAAGCTTTACGAGGCCTAAAATCTTGATAAATGAAGGAATTTATCGAGATTTTAGGCCTCATAAAGCTTTGCGTAAAAGGTACGGAACATTGAAATCAAATTCTTAATTTCAATTTTATCGTAATAATCACTAAAGAATTAAAGATACAAATACACAATTTGTTTGTCTTCCAATTTTATCATTGATTGTGGCTCAATAAAATGAATTTTGAAAAAACAGCTGGCACAATTTAGTCACATGATGCTACCCATGTGGTGGGTTACCTTAAAGCATGGGCTTTCCTTAAAAATCTTTGACACAAGTTGTATCAGTATTTCTTTGATCCATCTAAATGCATTTGTGGAGCAAGGATTTAGCTCAATATGTTCACATGTATGTGTATAAATTATGTGTACATATGTTGATATGTTCATTTCCCCCTTTACTAAATTCAAAGTGCATTGTACAATAATACATGCATTGTAAATTGCTGCACATTCATTTTTCAAGCATACTGGGGTATACTTGCATATGACATTATTTCTCCATAATGTTCTCAAATAAAATTGGTTTGTTGTCTTCTCATCCATTCTTCTGTTCCTGTAGGTGCTAAATGTATGGTTGCTGAAGTCCCCATAGCTGACAGTGTCAATACACACATGTATAGGGCAGTATACATGGTATACAAAGACCGTGTGGGTGAACGACACAAAGTACGATGTAACTGGAACTGAAGACAGATTGTCTAACTTGTTACTGAATTTTAATAGTTTATAATATTTTTCCTTTGAAACAGGAATATTTTACAATTTTCAATAATCCACCATATCTGTCCACTGTGAACAATTTTCTCCTACCATATTCATTCCATTAACAACCCAGGGCGCGTAACAAAGTCATTTTGGGTGGGCGCTTATTTTTTATAATGTTTACATAATTACATATCGTCACTGGGCAGGAAAAACCTCCTATGTACTTGTGGCCCTTGAACATGTTTAAAACAAAACTGCAAAGAGGTTACATAGGAGGTTTTGCTTTAAACATGTTCAGGGCCAATGACACATATGAGGTTTTTCCTGCCCAACGATGATGTAAAAATGGCCCAGAATATGGAATTTGTGTGTACATGGCTCTGTGTTTGATACACCAGTAGTTGGTTGAATGGATCCTGCACATAATGGTACATGTACATCCATGATTGTAATTGACTGTGCTCGTATTGTTAAAAGACCAAACAAGTCCCATTTTGGTAACAAAGCAGATCGGAGCCCAATGGCGTCAGGAATACAGCGATGTCAAGCCACACTCATGCTGAATCAATATCAAATTCTGGACACCTGCATCATGTGTAAATGAAAAGGATAAAAATGGAAATTGGTTAATTTCTTGTAAACCGATACTGTAAGAACCCAAACATATCTAACCAATGCAATGGAAGTTTCATTAATGCTTCTATTAATATTCCCTCATCTACTTTGTATAATGCACCTTCTCTATTGTAACACTGCATTGTCCCCTGGGCAACACAGGGACATGGACAGTGTTAATTTTGAAAATTTACAAATCCAACACAAGGCCCTGCCAGCTTCTACACAGGGCAGGGCATTTTATCGAATGGTAAGTCCCCGACTAAATCCCGGCGCACGGTGAAGTTTCCCAAGTGACTTAGTCGCTGTCCACTAACTTCCAAACAGGATGAACTCTTTGAATGGTGAATCCCTACAAAGTCCTGGCCCCATGTTGAAGTCCCTGACAAGATCCAGGCTCATGTTCCTGGCCCATTTTGCCATTGTTGAGGCACCGCTAAGACATGCATTTTCGGTCCGGTTTTCAGGTACCCAACCAAAATTTCACTACCCAGGTAAGAGAGTCAGCAGCATGTTTTTTTTTATTATTTATGTTATTTATTTTCTTGGTTTTGTCCCTGGACCTATGCTAAATAGTTAATATGACGATCATTCATGGTTGACAAAAACAATGTTGTGGTAGATTTTTTTTTTTATGCGGGGGTGGGGGGGGTCAATCAGCAATGAATGATCCTAACATTTAGCTCTAGGTCCAGGGACACAATTATGCAATTTCAGGTACCCGATTACCTGCCCGAAAAATGTGTAGGGTACCCAGATACAAAATAACTCGAAAATGCATGCCTTAGTCACCTTTTTTTTTTCATGTTTACAATAAAGTGTTGCAAACTATTTAAAACAATAATTCTAGACGACAACATCAACAAACCCTGCTCTACTGCGGAAGGACTTTTTTGTAGGGCTGGTCTGTCAGGATTTTTATATTTCTTACCCACAAAAAATCTCATGGGACCGTTGGCCCAGTAGAACAGGTTTTTTTTTTGGTTGTTGTTGTCTAGAATTATTGTTTTTAATTGCAACACATTGTTAATTATAAACTTGCATTTACATACCGATACTTAGTCATAAACGTCGTAATCACACTCCATCAATTTGCAGTAGGCCTATTCTGGTATAATGGCAACTATAACTTTCCATTATTGGATGACACCTGAAAATAACAATGTGGCAAATGGAACATAGTTACGGTAAATAAACTGCAAAAACTGTACTCTTTGTTGGTATACAATGTACCTCATCAACATCAATGGGGCTACTAATTGTACGACCGGGTCTCTGATACCCTGGCAACTACAGGGAACTGTACGTCAAATCCCCATAGGCCCCTTCGACTTCCATGCCGAGCTGGGCATCTTTGTATCAGAGACAAGCCTTGAAATAAGCAGACTGGAACCAGGAGCAATTTGTTTCTGAACATTGCTCCTGGTTCACTGGGATTTTACAAGAACTAGGAGCAATTTCTGAACAAACAAGAGCAATTTTCAAATAGTAAACCCTTTTGTGCATATACAATACAGCATACCAGTACTACTGCATCAAGTGCAACAGGAGCAATTTGTTTTAGAAAATTGCTCCTGGTCCATCTGAATTTTACAAGAACCAGGAGCAATTGGTGGCCTTACGAGAGCAAATTTGCTCCCAGCGCCTGCTTATTTCAAGGCTTGATCAGAGAGCTCCCCCCCATTAAACAACAATTTTCCCGTCTCTGTCAATCGACTTCCATACAGGGCGTGGCTTGCTCAAAAAGTCTACTCTAGCCACAAATTTGCTCACTGATAACATTCGAGGCTAGAGACCATTGCATTCGAAATATAGCTGAAATCGCTGAAGCATGACACTGTGAAGGGACAACAAATTATTTTGACGATGCATGAGATTTTACTCATTTTCCAGCTTTTTTTGCGAGATTTACTACCTAGGCGTGAGATTATAGGCCTACTACCTTGGTGTGAAAGTGGCCCAATGCGTGAGACTTACGGCCAATGCGTGAGAGTTGACAGCCTGCCAGTGACGAATGACGTGACTCATGAGTGCAGCGTCTTAACGTCTTTCGATCAATTCTTACATCATCATGCATCCGAACATGATAATAGATAATGAAGAAAATATGTATTAAAATTTATTACCCTGATACAGGCCGACGTACAGGACTCGGGAGGACTTTACGTTTACAGGGTCGACGTTGATCGACAAAGTAAGACAGTCATGACAGTAAACACGTGTGATTTCTGTAAATCATGAAATGGTTATTCATAAATTCTACTCCATTCTCATAATCTTATTCCTGTATTTCCCACATGCACATCTGATGTGCGCATTCAGGGTTGTCAACTCTCACGCATTGGCCATGAGTCTCATGCTGCACGCACTGGGTCACTTTCTCACGACAAGCCCAAGGTAGTATAATCTCACGCTTAGGTAGTAAATCTCACGCTAAAAGCTGGAAAATGAGCAAAATCTCACGATCGTCATGAATAATTTGTTGCTCCTACCCCCACTATTCACATTCTCGAACATGGTACAAAATGAACATTGAGTCGGCAAATCCCGGTACACGCTTGTCTCACGCCAAGCAATTCCAAAAAGTTGACAGACTTGCGCATTGTAATTTGTATCATGTAAAGCTTACCGTGATTGTTTTGCAATATTGATCAGCTGACTGACTATGCTGCAATACTGATACTGCACTGTCAATAGAAAAAATTATAAGCTTTCCGGACAAGTCAACAAGTTATAAACATGTCCCACTTTTCCAAGCGTTATAACCGGCCTGGTGCACTCCACGATCGCTCAAAAAGTAATATGGTTAAACTTTGAGACAATAAAAGCCTATATATATTACTTAATTGTGTGATTTACTTACGGAATCAATTGGGATTTACATGAAGAAAATCGTAGAAACAACATCACATGTGCGTCTGAAGTCGGACTCTGAATACACCCGAGTGTCCACTTTTTCCGCCCAATGTAGAACATAGTGCACCCACATACGTTTACTGTTACGACGCTGTGAACGTCGTCGATGAATATTAACGCCCAATTTATCGCAATATTACACCCAATTACGCTGAATTGGGTGTGAAATCAACAACAGCTGCAAACAGCTGTCAAGAGTAAACAATAAACCACCTAACATGGTGTATTTTGCTCGAATGAAATACATTTCACTTTTTTTGGCCCCGGGACGATTCATTAAAAAATGTAAAGTAAACACTTTAAATATTATAATTAAGCTAAAACATTACAACCTCTTTGTGAAATCTTCTTCTAGGAAGAATGTAAAAAATTGCCATTTCGGGCTACATTACGTGCAGTTACGTGGGCTTTCAATGTATTAGGGATGGGCGGTAACCGTTTATTTGCGTAACGCATGGACCGCGATAATATGGGCATGGGCAATCTTTTTTCTTGCCGAAAGATGCCGTGAGGTTACCTCTTAAAGGTTCTTGGACAGATTGACCACCTGACCACTAGGTTACGTCCAGTGTTTATTCAGATTTTAAACTCCAAACAGTCATCATAGTTGTGACTTCAAACTACATGTTTCCACTGTGTATTTCTTACCGGGTAATGCCGGCCAACAAATTAACAGTTTGATGGCCAACAACCACGCTTCCACTGACACTCTACCCATTAAACGATCGTGTGATCTGGTGTAGAGCGGTAGTACTGTATATTGTTTTCATGACCTTAGGTCGTCATGTGTTATGCACATTTCATTCATTCATTGTCACTGACTCGACCTTGCAAGATCGACTGCTGATATACCTGTTAACCGTCACACCGAACATGTTTCCACTGAGGAAAATACCCGGTGTTACACCCCATGATCTACGTCCAGAGGTGGATCACGGTTGCCGGGTGCCCACACCGCATCACTCCGAACCGATCTGTTTCCACTGAGCACATAACCTGGTAACACTCTAAACTACACCCCATTACCCGCCAACCTTTCCAGAGTAGAAACATGCAGAACATCAACTGTGCATGGAAAAGACTTAGAAACAGTAGGTGAAAGAAAATTGGTAAAGAGCCTTAATTCCTCCTTCAGTGGAGTGGAGCGAAATAGGCTGAAGAAGATAGAAGTCAATACTTGGTGCTAACTATAGTCGGCTACTAAAGAAGCAAAAGTTGTCAGTGCAATCCAAATTTACTATACCGGCCCAGTGTTAGTTGTCAAAACTCACTTCTTTTGCACAAGTTGTTTGTTATTAACTGTTTGTTAACCATGACCAGCAGTATTTTTATGGGGTGGGGCAACATCCCAACAGCTATTATATCGCTCATGCTTATCATATCTAGTTAAATATATGTATCAACACTTGAAATAATGTACACTGAATATGCTCCATTTCATATATGATGTCAACTTTTCACATGGTCAGATTAAGAACTTCGAGCCATGCTTCATGCGTACATAGAACCATGGGCAATAGAGGAGTCTCTTTTTAGAGTTGGCGACACTAGGCTGAGCGAAAGTCCAGAAAAAGCTGGTTTTAGTCCAGGTAGCTCCAGGCTAGTCCATATTAGTCCAGGTTAGTCCAGAGAGGATTGATTTTCAACCCAGGTTAGTCCAGACTCTTGAAAATGAGTCCAGACTGATCCATGAAAGTCCAGGTTAACCCAGGAAAGTCCAGGTTAGTCCAGAGAAGACACGATTTGGCAGACACAAGCTACTCATCATGTCTGTGCCCACCTACTCCCTTTGTTGTGCAAGTCATAAAATGTTGACCCATGAGATAATACTATTGATTGGTATTGATTGGCTATGTGATCATGCATGGCAAGATTATTTTCTCAAACTGTTACTTTCATATCATGTGTATGTGTTTGTTTTATGTTTGTTTGTCCTTTCTAAAGTAATAAACATAAAACGTTGTAGACTTCATTCGCAAAAGGTTAGAAAATGTTACCAAAAAACGTTTAAATGTCAGGTTACATAAAGGGCATATAAAGGGTACAAAATGTTTGCAAAAAATATTTTACAATAACATTTCTAAAACATTTTAAAAATATTGTTGTAGTGTGTTTTCATAAAAAATTTCTTAAAACGTTTTCTTGACCTTTATATAACCCGACATTTAATGTTATTAAAATGTTTTAATCTTAACCAAAACCCAAAATATAACCTATTTTAAAATGTTTTAAAAACGTTTTTGTGCTTGCTGGGTCCCTACTTTGGTATTGGTTTGGGAGATTTCTTGCTTATTATAAATGTGTGTATAGGCTTACAATTATGGGATGAGTAAAAGTTGGAATAAATCATGAGAATCTATATTTTTTTTATAAAACATTGATATAGATATGTACAGAACTAGGTAACAATATTGTTTACCTCATCTTAAACAACTTCTGTCATAGGCATAAATATTTATCTGTTCAAGAGCTTAACTTAATTATGGTTTTGAAGTTTAAGCAGTTCAAGCAAATAATCAATACAAAACTGCTCTTAAAACACCTTAAGAATAGCTAACAATGCACTGGTGAGAGCAGAGGTACTCAGAATGATGATTTGTATTGATTGGATCCATCATACTTTCAAGTAGTAAAAATATCATTGATTGAATCAGAGTGGCTGATTGATATAGAAAATGAAAAATAATACTATGTTCTTTTTCTATAGGTCTATGGGCATAATGGTCTATGTAAGGAATTGTAATTTTTAAAATGTAAATTTAGAAGCAAGAAGTTAAAAATTGAGAAATAGTGGAAAACTACATGAACAAAAATTGGCCACTTATACATTAGTTTTAAAACTTTGTGTGTCCTACACTGTAGGCAGAAAACAAATTTAACACTGATATAATGGTCAAGTCTGAGTTTCATATCCTCTTATACCAGTAAAATGCAATTACATACCAAGTTTTACATGAGCTTTCATTTTATTGTTTTGTTGTTACCTAGTTCTGTACTTCTCTATATTGCCAATAAAATAATGTTTTATAACTTTTACTCATCCCATAATTATAGGCCTATACACACATGTAAATTATAATGAGCAAGAAATCTCCCAAAACCAATACCAAAGTAGGGATGTACTTCTACACATAATTGCTTATCTAAACCATAGAGTTCTAAGTACCCCCATATTAATCGTGGCGGTATAACTTATAAAACATTACTACAGTGAGGTACATACATCGAATGTATGGAGCCGGTATATAAACCATCTCCATACAAACAAGGTAATATAAAAGTTCTCCAGAGAGTCAGTACAAAATGTGTAAACGTAAATACAGTCAGATTGTCATCACTTTTTTCTACATCTTACCGCATTCCTTCCCACACAAATGTTGATTTAAGAGGGTCACACGAGTGTTGGAAAGCCACCTGCACTATGGATGTAAAATTTTACGGAGTCTAAGTGAGTTAAAAAACGATGAAAATCTCACCATCTCTCACCAAACACCTTCGTAAATTGTTTATTTATGTCAGCATGTTGACTTCCCATCATGCATCATATTGACCTTGGTCTATTCATAACTTCGTGGCGCTTCGTGGCTATTTGTCACGAACTACAATATCATTACACGCAGTAGCTCTATGTCTCATTTATATTCAGTTGCAATATTTTAAACACGACAGGTTGTTTCTATATGAAATAATATAATTTTGTCTACAATACATGTTTATTTTTATTCCTTTTAGTGACTGCACTTATATGATAATGTAGATCTAGTTCTCTTAGTCGTATTGATATTATGGGTTCTTACGCTCATTTGTGGGTTAGCCTCTTTCGCGTCGTTTAATTGCTTATATTGGCTACCCGGACTTGGCTAGCGGGATTTCTGAACTGTTAATAACGATCTGCGACTCAGGAATAAAAGTTCACAGGTCATTGTAGTTCGGCAAGAAAATCATGTGCGAATCATGTAAACATGGCTTCTTGAGCTAGTTAATCTGTGTTTGTCGGGAATTCTTTTCATTTTTCTCCGCTTACTTAACGATGCTTACTACCAAATGATTAAGACTGCTCCCTAATATGTTGTGACAACATTAAAGCAAAACGAATGAGTGTAAGTATTGTCTGAGGTTAGATATTAGTGAGGTAAGCATATCAAAACAACCAATTCAAAACTCGTATTCATGTATTTTTAATGTACATGCGTGTGTGAGTAAGGATTGTGAAAAGCCGTAACTCACACATACGATGGGTGTAACAGTGAGGACAGACAAACATAAAACAAACACATGCACATGATATGAAAATAACAGTTGGAGAAAAGCATCTAGCCATGCATGATCACATAGCCAATCAATACCAATCAATAGTATTATCTCATGGGTCAACTGTTTATGAATTGCACAACAAAGGGAGTAGCTGGGCCCAGACATGATGAGTAACTTGTGTCTGCCAAATCTTGTCTTCTCTGGACTAACCTGGACTTTCCTGGGTTAACCTGGACTTTCATGGATCAGTCTGTACTCATTTTCAAGAGTCTGGACTAACCTGGGTTGTAAATCAATCCTATCTGGACTAACCTGGACTAATATGGACTAGCCTGGAGCAACCTGGACTAAAACCAGCTTTTCCTGGACTTTTGCTCAGCCTAGTGTGACATAATTCATGTATTTCACAATCAATGAAGCATTGGCTATATGACAGAAAAGAGCATGATTGGGTGCCTCCCTCCTTTTGGGTGTGTGACCAGCCAGGTCATCATTTTCATAGGAGCCAGTCACTTCAACACTTGAAATAATGTACACTGAATATGCTCCATTTCATATATGATGTCAACTTTTCATATGGTCGAATTAAGAACTTCGAGCCATGCTTCATGCGTACATAGAACCATGGGCAATAGAGGAGTCTCTTTTTGGAGTTGGTGACATAATTCATGTATTTCACAATCAATGAAGCATTGGCTATATGACAGAAAAGAGCATGATTGGGTGCCTCCCTCCTTTCGGGTGTGTGACCAGCCAGGTCATCATTTTCATAGGAGCCAGTCACTTCAACACTTGAAATAATGTACACTGAATATGCTCCATTTCACATATGATGTCAACTTTTCATATGGTCAAATTGAGAACTTTGAGCCATGCTTCATGCGTACATAGAACCATAGGCAATAGAGGAGTCTCTTTTTGGAGTTGGTGACATAATTCATGTATTTCACAATCAATGAAGCATTGGCTATATGACAGAAAAGAGCATGACTGGATGCCTCCCTCTTTTTGGGTGTGTGACCAGCCAGGTCATCATTTTCATAGGAGCCAGTCACTTCAACACTTGAAATAATGTACATTAAATATGCTCCATTTCATATATCATGTCAACTTTTCATATGGTCAAATTGAGAACTTCAAGCCATGCTTCATGCGTACATAGAACCATGGGCAATAGAGGGGTCTCTTTTACAATCAATGAAGCATAGGCTATGTTAGAAAAGAACTTGATTGGGTGGCCCCCTCCTTTTGGGTGTGTGATCAGCCAGGTCATTTCATAGGGGCCAGTCACTGGCAATGTGTCCCAGTTAGTTTGGGAATCTAAGTGCAAATAGGGTTGTTTTTCTTTCCATCCTGATTTCCCCCAGAGAAGATATCTTACCCTTCCCATAATCCTTTGCAACATGATACATCACTCACTTCATCAAATGACACTCTCATTACTTGGCCAAGGTTCCCTTTATTTTCATTTTGAGAATAGACTTACTAAACCGTGGGTCGATAGGCAAGAATTTAACATATTTTGCAAGATCTGGATGTGCTCTGTTCATTGAGGTACATTTCATCACTTCCATTGACCCATGTTGCAATTGATAGCAAATCAGTACAGAAAATTGAAATGGAAGAACTGCATTGTGGGAAGTGATCGATATCTGCTCTGGATTTCACCTTGTTGTTTACTGTTTGTATCTCTCAGCTGGAAGGTAATTCAATAGTCGAGTTCGTACTTTGAGTAAACAATTGTATAGGAAAGCAAAATTGCATGTTTCTTTTTAAAGAAAAACTTTTCTTTTGCTCACCCCTTGGTGCTATTAGACTGGGAAAATAGAATCAATTGCACTTGTTTTTCTCAGAGGTAAGGCCTCGACTGCCAATTTCAATACAATTAGTCATTGTGGAAAGGGGAGTTTACTCTTTTTAGTGACAGTCGAATCATTCCTCACTTCAAATTCTGACACTTTTTGGTTTTAATAGCCAATTCCAATTATATTCCCTTGAATAATTGATCAAATTAATTAGCATGTACCTAAGGAAATGCATTACATATATTAAATCAATGATTTGGCAATTTGGCAACACAGTCAGAGTTGCTTTTCCGCTGCATGATGTAACAATCTATTTGACTTCAGGCAATTATTTTGATAATATCTGTCATTGGATTCAGTATTCGAGTTATTTTGGATGCATCCAAACAGTTTCAGGAAATCACTGCAAGAAGAAATCATTAAATCCTCCTTGATATCTTAGCAAAAAAATCTTGCTTGATTGTGTGTAGGAGTTCTTACAAGAGGTACATTGTGGGTGTTTTTCGAATTGTGGGTGTACTCCCACAATGAAGACATCTGCAAATGACATTTTAGGGCCTCTAGAGGGGGTAGGGGTAGGTATTAAATATACCCCCAAAGTGACACACTGTGTATGCCACCATCATCCACTAAGGGAGTAGCATCGTACCCCCACAAAGTACCTACATGTTCATACCTATTTATACCCAGCAATGTCATGTTGTACCAACAAACATACAATATACACTGAACACTGTGGGAGCACCCCCATAACGTACCTTTTGTAAGTAGGGGTGTGTGTGTATGTGGGGGGGGGTGTAATGAGTGGGTCATCATCATCATTGAATGCCCATCATGGTCGAAGAAGTAGCACAGTTGTCAAGGTTGAGATATACCTCTTTCTCCATCCTCTCAAGGTACTTTTACTTCCGCTTGCATTCCACTGTTTTCTCCGCATCTTTGATCTTCTTCCACCAAGTGACCCGATCACTAGCTTTCATCTCCCATGTCTCAGCATCCAAATCAGCTGTCTTCAGATGACGCTTCACAACATCTCTATACTGAAGTTTCTGCCATCCATGCTTTCTTTTTCCTTCTGTGAGCTCACCAGACATCACAGATAACTTTTGGTAATCTGTCATCAGGCATCCTCACGATATGACCGACCCAATGCAGTTGCCTCGTCACTAGGATGGCTTCTACGCTGTAAGGGTGTGGTGGGTGTGTGTGTAACTGGTAAGTTTGTACTCACTGTGACCCATGTGTTTGTAAAATGATAAATAGAATTAAAAGAAAGATCGATTAAGTTGACCTACAATGTACACACACCCCTACATACGTGGCATATTGATGCACTTTCTGACGAACCTTGTTATTGCCAAGGGTTTTCTCAGAAAGTCAGAGATAGTAACTCTCACCGGACTTGCCTATTTACTAAAGATCCTTGAAGTTTCAACATCAAGATTGGCAAATATCTTATCTAGGCTACCTGGATCTTTTACCTACTTATGTCAACTATGATGTCATTATTATGGGTTACAGACAAGTTTAACTTCTAGCTCAAGACCTGCCTAGCTCAAGCACGAGCCATGGGAAAAGTACTACAGTACTTTGTTCAGTATCAAGAGCTGCACTGACCAGCACTGGCTATGCTATGAGTTGAGCTCACTGGATCTTGAGTCTCATGCTACAAGAGCTTACAAGATAGTGGCTCAAGTCCAGCATTTGCTGAATAGCTTCACATTTCCTCATCGGCTTTTGTAATATGCACCTTCAACAATTCATTATGAGTGGTTGGGAAGGAGGGGTCCGAACCGGGGGGGGGGGGGACACTTAACACAAATGACCATATGGGTACTAGTATGTAAGACCCCCTTTTTGGATTTTGCAGCTTCGAAAGACCCCGTAAATTTGACCCAAAAAGAGCTCTGAAAGACCCTTGATTTTGATCATTTCAGCTCTAAAAGACCCCTTAATATTTCATTCCTCACATTTCTATTTTTCAGGCAATTTTCAACCAGGAAGCCAAGAAATACCCTTGATTTTGACTGTTCGCAGCCACAAAAGACCCCTCCCCCCTTTACTTGTACACAGCTCAAATAGACCCCCTAAACTGGTACACCCAGCTCTCAAAGACAAACTAACTCAAAATTCCAGGGAGTATACCCACCAAAAATTTATGATGTGCCCCCCACCCCCCACCCAGGGTCCAAACTGTACGTGTGTACACATTACACCGTTTTTGACCTCTTGGTTACGTTAATGAAATACACATAATGACACCCCCTAGATTTATCCAGTTCCTTCTTGTCTTGGGCTGTCTATACTTTTACAATTATTCCTAATCTGAATTCACACTGAATGACTTTGATAAAACATTTTGAAATTGCAATAAGCAATCGATTATCAAGACTTGAACTGCAAAATCACCATGATCATTGCTCACATGATTTTATACAAATGTATGCGTTTTCTGATTCTTATGTCATAAGAGATAAGAGAGCATGCAGATCTCGTGAACATTGGGGCTATTTATAACTTCGAGTTGAACATTTGACCAGTCAGTGCGCTGCTTAGAAAGCGTAAATAGAAGCACATTATAAAATGCATCAAGTGTTGCTAGATCTGTTCATTTCAATACATGTAATTCATTCTGATTTTATACAATATATATATGAAGGTTGCGTAAGAAAAAGAAAGGAAGGCCAGGAAGGAAGGAATGAAGGAGACTTAGGCTACATGTAGGTTTTAAAATACATGATCTGCGCTTCATTCAATAATAATGCAACATTCTCAAAATAATCAGAGGGTGTACAACAGGAGTGGTGTACCAGATTCCTAAGTTCAGGTAGCCCCATTTGAAATCTACACTACCTGTATGGAGGATTGAAGTCACATCTTCAATGTAATAGGGGTGTATACGTGGATTTCAACTGGATTACCAATGGCGATGCTAGGAATCTTTTTTCGGGGGCAAGGTGAATTTCAGGGGGGAAATCAACAAATTCTGCGCAAAATTGGAGAAAAAGTGGGAATTTTCATAATTTTGGGTTTTTACTAGGGGCAACAGGGGGATTTTTCCCCATCCCCCCCCCCCTCAGGCACCGCCACTGTGGATTACTTTAGGAGTATAACGTTAAAGAAAATCAACCACAGCAAACAGCAATCGTAAAGAAAGGAAAAACTTGCAAACATAAAGAAAATGCATGTATAACAGAACATTCATCCCTGAATACAGTAGTTGCAGCAATCACCACACAAGGTTTGAGGCCCAGAGCAAGAAGAGTCAAGTAGGTGATCCATTGGGCTTCATAACCATGGCACCAGCAACCCTGATCCCAACAACACTGCAATATTTCAAACATACATTTGTTATCTCGTACTGTTTTTCAGGAAATACATTCACAGGGTGTTTAGTATTAGATACATACACAACGCCTAGAAAGATGATATGTGACCGTCTAGTAGCCCGCATGTGACACACGACTACTGCATGTGACTACTATGTTCTATCCAAAGGATACTGTAAAAATTGTCATTTTCGCATGTGTGCTTTTTGTGCTTTCCCAACTTTGAAATAATTTGCTTGTTTTTAAATTCACAATTTGGAGGATGTTTTTTATGTATAAACCTATAAAAAACATATTTCTGCATTTTTATTTTTACACTTTTTGCGAGTGAAAGTTTTGAGAGTGAAAGTTAATGTTCCGCAAAACTGCTCACATCGACAGTATCTTTTTACAGCTCTGACACATGAGCTGGTGAGCTGATGCACAGAGGTGTAGTGTTTGTCACACATTTTGTTGAATACTAAAATAGATCCTTCTGTCATTGCATTGGCAAGAACTCAAATTATATTTTTAAAAAGCTGCTATATTTTTAGGCTGATCTGAATTTTGTGGGAAATAACAGGGAGGAACAGTGGTTAGGATATTAGGTACTGTCAGTTAGTCTGGTACATCAATGTATATATGTACACTTTATCCTCCTTCGCCTCGTGTAGTTATGCCACTGCCATTCAGACAACGAGGCTAATTATGCTCAGATTAAAGCCATTAATATACCATTTCGATCAAACATGAATGGAAACAGGGTTCGATTTAAAGGAGCTTTACATGCATAGATGCATGTAACATTGGTTCTGTGCATGTAAAAGGTTACATGTGCGAGCAAAATTTTGTGATATTCAGCCCATAGTCAAGGAAAAACTGCAGTGGTGCATGTGACTGTTATTTTCTGAATCAACCCCTGAATGGAAATTGTATAAAAATGTGTATGATTCTTCCTTTCGTGTCTATTGCCAGTTCCAGGTTCTCCTTGCATATGTCGGAACCATCCAATCGGTAAATAAGGACATCAGAATCAGTCCAGTTCCTCCAGGATGACTGCACTACACATAATGTCAGCAGTTAGCCACAGTCTGTGGCCCTCACAGACTTAATGAGCGTGAGCAGCCGAGGCAACCTCTCTGGATAGTATACTAAAGCAGTGGTGTAGCGTGGGTCATCACATGGGGGGCACTGACCATGATTGGGGGGCACGGATCTGATTGGGGGACACAAGCCATTTTTCGGCAAATTTTCCTAAGGGATTTTTTGAAATTTCAGATCGTGGGGCACGTGCCCCCCCACCCCGTGCACCAATGACGCTACGTCACTGTACTAAAGCAACAGAGCCCGAAAGTATTGCTAGTCAGCAGTGACAGCACAGCTCAGCACTTAGATTTTCAATATCTGTACAGTGGGACAGATTGGAACAGTACACAATACATTTCACAGTCATAAAGGAGAGGAACCACTACCTCTGCCCTCTATTCAACTCTGCAGTTTGCCCTTATAAACAAAGTGTATCTGACAATATGTCATTCTAGGGCAAAATTATCAAAAAGGATATTATTTGTGCCCATTTTTAAAGCCCTTGTGCTGACTCGAGTAAACAACAAATTGTGGTTTCCTTAGTACATTTCCTGTAAAACCAGTATTTGATAGTTCTCTAGTTGTGATGCAAATTGAAATCAGTTGAATTTTGTTTGGTGCCCTGTCCCTCATGAATTGGGGGTCTGCTTTGTCTGATAGAAGTTGTTGACTCTTTCAGTAGCCTTTCCCTCGGCTTAATACCGCATTTGCTAGGGTTTTTCAGTGTCTCAAAAGTAGACTTATAGGCTTTAGATCATGAAACAAAAATGAAATGGTCATTTTGAACAAACAAAGTTGACATCCACCCAAATTATTGGCGTGATTTTCTTCCTTTAAAAAAAAACCAAACTTTAAAGTAGTCCTCATATGACACTTTCATCTTTGTAGAAAATTAAAACAAAAGTGTCCCAAAAGCGCAAAAACTGTCCCACAATGCATTGCAAATTTCAATGCTGATTTGGCTGATCGGCTTCAACCAAATTTATTTAGCTTGAGGATACAATGCTAAATTAATATCTTAGTAAGAAATAAAATCCCCCATAGAACATCATAATTAAGCCGCCAAGATAGTAAGTGAATTTTCTTTCATTTTATCTCATTATTTTGGCATAAAACAAACCCCAGAAATCCTTCCCAAAAGCTGTTACTATTCATTTCATGACTTTTGGCAAAGAATAACAACATCGAGATTATGGAGGTAGGCCTATCTAGATTTTGCCCGAAGACCCTTATTTTTTTCATTTGATCTGTCACCCAAAGACCCTTACAAGTTCAATTTTAACAGCAACTTTCATTTATCACTGATTTTGTCACTTATTTTGATAAAACAAAGAAATTTGAAGCCATTTAGAACTAGAAATTGATTTTCGAGGTTTCTGTTGCGCTGTTTCGCTCTCACCCAAAGATTCCATTTAAAAAAAGGTCATGTTCTCACCCAATGACCCCATATTTCTTACATTTTGCTCTCACCGAATGCCAAAAATCATGCTCTCACCCAATGACCCCATATTTTTTACATTTGGCTCTCACCAAATGCCCCTTAGTGCGTAAGTGCCAGCCCTACACCTATATCCATTGCAAATTGAAGTGCCCCGGATTTTGCCTCCATACCCACTACTTTTGGGGCCCCTGCTTCCCCTTGATTTACTGCTTAAAGATGTGAAAAATTGAAGATCATAATCTTCATGATCATGATCTTGGCACAACTACAGGCTAATTCTAGAGCTTTAAATTCCTTACCTGGTTTGCTATCCTTGAAATTGAAATGGTTGTAGCATTGGGACACATACATCATGATGGAAAATTCAAGCAAGCAGGGCGGCCGGGGATGCCATGGCCTCCCCACTTTTTGAGGCATAATGGGCATATATTTGTATTTTGGCCGCCACACATTTGTGATGGCCGCCCCACATTTTTCAACCTTGCTACAGCCCTGGGCTGATGGCTTGATCACAAGTGACTTAGTCCACTGCTTTTCCCACTAAACGGCTTGTTGACATTTCCCGAAAGTGATGATGGTTTTGTTTTAAGCAGTGGATCGTATATGTGATCGATAGATTACGAGACCTTCATCGCGGTTGATTGCATTGGTCCTCTTTTTTACAAATGTAGATTGCTTCCCTGATTCTTCTGCTGAAAGCATTTGAGTCCTTGTCGAGGATTGTTGCCCCTTCCCATTCTATGATATGATTTTCTTGAGCTATGTGGACCATAATGGCTGATTTGTGCTGTTCTATGGTTGATTCTTTTCTGTTTGCTCTTGTGAACTTTCTTTCCGCAATTGTTTCAGAGTCCTTTTTGTGTTCCTTTAGACTTGTTCCAAACTGTCAACCAGTTTCCACTATACATGTATATGACGTTTTTTCACCTTACTGTAGTCATAAGTTTTAAAACTGGCCAAATATTTTGGTGAAAAGTTGTAAAACCTCGGGTAAGTTCTGTTAAATTTGGCTAAAGCTTTTGGGACTTTTGGTATAGCAATGGGTCCAAATTTTCTAGAAAATTAGTATAGCCGTGGGTCCACTTTTAAAGGCACACCAGCACACATATGCCTAGCCGTAGTCTGTGGCCCTCACAGACTTAACAGCGGAGGCAAACTCGCTCCACTGAACATGTTAACATAACCTCTTTCAACTCATTTGCATAGAATTGGATACTAGGATCATATTCTGATTTGTTAAACTTCTAATTAGAATACTTAGACTTGCTTACCAGTCGTTTTCATTATCCTAATTGCAGTTTCGTACGTGATGTGATCATTCTTGCTGTACCATATTCGATTCATTTTTCAGCCGGGACGGTTACGTTTGTGGTCACGCATCGGTATACGGATGACCAGTGCTTGTGTATATAGAATTTTGTGAGCCAAGGCGACACACCCTCTCTGTATAGTATACTAAAGCAACAGAGCCCGAAAGTTATACTGTAGTTCTAACACCTACCTAAACCAAACTTCACTAGTCTAGCACGGTAGCACCCTGCCCCATGGCAATTACCACACTTCCTTGACACAATTGCTGGTTAATTATACAGCATTTCCTTACCTGGTTTCTTATCCTTGAAGTGGTTGTAGTACTGGGACACATACGTCATGATAGAGAGTTTGTCCGGTATCATCATAGCTGCCATATCCTCGGGATCCAATAGGGCTGGGATACCAAGCTCCCTCTCGGCAACTTCAAAGGCCTAGATAATGACAGAAGGCAAGAAGAGAAGAAACAAAATTGTAAGAAATTTGAAAGTCAAAATTTGTACACCTTTTTCACAATAAATATTGATGTGGGTGTTTCTTTCAGCCGATTCATTTGTTTGCCGATTCATTTGCTTGTATGTTTTCAATCAGATGTCACTTTTAGCGATTTTATTGCTAATTCTTTAATTGTCCATAGATCCATAGGGTTGGGTTTTTTTCCCTTTTTGTTTTATAATACCTTTAGATCCCAGTGCCATACTGCAGAAATACAATCTGGTAGAACATTCACAGACTAAAATAACTCAAAAGGACAACTTTTCACCTCCGTTAGACGACAAACTGTTTACAACGATAAAATGTACCTAAAGCAGGGAGCTTGAAGATGTGGGTTGAGACACATGACTGTTTTATTTGTTTGTTTTTTCTGGCAGATTTTTTTGTTCAGTTTTTGTCATTTTTTCTTTAAAATTAAAAAAAACTTTAAAAAATGGTTGGGACTGCAGTCTCCAGTCAAACAACAATAAAACATTTTTTTTGCCTTAGGAGGAGTAGATTTAAAAACAATAGATTATTTGATCTTCACATTGTGGTTCATACAATTTAAATTTGGGGGAATTTGATGTTTTAAATTGTAAACAAAATGATCATTGACTGTACTGTTATTTAAGCAATTTTAAAATCAACTTAAACAGAACAACAAACTTTTTACAAATTTGTGCCTTGGATGTCATTGTCAAAGCTTAAATTAGTCCGGCAAAAATTCTTGATAGAAATTAAATGTGCAAATCAGAATCCACCATGTTTACATGTGTCTTGTGGAGGGGAAAAAACAGTGAACCTCGAAAGGTTTTGCAATGTGCATGCACTTTTATTTTGATTTTTAAGTTTGTGGTTATTTGTGATCTATGCCTAATGCATTGTGCAGATTATAGTACCCGTGATATTAGTTAAAGATAATGTTTTTAAAATTGATATCTTAAAAGATACCAATTTTTGTTTCATTTCTTTGCTTAGACTGCTCCGTAGTCCACTTGCCCATTTTGCATACTCTGGCTATTACATAAGGCATAAAACTCTGATTTATATTGATTTGTGTGCAACTGATAGATTTTCACATCTGTATCTGATCTTTTCAGTCACCACACAACTCTCTGTGGTATTTGCGGCGCTTTTGTGTTGACGCGAAAGTTAATCTCTCATCAAACATCTAGCGCGTCTTGTACTAAATACCTTGCTTAGTACTTGTGGTTAATGGGAATAATGGACTGATAAACAAGTATGCTTGACAGTGTGTTTTTAGAGAGCAAAGTCCCGGGGGTAAAGTTCTGCTTAAGATTCAAAGTCCATAGTCGGATTTTCGGGTTCGCTATCAATAAACTGGTAGATTCCAAAATCAGAATTGTTCAGTATTAAAGTGAGCCATTATAATTATGCAAGATAATGTTGCATTCAATTACTTTTATTGTCACTAATCATCTGATATTTTTAACTCTTTATGACTATTTTACTACTGAATACTTTAATTTTAATAAACATCAGTATAATTTTGAGTTCAACGAAATGGGTTCATCATGACTAATAATAACATATTTTTAATAAAATTCGACTATGGCATAGTCTATTCTTTGCTAAGAAGAGTCAGATCGAGGTACACTTTTTTAGTTCTTAGAAGTGACAAGCCAATATGTTGGATATCCATATACATATCGTGGAACTAAAATAAATGCCCAGGTATGCGAAAATGATCAAGCACATAAAAGAGGTGGAGTCTCTGCTCCTTCTATGTGCTCAACGACCATATGGGTCAACCATCTTGTTGTCATGACTGTTGATCATTTATCAATTTTGTGTTTATGCTTGTATACGCCCAGCGCACTGCACATAACTGAATAATTAGGGATTTTAGGTGCTAGCGCCCTAAAAGCAACACATTTTGATGTATAGTACCATTTTTTCTAAAATTTTTGTACTTTTTCAAATTTTTCTGCCCTTTTCCTTTTTGCCGCCCCTTCGTTTTTGCCGCCCCTCTTTTTGCCACCCCTTCTTCTTCCGCCGCCCCTTCGCTTTGGTACCCTGGCTTTTACCCGGGAGGCTTTGCCCCAAAGCCCCCCCAAATATATAAAGCATATACCGCCACATACAATCGCGGCGTAAGCTATAAGGAGAAAATTGGTGGTATTCGGGTCCTTGATGACAGTCCGCCGAGATGAACGAAAATAATTCTGCATCTCATCTGAAGCATCTTGGTACTCAAAAAGGTCGTAAAAGCGCGTCTCTCAAATGCGCTCATCACCAATGTCACGTTTGCACGACAACAAATGCCTCAAGTGCATTCTGAGAGGAACCAAATACCCCAAATATTTGCTCCATTCTGGAATCAAGATGGCGGTCGAGTCTCGGTTCTCCTCCTCTAATTCTGTGATCTGACATGATCAGATCACCCTGGATCAAATCAGGCCAATCATACACCTTTTTCAGGCTCTATACATGGGCCAATTTTTGACAACTTTGTTATCGTCATCATCTGACATGCAAGTGTATTATTGCTGAAATCCTACATCCCTATCACACACAAACCAATGGTCATCACAAACTGTCTTGGAGCTAGTCCAAACTTTGATACACTTGTTAGGGATAATACTGTTCTTGTCCATACAGAAGATTCAATTTCCTACATACAGGTGAGCAATATTTGACATTTAGCATTTTAATACTCAATATTTTATTTACCTGTATTTATGACTTCATCTTCATATTTATTGAAATGGATGACAGTAGCGGCATGGTGAGGGGAACTCTTTTTTTGCCCTCAGTAAAAACCCAACATGACGAACAATTCCACTGTTTTGTAGCAATTTTTGCATAAAATTTGTTGATTTTGCCCCCCCATTTACCCCAATGCCCCCCCAAATTTCCTGGTGCCGCCATTGCTGGGTGATATTAAAATCAAATCAAAATTTGTTGTAGACCTACATGTAACCTGAATTTGATAGGTGAGATACATTTGGCACTTTTCCAGTTTTCATGGTTTTGCAGACAGCAAACCCACTGAAACCATTAACTTGTTGGCAAAACATTAAAAAAAAAATTCTTAATGATATGATCAATTTGGTGCATGGGGATATTACCCAGGTAACGAACAAACTAGTTGCATCATCCTCTCTGGGGAAAGATTAAAAGCTTGATACGAGAAAGTACATTGAAAAAAAAAGATGGCAAAATGTTGCTTATCTTCGTAGCCAATAAACATGCCTCACCGATCATCTCTTTCCTGACCAAGTCTATGCTTACCATTTTACTATATATCATATACTATATTTACTATTTCACTATAAATATCATACATGTTTATGATGCTTGTTTGGTTTGCTGTGTTCCTCAACCCACTGAAAGGAAGCTAATTGACTTACGCCCCTCACATTCGCCGTCAATGATGACAAAATTGTTGTTTTATCACTCCCGTTTATATATGTGACGTGAATCACAATCAAATGATTCACACTTTAGACTCAAATTAATAGCGAAATGCTCAGTTTATGGTTGAAGACGTAAGACGAATAGCAATATGCACATCGTTTATTTGTCACCGATTCAATGATACACATGCACGCAATGTGTTTAGCCACCATTCGATCCATGAACTCTGAATAAAACCGGAGAGCTCTGTATATAATACAAAAACTTTCATTTTACTGTAATTAAAGCATTTCAGGCTAAGTCTCAGGTGGTATTTTAATACCCACTTACCCATTTTAGTACACCATTGCCGGCATTACAATTCGTGCTCATTTTGTTTGAATTGGGTCAAATGGTACATTTATATAGCATTGATAGATGGGGAAGGAGAAGAGTTGGAGGGTTGGAAACTGGTTTAGGCTTGCAATGATATTTCAAGGATGTAAACAATTATGGTAACACTGTTTAAAGGAGGAGGATCCTGAACTTAAAGGTGGGTGACCAAACTGCCAGCCTCATCCCACACTTCTCCCCATCAAAATTGATCTCCACTTCCAACAACTACTTTTGCATTACACTGAATAACTCATTGATCCATAAAAAACAGACCTTTGCACACACTAATTTGGAATGACTAGTACATACTATAACATAAGGCCAAATAAAAAATAAAACATGTTTCACGTCCCCCCCGCTTCCTTTTTTGAGGTTTCTTCAATTTTATTTTTATTTTTTGAAATTCAGTTATAACTTTTCAAAAAGTATGTCTAGGAAGTATAGATGCTTTCTATAGCCTTGCTAATATACAAGAAACACTTTTATAAGGTTTTGTGATAGTTAGAGGGGGCCTATCTCTCAGAACAACAAATAAAAAGAGGCCTCCTCCTTTTTCCAGGCATTATTGCATGATACGCTAAAACAGCTCTAATTATGGGTATTTACACCTATTTTGCGATAAAAAATAAAAAGCCCCCTCTTCCTCCTTTTTTTCAAAAACCTGGACGTGAAACATGTTTTTTATTTTACTTGGCCTAATGAATAGAGAACACAAATGTCATAAGTCCTTGCCTCAAACCTAGTAGTAGTAAGGTTACTTAAGTTTGAAAGTTATGACTTCTTTTCATGGAAATATGGCCTTTTGCCAAAACACGCAAACTTTAATAAAATTACAATTCTAAGGCAGTAAACATTACGTCACCAAGTTTTGTGAATATGACTGTGTTCATTAAATCAATGAGAACCCATTTGGCTTGTTTTTATTAAATTAAATCTGTTCATTTGAGATTTGTTTGCACCTTTCAAAGAAAAATGGAGATTTTGATAAACCTATTTTGTACCTGTTTATGGCAAATTTGCAGTAACTGCAAAAGATGATTTTGCAATATAACAATTTCAAACTATTTTGCTTGTTCCCTTTAATAGCCGATTTTTGGTGCAATTTGGTGTGTCTGATGTGCTCTCAAAAATACTGTCTGTGCAAAAGTCTGTGCATATAGCTTAATTTGTGTTTTTACAGTTCATTAAAAGAGGAACTGAATATAGTGTTTCAATCCCTGATCAGATCATAATGGTAATTACTTTTGTGATCTTAATAATTTTTGTAAAAGAACTAAATAAATTGCCCTTGCTTCCTGTACCTTTTGTAGCAAATAGCAAGAATTTTACTATATCTGGTCATGTACTTAATCAAGTTAGTAGCCTTTTTAAATTTGATAATGACGTTAGGTTTGTTAAATTGTTAACTGTGAGAATCAATTATCTTGCAAAATACCTTCAATGGTAACAAATAGAAAGAGTTCTACTATCTGGTCACCTAATCAATCAAGTTAATACCCGATCACCTCAGGTACCCTATTAGGCAAAAAAAATTGTTTGGTTGTACTACAACTGGTCCAAAAATGTTAGGTCGGTCGGTCGGATTAGAAGCAAAAGTAATCAAAAAACTTTATCCAACTTAGAAAAAGAAATAGCATTTTTTTAGTAGCAGCATTTCTCTGTTTTCCAACCTTGAATAAAAAGAAATTTAGGGGCCTATAACTTCTTTTTTTTTTTTTATTTATGTAAAAAAAAGAAAAAAAAACGGGGTCAGACTCAAATATTGGGTCGGTCGGTGGAGTACAACCAAACAATTGTTTTTGGCCTTATGAGAGTTGGGTTTGTAACTGTGTGAACTCAGGGTTGCCAAACCCATTTGGTAGCCCAATTGGGTGACTTTTAAAGATTGCCTCCCTAACTTTTCATAATTTTATTCCCATAGAAACCAATGGTTGGATAGGAGGGAGTTGGGGTTAACCCCAACTCCCGGGCCCCAACTCCCTCCTATCCAACAAAATCTACCACACAAAGCGATTGCAAGGCCCAGGCAATGAATGTGATTAAATAAATTATCCAAAGGTACATACACACCAAATCACTGCCCAGGCAGGGTTAACACAGATGGCTGGCTATCCCCCAGCCTGTGCCCCATGACCGAGGGGTAAAACCACACCGGTGAAAACAACTTTTCCCTTCACTTTCTTCCTTCCTTCCACTTCAGCAAGAAAGAGCATTAGATTGGGTGACTTTTCAATTATTTGACCCATGATTTAGGTTGAAGTTCTCCCCCTTTATACATGCAAGATTTTGGGGAACCCAAATTTAAAATCTTAAATTGTCTATCATATCATGCGAGTGCAGCGAGCAGAAACATTTTGCATATATTTGAACATGTTGCAAACATTTTCCTACACCTCTTTAGGGCCTAATATACACATGGTGCCCAAAACATCTGTACCAAAAATCATTTGCCCCCTCCTCCCTTTGACCTGTCAAAAATGCTTCCCCCATTATGGCCTGCCAAAAAATCTTTGCCCCCTTATAATTCACCACCCTAGGGTTACACATGATTATTACACCAACCCTTATTCAAAGAAATATATAGCCTTTGAAACTGGTAACTACCAACATGTGTGGGAGTATCTAGGTTGGTGAAAATTTCAGCTGGTTGCAGGCTTGGGTGCTGCTCGCTTGGCTGTCACTCAAGCAAGACGCTCCAACCTGGATTGCAAGGGTGCTTAAAAGAGACTACAAAATACACAAGAAACGGACTACTTATAAATAATTTTGCGTTACCCTGTCACCATTTAGTACTGTGTATTCATGGGAATATATCATTACTATATTTCCCGGCAGGCCTGTATGCAAGATTCTTTTAGGGGGAGGTGCGGATTTTGAAAAAAGTGGAGGGGCAATTTTGTGAAAAGTGGACCCTTTCCAAAAATTTGGACCCTTTTTTTTGACCAAAAAAGCATAAATACCTGGTTTTTTTTCAGGTTAACGTATTGTGTTAACACTGTTGCAAATTGGGGGAGGGATGGGATGACCTCTCGCACCCTCTCTGCATCTCTGCATATGGGCCTGTTTCTTGGCTATATTTAAGCTTGTCAGTGCAAGAGTCCAGTTAGCTCATCTGGTAAGGGGCTGTGCAATAATTATGAGCCCTGGGGGAGGGTAAAATTGGGGGGGGAAAGAAATTTTTGGCAAGCCAAAAGGGGGGCAAGCAATTTTTGGCAAGCCGAAAGGGGCAAGCGATTTTTGGCACACATTCTTGGGCGCCTTTTAAATAAAATGCTCTAAAAAGGCTTAGGAAAACCGTATGCTTAAATATGCATATTTTCCTGCTCGCTGTGCTCGCAACATGTATATATAGACCATTTAAGGTTTGCAAATTGGGATCCCAAAAATTTGGCATGTGCAAGGGGGGCAAAAGATTTTTTGGTGGGATGAGAAGGGGGGGGCAAGCAATTTTTGGCAGGTCAAGGGGGGGGGGGCAAGCGATTTTTGGCGAGCCGGTTGGGGTGCTGATAATTCTTGCACAGCCCCTAAGGTGCTATACACTGGCACACAACTGCTTAATGGTATGAGTTTGAGCCCCCACAGTGTCTATTTTTGTTCTCGTGGGAAAGCATTTAGCTAGCTTGAAATGCCCCTGGGAAAGGAACTTACTGCTTACTGTCCCAGAGTCTACCCAGATGAAACTCTGGGAGCAGATCCAAGCTGCAAAGGTATCACTGATAAGTGGGCCAACTAGGGTGGGTTTGTGACTGTATATAGCTACGTCCCTTAATGATGCTAAACAATGGCGTAGCTTAAAGGGGAGCAAAGGGGGCAGCTTCTCCCTGCGGAGAAATCTTGCCCCTCCCGCTAACCACCCTAATAATTCAGAGTTTATAGGCTTTTTTTGTACTTTTAAATCCATTTTTGACAATTTTCATAAAATTTTGCCCCCTTCTGAAAGTTGCCTTGCCCCCCCCTCTTTGCTTACCCCCTTTGAAAAAGTCCTGGCTACGCTACTAATGCTAATTGGTTTATAAAGTGTGTGTTGGCCCAAACTGGTCACCGACTTTTTGTAAAGGGCAATGATCTTATGTACATAAATCTATGGCTTTTTTAAGACCTAAAACAATTTTTTTTTACCCAAATAATCCTATCCCAACCCAAATTTCTCAAATCTAACCTTAAAAGGGCTAATCCAGTAATCCTATAAGTCTAACACTAAAACGTCACCCTAATGCTATTCTCATGGGGTGGTACAATATACAATGTTAAGTCATAACAATAGACAAACTTCAGTGCTGTACCCATCTCAAAACGTTCATCACCCATCATCCAAGTTTTGAGACCCAGCTTAGTACTTGTTGAATGCTCAGGCGATCGTGACAGACCCTCTGATACTACAAATTTGTCGCAACTTGAGCTGTTAAGTGCTGAGGGGACCATATCAGACCCTCTCTGGCACTACAACTTGTGCTGCGCGCTTGAAGAACGCTTTGCTGCCATGCATGTGACCCCACCAAGGACCTGGAATCAGTTCTACACCCAGCTCAAAGAAAATGACGATCAGAATTGTCATCGCAAGATACTCACATCATCACCCTCCTCCTCATGATCCAGGTGATATCGAGCAGGTATAGCCAGTGGCCTATTAGCACATAACATTACTATATTCCAATTATCCTTCGCATGTTTAACTACGGCGCTTTGGCCGTAGTTTTAAACTGCTCCGCATGATGCTTGCAATCATTGGCATGATGATTGTCAGTAATCACACACACAAGCTTGTTACTACTGTGATACACTGATACAAAATGATGATGTGACTTCCCCCAGTCGTCTAGCTTGCTATATAGTGAGCCCCGGTATGAAACCTACATAGCCTCACTCCCGGTGACATAGTACCATTCAACAGTCATTCAAAAGTTTGACTCCAACCTGTGGAGTATGAGTTTTATGTAATCGACACATTCAAATGTTATGTCATTCTATGAATGCAACTATACAAGGTTATAGAACTGTGTGCTGACTATGAGTTTCTAGTATGACAGTGCCTACGTAAATGAAGTTATCAATTGCCATATAGCGCAGTATTTTTGCGGTGTTAAAATTTTCATGATTTTAACTGTTCTAGACAGTTTGCATTCCCGGGGGTTAATAGTACAATTAAACATACGGGGAGGTGACACAAACATGGGTAGCATTTTCAGCCTTTTAGAATACCAATGGCCCCTTTTCTAAGCCAATTTTGGTATATGGATGGGTGTTTTTTTTCTCAGAAAATAGCCCAATTTTGCCTCACTGTAGCTAAAATTTTGGAGATAAAGTTGTAAAAACTTAATCAATTTATGTTAAATTTGGCCAAAAATTTTGACTTTTGGTATATATCGATGGGTCCACTTTCAAATTCTCAGTGGCACACCCCTACCCAAACCAAACTTGAGTACCCCCCCCCCATCCTATAGTCTCTGAATGCAATGAACCTTTCCAGTTCTTTCCCCTAGAAAAAAATACACAAGTCCCTGGTAATTAATGCCCTGCATGCTAGCCATAGGCTCCAACATAAAAGGTCCAAGTTTTGAGATATTTCTCAAAATTACATCAACTCTCAAAAACCACGGAACCAATACTAGGCTTGTTTGTACTCATTTTATTGCATCTTCCATACAGATTTAAAATATTCACAAAATTGTACAATTCAGACATTTTTAAAGAAAATTGAAACTTGTCGTCCACAGTCGCCACCTGCCAACCTGCGTTGAACAGGTTAATCCAAGGGCTTTGCTTGGATCAAAGAAGAACTTTTCTAGTTAACTAGTTATGCTATTTAATTATTTGATTTGATTGCGGTAATTAGTTGATGTCTTACTTATATCATGAATCTTAAGGGGAAGTTAGTCAAAATTTATTAGTAATCACACCCTTGATTGGCGACAATAGCAAAGTTCTGAGAAAGGTTAATGTCGTTAATATAGTACACTGAAAATCTCCATCCTACTTTGATTTGACTTTTTAACCTGTCTATTACTGATATACTGATACAAAGACAATGGAATCCAAACTTTACTTTGGTAAAATAAAAATAATGAACATACTGAACGACAACACAAGATAGTATCATGTTCTCATGTTGTATGTCACATGAGCTAATTTGTCTAGTGCTGTTGTTTGTCTGTTTGAGGCCTAATAGTGTGAGCTTATCAATCAAAATAATAAAGTTTCAATTTTTCAAAATTTCTCTCAGTTGCTAATTGGGCTATTCCATTTAAAATCCACACTACCCCGGTGGAAGATTTTGAAAACATCATCCACAGGGGGATTATGTTCTTCAAGTGTAATTAAAGTGTGCTGAAGCTTGTGGATCAACGTCTAGGCATTGTGCCTGTGCGTAGCGCACTATAAATCACTGCACTTTTTTTTTTTTTGGTCAGGGTTTATCATTTTGAAACCCATACTCCCTCTGAATTTTGAAATTCATACTCCCTCTGTGGAAGATTTTAGCTAAATCTTCCACAGGGGGAACGTGGATTTCAAATTGTACAGCCCATTCTGTAAGGTAGTGAGTCAGTATCAGTGATCAACCACTAACTCTAACTTTCAAATATATTCATATACGAGGGGTATCAAAAGTTTTTGATACCCCCTCCTATCTTGCTATCAGTTTTTATCCTTCCCAACTTGCCTGATCATGTTACTGAATCAAAGAAAACTTTGACAAGTTCAACTTGTTGCACTGATCTTGGACAGATAAACTACACAACATGTAGGCCAATATCATATCATCAAAACTAAAACCCTTATGGTTACAACTGGACTAGAAATGTCAGCAAAACAAATTTTGAGACTTGATCATGATGATATCTTGATTAATTTGATTGTTCACTCTTAAATTTCTTCAAACAAGATTTAAAGGTCTTCAGAACTGGCCTAGAAAAATTCTGCAAAATCAATATCAAATTGACAAGTTTTGAAGGTTTTATCTGATTGGTCAGTCTCAGATTTCCTTTAAAAAGGTTTAAAAAGATTTACAGGTCATTTGCTGGACTAGAAAATGCCATCTTGTGTATCAGCCAATGACAGGGTTTACAGAAGTAATAATTGTCCAGTCATATTGAAAAATAAAAGGGGTCATTAGGTGAACCATCCAAGCAGCAAGCACTAAAATGGCATTAGGTATAAACTTTTGAAAAAAAAAGTGGGTCATTGAAGGCAGATTTGCAGTCAAAAAAGGGAGTCTCTATTGACAAGTGTATGACATATCCTTATGTATGCAAATGTCCCATCCCCTCCCCGGTGTAAACATATGACATCATCCTATACAATATTACTATCATCTGTTAACAGTCTGTTGTTTTTTCCTGACACAACACAAGTACTACCTGGCCCATTCTGGTTAAACCGAGTTCAAATTGTGTGTCAATAATGGGGACGAGGGTACACCTATAAAAATAACGTTCTTTGCTTCTTGTTGTTGAAGATTCATTTCAGGAAGCGCTGCAACAATTCATAAACACGGATGAGTTAAAAACTGATGGTATCTCTTTACCGATTTCTTGCATCATCAAGACTAACACAGGTGTAGCAAGGTAGTCATGGAAACAGAGTAACAGAATGTTTGATCACTCCCAGGGTTGCTAAAAAATTAGCCCAAATCGTGGGTCAAATTATCAACAATTTTTTTTTTCTTACCCATTCATTTTTATGGGACACTGAACTACTGAAAGTCGTGGTCACCAAATGTTGAAAAGTTGTTCAATTTTCTTCTTAACCATTTTCAAAGGACAGGAAATTGTCAAAAGTCAAAAAGATCATCGTCAAAGGTCACCCAATTGGGCTAACAAATCACCAGTTTGGCAACCCTGATCACTCCTGGTTTGTACAGTATAGGAAGAAACTGATGTGGTAAGGTTTTAAAAATACAGAGCAAAAATATGTGATTGTACTCATACATTTTCCCCTAACGGAACCCTTACCTTATCACTGATTTTAATCCTAAACCTAATCCCATGCCTCAGAGCCTCATTAAAGATTGTATTAAATAAGATGAAGAAACTCCTCTCCCTTGACCCAAAGGCAGACAGTAAAGTTGTTAATTAAATTTGTTGGGAGAGGCCTTCTTTTCCTTGATCTGTATCTTCAAATCGGTTTCTCTCTTGTCTTTCCATACAAATTAAAGGCAAAATGTAGCATTTTTAGCCTACTTTGAGCATTTTGAACAGAGAATGAACAGTGTTCATCAATATTATTGAACATACTGACCAAGAGTTAAGGAGGCAAGCGTGATATGACAGAATGCCAGGTAGGACTACATGTAGACAATGTCTGCTAGGTCAATGAAATTAAAGTAATCATGCATATGAATGAAATGCTGAGTACATGAAACCAGTAACATAATAAATTAATCAAGTATAAAGGTAATCGTTCAATATTAAATGACAAACAAACTAATAATGAGTTCTATTAGCAGTAAACTGTCTTAAGGTACAACGACATGCTATCAACAATAATTACAATTTATCTACTTCAGCCAGCTTATTGACGGTTACCTTTTGTTCCATGTTGGTATGCACCATAATTCTCCCGTCTTGAGTCCAAGTAATGGATATGCGAGCATCTTTTCCCATTCGCGGTGCTTCCCGATAAAGGTTCATACATGTTGCCGTTAAGTTCTCTGTGATAAGCATTGCCGAGTGCTTAAACTTGGGTTTTGTTTGGTAGACTTGTGCTCTGTCTAAATATGATATAAATTTCATGATTATCGGATGCGGTCTTGGTTTCGCAGATGTGTTTTGGTCTTTGTTCAGTTTTCCCAACCAGTGGGTGCAGTCGAAATCATGAAATTCGAAGTTAATGTCCAGTTTGTCTTTGATGATTTCCAAAGTGACATCTGTGGTATCTTCCTCAGGTTTTTCAGGGACACTGTGTAGTAGAAGACAATTCCATCTACTGTATTGTTCAGCCTCTTCAACTCGGTTTTCTAGTTGAGTTTTCTCCTTTCTCACCTCGTTTAGTTCTTGTCGGAGTGCAGCCATCTCTTTTTTGATATCTAGTATCTCCATGGAAACAGATTCATAAACATTCTGATAAATTTCAGGCTTTAACTTTTCTGAAATCTTTTTAGTCAAAGCCTTGGATACTGCATCCACAAGAGGGTTGAAAATCTCCGGCGTTAAGAGCACCGCAGAAAAAATGGAAACAAGTGGCTGCAGTAAATTGGTATCCGAGAGAACTTGTTCGAGTGATTCTCTCATCTCACCTGTGACTTCAGGCTCACACACATCATCTAATGCATCATCTGTATTTCCCGGGCTGGTATTGATTATGGGATCGATAAGTAGAGGTGCAGAATTTGTCTCTTCGGTAATGGAATCAAGCAAATTTGGCTTAGATTTCTTCTGTGACTGCTTGGATCTGGTCGTCATAATTGATCTAGAAGCTTCCTGGTGGCTTTGATGCAAAGATAATCGGGTTGAAGAAGGTACATGTATATTAAACCAGGGACTGCCTTTTGAGAGGAGTGAGAGCAATCACTCCTCTACAGCTCTTCTTAAGTTGCATTTGCAAGAACGATTTATAGCTTCTCTAGATGACTCGTTAAATTCTGTACGCTTTAATGGCCACAGGTGCAAACAGCACTTCCAAAGCTCTTCTCGAAGAGACCAGAAGAGCATATTACAGCTCTTTTCTAATTTTCAAAAGGCAGTCCCTGAAAAGATGAAATATTTGATGTGATTTTTCAGAGCTCAAATCATCGGATCACATCTCTCCACAGTGTTTTGAGACTGACTGAACTACTAGTACAATGATATTCATCATCAAGTTTGTGTACGTGTCAATTTGTGCATACAGGTATCTCATAAATGTCTATTTCATGTAAAACTAATCAGATTAGTGATAACTTTGATGGATCTGCTTAAAATACACATAAAAACTGACTGTTTCATATGAGGCCAAGTGCAGGGACTGATCAACATGTTAAAAGTTCGTACCACTACATTGTATTTTGTGATATTAGCTGAGGGCTGTGCAATAATTATGAGCTGGGGGTAATTTTTTTAAATGGCTTGCCCTCCCCCATGGCCCCCCCAAATCACTTACCCCCTCTCGGCCTGCCAAAAAATCTTTGCCCCCTGCACATGCCAAATTTTTGGGGTCCCAAATTGCAAACCTAAAATGGTCTAGTAGATAAATAACAAGTGCGGCAAGCAAGGCAATTTGCATATTTAGGCATTTTCACAGTGTTTTGATAAGCCTTTTTAGAGCATTTTATTTAAAAGGTGCCCCATGAATGTATGCCAAAAATTGCTTGCCCCCTGGCTTGCCAAAACTGCTTTCCCTCTTTTGACTGGCCAAAAATGTGTGCTCCCAACTTTACCCTCTCCCAGAGCTCATAATTATAGCACAACCCCTTAGGTCTAGTAGATGCCTTTTGTTCTTTCCCCCTGGGTGTAAAGTAGTTGTGTATGACTAACATTTTCTTGTTTAAAGTTGATGTCTAATATGTTGAGGTCAAAAATGACAGGTGCCCAGTGAGCGCACCCTAGGAACAATAAAAGAATTGAGGTCAAAGGTTATACAGGGGTCAAAAGTCAAAATTGCTTGATTTTGGTTAAAAGCTATACCAAGATGTTCTTCAGGTCACAAGGATTTAAAAATATATATATTTTGACCTATTTATATGACCAATCAGTAATTAGTAGAAAGGTCAAAGGTTGACAAAATTGCTTGATTTTGGTTAAAAGCTATACCAAGATGTTCTTCAGGTCACAAGGATTTAAAAAAATATATATTTTGACCTATTTATATGACCAATCAGTAATTAGTAGAAAGGTCAAAGGTTGACATTTTGAAGTTTTGACCCATTTGTAAACTTTGACCCTGAATTCTAGGAGTGCTCAAGGGTAGTGCTCAGAGGGCACCGATTATATAGTCTTATTCAACACACCTCAGAACCAGTGTTCGAAATATGCCTCAAAAAGTTACAGGCCAGCCGGGCTTGAGCTTAAAAAGTTACCGGCCAGCCGGGCCGGCAACTAGATACCAGTCAGAAAAGTTACCGGCCAGGCCAAAAAGTTACAGGCCAATGGCCGGCTTACCGGCCCTATTTCGAACGCTGCTCAGAACAGGTTACCTGTTTGTCATTCCCAACTTTACACTCACCAGCAAGTTCTACCTGACTTTGACGACCTATAGACTGTCCATAGGCAATTATACATGCCAACTTTAAAGCACACAGGTTATCATAAATGTCCAATTAATGTTGACCTAAATCAGAATGAAATGGCAATTTTGATAAGATTGGTCAATGTAGGTAAAAACTTGCTGTAATAAAAATTCCTTTAAAAAAGGAATGGGGCGCCCAATGGGAGCTTTGACGTGATGTACTGAAATTCGGGAGGGGGGCACTCCCACTTTGGAGGTGACGCGTATGTAGGGAGACCCCCTTTTTCACCATCGCTGTCAACCAAAGACCCCATTACCAGTACATGCTCTGTCGCCCAAAGACCAGACCAGGTAACTGTTTTAAATAACATGTCGCTCTTCACCTGGATCATACATGTAGGTCTACTCTGCGAATGTAATAGCACCATCTCTCTATCAGGTTCTAAGAGGCGGTAAACTGGTTTAAGCAATACAAAGGTCTCGGTTTATTTGGTGTTTTATGAGTCCATTAATTTTGTATTTCAAACAAAGAATATACACACAAGATTTCATCCTGTGCATATTTGTAAACAATAATAAAAACAAATCCAAGCAAATTGTGGTTTTATTTCTAAGCTGGGCATACTTTAAGCAAAACAATTGCGAAGTAAATCTAGCAAGAGTGAAATTAGAAGCTTTTTACAAAGTCATGCCAAATAAGTAGCCCAGCCATAGCCGGCACCCTAAAAAGTGTAAGTTCATCAAGGTACTGGCATGAGGGGTGAATCACTCCTCATCATGCTCTTTGAATGAGTTCATCAGGACAACTATTTTTCATACTAAATTATGTTTTACAAGTCCAGTAATTGACTCAGTTTAGACCAGGCTTCCTCAAATAGATTTGTTGAAGCGCCACATTAAATTTAAAAAAACCTGCAAAGCGCCACTCAATGGCTGCGAATTCGCGGGGGTAGTAAGAGGGGGTTACCCCCCTCTGAAGCTATTGATTTTATTTTAATTTAATGTGCAAATGACGCCATTTAGTGAAACATTTTGTACTATTTTAGCCTGTCTTTACCAGGATAACATGGGGATCACATTGTTTATTATTATTTTTTTCGATCTACGCGGCGCCGCGCGCCACTCGGGAAGCCACGGCGCGCCACAGGTGGCGCGCGCGCCGCTCTTTGCGGAGCCCTGGTTTAGACATTTCACCTTCTGTCAGAAGATTTAATCACCTACAGGGGCGTCGCTAGATCAATCGGATGGGGGGGGGGTGTGCACAGCATATTTTGCAGACAGAAATATTTTTTGCCTAATAAAATTGTGAATTGTAGATCCTTTTTTTTTAGCCAGGGCGCTCAAGAAACTAAAAAGTTGGTGGGGGAGGGGGTGGTGTGAGGATCAAAATGTTTCCTCAACATTTTCTTTTCATTAGTAACTAAATTTACATTAACAATAAATATTGTATAATATTAACAACAGCCAAGTTGAGTTGTTAACAACCACACATTTTATTTTTATAAGACTCTTGTAATTTGCCGACAATCCTATTGTTTTGCCGACAAAATTAAGAAGGGGGGGGGGGATGTATCAGCCCCATACCCCCCTCTAGTGGTGACCCTGATCATGTTTATGACCAGCTACCACAAGGAATACTGGGGATGAGAGTAAGGAGGATTACCAGTGGAGGGGCAGCAGCTAGATCAGTGCAATGCTGATGAAATCTTCTGCAGGGACTGCCTTTTGAGGAGATCAAGAGTAATATTGCTCTTTACTGCTCTCCTTATACCTGATATAGGAGAGTGATTTTTAGCTCTCCTTAATTGACCATTCTCTGCTTACATTCAATTGTAACTGCTCTAAACAGCTCTCCTTGAAGGCTCCAGAAGAGCTATTTAATGCTCTCCTTCAAATTCCAAAAGACAGTCCCAGTGCTTCTGCATGGAAGATGAAAGCTCATATTTTTCTCATTTTACCCCAGTAAAATTTAACACCCAAGATGTTTCATTTAGAGGAGTATTTTGTTATCCTAACATCTTCTTTTTATGACATTTTTCAGTAGATATCCATGAAAAAAGCTTATTCCCAAAATTTCAGTTGATTCCAATTTTGCATTTGCGAGTTATGCATGATTATGTGTATTGCACTGCTCCATAGACAATGTGTTGTAATTTGGTTCTGGTATACCAGAACGAAATTCAAATTTCACGATATCTTTGCTAAACGAATGAATCTGCAAGAAATATTTTGGACATAAACATTATTTAGCAAGAGGTTTCCAGTCATATAAAAATCTCAACTTTTTTTTGAGAAAAGTGGGGGGATGATGCTGTGGATCACGAAATGCCCTTTTAAATGGTGTGAACAAAAGCATTGTGAATTGTGCCGTTGTGGTAACCACAGCCTGAAGTATGTACTATCCAATGGAGTATTGTTGTACATGTTTCTGCATTTTGCTTCTCATATCAAAACCCCTGGAGCAACATAACTCAAAATTTGGAAACCTATTGTTTTAATGGTAGGCCTTGATGAAAGATAGAAAACAGAACATGACAGTAACTTTAATAGCACCCCTCATATTGGTCTGTTTGTTACTTTTTAATAGCCCTGGACTAGACTATAATACCTTAAAGGGCAGGTCTACTGCAAAAACAAGTCTATTCGAAGAGAATAATTATTACATTACAAGTAGACACTTGTTGCAATTTTTTGTGCGTATTTCTCCTGAAAAAGGAGAAATTGTGTGGGTAAAGTTCAGCCTCGTACATGTTCTTCCCCCGTTTGAAGCGTACGTGTTCTTCCCCCGTTTGACTGATGACATAGGTAAATGAAGCGGGCACTTTATCATGCTCTCATCATACAATCACAATCACTTTGACAAGTTTGACATTAGCAACAATGAGTTGTACCATAACAATGCTGCATAACAATATGCACACTATTGTTTTCTTTTCGGGAACAATACCCACGCAGTATTGTTACTATGCATTTGCTTTGTAATATTTCATCCAACTGAAACTATAGCATTGCAATATACAGGGAAATCAGATCCATGAGTTTGTGGACTTAACACGGTTTAAATGCTAGTCTCAGATGAAATTCTAAGCTCAAATTATGTATTTATTTTTTAGGCCTAATATTTCTCATGATATTGATATATATATGAATTGTAATATCACAATTGTCTAATATATAAAAAAAAAGAAGCGGCTGATTTTATCCATATGTTTAAAAACCATTACATTTGTAATACTTAATTTGGAATTTTTTTCTGTGAACAACAACAGTATACGTTCTGTCCATTGAGAGCGTTTATAGTCCCTTTTCTCACAGCGGGCACATCTCATTTCATGACGTCACCGTTTTTCTAGGCCAAATCTGTCTCGTTCGAAGGAACTCGCCGCTTAAGTTGTTTTTTTGCGGAATATCAATTTTAAACGTCTTATTTTCTCAAAAAAGGAGTCCTTTAATCACTGTGTTATCTTTTTTAAAGACATTTCTTGTTGATGATCTGTAATATTGACAGCAGCCCTGGACTAGACTATAATACCCGAAAAGTCAAATTGTTTCTTCTTTTTTTCTCAATTGTAGACACCAAGTTACACAGTCTACTTCATTTGGGGGCCCTGAAAAGGAAAATACATCAAGTTAAACCTACAAAACATTTGTATTACCCTTTTCGAACCCCAAAATCTGAAGAAAAAAAAGGTCTTTTTTTTTATTATTGAAATTTTCATATGGGCGTGGATCATTACAGCAGCATGTGCAGATAGACTATTCTTGTAGAATCTATATTAGGCTGATTATTTTTCAGACCATGTTACTAAAGAGTTGTCTCAGACTACAGTGACAGTACTTTCAATACCACCCAAAATAAATCCCTAACATTGATCTCCCAGATCATTTTAACTCTACAGTCTACAAATTAGATGAGGGACTGGTCTATTGATATGCTTGAACGAACCAGGGGTGGAATTTCGTAAAGTGCCACAGGAGTCCAAGTGGATTCTCGCAAGAGAGTTTTATGAGAGTCCATGGATTCCGTAAATGGATTCTCGTTGTACAATCTTGCGGGAGTCCAAAAGGTATTATATGTAGGCGTGTACACGTAAAATGCATTCAAACAAACAACTAACTTAAACTAACAAAGTTAAGTTTTTAATATATGTGTCATCATACTCTCACTTAATATGTCATTGCATCTTTGGCGACTTTTCCTTTATATTTTGCAGGCTTTGAGTTTTAAGGCATGTTGAACTTAAACGTAAGTTCGCTGAGCCGATCATTTCCAGCGAGAGTCCACATGGACTCTCGCAATAGGACTTTTACGGGAGTCTCTGCGAGAGTCGACTCTCGGACTCCCGCCGAAATTCCACCCCTGACGAACTGCTACTGTTGTTCAATGGCTTTCTTGTACTACATGAAATGTGGTGGGCGATTTAACATGCACATACCCTGAGCAAACTACAATGCATACGCACAGCTCTGAGTAAAGAACAATGGAAATTGCCATAATTTGCGTGCATTACTGCCGGGCAATGATGTCACATGTCAAGTGGTCTATATTGGACTTCTACATTACTATTGCTATCTGAAAAGTGGTTTATTTGTATTATTTCAAGGGCTAAATAAAAGGTGTGAAGTCGAATTTGATCAAATTAGGAGGCTGGTGGTTTTTTTTTGGAAGGAGGGGGGTGTCCCAAATATAATGGGGTCCAAAATTTTTGGAAAGAAAAATAGGAGTGGGGGAGGTCAAACAATTTTTGATGACCAAAATGTAGGGAGTCACAAGACGACCACAGATAGTGGGTTTATTTTATTCAAAAAGACTGATTTCAATACAATTTTAGCCTGTTTAAAGGGGTAAGTTGCATCGGTAGTGGGGGGGGGGGGGTCATACAATTTTGTTGCCAAAATAGGGGAGGGTCACAATTTTATTGACGCTGACTTTTTGTAAATTTGGGACCCCCTTCCAAAGAAAATGCCAGCCCCTTATGTTTTCTACCTTACATGCATCATGCATGGAAGTCCATCACCCAAACTTTGTTATATTAATAAGGGCGATCCCATGTAATACGATTTTTGAACCACACTTTGATGTATTGATTTAAAAGGGTTTTTTTGATGGATTACAAACATATTTTTTTCATTTGATTAATGTGAAAAGTGCCCAATGCTAGATCACTGCTAGATTCCTATGAGAACTCGTGCACTTCATAACCACTTTGCAACACTCTCAAACAAACAAACAAACAAACAAACAAAAATTCCCTAGGTTTGTGTCACGTTCCAATCACTGGTCATTCATTTGGTCATTAACTAAGACTCGGAAGACATTGTCACCATATACAATGTGTCCACATAAGATCATAAACCATCAATGTGTGTGTTTCCACGCGTATCGATTTGACTCATTCCAATAAATATCTGTTTATTGTAGATTATAGCCGTGTGATAAATGAACACATGAAACTGAACGTCAAATGGATTTGGTGCATGGAGGTTCATAGGTAAAGGTGGGTATGGGATGTGTGGCAGATTTGTGCCGCAGATTTGGGTAGCACTTTCAGGCTCTTGGATTTTAGATTAGGGTTAAAAAAGCACAATTTATAGTACGCTATATGCACTACTGGGGTTTGAACCTACAACCTCTTGCACCGTAGTCAAACGCCTTATCGATTGAATTAACTTGATGGGTTGCAAATTTCAGAAAAATGGGTTAGAAGGGGTGGTCCAAAAATCAGGAAAGCTTTCCTGATTTTTAATCATTTTTTAGAAAAATTTGCCAACATTTTCCATAATTTTTGCAAAAGGTTAACATTTTCTGCACAGACACACATACATTGGAGCTCATCTTCATAGCCCCCTTTCCAAACTTCATTTGGTGGGGACTATCCATCATACCTGGACTTGGTATTATACAAAATGTTGAGTGCTGATATCAGAAAAGTTCAACCTAGCATACTACCTCCCCCTGAACTCCAGAGGAAACTTACATGTACAAGCTCATGCCCAGGGTTTTAAAGGGAAAGAGGAAGAGAACAAGTCCGGGTCAATGGGTCACACATCCTCAGGACAAATGGCTATTCAAGTTGAAATCCACACACCCTCTATGGGGTATATGGGGTATGAAATTCAAATGGAACTGCCAATGTGTTCATTCCATTTGACATTCATACTCCCTTGTGGAAGATATTTGCAACATCTTCCACACCGGTAGTATGGATTTTAAATGGAATAAGCTGATCAAGTAAAAATGGCAAAAAAACAAACAAACAATCAAAATAAAAGAAACAAATGCAGACCTTTCAAGTCAGACTTTATGGTCAAATCCAGGGGTCAAATATTCATATCGCACTGTCATATCAGGCTGTCATCATCTTCGTAACTTTTATACAATAATTAAAAACCTGTGGGCAATTCTGTCTATAGGCGTGTTCAGGTGATCATAGAATTCTCAAGAATTGGCATACTCGAGAATTGTGATTCCAAAGTCAATCCCTATCTGTGTGTCCACACGACTCCATTGAAGACTGGAATCATGGAGTTTTGTGATGCCTGATGACGTCAGCTTTAACTGCATCTGGAGGTTTACTGTAACCTCTCTAGTGGATCATCAAATAAAACTATATTAAATAATTATGATTAAACAAAGAAACTCAACACCTGAGAATCATAAAATGGGTTGTTCACACAACGAAAGCCCCCAAGAACAACTTGGACTTAAAAGATAGTTCATACGGTGGATTTTTTTGCTCGAAAACCACATTGCTTTTAAAGCAAAAAGCCCTCTGTGTGTGGACGTGACTTATATGGAGCATGAGATCCGGCCAGACAGAGATATATGGACAGGTAATTTGAATTTCTTGTTTATTTGTTTTTTGCTACTGGCTATGGTCACTATAACCATGACAAAAAATATGAAAGAAAACAAAAATGAAACAATAATTTAAAAAAAAGATGAAACAAAATTAAAACAAAATAAAATGTTCAAAGAAAAAAAACAACAACAAACTTTCAGACCATGACACCTCGTTTTCATTTACAGTAATTAAAAAAATATCTTCAGAGTGAGATTATTAATTTGAACTATCATTTATCAGTGATTGGTCAAACCCAAAACTCCCAAAACACAGCAAAATTCAAGATTTTTACATGTTTGGGACAAGCATCTAAATGTGCTAATGGTAATGGTACTAATAAAGTGAACAAATGGCAAACTTGGGAGTGATATGATAGACAAAATCTGATATCAAAAGAAATCTGATATCAGATGTAGAGCGTACATGCACATGTACAAGGGTGGTTTGTTAGCATGCTTGCTACGCAAAATTGACAAATCACGATGTCACTTCCGAACTTGAGGTGAATTAAAGAATACAAGTTGCTGGTGCTAGCAATTTAACTAAACCCCTTTATTTTTTTTGCAAGGGCGGGACGTCCCTTTTAAAAATCACAATAGAAGAAAAAATTAAGCAATGCCCTGTGCATCTTCCTTCACCCACGCAAAAAATTCCAAGTAAACCCGGAACACAATATGCTCGCCCCAACCCCCCTACATGTACATTTTAATGCTTCCGCCGCCACTGGTTACTCCCAAATGAAATAGACACAGATATTATCAAGGCCTATAACCAAATATTATGTACAACAAATCTCCCAACCTCTTTTTTAGTTAAAACGCTATAAAAAGGCAAGATATTCTGTTCATTTTCAACCCAAAACAGTTGCATACCAGTTGAAATCATCTTCTAAGTTCCACGTCACCCTATTAGTCATGCTACTACAAGTCAAGTTTGAAGATATTATAAAATAACTGAGGCTTGACGTCACTTTGTGATGAACTTAAGCCAAGCGATTCCACAGCCGAATCAGAGGCTTACAGGATATATGTTCAACACTTCCTGATTTGACTTATCGCAAACACTTTCCAATCATTCTATGGTCAAAATATTTTCAACGATCCCGAGACGTGACCGAGTATGTCCCTGTGATTCAGTGAAAGCCTGGTGGTAGCAAGAATAGATCACCTAATCCGAGATGATATCTTACAGTTCCCACAATGCATTTCTTCCATTTCAATTGACCTTTTCGGTAAATCCCATAACCCTTTGCGAGTACACCTAAGAACTCATCATTTTGCATCACGCCGCTCTGCGCCGAGGCGCACATCGCTTATCGAACATCGTTACTGCGCATTGCAAGTCGGCGTGACGTCAAATGACAAGTTCTCAGGTGTACTCGCAAAGGGTTATGGGATTTACCGAAAAGGTCAATTGTCTGTATTGATTTGCTATCTAGTGCATCATGGGTCGATATATATACTAGTGACAAAAAAATGAACAGAGCACATGGAGATCTTGCAAAATATGTTTATTTCTTGACTGTCGGCCATTTTTGGCCAGTCTCTTCTCAAATTGAAAACAAAGGGAACCTGTGCAAAGTAATGGGAGTGTCATTTGCTGTAATGAAGTGATGCACCATATTGCAAAGGATTCTGGGAAGGGCAAAATATCTTCTCTGGTTCCTGATCTTATTTGTTAGTTTCATACCCTTTTTCCTTGTGTACTGTTCCATGGTGGTATGATAAGACCCAGGGGATGCATGAATTGATGACCCCGGGGACATGATGCACACAGGTGGAGCATTAATTGTCATATTTCCCATCCCTAGCATCTGTCCTTATCAACAGTGTTGTTTTTCTTGATGACTCAATTTCTAATATTTCTGCACCAGAGATTACCCCCAGAATTAAAACCAGAGAACCAGGACTCGACCGCCATCTTGACACAGACATGGAGCAAAAATTGGGGGTATTCGGTTTCCCTTGGAATGCGCTCGAGGCATTCGTTGTCACGCAAGCGCGGCATGGATGATGGGTGCATTTGAGAGACGCACTTGATGCGACCTGCATGCGAGTAACGAGATGCTTCAGATGAGACGCAGAATTGTTTTCGTTCGTCTCCGTGCACCGTCGGCAAGGACCCGAATACCCCCAATTTTCTCCCCATAGCTGACGGCAGAAGTTGGATGTGGCGGTATAGGGAGTCCCGGTTCTCCTCTAATTCTGGGCGCCCCCCCCCCCCCACAATGGACTTTAATACACCAGTTGAAATCCATACACCCCCCTATGGAAGAAACAACTTGATTTAATCTTCCACACAGGGAGTGTGAATTTCAAATGGAGTTACCTTAATGGGTGACTCCATTTGATAGCTACACCCCCTGTGTGAAAAATTAAGATCATGTCTTCCACAGAGGGTGTATGAATCCCGGGGTATGAATTTTACATGAAATAGCCCGAATAGTCCAATATGAGTCAAATTAATCTCATCTCCAATGGCACAGTCCAATAACATTAATTTAGCAACTGTAGGACAAAATTTGACCTAAGTTGTGGAGTATGAGTTTTAGTACCAACACATTCAAATGTCCATAATTTCCAAATTTTCTTTAAAAATTCAAAAATTTCAGAACTGTACATTTGAATGACCATATTTGGAATCAGTATGACAAATGCATTAAAATGAGTACAAACAAGCCTAGTATTGGTTCAGTGGTTCTTGAGATAGCTCTTAATATTTTGAGAAAATATCTCAAAACTTGGGACTTTTCATGGTGAATCCTATGGCTAGCATGAAAGAATGTCCTGAAGATGAGCACTGATGTTTGAGCTCCATAGTGCAAGCAAGTTCACAGGTGTATAGTACAGTGAACAAAGAGGCAAATACATCGACTGCTCAGTGCCAATAGTGGGTAAGTGCTATAGCTGCCCTGTGAACTTTTGACAATTTACACACAGTATATTGTACTCATCTACACATGGCAGCTATTGCACTTCCCCACTTCTGGCACAGAGCAGTCGATATGTCATTAACCGGCAACTTGGAATACAGGACCATGGCATTTTCTAATTTTGGCTCCAAAAGTGGACCAAGTTGCCATTGTGGGAGGAAGTTACGGGTTACCTTGTTTGTGAATGGTGCAAACAAATCTGTCAACTTTCTTGGAAGTACATTGTAGGGCTTACATGGAAATTACCATTAAAGAGTCATCCCTGTGCATGTTAAGAGTAGAGTCCGAAGTTTTCCGTTTTACGGAAAACGGAAGAAAATCACGGAATCGGAGGTACAACACGGAAAATGACATTTTTGTATGATGTGACAAAAATTTTTAAAAGATAAGAGAAATAAACGTTAAAAACAATCATGAGTTGTGTATATCAATTTTTATGATAAAAATACTGTTTAATAATACCGAAATAAAAGTTTATTACCAAGGCATGAACCCCCTATATCCCTCCAAACATCGTAATAGTCGGCCTATTATTGTGAGAATATTCCAATCAGAGCATATTGATCGCGATATTGAACACTTTATTGCGACATTAATATCATTGTTTATACTTTTTAAGTTTTATTCATGACACGGATTTACAAATTTTACAACACTGATTGCAACACGGAAAATGAATTTTAGAAAACTGTAAACTTCAGACTCTAGTTAAGAGTCAGCGCTATGTGACCTGCTCTCACAAAATGAGCACAAAGTTGACAAAATAACTTTCTGAGATATTCCATATTTGAAATCCTTATTTTATTCCTTTTAAAAGCATACTGAACACGTTATGACGGTTCATTACTTTAGTCTTCAAAAATTAATATTTCCACCAGTTTTCTATCAAATTTTGTCACATTTAATGGACTGTTGAATAGTGCCTTGGTGACTTTAAATGCTCATTTTGTGGGAGCAGGTCACATACGTGTAGGTTCACATGATGATGCAATTGGATCACATGGAATATTTGCCCTTGAAGTTGCTTTGTGATGTAGCCTCTTGTAGCTTTTGGATGGGTTAGCAAAGCAAATCATTGAGAAAGTTTCCCATCCTGCATGATCTTGGCAAGTTTGTTTTCCAGACCCGCCTACTGCATATTTTTAGAGATTCTTAGTGGCGAGTATAAGCTACTTTATTGGAGTGCATACTTTGGCGATGTTGGCGCATCCATCACACACTCCTCATCAACAAACCACACTCAACTCTACCGCACGCCACAAGCACAAATATACTCCACTCTGCCATCAGGTGTGTAACTCTGCAACATTTGATGCTTATAACTCGCCACTAAGAAACTCTAGAAATATGCAGTATGCAGGTATGCAAAACGAACCTGCCATCCTGATCTCTTGAAGCTCTTGAACAAAACTGATTTTGTTGAAAGCCAACAAGCTTCTAACTTTGTGGCTGTGAAGATGATACTTTGAATTACACTTATTCTATAATTAGCTGCAAATCAGGAAGAGTTTATTTTTGTCATATCTATCGTGTGTATGGCTACTGTTTCTACAGAGATTAATTAACTGCAACTTCATACTTAGGCTATGTATATTATATTCCATGCAAGTTGGCACACTTCCACTGGCCAGTTCCAAGATATGTATTTTGAAAATCATATTTCATAGTGTTTCCAGTACTATGAGCTTATTAAGCTCATAGCTCAATGAGCTAAGCTCATTGAGCTATTAAGAGTTTGGAGCCCTCCTAGTCTAACCAGGGTTCTGACTGAATTTGGCTGGTTATCATTTGCATGCTACAGAATCTGAATGAAAATAAATTGCTGGGTATTGCAAATTAGGTACACATATGGGAGCTGCCATCCAGAGAGCTGGCCACCTCTTTGTCGATGGATGCCAGTATCCCTGAACCACAGCATCATGTACTACACGCTGGGACTACACGATCAGCAGGGCGTACAATGTGTGGTGTTCCAGGGTATGGAATGGCAGGATACTGGCAGCTAGCATAGCTTTACCTACATGCTGAGGTGGCTGTCAGGTCCCTATATTTTCTTATCCCTGGTCAAACCACCTCTGGCTGAATTCATAGTTCAATGGCATCTGATGTGTGATTGACAAGAGATTGAGTGATTGATTATCGGCCAATGAAATAGATCATTACTTTAGTGCACCAAATAGTACCATCCAAGTCATTGGTCAGGAAGTACTTTCTGTGAGCAAAACTAAAACTGTCAATGCGGCTCCAGCGTAACCCCACACAGAACCTACATGTTTATCGAAGGGTTTAATTTGCAATTCTTTTCCTTTAGAATCTTAAGAAAGAAAATGTCTAGTTTGCAAACACAGAGTTGGAGAAGAAGAACCTGGACTCCCTATACCACCACATATAATCGTGCCATCAGCTATGGGGAGAAAAATGGGGGTATTCCGGTCCTTGCCAACGGTGCACAGAGATGAATGAAAACAATTCAGCGTCTCATCTTTAGCATCTTGGTATCGCGTGCAGGTCATATCAAGTGCGTCCCTCAAATGCACCCATCATGCGATGTCGTGATTGCATGACAATGAATGCCTCATTCATATTCTGAGGGAAACCAAATTTGCCTGTATCAAGATGGCGGCTGAGTCCCGGTTCTCCTTCTCTAATTCTGTGTTTGCAAACCAGAGTCAAATGTCCTGTTGGTATCTGATGACAGTTCCATGTCACATGTAATGTGGCCTATTGAAATAGAATCTGGGGAGCCTGATTAAACTATACCCTTTGATTCATGATCATGTTCTGTTGGAATCTGACAACCGGATCTGACAACAGCTCCATGTCACATGCAATGTGGCCTGTTGAGTTAGAATCTGGGGAACCTGAAGTGATGTACGATTCTACAATCAAACAAGATCCAAGGTTTTGTGGCAGTTTTGTCAGGATGTTGTGGGAGTCACGATGGTAGATGGATAGAAAGCGATGATAGGATTCCTTTAGGCTTAGAAACTAGGGATTGCTATACAAGGAAGCGATTCTATTGAAATATTGCCAACAAAAAGAATATTTCAAGGAGTTAGTGCAAGAAGGCCATATCTACAATAGCTGCCAGGTGTCATATATTTAGATGTATATAGAATCCATAAATCATCAAATGTCCATTGGGCAGCTATTGCATGTAGAGCCTTTTGCTCTTACCCTCGATCTCATGATTTGATGCTTATTCATTTCACAGACATTTCATACAATGTACCTATTAAAAGAATTGAACTGTCTGCTCTTTTATGGCCTATTTTTGACACCTAAAACAGCAAACATGTTTCTCTTACCTCAGCCATGCCAATGGCATAATGATTTTGACTCAATACATTGGCTAAATCAGGTAAACATCATTTTTCCCTACGTCAATTTTCCTTGATATACCTGCCTAAGTTATCTAATACTTCCCATCATTCATTTCTTCCATTTCAATTTGATTTGCTATCTACATATAGTTCAATATGGGTCGATAGTGATGAAATGTTTTAATGAACAGAGCACATTTGGATCTTGTAAAATATGTTTATTTCTTGATTATGTTTAGCCAATCTACTCTCAACATAAAAAAAAATGGAACACATACAAAGTAATAGGAGTGTCATTTGATGAAATGAGGTGATGCACCATCCGGGAGAAAAGTTTATTTTGGCATTTGCGAGGGCAGCCAGGCAATTCTGCTAAGGCCTGGTAGGGCACTAAAACAATCATATACGAGGGGGTATCCAAAAGTTTTTGACATCATCCAGAAGAAAAGGAGCTATATCAATGAAATTTTGTCAGTGTAATTACTGGTCCTTATGTGCATTATGGTCCAAAAATGGTCTCATAAGTATGTTTACTTTTTTTTACAGGTGGCGCTAGATGGGCAGTAGTAGGCGCATAATCTTTTCATGATAAGATCCTCCACTTTCTTGAATTTTTTTCACTGTGGCGCATCATCCAAAAGTGATGGACGCCCACTTCTTGGCTCATCTGTGAGGGACATGTGGCCAGTTTTGAAATTCCTTTTCAAAAATCAACAGTGCCATATGATGGGCAATCATCACCGTGAGATAGCTTTCATTTCATCATAGATTTTCTGAGCATTGTAGGCCTAACCCTTCAAATGCAGGAACTTAATCACGCTGCGTGCCTCAATTTTCACCATTTTACAGGTTATGCGCCAACTGCCCATCTGGTGCCACCTGTAAAAAAGTAAACATACTTATGAGACCATTTTTGGACCATAATGTACATAAGGACCAGTAATTACACGGACAAAATTTCATCAATATAGCTCCTTCGCTTCTGGGTGATGTCAAAAACTTTTGGATACCCCCTCGTATATGCTAAAGAATACAGCCAAAGTTACATATTTTGCAGGGCACCAAGGTAAAGGTGCCTCTGGTATTTTTTTTTGCCCTGCACCATATTGCAAAGGATTCTGGGAAAGGTAGGATACATCTTCTCTTATACCCACCATAAAACCTAAAAGATCCACAGAACATGCATGATTGAGAAATGTTCCCATGGCAACTTCCTCTGGCTGTCTGGATCTTGGTGACAAATAGGTTCCGCTTTCATGTTCTATGATATGTTTAAATGGATGGAAAATGAATTGGGTCCACCTAGAACTACAATCCTGGAGAAAAAAAAAAAGTTGGCCCACTATTAGGTACTAAACAATTGAAATGTGTGCACTATCAAAATTGGGAGAGGCTGGTGAAACATGCATGCAATGTAAGTGAAGCAGAGACTCCCCCTGTATCTCATCCTTCCCCACTCCCCACCTTTCAAAGCCAGATGGTCTCACAGACATGCCAACAACATATGGTCATGTGTTATATGGTGGGACCCCAAAATAGTGGGAGGCGTTACATTTTTCTCTCCTCTTTCAGATTTAACTTGTTGGTACAGAGCTATTCTTTGTCCAATTGCATAAAGTTTGGGCTCATTATACAGCTTGATTTTTCTACTTTTCAAGTATGTTTCACAATTTGAAATTATCATTTGTTTAATTAGTGAAAAATATTAAAATGCTAACGAGGATAAACCTGGAGGATAAGTGGTGGAGGATAAGCGGTGGAGGAGTATGTGTAATCTCTATGAGAAATGTTGTGGAAACATGATATCTTAATGAATTTTAGATTTTATCATTGCCAAATTCTGTGCTATACATGCAAATCATATCTCAAATCAAAGCTTGTTCATTCATTATTCATATTCAACTATTAATTTGATCTATTTTATGTTTACAAGTACTCACTGAGAACCGTAAGTCACAAGACCCACAATTTTTCCCTATTCTCTACACACAAATGCCTACATTTTCAGTCACAACACGCGTTTTGGCTTTAAATTTGGTGTATCTTGAGAATTATTCACCCTAAGATAGGAAAAGTATACATTTTTGGAAAGCATTTTACCCCAGGAATTGAAATATGCAGTTAAAATAATAGGATACACTCTAAAGAAAATATTTTCAAAAATGTAATCAATATTTGGTGCGTAAAGTTACGTACATTTTCACACCCTGTATCACCACTTTGGTCAATCATAACATAGCAAAAGTATACATTTTATTAAAGCTCATAATTTTGCCTGCCACAAAATTAGATTACATTAGAGGTATTCCATATCAGTAGCAAATGCAATAAATTATCAATTTTCTAGTAAAATTATTTTTTTCATGATATCACCCTATATATTTTCTTACACACCCTGTATACCAACATCAATTTTTGCATTGTTGGATTCCTTGGTACATAACCTTTCCAAAAATGTATGGTTTTGTTGGTGTGAGATGTATAGTTTTAGACATGTATCAATTTAAGTGAAAATGAAGGCAAATGATCAAAATCAGTGCTTGTAACGCAAATGTGCCCCACCATAGGACACATGACCATATATGGCTTGCCCAAACATTGAATTTGGGGAGTGGAGGGGGGAAGACAACCAAGTGTGCTAACATTTATTTCCATGATTGTAGCTCAGTTTCCCCAGACTATGCCTTCTATATTCTATCGCAAGCAGTCGGCGCTTGCGCCATGTCGGCAGCGTCCAATATTTTTTCCATGATTGTAGCTCAGTTTCTCCAGACTATGATGCCTTCTATCTTCTATCGCAAGCAGGGGCGCTTGCGCCATGTCAGCAGCGTTGCGCATGAAGTATCTCAGAGTAGCTCCACCCAGTCAAGATATAAATGGGCTATTCCATTTGAAATCCATACACCCCCTATGGAAGACATTACCTTAATCTTCCATACAAGGAGTGTGAATATCAAATAGGGTTACCTGAATGGTTGACTCCATTTGAAATTTACACCCCCTGCGAGGGAGATTAAGGTCATGTCTTCAAGAGGGGGGAGTTGATGGATGTCAACTGGAATTGGCCACTGGAACTTACCAGGTTACAGTTTCCATAAACATTTTCCTTGGAAAGTGAGGCGAAATCCCTGAAACATAAACAGAAAAGAAAAAGCTTTTTAGATAATGTAATAGATAATGGTTGGAAGGTAAATGTATCAATTGACATTTGATATAATATAGATACACTGTGGAATACATACATAATGTTGATAACATCTTGATATATGCATGGCACATATGATGTTGATATTATTTTACAAGAAAATAGATGCTTTTTTTTTCAACCAATGCATATAGTCCAAAGGGTCAGTAGTCCAAAAAGGGTTAAAGTTAGGGTTTAGGGCATGTTATGTTGAGATTATGGTTAGAGATAAAGTTAGGGTTAGCATTAGGGTTAGGATTAGTGCAAGGGATAGGGTAATTGTGTTAGGATTAGGGTTTGGGTTGTTTGGGGTTAGGATCAGGGCTTAGGTTATAGATTGAGGTTAGGGCAAGTTTAGGGCTAGGGTAAGGGTTTATAACTTATTGGGTTTTCAGACTAATGACTCTTCGGACTACTGACCTGATGTAAGCTGTATAAGTAGTAACAGCTGAAAATTATGGAGGTAAATATTTTTGTGTTGAGATCAAGAGTCATAATCTTTCTATTATCCAAAGTAATACACACACACAACCCAAAGAAGATAGTCAAGATACGCTTCCCATAATGTAATTTCTTCCACTTTAACTAATATCACTAGTAGAGTATGACATGAAAACAAAGTATCAATTTTCATATTAAAAACACATAACATCGTGCAATTTATTATTATTATTTTTTTTTTTTAGGTCAATCTGTGAATGATCCTAGCATTGAGGTCTAGGTCCAGGGACACTACAAAACCGAAAAAATAAATAACTTAAAAAAAAAAAGGGTTTTTTGTTGCAATTTCGGGCACCGGTTACCCGCCGAAAAATGTGCCGGGCACCGGGCACAAAATTACCGAAAATCACACCCCTAGTAGCAGGTCACACATGGGTAGCAGGTCACATACATGTATGACCATCACTGCCACATAGCTGATCATTGACACCACATGTGAGGCGCTGTTTAGACACATGGAAGGATTGAGACTTGGAATCCCTTGTAGCAGACATGGTATTTCCTTTTTACACTACATACATGTACACCCAGACGTAACTCTGTGACTCAGGAATGATTGAGGGCTTCCATATGATTATGAGAACTCTTGAAACGGATATTATTTGATCTGAAATGACCCACCATTTGAATAAACAAACAAACAAACAAATAAACAAACAAACAAAACAGCAGGAATGGGGAGAACCTTTTTCAAATTCTTGCAGTTGCACTTCTTGAAGAAGTCAAGAAGAGCAACTCTGTGGATTCATGCAAATGGGCTATTCCAGTTGAAATACATACACCCCTATGGAAGACATGACCTTAATCTCTCACAGGGGGGTTGTAGATTTCAAGTGGAGTCACCCATTCAGGCACCGCCATATTTGAAATTCACACTCCCTGTGTAGAAGATTAAGGTCAATGACTTCTATCTAGGGGGTGTATGGATTCTAACTGGAATAGCCTATTGGATTCTTACTGCTCAGAACATACCCTGCAAAAAACGGACTGATATGTCAACTTAAATCAACGGAAATGAGAAGAGTTAATGGTAATGAATGGAGGAAGCTGATCCTGGGAAGCTGGTCAAACTATAAGGCCAGTGGTGTACAGGCAGGCGTAGCTAGCTTTTAAGACCAGAGCGGCACAAAATTGCAATGTACCAACAGCCTTAAAGATTTCGATTATATTGTTGGGTATCCTCCAAAATTTCTAAGCAATATGGCACATCTACTCCCAGAATTTTTTTTTTTAATTTGAGTATAGTCCCACCCCCCAATTTTGAAAAATGTTCACCCTAAAATGAGGTGGGACTATACTCGAGTCAGTACGGTACTTTACTGGGAAAATTGACGCAAACTCGGTTTAAAACAGACCATCAAACAGAGAAATGTACCAACAGGTCACAATGTATCTATGGGCTGTTGGTACGAAGGGGCACAGGTCCATACCCCACCCCATCCCCCTCTGTCCCCTTTTGGCTACCAACTGGTTATGGTTTTAAATGAACCTTGAAAATATTTTTCATATAGTACAACTTTAAAACTCAACTCCTTAATTGATGCAAGGTGAAATCTGGCCAAAAAAACCCTTCAGTACAGTAACTACTGGCTTATTATAAGGGTGGGGGTAGAAGGAAGGAGGCAAGGATCCTGCTTAAAAGGTTCATCATATCCCCTGATCCCTGTATTATGTCACTGACTAACAAGCTTATTTTAAGAAAAGCAAAATGTAAAAACAAACAGTAGCGATTTCAAGTCAACAAAATCCAAACAAGGCCTAAATGCAAAAGATTGATGTTCATTTCACTATATGTTGATGGAGATACAGCGTGCAGGTCACCAAAAACCTGTCCTTCTCTAATGACCATCGTCCTTTATTTGTTACCACCAAGAGTCAAAAAACTGGTTTATTTTCAGTGTACAATATTTAATTTTTCAATATGTTTCGTTTGTGCAATAAGTTCAACAATGAAAAATAAGAGAAACATAAAAAAGTAATAAAGAAAAAAGCAAAGGTGTGTGTGATGTGTTCAACTTTTGTTGTGCGATATTTTGATGGTTAGCCACTCTTGACAACCTTGTCATCTTGCGCTCCGAAATTTAAGTTGCTTTTAAGATATGGAATTGAAACTTAGCAAACAGTTACAAGAATGATGAATAAATAATATCTGAAAAAATTACATTGTTTTGTTGTACCATCACAAAATGCGGTTCATTTTCAACATGTAACCTTTTTATGGGACACCTTATGCTGTACACTAATGAAATTGGCAAAAATTTAACCCTTGAAAAATAACAGTGCATATTACATTTAGTGACTATTTCCCCCTATCATCACCCAATACATAATTCTGCCAATCATCATATAAAGCACAACATCAATAATGAACGTATCAATTTCACCCATCCTTCCCTGCTATGTCAATGTTACAAATCAAGTGCCAAGATTGTTCCAAAAACAGCAGAAATCATTTGTGATGCAATCACAAATGAGTCTGATGTCTATCAGTCACAATCAAAATTCGGTTTACTATTTCATTATTAGCCAATCTCAGAGCTTTATTTTGCTGAAAAACCCCATCATAATTAGATTCATTGTTCACTTTTGGTGTGGTATGGCCACTTTTAGTGTTGCTCAGAACAATAAAAAATAGGAAATTGAATACTTTTATTGGCTATATCTCAAAATCGATATTCCTGACATCCGACTCATTTTGCTTGATCACATCACATTTGGCAATATCAACCATGTATCAACTAAGTCAGCATGCACACACACCGTGTTACTTTGCTGACTATGCCACAGGAATTTCTCTTGAGGTCTATGACATGCCAGTGTGTCATAAAAATATTTGTTTGAAGCAATAGAAACTAGTGGCAAATGGTGGTCATAGACCACAAACCTAGCTGGGGCGTGTTGGGGTTGTGGAGGTATCTGACCCCTGCAAAATGTTCCAAAAATGTTCCCCTGGTCATAAGGTTTGTTGTTACCGAGTTTGAGTCCCATATTCCTTACAGATGTCCAGCCAGAAAATGCAATTTTAAGATTTGACCCCAGATGACCTTTGACCTGACCCCTGCAAAATGTTCCAAAAATGTCCCCTGGTCATTAAGTTTGTTGTCACCAAGTTTGAGCCCTGTATCCCTTACAGATGTACATTTCTAAGATTTGACCTCTGCATGACCTTTGACCTGACCCCTGCAAAATGTTCCCCTGGTCATGAGATTTGTTGTCACAGAGTTTGAACCCCATACCCCTTACAGATATCCCAAAAATGAAATTAGAAGATTTGACCCCAGATAACCTTTGACCTGGCCCCTGCAAAGTATTCCAAAATGTTCCCCTGATCATTAAGTTTGTTGTCACCAAGTCTGAGCCCCATACCCCTTACAGATGTCCAGGAAATTCATTTCTAAAATTTGACCTCTGCATGACCTTTGACCTGACCCGTGCAAATTGTTCCTCTGGTCATGAGATTTTTTGTCACCGAGTTTGAGCCACATACCCCTTACAGATGTCCAGATAATGCAATTGGAAGATTTTACCCCCTTAATGACCTTTGACCCCAATTCTGTAAGCAAGTTATAGGCGTGTGGTATTAGCCGATGCATATGCAAATGACATCATTGTACTATATAATATGTGGCAGAAGATGCATTTTGAAGATATTTGGTTAAATACGGAAATGCCCTTTAATGACCTTTGCCCTCAATTCTGTTTAGACACTATGGGCACTGGATATAGCCAATACATATGTGCAAGTTACGTAACTGTAGGGTGTAACATGTAGGAGTAGAAGCATTTTGAAATAATTGCCAGAAAGAAGAAGAAAGAAAGAAAGAAAGAAAGATCGGATAGCAAAACAGTACCTAGCTCGGGGGTTGAAAACCCCAGCTAAATAACAAATGGCATGATTGTTGTCAATTTTATCGTGCAGCCCTGCAGGCTAAGTTTAAAAATTGAAGTTCATCAATTTCATGTGGAAATATTCACAATTAATGAAACATCCACCTCGAAACTCTCCTAAAGTTGGCCCAGTCAATATTGTTTTGTTACCTAGCTGGGGGGTTTTCAACCCCCCGAGCTAGGTACTGTTTTGCTATCCGATCTTTCTTCTTCTTTCTGGCAATAAATTTCAAAATGCTTCTCCTCCTACATGTTACACCCTACAATTACGTAACTTGCACATATGTATCGACTATGTCCAGTGCCCATAGGGTCTAAACAGAATTGGGGTCAAAGATCATTAAAGGGGCATTTCCGGTATTTAACCAAATATTTAACTCAAAATGCTTCTTCTGCCACATATTAAATAGCACAATGACGTAATTTGCATATTGATTTGTGAAATCTTTATTGAGGGATTTAAACTACTTCAGTGGCAAGCACTGCTTTCCAAGCAGGCCCTCATACAACAATATTTACAACATTTTTACAGAATATTTACAAAATAACATGATGTTTAAAATATATATAAGAACATGAATAATAATGTGAAAGAAAGAAAATAATGCATCTCAAGTACAGATATAAATCAAAAATACATACAATATGATAATAAATGATTATGATTTAGCAGAAATAATGATGCTCGTCTTGAATTGATGCAAAGACAGAGTTTCAAGGTTTATGCGATATGATGGTGGTAAGTTATTCCATAAATTTGCAGCTCTTACAATAAATGTACGTTTACCACTATTAGAATTATATTTAGGCATGATCAATGTGTTAGAAGAATGACTCCTTGTTTTGTGATCATGAGCATTATGGACAAAGTCAAATTGATTACATAAATAGTCAGGACACATATTTTTGATACATTTAAAGGTAAGAATAATCATGTGATTAGACCATCTATCACAAAGTTTAATCCAATTTAAAGAATTTAACATGTCATCTACTGGTGTTCTAATATCAGCAAAGAGAATTGTTCTAGCTAATCTGTTATGAAGCACTTGAAGCTGATATTGATTGGTTGCAGAACAATTAGACCAAACACTGCTGGCATAGTCGAAATGTGGAATTACAAGAGCATTAGAGAGCATAACTAAGGTTTTATGAGGAAGGAAATACTTAGCACGTTTTACAACACCAATTCTCTTGGAGATATTTCCAGATACATAATCAATGTGTGATGACCAAGACATATTACTATCAAACTTAATACCAAGATATTTGAAAACATCAACTCTTTCAATAATTTTGTCATCAAACGTGAGAGTTATGTCCTTGTAATGATAAAGCTTATGATTAGTTCCAAAAACCATAAACTTAGTTTTATCAGTATTTAATGTGAGCTTATTAGCTTTAAACCAGTTAGCAACAGTTTTTAGGTTAGATTCAAGTTGCATTTTTAGGTCATCAGCATTTTTTGCTTTACACATAAGAGAAGTATCGTCTGCATACATTACTGTCTTACAAGTTACAACATCAGGTAAACAATTAACAAAAATTATAAATAGCAGAGGACCCAAGATTGAGCCTTGAGGAATTCCAGTATTATAAGTTTTGAAATCTGACAGAAAAGAATTCACATGCACAGCTTGAGCCCTATTACTTAGGTATGATTTAAACCAACCAAGTTCATTACCCTTAATACCATAGTCAGCAAGTTTATTTAAAATTAGAATTTCATGATTTACCGTATCAAAAGCCTTTTTTAAATCCAAAAATATAACTCCTGTTGCAAAACCATTGTCCATATTATTAAGAATATAATCTTTGAACATCTAGTAAAGTTGTTGTTGTAGAATGATTGGATCTAAAACCAGATTGAGAATCCGAAAGAATATTTCTACTACAAAGATAATCATATAATTGGTTATGAACAGTTCTTTCAATAATCTTTGAAATAATTGGCAAGACAGAAATCGGCCTGTAATTGCTTACGTTATTCTTATCACCAGATTTAAAAATTGGAGTGACTTTGGCTTTCTTCCACTCATCAGGAAATTTGGAACTGTTTAAAGAAATGTTACAAATATGAGCAAGTGATTTTGACACATAAGGTGCAGCCAATTTGAGCAGTTTTACATTGAATTTATCTAAACCTGGTGACTTATTATTATCCATATTACATATTTGGTTATATACAAAATCATAGGATACAGAATAGAATTTAAAACTCTCACTATGGTTACATCGAAATATACTACTTTTCCCATCATTACATGGGCAGATGATATCAATATTATCAAATTGTTTACTAAGTTCTTCACCAACTGAGGTGAAGAATTGATTAAATGAGTCAGCAGTATCTTTGCCTGTAGCAATATTACCATGCCCATTTTGGCTTATAATGTGAGGCACATTTGGCTTACATTTTTTACTTGGAATTACTTTTTTAAGTGTTTTCCATAATTTTTTGCTATCATGTACATTATCATTAATTGCCCTTTCAAAGTGCTTCTTCTTCAAATAAAATTTCATATTATTAACTCTATTTCTAACTGACTTAGCCTTTTCCCAATCATCAGGGTCATTGGTTTTATGAGCCTTGGCATAAAAATAATCCCTATCCTTACACAATTTAAGAAAATTACTGTCTACCCATTCAGGGAGATGCCCCTTTATACGCTTAGTTTTAAAAGGTGCATGTTCATCGCATGCTTCATTAAACAATGATTGCCACTTAAATAGAGCGTCATCAACATCATCAATACAGTTTACTTGTTCCCAATCAATATTCTGAATTGTGTTCACAAAGTGTGATTCATCAAAATTTTTGAAGTTTCTTGATGTGACAGTTCTTGGAGGCAATTTAATTTGTTTGTGTTTATGAACAACATATATTAATGAATGATCACTAAGTCCTAGACTATGTACACCTGACGAAAGGACCAATTCTGGACGAGACACAAAGATCAAATCAATTATAGTTCTACTTTTATCAGTAATTCTAGTGTAATCATTAATGAGCTGAGACATTTGGCATTTTTTTGCAAGATTAGATACTTTTTAGAGTCGCACTTTTTAGAACATCCAAATTAAAATCACCTAATATATACACATCATCATAAATATCATTGCACTTTTGAAACAAAACATCCAATTTATCAATATAGTCAACAGTAGAATCTGGAGGACGATAAACAGTACCTACAGCAATAGGTTTGGTGTTAGGTAAGTTGATTTCAATAAAAATTGCCTCTACCTCATCATCATGAATATCAACATTTTCTTTAAAACATAAATGTTCTTTTACATAACACATTACACCACCATGAGCCATCCCATTACTTCTATCTAGACGACAAAAATTATAGCCACTTATCATAAGTTCAGAGTCATCAATACTTTTATCTGTCCAGGTCTCACTCAGACAAAGAACATCAATATTGTTTTCATGCACAAAAATATCCAGATAATCAAGTTTGTCAATAATACTTCTAATGTTTAAATGAGCCATTTTGAGGCCTTTTTTCTTTTTTCACTTTAAATCAACAAAACATTCACCAAAAGGAGCTCGTCATTAGCAATTCGTGTAAAACAGCAATTACATAACCAATTCATAGAAGTATCTGTTAATGTCGGTGATCTATCAACACATTGGGCATGAAAATCAAGAGTACAATTATTGCAAGATATATGTTTAGACTTACCAATTTTACAACTACAATGTCCACAAAACATATTTTCTTGGCAACTAGATATATTATTATTTTCATCAAGATTAGACTTTACGTTTTAGCTTGTTTGATACTGAAGAGTCTTAAAAAGAAATGAAGTTGCTAGCCAACTGTGTTGTCCCTGATCGACGAAGATGAATGCCATCCTTTGCAAGATGCCTATGAATAATTTTGCTATTGTCAATATAGTTCAAATTTAAATGTTCACAAGTCTCAAATAATCTGGAGTTGAATTCCTTAATCCAGGCAAAGCGTCCTTTGTGTTTTTGTATAGTTAGCGAAGATATTGCGACAGAGATCTGCGAGTCAATCTGCTTAATTCCATGAATAAGTTGTGTAAGCGCTGCAAGGCATTCTTGTGGGAGGGTAGTCCGAATGTTATTGGTCCCACAGTGGACTATGACTGAGGAGGGGTTGTACTGCCTAATGTATGATGGTGCTAGTCTAATCCAAGTTTCAATTCTGCTGCCTGGAATACATTCATTTACAACATTGAGGCGTCGCGACATTCTTCTTCCATCAAGGTATTTGGGGATTGAATCCCCCAAAATTAGAACGGTGTGTCGTGGGCGTCTTGATTTCTGTGTAGTAGTCGAAGCTTCAGGTGCTGGCATAGAGAAACTAGAAATTGATGCTGCATCAGGCATGTTGATAACACATTCACTACTGGCCGTTCTTTGAGTATGTTTTGAAGTCCGTCTAAATGTACTTGAAGCACCGGCAGTGGGATTTGAAGAGGGAAGGGGAAGGGGTGGGAAATCTTCAGGCATGTCCTCAACTTCCAAAGCACTAAATACATTGCTTGTAGGGATGTCGATGATAACAGAGTCCGTTCTGCTGGGGGGAGTGGGTTCATCATCGGGCATGTTAATTATAACGCTCAGGTTCTGAGGCTGGGGGGTGCTACTGCTGGGAGCTGTGAACGTGGTAGAGATATCAGTCTGTGTGGCAGTAGAGCATGTGATGGTATCATCAGTCTGTATTCCAATACTACATGTAGAATGGGTGCTAACAGGATGTGGGGTCAAGTCCAATTGTGTAGAAACATTGGCTTGCAGCCTAGGTTGAGAAGATGTGATCGGCGTAGATGTCATGGGGGGTACAGTTGAACTTGCGCAACTAGAGTTCAAGAGGTTCAGTTTTTCCCCAATGTCTTGCACTAAGTGTGTTGAGGTCCAGTGGTAATGTTGACTCCCTTGGATAGATAGGGTATGAGTAGATTTGTAGCAAGTGATTGTCACTCTTTCCAAGGTGTCTTCAGTAGTTGAAATCCAACATCTATAAATACATCCATGTTGTTGTTTCCCTTTCTCTTTTGGTGTACCATATCTGGTATTAAATTCCGTAATTAGGCGTTCATAAATAATTGGGTTGAATTATCCACATTGAGTCATCAAAAACATCACTACTGCTGAAACCAGCAAAAGAAAAGTTCACAATTTCAGAAGATGATGCCATGTCCATTGTCCTACTCATTAGTCCCATTGTTGTAGGCATTGTATTGAAAAGAGCAAGACAGGATGTAGGTAATCAATAAATCAATGAGGTGGTTGGTGTCTACCAACAACACACTATACACTGTAGTACAAGTTCAAACTAGAAGATGAACAAATATCATATACAAATCCACAAATAATTCAAGATATATATATCCAACTGGAAAGAAAATTATATCAAAATGTTCCTGGTGTTCAGCAGATTCACTCAGTATGAAATATATATAGGTAACTGTAGATTGCAGGTTATATTGATGAGAAATATGCAGAGCAAATTACAAGTGTGTGTGACTGGCAACACTGCAGGATCATATATGCATCGGCTATACCACACGCCTATAACTTGTACACAGAATTGGGGTCAAAGGTCATTAAGGGGTAAAATCTTACAATTGCATTATCTGGACATCTGTAAGGGGTATGGGGCTCAAACTCGGTTACAATAAATCTAATGACCAGGGGAACATTTTGCCGGGGTCAGGTCAAAGGTCATGCAGAGGTCAAATTTTTGAAATCTATTTTCTGGATATCTGTAAGGGGTACGGGGCTCAAACTCGGTGACAACAAACTTGATGACCAGGGGAATATTTTTTGAACATTTTGCAGGGGTCAGGTCAAAGGTCATCTGTGGTAAAATCTTAAAATTGCATTTTCTGGACATCTGTAAGGAGTACGGGACTCAAACTCGGTGACAACAAACCTCATGACCAGGGGAACATTTTTGGAACATTTTGCAGGGATCAGATGCCTCCACAACACTAGCACGCCCCAGCTAGGTTTGTGGTCTATGACCACCATTTGCCACTAATTACATATTTTAAAAGTATTATTACCTAGCTGGGGGGTTTTCAACCCCCCGAGCTAGGTACTGTTTTACTACCCGATCTTTCTTCTTTCTTGCTTCTTCTTTCTGGCAATAAATTTCAAAATGCTTCTCCTCCTACATGTTACACCCTACAATTACGTAACTTGCACATATGTATTGGCTATATCCAGTGCCCATAGTGTCTAAACAGAATTGGGGTCAAAGGTCATTAAGGGGGCATTTCGGTATTTAACCAAATATCTTCAAAATGCTTCTTCTGCCACATATTATATAGTACAATGATGTCATTTGCATATATGCATCGGCTATACCACACGCCTACAACTTGCATACAGAATTGGGGTCAAAGGTCATTAAGGGTTAAAATCTTACAATTGCATTATCTGGACATCTGTAAGGGGTATGGAGCTCAAACTCGGTGACAATAAATCTCATGACCAGGGAACATTTTGCAGGGGTCAGGTCAAAGGTCATGTAGAGGTCAAATTTTAGAAATGCATTTCCTGGACATCTGTAAGGGGTACAGGGCTCAAACTTAGTGACAACAAAGCGTAATGATCTGGGGAACATTTTGGAACACTTTGCAGGGGTCAGGTTGAAGATTACCTGGGGTCAAATCTTATAATTTCATTTTCTGGATCTCTGCAAGGGGTATGTGGCTCAAACTCAGTGACAGCAAATCTCATGACCAGGGGAACATTTTACAGGGGTCAGGTCAAAGGTCACGCAGAGGTCAAATCTTAGAAAAGTATATTCTGGACATCTGTAAGGAATACAGTGCTCAAACTCTGTGACAACAAACTTGATGACCAGAAGAAAATATTTTGAACATTTTGCAGGGGTCAGGTCAAAGGTCATCTGGGGTCAAATCTTAAAATTGCATTTCCTGGACATCTGTAAGAAGTATGGGACTCAAACTCAGTGACAACAAACCTCATAACCAGGGGAACATTTTTGGAACATTTTGCAGGGGTCAGATACCTCCAAAACACCAACATACCCCAGCTAGGTTTGTGGTCTATGACCACCATTTGCCACTAGTTCGCATTGTAATGGTAAATAATAGCTTGTTGACAGTACAACTCTTTGTTGCCAATGTCAAACTTGTCAAAGTAATTGTGATTGTATCACACAAGTAAATGAGACACATGGGGTTGTGGACTTATGGTTTGGAAATAAGCTCTTCAGTTGGAGATTTTCAAATTTTTTGTTATTTTTCTTATTTGCTCCCTTTCTAAAATTATTGTGATGAAAAGAAGGAATTTCTTGATTATCAATTATAAACACATTGTAAACACTTTCTTCAAGCTGGAGTAGGGCTTTGGAGAAAAAGTTTTCATTTTGAAGCTAAAATTGTTAAATAAATGTTAAATATGTTCAAAATGAGCATGCAAAGATTTGCAGACTTGGTGTAAATGTCTCAAAAACAGGTGCCATTGGGTGCAAGCTGATGAAAAAAGGGGGTAATTGGTTGTCAGATTTGCAGAAAAAGGGGGGTCTATTGACAGGCACATGATACGTGCCAATATGAGTGCCCCTAGGTCTATAAAAGCAGCCCAAGTAAATTGCACCAGAAGAGTTACATAGGCCTATATGTCAGGCTCAGGCGATATTTAGATTAATCGAAAATAATCGATTCTTTTTTTTAATCGGGTACTCATATTATTTAAAAATACTGTAATAGAAATATCGAGATTTAATCGAAAATAATTGACTGTTTTTCTAAGCAAATAGATTATTAAAGCAACGTTTTCAACTGATAGGTGGTTTTTAAAGTAGTTGCATCTTTATAGGTGATTATTAGCTGAAACTACACCAGAATAACAAGTGAAACAACTGTTAAACATATCTTTCTCCACTTAAAATGTACAGCAATGTTTAATAGTGGGATTCTATGCAACAAATGATGCTCAACCTATTACAGTCATGTGCTGTTCAATACATCGAAAATAATCGATTAAAAAAAATAATTAATCGAAATCGATTATTTTTAACAATCGCCTGAGCCTACTATATGTAGGCCTATGAGTGGGCTGATCATTTTTAGTTTTTCAAAACTCTTAGTCACTCATGATATGGCTCCCTAGGCTATACAGTTTAATATGATGATGAAATGTTGATCAAATGTTGTTATTGGAAATTGATATTGTATGAATTCACAATATTATGATTCATGGAAGCAAATTATTTTTTGTGACCGGGCACTATACTCCCAATTCCAGATAAATACAGCACAAATTGTTTTGGATTAAAAAATATTATCCTGTTTTGCCATTGAACAAAAAAAAAAAAATAGGACATCTTAATCCTTAAAATATAGTTAGTCCTAACTGGCAATGAAAGTCAAAATCTAATAGTTCTGCAATTTGAAGGAAAATTGCCCCAAAACAGGGAATTTTGTAAGATTTCTTACAATTTCAGTCACAAAATTCTAAAACTTGCCACAAGTCTCTAAACATTATAAATTATAGTACAGGCTATGAGTTTTAACAGTTCATAACAAGTCTAATATTTTATGTTCATTTTGATTTAATTACCGTAGTTATAAAAGATCTTGAGAAATGTGTTCATATTACAAGTCTTTGGACTTGATTGTTTATGTAAAACACCCTAATGCATATTTTTGGCCCTTATTTCCAAAAATTGACCAAATATTAAAATATTCTAAGTGCCAGTTAGAACTAATTAAAGGATTAGGGACCGCTCATTATTTACAGGGGAGGGGGGGCCGGGAAAAATGTAGGGGGGGCTATGTGATTTTCACTTTAACAAACAGGGGGGGTTATGTGATTTTATTTTTCCTGATAGGGGGGTCAGGTGAAATTTAATATTAAATTATTCACTATGATTATGATTCACTACAATATTTACCTCATATTTGGCCATTTTAGCCACAAAAATCTCAATTTTTTGCGCACTTCGCGCGACTTTATTCCTGCACTGTATTTTGAGTTTAGCTTCAATATGGCAATATTTTTGTGCGCTTCGCACGCATTTGTGTCATGAACTTATTCTCTCACCAAAAGGTGCTGGATTCACATAATACTTCAAGAAATTTTTTCCAACCACCTCATGTCAAAAAGAAATCTACGCCACTGTTCATCAGCACAATAGCCATATGCCAGGGTGGCAAGTCGGTTCCCTCCCCTGCTCAGTCGACAGATGTATTGTGACAAAACTTATGATTTGCATCTTCCTTTTGGTCTATTTTAGACCCTAAATTAACCCCATTTTGTTATAGTATCAAAATGCCAAATTGCTGCGCGCATTTATCTCAGAAAAACCATTCTCTGAGTAGATCTGCGAGACATGCCTTTGTAAATTCTGGTTTTTTTTTTTCCATCCGAGTGAACTTGAACACGAATCTCAAAAATGATAGTTATAATTCCATCCATTCTATAATGTAAATCATAAATATGAGTGTTAGGGCAGCTCCTCTGGTGCTTGGAAAAAGCATAAAACTTGTATACTGGATCAAAATACTGGGACTATATTAACCAAAAGTTGTGAAAGCCCTATATGCATCATCTTTTGGAATGATTTTAGGGCACATATGGGCAATTCCGTATGAGAGATGGCAAAAACAGCAAAATTTAAAGTTGATCAAACCTCTATGAAATTACATTTCCTGTGTGGACAAATTCATAAATTGTAAGGAACTGAAAACCGTTTTGGAATAACTTAAGTGGTTTTCCTGAAAATCCGATTTGAAATTTGAACATTTTTTTTGCTTGACTTAAGGACCCTTGGCTAAATTTTACAAAATTCAATAAATCCTTGAATCAAAAACTTATTCTTATGTATACTTTCTACTTTTACATGTTTTAACCCTGGGATCTTATTTGGTAAAGCACTTTGTACAAGTGGTTATGGTATTTGCAGGAGAGAATTTCCAAATCTGCCCATTTTTTGTTGTAATTCCGCTACCGAAATATGAAAGAAGTTTTCCTCATGAGCTTATTTCTTGCTGAATTATTCTGTAATTGTAAATTCTCTTCCTTTATCAGTCTACTTAAAGCCTAAAACACCAATTTCTGAAATAGTTCAATGTATTCCTATTAAAACATTGGTAACGGAATTACATTGGTAACGGAATTACATAATTACAACCTGATTGCCGGAGGCTACAGTTTGATCAAGTAAAGGATTTATAGGATGCTTTATCCCATAAACTGAGCCAGGACTACAGAGTTTGAAACCAGTGACCATAAAAACAAAGATTGACTTACAATTACACATGAATGTCGCCCACTCCCATTAATTACCATGAAATTTTATATTGTTTTCCCACATAAACAAAATTTGTTAGTAGGTATATCCTCCCAATAGTTTTCAGTTTACCATACAGGTGACTTCTATTTTGGTTGATATTAACATTGAAGTGTTAAAACAACCATATCTGATAATCTGATGTTCAAGAATTGTGATTTTCCCAGGTAAACTTACAAGGATGTAACTCCATTTTCATTTTTGTAATTCCGTTACCGCTGCCTATTATTAGAACTATAAGGTTGTGTATGGAGTACCCATGAACACATAACCTCCTAAAATCCTGCCAGGATATAATTGACACCATACAAACAACAAGTGACTTGCATATTGGCATCATACACCATTTTATTTAAAAAAAATAGTGTCATGTCGTTTTCCAAATAAGCAATTTTTAGGAGGTATATCCCCCTAATAGTTTTTAATTTGACAAACAGGATTTGTATTATGGTTGATATCAAAGTTGGTAACATTTGAAGTGTTAACACATCCATTTCTGATGATCTGATGTTTAAAATGTTAAAAAATTTCCATTTTTCCAGGTAAATGTCTGAAAATGTAATTCCGTTACCATTTTCGTAATTCCGTTACCGCTGCCTTTTTTTTGGGAAAAAGGTCGACCGTGGAAGTATCCATAAAATGTAACCCAACAAAATCCTTCCAGGGTTTAGTTGACACCATACAAACAAAGATTGACTTGCATATGATCACCACTCACCATAATTAATTTGAAATTGTATGTTGTTTTCTAAATCAACAAATTTAGTAAATCAATTATGGATGGGCTGTATAGGGGTAAAAAAAAGGGTGATGTTTTAAATTCTATAGGGCTCCAGCTTATTTGGTGCAGTATGATCTCCTGAGCATTTTGACACCATTTTCATTGAAATTGGCCAAAAAATGAGTTGATGCAGCCCAAAAAACAATTTGGAGAGGGGGGTCTGTGGGGGGGTCTGACAATTACCATTTCGCGTCGAATGTCTCTGTCTCTTTTTTATTCTATGTCCTATTCTACTGATTTTGATGCTGTTTTCTATGTTTTTGAGGTCAAGGAATTCAATGAAAGTGGTTAATTACATTTCAGGGTACAATTTATATGTGAAATATTGTATTTTCCATTATTGATATAGTTTTTATCGTATCTACAGAAGTCACATGACCAAATTTGAAATACAGGTGACTTGTATTATGGTCGATATTAAAGTTGGGAACTTGTGAAGTGTTAACAAAGCCATTTCTGACAATCTAATGTTTAAGAAATGTTATTTATTGTGGTATATTTCAGAGACGTAATTCCGTTACCATTTTTCGTAATTCCGTTACCGCTGCCTTTTTGGGAAAAGGTCTAGTACTGGAATATCCATAAAATATAGCCGAAACAATTCATGCCAGGCTATAGTTGACACCATAGGTAATAAAAATCAAAACCAACCTAAGGCCAATACCTGATAGATTTCATAGAAATTCTTTTGAAAGTCAAGGAAAAATAAGACCCAAATTTGTGCCGTAATTCCGTTACCAGTACTCTTTGGGTCTTGGATCTTTCCACATGCAGGAAGTTTCAAATTTTATTTCTATATGATAGCAGAGGTATTATCTGACCTGATAAAAGTTTTCATATTCAGTTTGACCATAATACTAAGCCACAGCATTTAAAACTGGGGCCAAAATTTCTCTGAATTGTAATTCCGTTACCGTGGAATTGCCCATATTGTCCTCAATTTTGTTCATTTTAGCTTTTTTTCCGCGCGCTTCGAGCGCACTTGTCCAAGTAATGTTCTTTTAGTAGCAGATCAGTGGGACGATTTGGAAATTTTTCCTGGTCCCTGGACTCCCTGGTTCGGTGACTCCGATACATCTCTCATTGAATTTTAGCATTGAAATAGCATATTTTCTGGGGACAGCTTCGAAAAAAACTTGGATTACAACTGTGGGGAGAGTGGTGTCTTCTATACGAAGAGCCAGAGGTGGCAATCATGTTGCCATGCCCAGGGGCCATCAAAAGGTGAATCCGGCCATGGTATACCAGCAAAGTGTATTTCTCGATGTGGGGGGGTTATGTATTTTTTTGGCGGCAATAGGGGGTTATGTAATTTTAGATGCTGCTAATAGGGGGGTTGTGTACCCTTACCAAACCCGAATGCAATTATTGCATTCAGAATGCATTCGAATGCATTCAGTATCTTACCATTGTGGTAGTGATGTGGCATTTTGTGGTATTTTGCATTTGAATGCATTCAATGCAACAGACCACAAAATTTTTAATCCTTTCGAATGCAATATCTACATTTTGTGGTAGTTTTGCATTCGGATCTGACAACTAAGGACTTAGACTATTTTCAACAAAAATCTTTGCATTCGTGTTGCATTCTAATCCAACCACAAATGATGATCACATGATCATCACATGTTTTTTTCAAATTATGCTACAAAAGTGGCAGTTGATACTGGCAGTTACAGTCTCCACTAGCTTCCTGGTTGTATTGATGTGAGCTGCTGGTATTGTGATATTACCACAGGAAATGTTTGGATTTTTGTGAATAAAATACACACCAAGGCTCTGGACTATCTTTAGATCAATGTGCAGTATTAGTATAGGAAATGGTATTAATTGCAACAGGATCCAAGAGGAGAATATTCATGAATCTAATAATTAAGGTAAGCTTATAAGCTTATATAAATGGTCATTGTGGCATATAGCTATGGGTTCCTGTTCAAATTTACAGTTTTGTAATATTATGCCAGATGTAATCCAGGTGTATAGTATCTGTTCTACATATCTCTGACGTATGCTGTACATATAGAGTGTATGTACATACGTATACATAACGACGTAGTACAAGCAAGTAAGTGGGAATTTATACACTTTATAGTATAGTTCTTTGCGCTATGCAATATAATTATGAGCCCTGGTGGGAGGGTAAAATGGGGGGCAAGAAAGTTTTGGCGAGCTGGAAGAGGGGGGACGTAAGCAAGGGGGGGGGCAAGCAAAAGGGGGGAGCAATATTTGGCACACATTTATGGGGTGCATTTTGAATAAAACGCTTGGAAACGCTTAAATATGCAAATTTTCCTGCTCGCAACATGTATCTATAGACCATTAATAAGGTTTGCAAATTGGGATCCCAAAAATTTGGCATGATGTGCAAGGAGGGGCAAAGATTTTTTGGCAGGCGAGGGGGGGGAAGCAATTTTTGGCAGGACGAGGGGGGGGAGCAAGCAATTTTTGGAGCGCTGTTTGGAATTTTACCCCATGGGGGCTCATAGTTATTGCACAGCCCCTTACTAATACATTTCAATTGTATTTCGATTTTGTAGATAATGTACGTGTCACAGCCTCCATGTGTGATTGCCACACAGTGTGTGACGGACGAGGGCTCGGAGGATCACCATACAGTGTTTGGCAATTAAACCTCCCACAGCGGAGGATTGCCACACAGTGTGCGGACGCATCGTTGTTAATCGGTGATGAACAACGGTGAAACATGATTGAATCCCTAATTATCATAAATGTGAAAATCATGTGTAAATGAATTGTATTGCAAATGGGATTAATGGGTGGCTCCATTTGAAATCTACACCTTGTATGGGAGATCATGGTATATGTCTCTTCCATAGGGGATTTATGGATTTCAACTGGAATCACCCTTTGCAAAAATGTACTTTTATTTCATAATTTTATTTGAAGTGAAATAGATAAGAGAATACACATAGGATCAACAAACATAGAAGATCTTGAGTGTCTTAAAAGCAGGCTTGGGTGATTGTTAAAAATAATAGATATTGATTAATTTTTTAATCAATTATTTTTGATTAATCAAAATATCACCCAAGCCTGCTTTAAAGCATCATCAAGCAAACGTATGCATAAAACAAGGTAAGCTTTTTCTCAATCTTCCTACATAGGCCTATGCATAAAACGTTAGTTTCCATCATTTCCCATATTATTCAGTTGCATTTGATTGTATTGATTTGAATGCATTCGATCGTATTAAATTCGAATGCATTCAAATGCACATGAATGCAACAGGAGACTGAATGCAATTATTGTGGTATTGGCATGCTCGAATGCATTCGAATGCATTAGCCGAATGCATTCGAATGCATTCGTTGAATGCATTCGAATGCATTCGGAGCTCATTTAAATATTTCGTGCATATTGAGGGCAACTCGAATGCTATTTTGTATTCAGAATGCATTCGACAACAAAAGCTAAGCATGGTGACCTTATGGTTGTGGTTATATAGGTTGTGGTTGTTAGGATTCATAATGCATTCTACCACAATGCTGCCGAATGCATGCAGAATGCAACAGGAATGCATTCAAGTTTGGTAAGGGTAACTTTATGAACTCAATTTTGAAATCCTCCCGGCCCCCCCTCCCCTATAAATAATGAACGGTCCCTTAGGATGTTTCATTTGACAAAATAGGATAATACTGCGTTCATCGCAAAACATTAGCGCTGCATTTTCTGGAATGAGTAAATTTCAAACCGTGCCATTTTTAAGGGCCAGAATTAAAAACACTGGAAATTTTCCATTCTCCATGGCATGGAAATTCCAGAGTTTTCTGAGGGCAAATTTGGGTGATAATGGCCCAAAACATTTTCTGTGATTTGTCCCAATGTCCCCCTTCCCCGAGAAGATTCCTGTGTTTGCCAGGAAGTGATTTATTGACAAATTCTGAATCAAACAAGGCTGTGATCTATATGTGGGGTTACTGGGGTATGATAATTTATCACAGTATACACAGGTCAAATATGGTTTCCCATTTTTATGTGGGCCAGTCTAGTGCAATGCACAGCATATATTTTTATATGATATTTTACTGATGAATGATGTGTCAAATGATCCTTGTTTAATTAGACAATTGTGTCATATATTATTGCATGTACAAAAGGGTGATCATGATAATGATTGATGTTCAACATGTGTGACTGAAAAAATGTGCATTTTGACTCTGGATTTGACTGCACATTAATTATACAGTTAGTTTTGACTTCAAATTATCAAAACAGTCTGCTGATGTAAAATAAAATAAGTCTTGTTTCTAGTAGAACGTCTAAAAAGAGCAATGCATTGCATGCACAATGCAGTTTTTAAATTTCTATTCTCTAGAAATATAAAATTGAAGGTAAAAATATAACAAACAATATTATAAATTGATTTTTGAAAAAGCCAAAATCTCATTTAGGATTCGGTCAAATCACAAAAACAAAGACCAGTCATTTACCCAAGCATATACATATTACACTTTTAAAATGAATTTTTATGCATGGAAGAGAGTTTCACAAAACCACTATGAAAACACCTGTTCAAAAGTGCATTTATATCAAAGTTGAGCTAATAAGAGAGAAAACAGTTCAGGTTTAAACCTGACAATTCTCATTTAGGCCTGAATTCATGTCATCACTCACCAAGGAAATCCCCCCAAATAACCTATTTTCCTTTCTTGAATTCAAGGTTGATAATGCAGTTTTTAAGGTAGTTGACAGTCTTTCTGCAACAAAGTCAGATCAGGGGGTACCTGAAGTTTAGTTTGGGTATTCACTGTAGTAGTGACATAAATAATTGGATTAACTACCATAGCAATATGGAGGAAAACAATTTTGAATAGATCACCCTTCACTACAAACAGGTTGCACTAATCACCTGTGTATGTCTGTAATTATAATCATAGATTGAATACAATACCGCTCTTTTCGAAGATACTAATCTTACAGGTGCAAGCATAATATAATCCCTGGTGCAAGTGATCAGCATTTCTTTGACATCTATGGTTCAATGCATAGGTACCGTGTGAACGTTGTAGTGAAGTGCGATCTATTCAAAAATAGTTTTCCTCTATTGCTATGGTAGTTAATCCGATTATTACGTCACTTCTATAGTGAATACCCAAACCAAAGAATGGGGGTGTGCCGCTGAGAATTTGATATTGGACCTAACTGATACAGAATGGGAAATCGGGGTTCAAATCACACAGGGCTACTACGGGCCATTAGCCCAAATTTGACAAACTAGATTAACTTCTGTGGGAAAATATATGTGTCGATGGTAAAATGTAATTTGTAGACAGAAAGTTGACGAAACACACATACTTTAACTGGATCTCTAAAGATGCACTCCCGTGAAATATATAACATAAAATAAAACAAACAAAGACGGGAAACAGTTGTACAGCAAATTTTCGGTACTGGGCGTACCTTCTTCAGGCTTTATTACATATGAAATGACACAAGAAAACAATCTAAAAACAAGCAAGAAAATTTATGCGTAACGCGTAAAAAAACAAGCATGAAAAATATCACGACTTAAAAACAACACAGTGTGAAGGCGCATCTATAAAACGCGCACGTGAAAAAGAGGGGGGAACCTATTCAATAAGATTAAGGCCTTCGGGTTGAAGGGAATGAAGTTTGTTGATCCAGAATTGTATGAATGTATTGTAAAATGTATGTACACAGGGCTACTTTTGATAAAAATCTGTTAATAGAGCCCTCGTAATCAAATAATTATGTATTTTGAGACCTGGAAACCAGTAACCACTATTCTGTTTTACTAATATTTAGTGTTTCAAAGCTTGTTGTTGTGATGATCCAACAGCTGATGACCGGGGCAACAACAAGCTTTGAAAATAAGTGGTTCACTGATGAAACTGCATGTCAGCAAGAAAATAGTAAGTTTTTACAAGCCGACGACGAACGTCGGCTTGTTCTGTCTTCTTCCAATTCTTTCTTCTTCTTCTTTCTTTCTTCTGGCAACCAATCAAAATGCTCTAGCTCCGCCAGGCATTGACAGATTTCAACCATATGTGACCCAAATGACCACTGGGTTAGGCAAAACCTTCCATTTGACTTTGAGCTGGCTGTGACCTTTGACCTTGACCTTATGGTCAAAAATGTAGATAAAAAAAAAAATGCTACTCCTTCCACAAATTACATGCAATGATCATGTGACTCATGCATATGAATCAACATGTGGCAGTGCTTAAAACCTATCAAAAAGAATTGAGGTCAAAGGTCATTAAGGGGTCATTTCCGGTAAAGTCTGAAAAATTTGTAAAAAATATTCAAAAAATCACTGTCTTTGCAAATTATATAGCAGAGAGTCGCCATTAACACACATGCATCGCTACTAGCCAGGGTCTTTAGGATGCCTACAGTTTTGGGGTCAAAGGTCATTAAGGGGTTACTTCCGGTCAAAAACTAAAATTATCAAAAATGTTCACAAAAAAATTATCTCTTAATGTAAACAGACCAGAGTAATATAACCAACAAACATGAATAAGTGTTCCCTG